>NC_069380.1:200847410-201569285 GCF_027475565.1 Acinonyx jubatus | reverse complement strand
ATAAAAATGAAATGTTAGAGAAGATATAAACATGGTTGCATTTAACTGAAGAATTCTTCCAATCCTTCACTGTCAGGGTGACAAGATTCTATACATGGAATTAGACTTTCCATTTGAAATGGTCAAAGTGGGCACTGTAAAGAATACTCCATAGGAGATGGACATTCATCTTGTATTTCAGAAGAAAGTGACTGCTTCAAAAAGCTACAACTTTGGGGTGGTAAGGGTAGGATTTCCTGTAGTTTGCTAGCTTACCAAGAAATGGGGGGAAAAGGACTGGAAACATACCTGGATCAGCTGCAGTGAAAGGAACACCATCAGAGGTATAAAATGTTGGTTCATTCTAGGATGAGTCAAAGTGATACAAATATGTAACCATTTCCAAATTGATTTTTTAAAGCACATTAATTAATGAAGCATGGCTGATATCACTCATCTGCATCTGATAATGCAAGAGCAAGCAAAAACCTAACTTCCTAATAGCCATTTTCATTTCATTGGGAAAGTCCATGGTTTTCAGATTTCTATTCCATTATCTCAAGTTCTTGTGGCTCTAACCCTGCTGTCTATTCTCGGTCACACTCGTGATGAATTGTTTTGTGGTACACTGTGATTAGCATTGTGTCAGCTTATTTTTAGTTGTGGTTCTTCCCTCCCCACCATTTTTAAAAGAATTTCCAAGACTGGGCTTATAGAAGCAGTCCTGCATAGTTGCATTATGCTTGGTTATGTTGGGAGCTTCAGGGCATTATTGGTCTGGTCACCACTTTTATTTTAACTTACTACAACATACAATGTAATAGTTTGAGATCTGGGCCTCTGATTATAAATTCTCTGGAACTGCTTCCCAGAATCCCTATACTCAACCAAGTCCAAGCCTTGTTGATCTCCCTTGCCACTGGATGGATCCTTCTCCAGTTCACCCTTCCCCTAGAGGATTCCACATTTCTACTCCTATTTACCTAGTCTGCTGGCTGCCATGTGACCCGAAGCCAATGAAAAGTTATTAGGCATTAAATTCTGAGACTATCTTTATGTAACTCATCTAGAAATTTCCAAAATTTGGAGCCAAGCAACAAGCAAAACTTAAAATGAAAACATTGGCATACCATAAAATAATTAGGATCATTTTCAGGTGTTGCTTCTCTGTATGTTGAAGTTGCATGGACTCTACCCCAGTTACTTGACCGGAGTTCTACAAGCTTCAAGAGCATCTGTTTCACATCTCTGCAGACAGAAGGTGAAAAGCAGTTAAGTATATCCACCAGAAGTGTTGTCAGACTCCAGAATACCAGAGACTCCTAAAACTTTGTTTTATAAATTTAACATGTATATCCAAGTGCTTTGATTTTCTAGATGTTTCCTGTACTTTAAGCAGTCTTGATATTTGTTCCATCTGTGACTATATGGTTCTTAAAGGTAGTGGCCATTCCACATTTTTATGCCTCTGGACTTTACACTGGACTTCCAGTACTTTACCGAAGTATTTACTGAATAATTTAAAGTCCGAATCATTTTACTTTTTAATGAACTCCTATCTTACCACAGGAAAATCTTAACTTTTTCCATTTATAAACACAACTGAACAAAAATGGCTAGGTAAGCAGAAGCCATGCATAAGATATTCTATCTTTAAAGAAAACCTTTCTCTAGATCTAGAAGATTTTAATTCTTCTGATATATAGCAGATTAAAAACCCCACAGAAAAAGAAATGGAGATCTACTGGCCATCTACCTACCTGCTGCAATTTGCATCTAGGACAACATTTTCAATTCTCTGAATAATTTCCTCCATATCAGTCTTTCCTTTTTCCTTCCAAGCATCTTCCAAAACTGACCCTGTCAACTAAAAAAGCAGGGATCAGTAAGATTTGGAATTCAAGGAAGTACAGAAATCCTAAAGAAGTATCAGCAGCAGTTCAAGCATTCTTTGAACAAAATAAATTTGGCAAGTTAAATATTCCCAATTATATTCTACCATCTAACAGGCAGGAAATCTCTATACCCTCTGTTTTTCTTGATGGAGAGAAACTCAATCATAGGTTTTGTGTGTCCATGACTATATGGTATACTCCCTGTATGAATAAAATAGGCGATAAGATTTTAATCAACATATCACTTATTGAAATATGCAAGTATAGAAACTCTGAATTAACAAAAATATAAACTTCATTGAAAAAGTGAGTTAAGGATATACACAGGTAATTCATCATAACAAAAATGGCTAACACAAACATGAAGGAATGGTTAAATTCACCAATGATTAGGAAAATGCAAAATAAAATGAAATTTTTGTTTATACTCATTACCCATGACAAAACAGAAACTAGGACCAGTTGGATCATCATTGATATGAATATGGGGAAAGCGATGTACTCATTCACCATTGGTAGGAATGTACTATGGTTTAGTATTTAGAAGCGAAATTTGACATTCATCAAATTTAAGGATGCAATGCTCACTGGCCCACCCACTCTTTGTGTGGGAACTGAACCTACACAAACAATTGCACATATGGAGATGAAGTGATTCAAGAGGTAAATCTTCTGTGCCAAAGATCTAAGATCTTTGTTAGATCATAAAAAAGCAAGTCACAAAGAGGAAGAAAGATCTTATTTATAAGGGCACACATACAGACATGGGAAAGGAAGGAAAGGAAATTTAGAGATGGGGTGAAGAACTTCCATTTTTTGCTTCTACATTTGGATTATTCCATTAAAAAAAAAAAACAGTACATGCTGCTTTTCCAATATTTAAATTCAAGAGTAAACCAAAAGGCCAACATTTAGAGTAGAAACTTAATTTTGAATTCACACGCATACTACGCATACTTTCGGTCCTCTGAATCATATACAAATGGGGTAGAACAGTGAATTTCAAGAGAAATAGAAGTCAAACCTACCTTCAGTAACTTTACTGCACAAATTAAGTTGTCATCCATAGGATTGGAAAAGAGGGCATTCAGCAACTCCCGCAGACCAACCTGAAGAATATCTGCTCTTGTAACCTGTCCATTTGTTCCCTTGATCTTTTGGGAAAGAAAATGAAAAGCAACCATGCCAAAATATCACAGATTAGTGAATGGTCCGGTATGTTGGCAAAATAAGTGTTTGCAGTTAAACAATATAAAAGACAGAAATCCTCTGGTATTTTCACAAAATTAGACTTATTTTACATGTATTTAAAACCTCTAATAGGGGTGCCTGGGTGGCTTAGTTAGGTGTCCAACTTTGGCTCCGGTCATGGTCTCACAGTTCATGGGTTCGAGCCCACATCGGGCTCTGTGCTGACAGCTCAGAGCCTGGAGCCTGCTTCTGATTCTGTGTCTCCCTCTCTCTATGCCCCTCCCCTGCTTGCACTCTCTCAAAAATAAACAGCAAAGAAGATAATAAAAACCAAAAACTTCTAATAAAACCAGTAAACCTCAGGGATGCCTGGGTGACTCAGTTGGTGAAGCGTCCAATGCTTATTTCAGCTCAGGTCATGATCTCACATTTTGTTCCAGCCCTGCAAAGAGCCTGCTTGGCATTCTCTCTTCCTCTCTCTGCCCCTCCCCCACTCTTGCACACACTCTCTCAAAATAAAAAGGAAAAAAAAAAAAACAGGTAAACCGAAAACTACAGGTAAAAATTTTCATTTATCATACATATGATCAGGATAATCTAAGCCTCCTATATAAATTATTGTTTCATAAAACATTCTCTGTTCTATTAAGATGCCACCTTTTTTGGAACATGCAGCATTTTACTCTGCTTTTTAGACTATTTAAAAATACTGTTTGGCATCAGAATGGTCTAAGTGTCTTAGCTCTCCAGCCAGAAGAGACTCAGACTCAGGAGCCATACCTCATCTTTATTTACACTTCTCACAGACATGGCATCATTACTTCCACACGGGTAAACACTCAACGGCATTCTTAAAATGACTCTTCATTTACAGCACATTTTTTTTTTCTTGAGAGAGAGAATATCCCAAGCAGGCCCCATGCTCAGCACAGAGCCTGAAGAGGGCTTGATCCCACGACCCTGGGATCATGATCCAAGCTAAATTCAAGAGTAGGATGTTTAACTGACTGAGCCACCCAGGCGCCCCTTACAGCACATTTTAGATGAGTGCTCTTATTTTGGCTTATATAAAAATTAAACTGAAAAAGATTAATGCAGGAGATTTTTAAAAGTTATGTCCATCTATGGTAAAAAAGGGATAGTAAATTAAGCACTAGATCGGACAGAGACCATTTAGATGCACTAACAGATGCACATTTGATAGCGGATTCATGGGTGTTTTCAGTGGTGTTTATGATTAAGTCTTCAAATCAAAGTTAAAGCAGGTATAACCCATATATGGGATTAACTAATCAAAAAAGCAAATCCTTTACAGAGTAATATTCAGCACTTAGTTGCCTAGTACAAGCACATACTCAAGTATACCACCAATTCACAAACTTGTTTAATTATACTTCAGATAAATGCATTTTATGTGGAAGATTCATATATAAAATGGGACCAAGAACTGTAATTCTGGGTGAATTTGGGTAGGAAAAACCCCCAGAAATTCTCCTGTCCCCACTTCTAACTCAAAGCTTTGTGTGCTATAGACTGCTTGTGAACCACCATCTAAAGTCCACATACGAAATGTGTGAAGATTCAAGAAAGTATGATTTCAAAAGCTTAAATTTGCATTGAAACCACGGCTTCCCAAAAGTACACAAAGACTAAAATTCCCAGTAACTACTTCCCAACACCCTCCTCACAAACAGGAGAAACAAACATTACAGACGTTCCATTAAGACACACACACACACACCATTGCCTGCAGGTACAGAGTCATTTCTCTTTCCCCTCGCCCCTCTTCAACTTCATCCTTAATGTAAAGGTGTAACGCAAATACAAATTCCTTACCAAGGTCAGTTTATGTTTTCAGGTTTTGTCAGTACTTAAAAAAAGACTTTGTCCTCACCTCCAAGTTAAGATAAAGTTCTCCCAGGAAGAGTACAAATGCATGGAATCGTTTTCGAGTCACTTCATCCCCCTTGGCAGCTTGATCTTTAACTTCATATTCAGTCCGACACCTAATGAAGATATACCTTTTATAATCTCACATTGCTTTGTTTTTTGTACAAACAAGACCACCATCTGTTGGTTTCACTGTTCACAAGCAATAAAGAGATAAGTACAATCTTCTGATTTTTTAGGATAAGAAGTGTTCCTGTTTATTGGAATTTGCAGCGCTTTTTCATACTAAGGTTCCTAGTTTTAAGAAACTGATGCATTTGTCATCTGTTTAGGCAACACAGGTTTGTCATCTGTTTAAGCAACATAGGTTTCATGAGGCACCAAAGAAAAACTGCCTCACCTTTGTCTTCTAGTCTTGTCAAAGCACTGTTTTTACTCAAATTATCTCTGTAAAATGTTCTATTCTGAATATATGAACTTTAAAACACATCTTAAGAAACATGTATAGATGGGTCCCCAACTGAAAATACAATGAATTTTTATTAAGCCCATTATTCTTTTAACCTCCATTACACAAATCAGAGAAATGAAAAGTCTCCAATTGAAATTCACATAGAAACAGAAAGCAATGAATTTGGTCTCAATATCCCAGAGACCAAAAGGAACCAAATAACTTAGTTTTCCTTGCTTTGTTCCCACTGCCCCCCTCCACTTGGCCCATCTGCCATCCTAGAAGTTATCTAAAACAATCACAATAAACCTGTCATAACCCATGTCAGTGAATTATGGTGTCTGTTGCTACTAAAAGGATTTTTAGAATGTACTTTAAATGTTTACCAATTTGGTGTTAAATATTTTTTCTTATCTCTCTTGAGAAGGTGGTGAAAGACTCTAGGAAAGTCATGTTTTATAAAGCTGATTTTTTGAGAGTTCTTTTAAGGACAGAAGTAGGGGTTTATGGAGACTGAATGGCTTCCATGTATGAGGGACCAGTTTAGCTTGGCTATGTCAAATTAAGAAAAAAAAATTTCTCTTTTCCTAAAAAAAAAAAAAAAAAAAAAAAGTCACTGCTTACCAAGATTTTACCTTGGATCAGCCCATGAATCAACCATAAACCCAGTACAGTTTATCGTGTCTATATGACTTATAGCTTAGAAGCTACATTAAATGAGCAACATTTCGTTTGAGTCAGATATTTGTTACTCTCTAAACATTAATTCCTCATCAGAACAAAAGTTGGGATATCTCTAAATAAAACACCCCGTTTAATAATGGAAAGGATGAGCTAATTAATGCCAGTTATCAAAACACCTTGTGGGCTATTCTCCTTTTATGACCTTGCAGGTAGGAATTTCAAGGAAATGATCTGTTTTCTAAGTGCAATGACTATTCTATTATACATTAAGATATGTTAATGAATATGCAAAGGTAAATTCGTACCCCTGGGCAGCAATGGTTATCTAGAGAACAACCCACACCTCTAAACTAATCTTTTTAGGCTAAAGACCTAATTAAAGGCAATACATGCTTATTTCAGAAAGGTTAAAAACACAAAAGTATAAAAAATAAAGTCACTACAACCCAGAGATAACGGCCATGAAGGTAACTTTTCTTTTTTCCTAAATATGTATACATTTCTAAGTTAGGTAACAGAATCAAGCCCTGCTTTTCACTTGTTAAAGAATTAGCACTTACGTTAATATCTCCGACAGTAACACAGTACTATGGAAGCTCCAAGCTCGGGTAGAGTCAAGAGAATCAGAAGAGGTTTTCAACCATGGCTACAGACTACAATCATTTGGGGAGCTTTAAAAAACCCAGGCTCCACCTCAGTCCAATTACATCAGAACTTCCAATGAGGACAGGGTCTCAGCCCTATTTTAAGTCTCTGGGTAACTGTAACGTACAGCCAGGGGTGAGCAGTCCACAGGAACAGAAGCCAGCCTTTCTGCTATGCAAGCTCCTAGAAGTGCCCACTTTCATATCTTTCCAGGAGCTATAAATACAGGTTAAGGCTAAATAGGTTTTTAAAATTTTATCATTTATATTTTCCCAAATTTTACCTATTCAGAGCCATTTCAAATATTTCTATTAAAATAATTGTTTTCTTACCTCATTCCTAAGAGGCCCGTCTTTTCATATTAATGAGTTCATTGCCATTCATATTAGATAAATGAGTTCACTGCCATGTGTTACAAATTCCCGTTTTTTCTTTCCTTCATATAATTTTAGGACCCTTCCTCCCCACCCCATATTATAATTTATATGTAATTAGGTTTAATCTTTTGTTTTAGGACTTATGGATAGGTTGGTAAAGCCCTTTTAAGCAAGACCTAAGATTTAATTGTTAGTTTCTTAGTATTTAGTGTTTCACTTTTGAGTCTTTTACAGATTTGAAATATATTTTGGTGTAGACAGGAACCCATCTTTTTTCTAACCCCAATGAATGGCTAGCCAGTTGTCAGCAGCACAATTTACCTTCTACATACATATCTGAAGTAGGACCTTCATCAAAAGCCTTATTTTCAAGAGTCTCTGGAGTCACTTTTGGAATCCTTATTCTGTTCCAGTGCAATTTAACCAAATTATGGAATACACTACAACCATTAAAAGTATCCTTAAAGAACTAATGGACTAACTGTAATAAACTTGAAGACAACCCTGTTATTGAATAAAACGATTCCAATAAGAAAATGTTTCCCTAGATTAGCTTATGAATTCAAAGTCATGCCAAAAAGATCTAGTAATACCAAAAAGATTTATGTAATTTCACATGTTGATTCTAAGGTTCTTTGGAGAAAAGCAGCATGCAAGAATAGCAAAGGAAACTCTACCCAAAAACTACGGGGAGGAGACTAATATACTAGGTATTAAAAAACTAGAGCTTTTTAATAGTATCATAATAAAATAAAAATAGAACAAGTAATAAATGGAATATAATGAAACCCAAATATTAGGATGTAGTTTAAGGAAGTTAACAGTTCAAATCAGTAAGGAAATGGATCATTTTAAAAATGGTAGGGATAAAACTCAAACTAGTTCAGCCTGTAGCAATTAGGACCTATTCAAATTGAAAGTACAGAGTACTAAGAAATACATAAGTGATCATATTTAAGATCTTGGAACATGAAGGGCCATCTAAGCACAAAACCAAAAGCAGAGATCATTACAGAAAAAAAGAGACTGATATGTGGGACTATAAATTTTTAACAGTACATACCATACTATAATACCAGAAAGAATGGTCCACCCTAACTTCCCCTGCAACTTTCCATAATACACACAGTCTTTAGAAAAGAATCGTCAAATTCTAGTATGTTTAAAGTTTTCCTTTAACTTCATATGTTCACACTGACCTTTGAAGCAGCAACTGACGAAAGTTGCCACTCTGTGGGCTAATTGTCAGATGATGGGACAGGTAATTACACAGGCGAGCTCCCATGTAAGAGAAATTTGGGATAGATGTGGCCTTTCAAAAAGAAAAAAAGTTATTTGTAACACAAATACATTGTTATTAATGCAAATACTTAACAGCAACATTCTAAGAAAAACATTTCCACCCCTAAAACTGACATTATACAAATGAACAAGTCTTTATTGTTTGGCGTAAGGAAATTAAGTTAACGCTCCCTCCCAACTTCATACCAAGAACAAGAACAAAGGAAAATGTTTAAGGCAAGTTCTCCCCACAATTTACTTGAGGTTACCAGAAAGCAAATTAAGAAGATCTCTTTATACTAGCCAATTTTTGCATAGGATGTATCTACATGTGCTCAGCTGCACAGTGCTAATTATGAATAAGAGTATTTGCCAAACGATTCTTTTTCATGGTGTTTTTTAGGGCAAGGATAGCAAAGACTTTGGCATCTAGCAGTCCAGAACAACATTCCCAGGCCTGCATGGAGACCTTGGACATCAATTACCCTCCATGGGCTTCTGCTTGATTCCTAGGAGAGGTGATAAATGGTACCTGGTATGAGAGATTAACACTTAAAGAGTACTCCAAAAACACTTGGGGTAAAGAGGAAATGAGAAGCTCTTCCAATAACTAAGACAGTGCAAGACACTATGTACCGAAGATAGTACTGCTTTGGCTATGTGAAACTAAGTTTTAACTTTAATTACAGCTTTTAAAGAACAGTAGAGACAACATGGCTTACTACCCAATATTAGGTAACACATTAAAAGGCTAAGGGACTCGACCAAGGTTACAAAAGGTAGTAACTAACCAGAGAGTATAGATGTAACGGATGGTCTGATGCCTCTCTGACCCGATACGGAGTCTACTTACGGAGTTGTGGTAAATCTTAGACAAGTCACTTAACTTCTGTTAAGATGTGTATAAGGGAGAAGAGTAATACCTTGCAACCATGGAGGATTAAGTGAGTTAATTCATTACATGTTAAATGTTTAGCATTGCCTAGCATACAGTACCTATGTTATAATTAGATCTTTTTATTTCTAATCATTTCATTGCTCACAAGGGACTCTTGTTATCACAGCAGACAGACTGGGTTCTCCTGAGATCACGTATGCATATCTGGTACCACAGAAGACTTGAAACTCAAAAATCATACTTTTCCCATTATGGACATTGCCGGTTTTCCTTTAGTTTACTTTTAAAATTATCACATATAATTTAAAAGGCAAGAAGCTCTACAAGGCTTGTTATTAAATGTCATACTTCCCCACTACACCTCACCTTTACACTCCACAGACAACCACTTTCAATTCTTTCAGCTGAAAAGGTTTCAACCTCTGTATCTCCATGCTCCGGGATTTCGGTTTAGTTATTATTTCTTATGAGTTTCCCACCATGGAAAAGGAATATCCAGTTTTCACTGGATATTCACGTAACACCACTCCATTCTGCTATTTGCCAATCTTTCCACCTACCAATGTCGTTATACCATGATCTGATTGGTTTTGTGTTTCCATTTATGGCTGGACCACATAACACAGATTTCTCCTTTCCTACACAACTTTGTTTTCCGTGGACTTAATTTTTCTACACTGTTCTTTACTTAAGTCTTATTGATGTTACCCCTAAACTCACAAGTTTTTAAGTTTCTTAACATCTTCAACCACAGCAGCTATGCTCACCTTACCAGGAATCATGCCTGGAGCCTTCTGCCCTAGGCCAGCAAAGCCTGGCCATCATCTTGGGATCTCCTTCACCACCATCTAGATAATCCACTTAGCCGCTCCTCTAAAATGCAGTTTCCTAGTTTCTACATCTTTGTCCTTGGCTTAATTCTTTTTGGTGGAGTACTTCCCTTCAAGAACTTCTCAAGAAGGGTTACAATAAAACTTCAAACTGGCTACTCAGTGCAAAAAGAGGGAGAGGGTCTCTCTTTCTTTTTTAAAGATTTCCAAGCAATCTTTTTAGTCTCATTCCAACCTTGTCCTAGAGCTTTCCAAAGGCTCTATTCAGTAAATCAGGGGGGATTTTCAGTTTTCCTCACTGGCTTGGAATTCAACTTTTTTAGATCTGCCAAGTCAGTTACCACTCACCCACCTGCTTTCTAGTCTCCATCTCTTCTCCTCATCTCAGCCCCTACAGGCTTATGGCTTCTTAAAAATCCCGTCATTTTAGCAGTATTAGGGGAGGAATCAAAGTTGAATATGTAGGTTTAATCTGCCATTTTTATAACAGGCATTCTGTTACTATACATTCCCTCAATGAAATGTAAAAACAAGTAAAAACCTGTATCACTGACACAGAGTATCAAAACTTAAAATAAGGAATACATATTCTAAGAATTGGCTTTGAGACAATCACAAAAACTGTAGTTTGTCAGGCTACAATCCTTTTGTCCAGCCCTGAAGAACTAGAACCAGGCAGCCTATGAAGTGCTGCAACTAAAACAGAAGAGAAACCAGAAAAGCAATTTCAAGTATAATTTCTCCATTTTCTTCTCCTATCCTTTGCAATCTACCTAGAGGCCAAAAGTAGGTATGAGGACAAATAGAGCAATTCTATCTTCCTAAAATCTCAGGCATGTTCCAAACCTGAGAGTTGCCAGGTAATACCAAGGGGTCCACGAACTACCCAGAACAAATTGTAAAAGCAATCAAATGAAACACTAAGTAGGATGAAAATTATCCAGCCATCATAATCACCCTTCCATATACTCCAAATTAACCGGCCACCATGATCACCCTTCCAAATACTCCAAATTCGAGTTGCTCTTTCAGCAAGGACTTAAATAACACTTGTGTTTATAATTCTAGTCCCCTCCCACTGTTTTTGGTCAGTTTCAAACACTGCCCTTAAATTGGTCTTCAAAATCTAGTGTTATCTAGTTGCCCCCCTTAAAATAGCTTTAATGTATCACTGATCAATACACTAGGATCAAAACTAAACTTTGTGTGAACAATCTAGAATTACGGAATTAAGATGTAAATCCTTGGAAATTTAAGATATAAGCATTAATGTTAAGACTCAACAGTGTTTTATGGGTTGTTTTTTTTTTTAAATGACTCCTTTATGAGGCAAAAAAGTTCTCCCATGATTTTTTTCTCTTAATCCAAAAATGCTATATAATTCAACACCTAAGAGAAAAGAACTACAGTTAATTTCAGATCCTTTAGAAACAGAGTGGGATGGAAAAAAGGTAGGATACTTACCTAGCCTTCTTCATAAATGTCTTAACATTCCTTCTGACTGACTGTACAGAGCCTTGAATCTCCAGTCTGGCTCAAGCCCTAGATCCCCACTACAGGGATTTTATACAACAGAGACTTGAGAGCTCCCAAGAACCTTAAAGAGTTAAGGAGTGTGGAAGCCAGGAAACATGAACCTGGCCTCCCTGAAGGAGCAACACCACTCTTGGGCTTCAAGGAAGCTATCTGATGATCACCCATGCCATCAGCCAACCTACCTGTTGATAGATGAGTTCTACAAGTTCTTGCAAAGCATCATCTGTAGTAACCCAGCCATTCAGGGTCTCTGCAAACTGCTCAATTTCAGTTTCAAAACTGCCAGGCTGTTCTGTGAGATGATTCAAAAAATCCTGAACATATTCTGATAGAGTGGGATAATCCTCACAACCATCTTCATAGGATTCCTATAGATCAAAAGTTAAAAACAACAACAACAACAACAACAAAAAGTTTTAATCCTTGAAACTGGCTAAAAAAACTAAGGCAGCTTTAAGGTGAGAAGTCTCTAGAACAAATGATCCTTCACACGATAAAATTTGTTATTTTCTTTAGCAAAATTAAGTCCACTGAACTATTCTTCCTTCCCCAATAGCCGAAGTGTTACATTAAAGCAGAAGGACACCACCTAACTGGGTGGAAAATGGTCTTCTCATCCCTGGCAGATTTATAAGATGAATGACAAAATTTAAACCAATATTTTAATATAACACCAATATAAAAATTAAGATTTTGATCTATTTATGGGTACAAGAACTGCGATTTGCTTCAAAGTGGGAAGGGAGAAGAGGCCACAGATAGAGACATTAGAATGCCCACAGTTAGGCCACTGTTGGGGCCATGTGGCGGTGGGGGGGTGGGGAGGAGTGGGGGGGTCATCACACTCTTCATATTCTTACAGTTATTTAACAATTTCTATATTGAAAAAAGAACCCAGTAAGGTCTGTCATCTGTTAATTCCCAAGGACAGAGAAATATATAGTTAAGGGACTACAAATTTCACCACAGTGTAACTGGCAGACTTGGGGTGCTATATCCAGGCTTCTAGCCAACCTTGACTGTAGCAGTTTCCAACTATGTTTTACCACGATCACCTTTGGTAATTTTCAGTCTTTTAGTAAATGGCAAGAGGCTGAACAGGGTGAGTACTGCAAAAGGTTTCAGATGCGATTATCAACCTGGATACTTGCAATGCCTCCAACACCAACCAAAGTATTCTGAAATTTGCTTAATAGTTATGACCTAATAAGAATTATACTAATGAAACTTACTCTTTTCCAAAAGGAGTCAAATGAGAAACCACATGAAAGAATTATGACAACATAGAAGCATTTTATGAAGAGATTAGGTTCTAAAGCCAGTGAGTGCATAAAGAAAAAAAAAATCAGGAGTCCAAATTTTCCTTAGGAAAATTAAAGGGATGCTACTTTACATTAGTTGCATGTACTATGAGATGCACTAAGGAAATAAGACCAACTGCAGGAAGAGCAGATTCACGTGCCCATATCATGCTCATAGCGTTTGTTGAGAAGAGCAGGTAAACTGATACATTAAATGTTCTGATCTCAAAACTTAATGCAAATTAAATGACTCTCCTCTAGGGGCACCTGGATGGCTCAGTTGGTAGAGACTCCTGATTTCAGGGTCATGAGTTCTAGGCCCATGTTGGGTACAGAGCTTAGTTAAAAAAAATAAAAATTTTAGGGGCACCTGGGTGGCTCAGTCGGTTAAGCTGCCGACCTCGGCTCAAGTCATGATGCTGCAGTTTACAAATTCAAGCACCACGTTGGGCTCTGTGCTGACAGCTCAGAACCTGGAGTCTGCTTCAGATTCTTTGTCTCCCTCTCTCTCTGCCCCACACCTGCTTGCATTCTCTCTCAAAAATAAAAACATCAAAAAAATTAAAAAATAAAATTTTAAAAATGACTCCACTCTAAAATAAAGAAATTAACATTGATGAAATTCAAATTTATTCATCATAAACATTACACCTATATGACTGAAGATTAAATGAGTTAATGAGTAAATGCCCTTAGACCTGTGACTAGCACATAGTAAGGCATTAAGAGTTCAGCAAATTTCTACATTTCTGGGAAAACAGTAAAACATTACAAATGCCACAGTCATGTTCTCATACCTAAAGAACCACACCTAAAAGCATCTGAAGAACAGAATAAAAGTGCACACTTCTTGGTATATAAGAGGATACCCTGATTAATAAGCTATGTATAATATGCGACAGACACTGTTAGGAGCTCTGCAAGCTTGTCTCACTTAACCCTAAAAAACTTGGCACAGATGGAAGAAACGAACTCAGAGCAGTTAAGTCACCTTTGGTTATTTATTCAAAAGTGTTCACTGTTGAGTTCCTACTAAGTGCCAAACACTGTTCTAGGTGCTGGAGGGGTACTGTCTTGGCATGAACAAAGGAGACAAAGTCCTCCTCCAGTGGAGCTTATCTTCCACCATGGAAGACATTATTCACATGTTAGGATATCCTATGAAAAAAGGTGGGCTGAAAGTAATATAACACTGTAGATTAACTATATTGGAATAAAAAAAAAAAAAGCAAAAACAAAAAAAGGGAAGGATTCAGAAGAGTTAACATCTCATTTGAAGATGAAAAGAAAAACAAAATAAACCCAGCCATACAAATATCTGAGCCTTAGAAAGTAGGCTTACAAAGCACATAGGCCCCAGGGCGCTTGGGAGACTCAAGTCAGTTGAAAGTCAAACTTTGGTTCAGGTAGTGATCTCAGGGTTCAGGAGTTCGAGCCCCACAGGAGGCTTGCTGCTGTCAGAGCAGAGCCCAATCCGGATCCTCTGTCCCCGCTGTCTGCCCCTCCCCCGCTCGTGCTCTTTCTCAAAAATAAACATTTAAAAAAAAAGGAAAAAAAAGGGCAGCACACAGGCCTCAAGACGATAGGTGCTTATCTGATACCTTTAAGAAAAGCCAGAACAGACACTGAAGAGGGGGTAATAGCTAACAAGATCAATGAGGCAGATGGGAAATCACGTACAATCTTAGGGACCACACTAAGACTGGCTTGAAAGCCAGTGGAAAAACCATTGGGCAAAGAAGGTTGGAACAAGGAAAGACCATGTACCAACTTAAGTAATTGCTGCAGTCACACAGCTAGTCAGAAGAACTGAGCACAGAACAAACCCTGTGGTTCTAACCTCTATGCTACACTCCAAGGAACTGACAAAGGCTTAAAATCCAACTTTGACATATGTACAAGAATATTCATTGCCAACAATCCACCTAACAATCAACAAAGAACTGGCTAAACATACCACCTTATATCCATGTAATAGATCAAAGAGCCACTTAAACACGATAGATTTACATCTATTAATACAGAAATCACTAATGTTAAATGCGAAGAACAGAACCGTATTTTAGGACAGCTTAATTTTAAGAGATTTGGAGACGGTGAAAATTTCTGGAAAGACAGACAAGGGATAACAGCTCTGGAGTCCATGAATGTTCATATTATAAATAGTGACCACTGTTTTATAAAACTGAAAGCACTTAAGCATTATAAATGCATACATTAAATACACTTAATATTAGCTACATATACATTTTACATTAAAAATACTTTGACATATAGAGTTTTATAGATTTGGAGTGTCCTGTTACTACTGACAGAAAAGCAGGAATCCGACACATCCTAGCTGAAGGTATTAATTTCTGGTTTCTATCAAATGTCACTCACTGTGGCAAAAATGCAGTCTCAAAGAAGCAGAACTCTTTTAAGAGAACCCAAAGTCCAAAAGTAAAGAAGGGAGAGTAGAGCTGTTCTGATTATAAGCATTACAGGGGACTGGTTCACAAGCTGCCATTTCAAGCAAAAAAGGAAGCACAGAGTATTCTGGACAGACCAGCACTCCGATGTGTTTGCATTATTTCTCTAGTACCAGATTTTTCCAAGTACAAATTTCATCAGTCTTCAATGTGGAGTTAAATGGCTTTTAAGCTGAGGGATGAAGTTTTACTTATTTTTCTTAGAATTCTGTGCCAAGAGATTAGGAGGGACAGTTAGACAATGCACTTTTCATGGAAGACTTTGAATACATTGGTACAGAGAAGACCTTAATCCAAAGCAACAGGAATAAAAGGAAACTGATCAGACACCTAGACGGTGGCAGAGTCAAGACTACTTTAGTTTGAAGGGGGCAAGAGTGTGAAAGACAAACAGGAGTCAATATACTGTTTTTGGCCTACACAGCTAGTCAGAATATAAAAAAACAGACTTGCAGAAGATAAATTCTTTTTTTATACTTGAATTTCAACGTGAGATCCTCATGAACAAGTCAAAACAAACACAAGGCAGGAGTTCAGAGAAAGAATTAGATTTCAGTATCAGTAGACAGGCAATGGTCAGATTCTAAGTGACAGGTAGGATCACCAAGGCAGGTAATAAAATGTGGGGGGGCGGGGGGGAAGAACCTCAGGGGACTACAGTCTGAGTGAAGAAGGAATGATCTGCAAACTGGAAGGATGAAGAAAGCACTGCCCCAGTGGCCAAAGGAAAAAGAAGAGGTGGTCAGAGGCAAATGCTACAGAATAATCTTAGGAGTTGAAATCTGAAAGAACAATGGTTGCAGTCTTAGGAATGAAACACTAGGCAGAGAGAGGGAAAAATTAAAATTGGTATCTTAAATATTCAGTTTTTATAAAAACAAGAGGAACTTCTAAAAGACTGAAAAGGTACCCTTGGCCCCTAGCACAGGACCAGACTCACTGGGACTTGTTAAACTGCACAGATCATACGGTGGTCAGTCTACTAAGATGAGGGTTAAGAGGACAATAGATTTTAGGGGTACCTGGGTGGTTCAGTAGGTTAAGCATCTGACTCTTGAATTCAGGTCAGGTCATGATCTCCCGGTTCGCGAGATCAAGCCCCATGTCAGGCTCTGCACTGACAGTATGGAGCCTGCTTAGGATTCTCTCTCTTCGCCCTTTCTCCGCTCGTGCTCTCAAGGTAGATAAACAAATAAAAAGAGGACGATAGATTTTAAAACCCAAAGAGCATCAGTAAAGGTCACAAAAATAGTACCAAATCAAATAGGGGGATCAGCCTACAGAGGTTTGATCACTGAGAAGTAAAATAGTACTACCAGTGAATAAGTTTACATTTAGGAGAACATCACTACTGAAAGGCAAAAGAAATAGGCAGTAACTTGAGGGGAACATTCTTAGAAGAAAGAAGGGATTTTGACGGGTGGGGATTTTTGTTTCTTAATAAATGCTTTGTGAATTCCTATGTAGAATTTTTGGTTCTTGTAAGTGAGCTGTGATTAAATATTCAAGATGTAATGGTTGATCCGAGAAGAAGCAATAGCCAGGAGTTGACAGATACAGCAACTCCCTGGTAAGAAAGCATAGAAAGCAGGAAATTCTAGCAGTGGGATTAGAGGAAGGACTCGAGGATAAAAGGGTTCAGAATCTTGGCAGGGTTGAGAAAGCACAAGCAACTATCATAAAGGCTTTCAGAAAAAAGTATGAATACTTGAGAACAGATCCAGTTCAAAGATACCCAGATTTTCATGCATATCAAAGCAGACTTAAGGCACTTTTATTTTGTTCACTGCTGTATCCCCAGTGCTTGGCTCACAGTAAGAATCCAACTATCTGTTGAATGAGTGAGTGAATATAACTAACTTTGGATTATGGCTACTGTTATCTGTCACAAGACCCTATCCTAAGAGTCAGGGAAAAACCAAGGATACCGCCATTCTGTGACTAAGTGGACAGAGTAAAACACTTACCTTTGATAGAGGGTAAAAGGGTAAATGAGGAAGACTAGAGAATGCACCAGAGCAGGGGTAGCAATCTTGAATGATTATAGAATAGAGGCGGAGTACAAACAAATGAGGCAAGCCAATGAGCAATTAGAGGTCATGTATTCCATCTAAGGTGGCTGGCTCCATTCAGCTGCAGACAATTTTTTGCTCTAGCAAAGTTAACAGTCCGGTACAACCCCATCTTATGATTTTAAGAGAAACCAGAAAATTTAGATTTGCAACATCTAATTTAAGTACTGGTTGGTTATTAAACAGGCCTTTAAAAAAAAAAAAAGGAAAAACAATGAGGGCCAAAGACGACACACCTGCAGGCCACACACGAGCCATGGGCTTCTGGTTTGCAATCTGTTCTGGCCAACTGAGCACAGAAGAAACTAATCTAATAGAAGATATCAAGGAGTGCCTAACAGAGGACAATGGCTCAAAATAAGTGGACCAACATGGCTCTGTAGCCCAGGAGTCACCTGAACTATGTAAACTAGTTGATACAGAACTCTGGAAAAAACAAAAAAAAAAACAAAAACACAAAAAAACACATCCCTATCATAAAATGGCCCAACAGGGAGACAAATGGGAAACAGTATGTGGCTGTCTGAAAGTGCTCTTCAAGAGTTAATTCAACTACTCACAGCTCTCCAATGGTTCTTTTCCTCTCCGAGCCAAATACAACTTTTTGGCAAGAATCCAAGCTGTCCTCGCTTCTATTTTACATGACTGACATCAAATCAACTGCTCTTTCTGAATGCCTATCCTTTCCCCTTCCCGGCCACAAAGCTTTTTTTTGTTTTTTAAGTTTATTTATCTTCAGAGAGAGCATGTGAGCGTGCACACGTGAGCGAGTGAGTATAGGTGGAGGAGGGGCAGAGAAAGAGGGAGAATCTGAAGCAAGCCCCTTGCTGTCAGCCAAGAGCCCATGTGGCACCCGAACTCATGAACCATGTGATCACGACCTGAGCCGAAATCAAAGAGTCAGACGTTCAACTGACCAAGTCATCCAGATGCCCACCAAAGCTTTTTCCTATGGCAGTCTAAGATGCATGGAGTTTCTAAAACATGGGGTACAGTTTTTCCATACCTTTTCTATCAAATATGGAAGGAAAGCACTGCCCCCCACCCAAGAAGCAACAAAATAGGTGTGCCATCATTAGTTATCAGGTAAACACAAATTAAAACCACAAGTAGTGGGGCACC
Organism: Acinonyx jubatus; assembly: GCF_027475565.1. Taxonomy (NCBI): domain Eukaryota; kingdom Metazoa; phylum Chordata; class Mammalia; order Carnivora; family Felidae; genus Acinonyx; species Acinonyx jubatus. Next base: position 201,550,662 of record NC_069380.1, on the reverse strand, counting down.
TGGATGGCTCAGTGGGTTAAGCATCCAACTTCGGCTCAGGTTATGATCTCATAGTTTGTAAGAGGCCCACATCAGACTCTGTGCTGACAGTGTGGAGCCTGCTTCAAGTTCTGTGCCTCTCTCTCTCTCTCTCTCTCTCTCTGCCCCTCCCCTACTCACACAGTTTCTCTCTCAAAAATAAGCAAACATTAAAATTTAATAAAAAACCACAAGTAGATACCACATACCCACCAGAATGGCTAAACTTAAAAACAGAAATTTCCAAATACTGACAAGGAAGCAGAGTAAGTGGAAATTACATACTACTCAGAGTATACATTGGAACATTCTCTTTGGGAAACTATTTGGCAATCTCCATTAAAGTTGGCTACCGGTGCAACTGGGTGGTTCTGTTGGTAGAGCATAAAACTCTTGATCTTGATGTGGACTTCAAGCCCTATGCTGGGTGTAGAGATTACTTAAAACCTCTGGGGGGGGGGGGGGGGAAGAGTTGACCACCCTATGTCCCTGCAATTCCACTCCTAGGTATGTACCCATGGGTAGAATAGCAGCCCTATTTATAATAGCCCCAAAGTGGAAACAATCAAATGTTTATCAAGAGACAAAGGGAAACAGGTGCCTGGCTGGCTCAGTTGATAGAGCACGCAACGCTTGATCTCAGGGTCATGAGTTCAAGCCCCACGCTAGGTGTGAAGCCTCCTTAAGATTAAAAAAAAAATTTTAGAGGAGACAAAGGGGACAAATATTAAAACAAAAACAGACAAGATGGGACTGTGGTATATTCTCACAATGGAATGCTAGATTAAGTCACCTTCAATTATAAGCTAAAACATGGATTAATTTGAATGTCAAAAAAAAGTTAAAAAAATATATTCTGTATGAGTCCTTTTATACAAACTTTGAAAACAGGCAAAACTTGTAAATCAAAATAGTAGTTAACCTGGAGAGCAGTAATGATTAGGAGGACACATAGGGAGCTTTGTTAATGTTCCTTTTTTTGGTTTGGACACTGGTTGCTTAAGTGTTCATTTTGTAAAACTTTGAGCTAACCTTTATGTACACTATTGGGTTAAATGTCCGTAAAACTAAGAAATTAGGAAAGAGAAGACTTCTGTGCTAAAGTATCATTTTAACCCTCTAATGGTTCCTGCCCCACTTATCTACAATCAATTGCTATGCATTTACCCAGGACATATTCCCAATTGTGTTGTGTTTTCTCCCACTTAAAAGGAGTTCAGTTTATTAAGTTATTGACAAAAATGAACCTGAAAGTTTAAAAGTTCTTCATACTTGTGTAAACACTTTATCAAAACCTCCTACGTTTCTTTAGTTAATTACAACCAGAAACACTTGTTTTAACATAATAGAGTCCAGATGTGTAACATTAAAAAACTTACCTCAAATTAGTCCGCAGCATAACTATGGTTTAATTTACTCTAAAACTACCAATGAATATTCAGTTATCTTGCTGAAATCCAATTTAAAATCAGCTTTGCCAGGCCATTATTCTATAGATCATCCACTTAGTCTGGACACAAATTTTGTTATTTTTTTAATGTAGTTTTTTTAAAATTTAATGTTTATTTTTGAAATAGAACCAGAGAAAGTGTGAGTGCACAGAAGCAGGGCGGGGGGGTGGGGACAGAGGATGGGAAGCCAGCTCTGTGCTGACAGCACGGAGAACCCCATCAGGGGCTGGAACTCACTAACCTGAGAGCATGACCTGAGCAGAAGTCGGAGGCTTAACGCACTGAGCCACCCAGGTGGCCCTGGACACAAATTTTAGTTTTATATATTGAAAGTGCCCTAAGTATATCCTTTACTAGGCTAGAAATACTCTATAGATACCGGGAATACAGTGAAAAAAGACAAAAAGGTCTACTCTCAATTTACATGGATATTTTGAACATCACAAACCACAAAACATATTCCTGAATCTGTCTGGTTTCTTGGAGAGTGTAAAGAATTCATGACATTTTTATGTGTAGTAGAAAGTTCCATAATACTGATTAATGACATAAAGTAATAATCACGTTATTCCAGTAATATTAATCCAGAATTGTAGTAAAAAGGCATACTTACTGTATAATTAGAAGAATAACCTGATGGATAAAATTCAGGAGCGTTCACAGACAGCTTAGACATTAATACAGGAGCTACAACCACCTGGGGTTTAGCCATTGCTGACTCCAAGTTCTGCTGTGGGATATTATCCTGTGAACTAGGTGGAGCTCTCAGGGGCCTCGTTTGCTCTGAGAAAGGAAAAACGGGGTGTTAGATGCGTTCATTCCTTTGTATAGCAACTTACTATCTGCTGAAAAGCCACAGGAGAAGGACTGGTTTTTAAGAGTTAAACAAGAACTGTCACGAATATTAAGGTTATCGCCAGGATATATACAGAAAGCCTGCAAAAAGGAACAATAGGCTGCTTTAGCTCATTTATGGCCATACCTGCCTCCTAAATGAATGCTCGAGAGCTTTCTTTTTCCTTTTTTCGTTTTTAAGGAGTTAAAAGAGGTGGTTGCACGCTTAAGGTCTCCCTTTCCAAGGCTGGGAAGGGGGAGGCGATTTTTACTTCCTCCCCGGACGGCAGAACTCAGAGACCGCGCATTGGGCCCCTCCCCCCAGCCGGGGCGCACAAAGGATTCCGGCAGCCACCTTCCAAACCCCGTTCCGGGCCCGTCCCCACCCCGGAGCAACCGGGCCCCTCGGGGAACGCTTTCGGGGAACGGGGGGGTTGGGGGGTAGAAGGAAAAAGAGCGCCGGCCTTGCCGCGCGCCAAGGGCCGTGGGGAAGCGTTGGCCCAGGAGGACAGGGTCCCCTAGAGCGGCTCCGTACCTGGGAGCGCCCCGGGCCGGGGAGGCCTCTGGGGGCCGGCGGGGACCTCGCACTGGGCCCCTGGCGGCGGGGCCGTCCTGGGCTGGCGCAGCGGCGGCGGCTGCAGGAAGCCCGGGGCTTTGGGCTGCGGCGGCGGCTGGTGCCGCGGCCGCTCAGCAGCCCCCGCTCCGTTCGGGAAACCGCCGCCCTCAGGCCCGCCCCCTCCGCGGCCCAGGCCCCGGCTCCGGCCCCGACCAGCACCTGGGGCCCGATCGAAACCGTCCGACATGCTCCTCCTCCTCCGCCGCCGGGGGCCGCTGCCGCTGCGCTCGGGAGAGGACGCCGGGGGGGGAGGCGCCGCGGGCCGGCTCTCGCCGCCGCGCTCACTCGGGCCTCATGGAGGAGGAGGGCTGCGGGCCCCTGCGCGGTTCCTTGGCGCCTCGGGCGGAGCGGACCGCAGCCAGAGCACCCGCCGAACCCGCCGCCCCAGAGCGCCCGCCCCCCGCGGCTGCCCTCCGCTTTTCGATTCTCCCCCAAACCCGGCTCCCCCGCCTTCGGCGCGGCGGGGGCGAAGGCGGGTCACAGCGGCCCCCCGCGGCCCGGAGGCCCCGGGCGCGTCCTCCGCGTCTGCTGCGGTTCGTGGCGGGCTGGGTGCCGCGGCCCAGCAGGCCGCTCGGCCAGTGGCTTCCCGGCCGCCGGACAGCCCTGCCCGACGCGGGGACCGGGCGAGGGCATCTCGGCCCACCCCCCGGGGCGGGCCGAGAGGAGAAAGGGGTGCTCACCCCAGGCAGGCCTTACCTACGCGGTGCCTCTCGGTAGAGAAGTGCGAGACTGACGGTTGATGCCAGGAAAATAAAAATACGGGGGGAGGGGGCGTGGAGGCAGCGCTAGGGTTCGCGGACGCGCACCTCCGTGGGCGCGCAGGTGTGTTCAATGACCCGGAGCCGGCCGGCGCGAGGACTGGCCCGGAAGGACCGCTGCGGGAGAAGCTCCGCCACCTGTCTGGTCGGCCGCGGGGGAGGGAGGGGGGAACGCAATCAAAATGCACCTCTCTCCCCCGCCCCTTTCAATTCACATAAGGTAGTTATCAGAGTAGGTCCTACCTACTGTGCCCAGGCTTCAGTCTTCTCTCTTTTCTCTTCCCGTCCGGAAATGTTCACAAAATGCACTACCTTTCAATGAAATTACCCTCTTTTTCGTCGTCTACCAGTACCGTCCAATAAAAATATAGCGCGAGCACAAACGCAAGCTACTTATGTAATTACAAATTTTCTAGAAGCCACATTAACGAGTAAAAAAAAAAAAAAAAGGTGGAATTATTTTAATCTATTTTACTTTACCGAATATATCCAAAATGGTATTTCAACATGTAACTAATACAAAAAATGTTAATGAGATGTTTTCCCCTTTCTCGTACTAATTAAAACACAATGTGTATTTTATACTTGCAGCACGTCTCCGTTGGGATTGGCACATTTCAGGTGTTCAGTAGGTACATGTGGCTAGTGGCTACCGCATTGCACAGCAAAGTTCTAGACATTACTGATGTGTAAATTATTGTTTTTGTCAGGTCTGGTGCTGTGACAGCCAAATGAAGAATGAATGTAAGTAATGAAAAGGAGAAAAAATTCATTTCTTTACTGTTATACTGAAATATCCTCACAAACTCTAATTGTAGCCCTTTATATTAAGTCAGGTTTAATGTTTTTCAATCTTGTCATCTTGAGAATCATTTCAATTAGGAACAAAACTCATGTTAACCATTTTCTCTTCTTACTAATAAAAACAAGATTAACAGCTTCACCTAAATGAGTGAGAAGAATGGCTTTAATTACGGCAATCCTAAATAAATGATTCATGCTGTTGATTGTTGGCAAAAATTGAAGGGAAGGAAGCCAACAAAAAGTAAGGTTCTTTGGTGTGGTGAAAAATGTAGGATTCAAAGTGGACCAGAGCTTGGCTTAGATCCTGGCCTTGACCCTTAAAGCCTGTGTGGTCCTAGGTAAGCCAGGGATTTAGCTTCTCTGAGCCTCATTTTCCTCATCTTTAAAATAGTAAGTATGTTGTAGCACTGACTATTTATTACAAAGACAAGACAACAGTGTAAAAATTTGATGGGGACATTGAAGTCCATTCTTTTATGTAGCGGTCAGTCACTTCTTACTTTTCTGTTCTTCAGGAAGGACTCACAAACTGTATATTCCAAAACAGTGAGAGTGAGTTATCCTAATGTTCCATTAGGTAGATACCCTCGACCTGTGCCAGGCTTTTGTTCGCATTCATTACCCTTTTGTTCCCCTAGGAACTTTGATGATGGCTAGCACTTTCTTTACACCTGAGACATTCTTATCTGAGACTAAGGCTACTATGCATCCATGGAGACATCAGGGTATCTTTAATTGAGATGTTATCCTGTGCCTTCTCCCTATTTACTGTTACGTAACTTTACCCCTATTCTTATGAGATGTGAAAGGTAGACTTAGAGATAACAGGGATGGATTTAGCTTCATCACAATAACAATAGTTAATATTTAGTATGTGCCAGCCATTGTTTCAAGAGCTTTACTTTTATCATTTTATTTAATCCTCACATCCTATGAGACAGCCTTTCCAATTACCCACATTTCACAGAAAAGGTGCCAAGATACTACAAGGACTATATCCATCTGGGGACTGTTATAGGACTAAGTGGCAGGTGGTAGGTAATGCAAAATGCCAAGAGGCCAGGGGCACCTGGCTGGCTCAGTTGGTAAAGCTTGCAACTCTTTTTTTTGTTTGTTTGTTTTTTTCCTATCTTAGAACCTTTTCTTTAAATTTCATTTTAATTTTTTTAAATTCACATACAAATTAGTTAGCATACAGTGCAACAATGATTTCAGGAGTAGATTCCTCAGTGCTCCTTATCCATTTCGCCCATCCCCCCTTCCCACAACTCCTCCAGTAACCCTCAGTTTGTTCTCCATATTTTTGAGTCTCTTCTGTTTTGTCCCCCTCCCTGTTTTTATATTATTTTTGTTTCCCTTCCCTTATGCTCATCTGTTTTGTCTCTTAAAGTCCTCATATGAGTGAAGTCATATTGATTTTTGTCTTTATCTGACTAATTTCACTTATAAAGCTTGCAACTTTTGATCTTGGGGTTGCAAGTTTGAGCCCTACATTGGGAGGAGAGACTACTTTTTTAAAAAATGCCAAGAGGCCACACACACACAAACATGAGCACCAGGTAGGACTCTCTGGAGAGAATCATCAGAAATGCTCCTTCTCCACACTTACGCCTTTCTTATTGATTTATGAAGGTAGGGCTAAATTTGGAGAGGCTGGAAAATATGTTGTAAATCTGGGAAAAGGACCTGCTGTAAAATATGGAAAGAATTTGTTTCCTTAAGCTGGGTTTGAGAGAACTTTTCCGGAAGACTTCCCCAAGCTGTCTAATCTTAGATGCTTCCCTTATGATAGTTGTATCTTGGAAAAACTTTATCTTGGCACTTAGTATGCTGGATTTTTACTGTTTAGTCTATTTAACTGTCCTCTTCACTAAACTACTTCTGAAGTCAGAGGACACTTTTTTTTTTTAAGTAAACTACGCACCCAACATGGGGCTTGAGCTCACAACCCCAAGATCAAGAGTTGTACGTTCTACCCACTAAGCCATCCAGGCACCCCAACCAGAGGCCACCTTTCATCTCTACACCCTTAGATCTTAGCCCAGTACTTGGTACATAAAGGCTTTTAACAGTGATGGGAATCACCTGCAATACAGCTTTTCCTTTCCTGTGTCACCAGTATAGTGATGATGAAAAGACTGGTTTTCTTTCCTAGTTCTTGAGAGATTTAAGTTAAAAGATGAATGCTTTAAAAAAGAAAAGATTGTTTTTCAGAAACCAGTAGCACTTAATGGCCTCAAAATCCCCATTGGTTGGGGCGCCTGGGTGGCTCAGTCGGTTGGGCGGCCGACTTCGGCTCAGGTCATGATCTCACAGTCCGTGAGTGAGTTCGAGCCCCGCGTCGGGCTCTGGGCTGATGGCTCAGAGCCTGGAGCCTGCTTCCAATTCTGTGTCTCCCTCTCTCTCTGCCCCTCCCCCGTTCATGCTCTGTCTCTCTCTGTCTCAAAAATGAATAAAACGTTTAAAAAAAAATTTAAAAAAAATCCCCATTGGACCATATGGGAGTAGACAGTGCAGCCTTTCAAGTCCAGCTAATAGGAGAAAGTTTTCATAAAAATTTAAATAGGAGAAGATATTTACAACCATATACTGACAAAAGACCTGTACCTAGAATATATGAAGAACTCTCAAAACCCAACTGTGAAAGAATAATCCACTTAGGGAGCGGACAAAACAGACATTTCACTGAAGAGAATGTACAGATGGCATTTAAGCCCATGGGGGAAAATGTTCAACATCATTAGCTATTAGGTAAATGAAAATTAAAACCCCAATGAGATTTCACTACCTACATAGCACAATGGCAAAAGAAGAAAATAGTGACAACACCAAATGCTTGCGAGAATGTAGAGAAACTAGAAACTGAGTCACTTGTTGGTGGGAATGTAAAATGGTATAATCATTCCAGAAACTAGTTTGACAATTTCCTTAAAAGTTATACATATGACTACCATATAACCCAGAAATTGCACTCCTGGATATTTGTGATGGTTAACTTTATGTGTCAATTTGACTGGTCCATGGGATGCCCAAGTAACTGGCTAAGCATTATTTCTGAGCATGTCTCTAACGGGGCTCCTGGAAGAGATTAGCATTCACATCAGTAGACTGAGTAAAGCAGATGGCTCTCCCCAAAGTGTCATCTTAACCATTGAGGGCCTAAAGAGAGCAAAAAGGAGGAGGAAGGAAGAATTCCATTTTCCTGACTCATTGCTTGGGCTAGGACATTGGTCTGGCCTTGGACTGAGACACCATTAGTGGTGCTCTGGTTTTCAGGCCTTCAGACTTAGACTGGAACTATACCACTAGCTTTCCTGGCTCCCCAGCTTGCAAACAACAAACCATGGGACTTTTCAGCCTCTATAATCATTGAGATAAATCCAAGGATTGGTTTTGAGTATTAAGATATCATGGAATTTGCCTGCTAGTAGGTTTGAGATTTACTTGGGATCTGTTACCCCTTCTTTTCTATTTCCTTTTTGGAATGGGAATGTTTGTCCAATGCCTGCCCCATCATTGTATTTTGGAAGCATATGACTGGTTTCACAGCTTCGTAGCTGGAGAGGAATTTTGCCTCAGGATGAATTGTACCTCAGATCTCATCCATATCTGATTTAAGCAGACTCCATGCATGGGGCTTGAACTCACAACCCTGAGATCTTGATCTGAGTCAGACAGTGAACTGACTGAGCCACCCAGGTGCCCCCATCCATATCTGATTTAGAGGAATTTTTTTTTAATGTTTATTTATTTATTTTTTAGAGAGAGAGTGCAAGTGGGGGAGGGGCAGAGAGAGAGAGGGAGACAGAATCCAAAGCAGGTTTTGTGCTGACAGCAGAAAGCCCGATACAGGGTTCAAACTCACAAACTGTGGCATCATGACCTGAGCCACCCAGAAGCCCCTGATTTAGGTAATACAGATGAGATTTTGGACTTTAGATTTTAAACTTGGTGCTGGAATGAGTTAATACTTTTGGGGTTCTTGGGATGGAGTGAATGTATTTTGCATGTCAGAAAGGCATGAATTTTCTGCAGGGGCAGGGGCAGAATGCTATAAATGTTTGTGTCTCCTCCAAATTCATATGTGAAATCTATAACCCCCATTACGATGATATGTGGAGGTAATTAGGTTTGGATGAGGCCATGATGATAGCCTCCATAATGGGCCTCTTGCCCTCATAAGAAGAGGAAGAGATCAGAGATCACTCTCTCTGCACCATGTGAAGACACAGCAAAAAGATGGCCATCTGCAAACCAGAAAGAGGGCTCTCACCCAAACCTGACCCTGCTGGCACCCTGATCTTGGACTTCCCAGTCTCCAAAACTGTGAGAAACAAATTTATTGTTTAGTCCACCCAGTCTGTGGTCTTTTGTTAAAGCAGCTCAAACTAGGCACTTATCCCAAAGAAATGAAGATTTATGTTCACACAAAGCCTGTACCCAAATTTTAATCACAGCTTCATTCATACCATCCCCAAGCTGGAAACAACCTACGTGTTCTTTAATGGATGAATGGTTAAACTGTGGTGCATAGAATACTACTCAGCAAGAAAAAGGACGACTACTGAGACACAACAATTTTGATGGCTCTCACAGGAATTATACTGAGTGGAAAAAAAAAAGAGCCAATCTCCAAAGGCTATTTTGTGATTCCATTTAGACAACCTTGAAATGACAAAATCATAAAGTTGGAAAATAGCTTAGTGGTTTCCAGGGATTAGGGAAAGGCTGGGGTTTAGGGGGAAGCAGTGTGACTATTAAAAGGGTGGCTACTGGGGCACCTGGGTGACTCGGTTGAGTGTCTGACTTTGGCTTAGGTCATGATCTCATGGTTCCTGGGTTCGAGCCCCATGTCAGGCTTTGCACTGACAGCACGGAGCCTGCTTCAGATTCTCTGCCTCTCCCTCTCTCTCTCTCTCTCTCTCTCAAAAATAGACATTAGGCACACCTGAGTGACTCAGTTGGTTAAGTGTCCAACTCTTGATTTTGGTTCAAGTCATGATCTCACGGTTCATGAGTTCAAGTCCCACAACTGGCAGTGAAGAACCTGCTCAGGATCCTCTCTTTCTCCCTCTCTCTCTCCCCTCCCCCCCTCGCTCTCTCTCAAAATAAATAAACTTAAACATTAAAAGGGTGAGTAGTATGAGGAATCATTGTAATGGAACTATTTTGTTCTTGACTGTGGCGATGCTCACCCAAATCTACACAGGTAATAAAACTGCATAGAACTAAATGCATATATGCTTGTGTAAACACACACACAGATGAGTGCATGTAAAACTAAGGTGGGCATATTGTCAATTTCCTGGTTGTGATATTGTATTATACTTATGCATAGTTACACAAGATATTACCATTGAGGGAAACTGGGTGAAGGGTAAATAAGATCTCTCCATATTATTTCTTATAACTGCCTGTAAATCTAAATTATCTCTAAATAAAAAGTTTTAAAAACGGAACACAGAAATAAATCTTATTTCCTCTTATTCTATCACTCCCTATACTTCCCTAGTTAGTTCAGTTCCCCACCCACATTATCATGGCAACATACATACCATAAATTAGTGGGGCCATCATTAAGAGAGAGAAAAATTAGTTGGCATGTTTATTCTCTTGGGTTTCATTTGTGTAAATTATCTTTCTCTCCTAGTCTCTTGGGCCTTCTATGAAATGTAGCCCCAGCCAGTGAACACTTGACTCCTGGATCAAGGCTCCAATCCATCTTTGAGTGCTAGGAATGCTGCTTGGGATCTCCCCAATGTTTGCTGTGGTTACTTGTTTAATGATGATCTCTTAGCTGGACTGTAAACTCCATGAGGGCAGGAATTCAGTAAATTCATTCAGTAAATATTTATTGCATGTCTGCTCTGTGCCAGACACTGTTCTAGTGCTGAGGATAAGCAGCAGTATGAGATCAGTACCTGTGAGGTGTCTGAGACTAGAAGCAGGAAGACCTGTGATGGCTGTAGCAGAAATTCCAGAGGGAAATAATAACGGTGACTAAGGTAGTGGTCGTGGGCTTGGAGAGAGGGCCAAATTCAAGAAATGTTTCTGAAGAAATTGACAGTTGTATGTGGGGCTTACTGAGAAGCTGGAGATAAGGTTGACTCCCAGGATTCTGGCTTTGGTACATCATTCTCCAAAAGGAGACACCCGTCCCAGAGGGGAGCAGGTTCAGCGAAAGAGGGGACTCTCACTAGCTTTATTTTGGACATTTCATTTGGCACTTGGAGCATCTGAGTGGAATTGTTCAGTGGACAGGTAAAAAAAAAAAAATGGAGTTAGATTTCAGAGGAATGTTGTCTATAGTTAGATATTTGATAACTGAAGCCACAGGAGAAATAAGATTACTTGGAGGAAAGTGGAAAGAGGCCAAAGAAGAAAGAGACGTGCAAATTCAATGGCTGGGTTGAAGAAGAGGAATTTGTTTACTGTGTTTACATAGGACTGAAACGGAGAGAAGCCAGCGGCGATGTTAAAAAGGGAGAGCCCAAGAGTGTTGTACGTTAGAAAGGTCAAATAAAAGTAGGATTATAAAGAATCTAGGGGTGCCTGGGTGGCTCAGTTGCTTGAGTGTTCGACTCTTGCTTTCATCTCAGGTCATGATCCCAGGGGTGTGAGATCAAGTCCTGAGTTCCATTCTGCACTGAGCCTGGAGCCTGCTTTAGATTCTCTGTCTCTCTCCCTCTGCCCCTCTCTCCTGCTCACTCTCTCTCTCTCTCTCTCAAAAATAAGAAGAAGGAGAAAAGAATCTGTGAAAGTGCACCTTCTCTGAGCTGGAGCAGTCTACTTGCCTTGGCAGGTACCTACTGCCTGATGCCACTAGACGCTTGAACGACAGCCACCCCCGGGAACCAAGTCCTCCTTCACCCACCGATCTTCCGGTTATAATTTGCCTAAATTTGCACTTTGAGAACAACAATAACAACAATAATAGCTAATATTTAGCACTTACTGTGTTCCAAGTAAACACATGGGGTATCTCACTTAATTGCCTCATTTAATTTCAAACAGCCCTGTGAAGTACGTACTATTATTTACTATTTACCTCATGTTATAGATGAAAGCGCTGAGATTCAGCGAAGTTAATTAATTTGCCTAAGATCACATAAATAGTGAGCAACCCAGTTCCCTTAAGTCCAGAGTCCACACGCTGAAACAACACTACATTTTATCTCTAGAATAAGCGGGTCACAGAGATGCAAAGATTCTATTCTCTTTGAGTTATACTGCTCACTGTAAATTAATAAATAGGTATTCTCATGATATTAGAGATTTATGAGTGATTTGGGTGCAAACAGTTGTCAGTATTAGGAAGTATTGGCAGCTCTAAACTTGACAGTAAAATACATGGGAGAGACATGGCAAGTTTGTAAGGCAAGTGTATTAAAGATGTTGTGTTGCCATTATAGTGGTGTTTTTTGTTTTTTTTTTTTTTTGTTTTTTTTTTTAAGATGGGAGAAAAATGCATTTGTTAGCTAAAGGCAATGAGGGAAAGGAAAACATCAGGGGAAAAGAAGGAAACTGAGAGAATAAAGGACTAGAGGAGGAGGCAGGTCACAAATTCAGAGTCTAGGTGGCAGAAATAACTTATGACGGGGGAAAGCTATTTCACTAAGAAACAGAAGCAGATGCAGAGAAATTGCAGGAGAGGGAGGGTGCTGGAAACTTAACACGATCTCCATGTTCTCAGTAAAAAGGGGAGGAACTGTCTTTACTGTGAGGGTGGGAGACATAAAAAGAGGGAGTTTGAGGGAAGTGGCAATGCTTGCACGTGGTGGCTCTGGGCGAGGAAGCTGCTTAGGAAGGGGGTCAGTTCACAGGTGAACCGCTGGGTGCTGCACAAAGTCCAGCTGAAGTCGGAGACCAGAGATTTGCAGGGGCAACGCTCTGAACAATTTTGTGATTTTCCTCTAGCAACCCTTGGCAACCTGATGTAAGAATTGAGAAGCCTGTTAGTGGGAGTGAAATTTCATTATGCAGTTGAGGCAGAACAGTAAAGTCAGAAGGGGCTGAGAGGTTGCTCGTGGCTTAAACTAGATAGAGACAGGATTGAAGATGAAAGATAAGTGATAGCTTGGAAGGAAAAAGGAATCAAGAGTCAGAAATAGGGGAGCTGGAAAGGAAGAATGTGGTGGTCAGAGCATGAGATAGGAGTTGAAAATTTTAGAGGAAGTTCTGGGTGAATAATTACAGCAGGCAATATTCTACTGATTGCACAATTCAACTAATTGAACTGAAATGCTTGCTGGCCAGCAACAAGGTAATGTAATAGCTAGAAATGTTATTTTCAGAGTCCAAATTTGGCATTCAAAAGACAATTGGGAACATGAGTGTTTAATATATAAATATCAAATAAGACATCTTTTGCTACTAATGTGTTCTGCTTCCCTATCTCTCTGGCACAGTCTATGTACTGCTCTTTTGTTGGCATAAGGTCAAAAGCCATACAGTTGATCTCTGAAAAACATGAGTTTGAACTTTACAGGCCACTTACATGCAGATTTTTTTTGCAATAAATGTAATATGGTACTGTAAATGTATTTTCTCTTCCTTATGATTTTCTTAACAACATTTCCTTTCTCTAGCTTACTTTAAGAATATAGTATATAAAACATATAACATACAAAACATATGTTAATTGACTGTTTATGTTATTGATAAGGCTTCTGGTCAACAGTAGGCTCTTAGATAAGTTTTGGGGGCATCAAAAGTTATATGTAGATTTTCAGCTGTGGGGGATGAGAGAAAGCCAGGGCTCCTAACCCCTTATGTTTTTCAAAGGTCAGCTAAATCTCCTTTCTGTTTCAATAGTACATAAAAATTTTATGTTAAAATTTAAAAAAATGTTTTTTTAATGTTCATTTATTTTTGAGGGAGAGAGACAGAGAGCAAGTGGGGGGAGGGGCAGAGAGAGAGGGAGACACAGAATCTAAAGCAGGCTCCAGGCTGTCAGCACAGAGCCTGACATGGGGCTCGAACTCACGAGAACCAACCGTGAGATCATGACCCTAGACAAAGTTGGATGCCTAACTGACTGAGCCACCCAGTCACCCCAAAGCTTGGGTCTTAATGAGAGGGCATCTTACTCAACCTTGGTTAGTCAGGAAAGGCTTTCGTGAGAAGGTCTTATTTCAAATTCAGTAAGGGAGTAGAAGCTATAATCCAGGTAAATGAATTGGGAGGTACTAATAAGAAGGACTCTTGATGTTCACAGAAATGTGTCTCTCTCTGAAGGGGCCTGTTTTCCTTATCTTCCTTATCCTTCACCCCACAGGCCAGTCAGTTATCTTAGCATCCTCTGCCTAGAGGATGCTCTTCCCCACCAGGAATCACTGAACTAGAAGATCTGCATCCACGTCTCAGCAATATCTCTTTTTTGATGTGACTTTAGGTGGGTCAGCTAACCTCAAACCAGTTTCTTCATCTTAAAACATGAAGAACAATACTTACTTCAATTATTGAAATGATCAGGTGAAATCACATATGTGAAGGTACTATGTAAATTGTAACATATGACACAGATTTTCACTATTCTTAGTATCCTAAAGTGGAACGTTGTATGCTTTGGTATTCTTGAGCCCATAATGGATATTAAGAAACAAAGAATTCTTAATCATCGCTATGAATTTATAGGTACTTTTCAGGTCAGCCAAGTTTAAACTCTGAAATGAATTGTTCCCTGAAACTACTTAAAATGTTTGAGTTAATGCCATAAATTATTGTAATTGGTCTTTGATTCAAAATCTACCACAGAGATGTGATAGCTAAAGTATCACCTAGTGGTAGAGTGAGCAATGTGATCCTGAGAGTATGTTGGTCATTATATAAATAAAAAGAGCAGTAGAGAGGGAAATTTGAGAATCAGCAGGCCTAATAAATATTGGAAATGTTGAAAAAAACTGAAGTGGGATAGGGGGAGGATGAAAAACTTCATTACCCCCCCCCCCCAATTTATCATGGTCTCTTGAACCATCAACATTTTCTACCTCTATTTCAAAAAAAGCCCCACTACTGAAAAACCATTTCATGAAATTTATTTCTTGTGCAGTGGGTAAGCTCACTTGACAAATCTGTATCACGAAAAAGAGGCACTTAGAAGTGAATTGAATATGGGGTGCCTGGGCGGTTTAGTTGGTTAAGCATCCCAACTCTTGATTTCGGCTCAGGTCATGATCTTGGCTCAGGTCATGATCTTCTGGTTCGTGGGATAGAGCCCTGAGTTGGGCTCTGCGCTGACAGGGCAGAGCCTGCTTGGGATCCTCTCCTCCCTCTCTTTCTGCCCTCCCTCGCTCATGTATGTGATCTCTCTCTCTCTCTCTCTTTATCAAAATAAATAAATAAACTTAAAAAAATAGCTTATAAAAAAAGAAATGAGGGGCACCTGGGTGGCTTAGTTGTTTAAGCATCCAACTTCGGCTCAGGTCACGATCTCATGGTTTGTGAGTTTGAGCCCTGTGTGGGGCTCTGTGTTGACGGCTCAGAGCCTGGAGCCTGCTTTGTATTCTGTGTCTCCTTCCCTCTCTCTCTCTGCCCCTCCCCGTCTTGTGCTCTCTCTCTCTCTTCCTCAAAAATAAATATTAAAAAAAAAAAGAAATGAATTGAATGTATGTTACTAATGAGTTGAATCTGTTTCACTTTTATCCTCCAGATTACAGGAGTGGGAAGACTGCCTCAATCTAATTATAATAGTTTGCATTAAGTTTTTTCTAATTATACTAAGAAAAATTTCAATAATACAGCTAATTTGAAAGAATTTTACGTACTAGCCTGTATACCCTCCTTTTAGATTTCTTCATTAATGTTTTACCACACTTGCCGGGATTATTTTTAAAAATAAGTATTTTATTTTGAGATAATTGTTGATTCACAAGCAATTGTAAGACATACATGATACAGAGAACATCAGTACTCTTTACCTAGTTTCCTCCAATAGTAACATCTTGCAAAACTCTAGTACAATGTCACAACCAGGATATTGACACTGATACAGTCAAGATACAGAACGTTTCCATCATCACAAGGATCCCTCATGTTGCCCTTTGTTAGTTACATCCACCCTTATCTCCTCCTTAAACGCTGGAATCTACTAATCTGATCTTTATTTCCATAATTTTGTTATTTTACCAATGTTATATAAATGGAATCATACAGTATGTAATCTCTTGATATCAGCTTTTTTCTCCCTCTCAGCATAATTGTCTGGAGACTCATCAACATTGTATGTGTTGGTGGTTCATTCTTTTTCCTTGCTGGAGAACTATTCCATGGTAAAGCTGTGCAACAGTCTGTTCAACCATTCACCTGTTGAAGAACATCTGGGTTGTTTCCAGTTTTGAGCTATTATGAAAAAAGCTACCATGAAAATATGTGTATAGGTTTTTGTGTGAACATAAATTTCCATTTCTCTAGGACAAATGCCCAGTGTAATCGCTAGGTCACAGGATAGGTGCATGGCTAGTTTGTAAAGAAACTAGAGAACTGTTTTCCAGAGTGACTACAAGTTCCATTTTACATTCCTGTCAGTAGTGTGTGAGCGATCCAGCTTCTCATCATTGCTAGCATTTGCTATTTGATATTATTTTTTATTGTAGACATTCTTATAGATGTGTAACATGTCTTTAAAAATTTTTTTTAATGTTTATATTTGAGAGAGACAGAGAGACAGAGAGCAGGCAGGGGAGGGGCACAGAGAGAGGGAGACAGAATCTCAAGCAGGCTCCAGGCTCTGAGCTGTCAGCACAGAGCCTGACACAGGGAGCAAACCCATGAGCCATGAGATCATGACCTGAGCTGAAGTCTGACACTTAACTGACTGAGCCACCCAGGCACTCCAGATGTGTAATGTCTTATTGTAGTTCTAATTTTCATTTTCTGTTTTCATTTTCAATTTTTTTAATGTTTATTTTTGGGGGGGGGGAGAGAGAGAGAGAGAGAGAGAGAGAGGCAGAGAGAGGGAGACACAGAATCTGAAATAGGTTCTAGGCTCCAAGCTGTCAGCATAGAGCCCCATGCAGGGCTCAAACTCTCAAACCATGAGATCATGACCTGAGCTAAAGTCGGACACTCAACCAACTGAGCCACCCAGGTACCCTTAATTTTCATTTTCTTAATGACTAATGATATTGAAAATCTTTTTATGTGCTTATATCCCTCTTCAGTGAAATATGCTTTTTGACCATTTCTATTTATTTATTTATTTATTTATTTATTTATTTATTTATTTATTTTTATTTTGAGAGACAGAGAGAAAGCAATATGAGTTGGGTAGAGGGGCAGAGGGAGAGACCAAGAATCTCAGGCAGGCTCCACACTGAGCGTGGAGCCCAACGCAGGGCTCAATCCCATGACCCTGGGATCACGACATGAGCTGAAGTCAAGAGTCAAATGCCCAACCGACTGAGTCATCCAGGTGCCTCTCTCTCTCTCTCTCTCTTTTAAAGTTTATTTAAGTAATCTCCGTCCCCAACATGGGGGTAGAACTCACCACCCCAAGATCAAGAGTCGCATGCTCCTCCAACTGAGCCAACCAGGCACCCCTACCCATTTTCTATTTGGATTTTTAAAAACTGTTGAATTTTGAGAGTTCCTTATATATCCTAAATATATGCCCTTTGTAGATAGGAGTTTTGCAAATATTTTCTCCCATTATGTAGCTCTTCTTTTTATTCTGTTAATCAGGTCTTTCACAGTGCCAAAGATTTTTATTTTTTTTAAATGTTCATGTATTTTTGAGAGAGAGAGAGAGAGAGAGAGAGAGCGAGCATGTGCGCATATGGGTGAGGGGCAGAGAGAATCCCAAGCAGTCTCCGCACCCCCAGTGCCACCAGCGCAGAGCCTGATCTGGGGCTGGAACCCACAAACTGTGAGATCACGCTCTGAGCTGAAACCAAGAGTCAGATGCCTCGGTTGAATGAACAAACACGAGTTCATTCCTTGGTGAGTCAGAAATTGCACCAGGTTGAGTTGTTGCCCAAAGAAACTTTCATCTGTAGCAAATAAGGAGATCACAGGGAATGGTTTCCAAAGCTGTGAATACCCAAGAGAGGGTGAATGGGTTCTTTTTGTTTAGGGTTAGGATGAATATTTAGATAAGGAAGCTTCATCATCCTACACAAAGGAGGGCATAAGGTCATGCATGTGCCTTAAGGAAACACACTGATACATATGTTGCATGTGAGGCTCCTCCTTAGGTAGAGACTTTAATACTATGAAGTAAAGATAATTGTAGGTCATTCTAGAGGTCACTCCATGGTCCATCTGCACAGGCACAAATCAGGTTTAGCTCAACTGGTCTTGGTGGTCTGGCCCAGCTGGGAGATTTTGCCCAGGCAGTTGCTATCACGGGAGGGTGTGTGTGTCTGGGGGGGTGTGTGTGGGGGGGTGGTTTCTGGTTTCATTTGCCTGAGTCTAGAGGAAAGCCAGAAAGAAGAGCTTACAGGAAAATGTAAGACAGAAGTTAGTAGATACAAGCAGGTGAGCAGTGAAAGCCCAGTTTTGGGGTCTAGCTGGGGACAATTTTACACTTAAGTCTGTATCCCATTCTGATCGAATTACTGTATAAACTGTGAGACTTAGATTTAGGCTAAGTGTTTGTTGCCTATGGATGTCCAGTTACTTCAACATCATTTCTTAAAAAGGCTATCTTTCCTCCATTGAATTGCTCTTGCATTTCTGCCAAAATTAAATTGGGCACACTTCTGAAAATCTTTATGCCAGACCCCGGGCTATCTTCTTTACACTAGTTTTTTTTCCTCTTTACAACGACCTGCAAAATAGTTATTTAGCATCTGTTCCATGCCAAGCACTGTGCTAGCTCAGAGAAAGAAAAGACAAACAAGTCTCCCTGGAATGCTTCACAGAGGAAGCGAGAAGCCCGAGCACAAGTCTGCAAAGAATAGGGAGAACCGGAGAGCATTCCAGAGTGAAGAAAACGCATGCAAAATGGCTGGGGGGGGGGGGGGGGTGGTGTACAACAGCTTTGTACATTTAGGAAGCAATAAGTATTTTGTTACAGCTAAAAGGAGAGGAGCAAGAGAGGATTTTCTTACGTTGACTTTAAAATATCTGTGGCTAGGGGCGCCCGGGTGGCTCAGTCGATTGAGCGTCTGTCTTAGTCTCAGGTCATGATCTCACGGTTCATGAGTTCAAGCTCTGCATTGGGCACAGAGCCTGCTTTGGATACTCTGTCCCTCTCTTTCTCTGCCCCTCCCTTGCTCTCTCTCTCAAAAATAAATAAACATTAAAAAAAAAAAATACCTGTGGATATCTCCTTGGAAATGACCCGAAGCAGTTGGCTGCATGAGTTTGGAGCTGAAGAGAGATTTGGGCTGGACATTAAGCTCAAAGTTGCCATAGCACAGTTGACATTCGACTGCCAGGAAGAAAGTATTCAAGTTAAAAGGAAAGAGAGCCAAGAGAACATTTGAAATGTTGGCACATTTAAGTGGCTAAAGAACTGAGAATGAATGGTTACAGAAGTAGGAGGTCATAGGAGAGTGGTATATTGACAGCCAGCAAAGGTGAGAAATTCTGGTTTTTACAGGTAACATCTAGCATAAAAAAAGATCTACAAAGAGACCATGTTTCACAAAGGTGTTAAAAAAACTGTTTATTTGAACTAGAGTTTTCATCAGAATGCAATATTTTTTAAATTAAATATAAACAAGTTAACTGCTATTGTGGAGTTTTATAATCTAGTAGTTTGAGAGGACAATATATACTTATATGTATTTTAAAACTGAAGGAGGGGCGCCTGGGTGGCTCAGTCAGTTAAGTGTCTGACTTGGGCTCAGGTCATGATCTCACGGTTTGTGAGTTTGAGCCCCGTGCCAGGCTCTGTGCTGACAGCTCAGAGCCTGGAGCCTGCTTTGGATTCTATGTCTCCCTCTCTCTCTATCCCTCCCTGACCAGTGGTCTGTCTCTCTCTGTCTCTCAAAAATAAATAAATGTAAAAAAATTCTTTTTAAAAATTGAAGAAAAAATGTAGTTACATTGAATTTTCATTTAAGAAGGCAAAACATGGGGCACTTGGCTGGTTCAGTCAGAAGAGCATGTGACGCTTGATCTTGGGGTTGTGGGTTCAAGCCCCATGTTGGGTGTAGAGATTACCAAAAAAAAAAATAAATTTTAAAAACTAAAAAAAAAAAAAAAGCACATAGCAAGTATATGAGGAAATTCTTCTAATTATTAATACAGTACAACTTTCATTTGAATTTCCACCAAATAATTTGGATTTTCACTTTAAACTCAAGAACTGTTAAATCTATCTATGTTTAAAAAAACAAAAACCAGGGGCTCCTGGGTGGCTCAGTCGGTTGAGCATCCGACTTTGCCTCAGGTCATGATCTCATGGTTTGTGAGTTCGAGCCCCGTGTTGAGGTCTGTGCTGACAGCTCAGAGCCTGGAGCCTGCTTCGGATTCTGTGTCTCCCTCTCCCTGCCCCTCTCCCACTCATGCTCTATCTCTCTCTGTCTCAGAAATAAATAAACATTAAAAAAAATTAATAACGAAAACCAAAAAACAAAATACTACTCCTCTTTACATTGTAGCACCCTTAAAAACACAGAATGCGGGGAGCCTGGGTGGCTCAGTCTGTTAAGCACCGACATCAGCTCAGGTCATGATCTTACAGTTCGTGGGTTTGAGTCCCACGTCAGGCTCTGTGCTGACAGCTCAGAGCCTGGAACCTGCTTCAGATTCTGTGTCTCCCTCTCTCTCTGCCCCTCCCCCACTTGTTCTCTCTCTCTCTCTCTCTCTCTCTCTCTCTCTCAAAAATAAATAAACATTGAAAAAATTTATTAAAAAAGACACAGAATGCCCCTTCAGTGGGTTGAATAGTGTCCCCCCACAACTTATCACCACCCTTATTTGGAAATACAGCTTTTGCAGACGTAATTAGTTAAGGATCTTGAGATGGAATCATCTTGGATTTAGGGTGGACCTTAATTACATTTACTGGTGTCCTTTTTTTCTTTTCTTTTTTTTTTTTTTACAGGTGAGGGAAACACCCAAAGAAACTTGATTTGTTCTAATTTTTAATTTTTTTTTTTTTTTTTTTCAGAGAGAGAGAGAGAGAGAGAGCACATGCCAGTGGGGGAGAGGAGCAGAAGGAGAGAAGCTCAACATGGGACTCAGTCCCATGACTCTGGGATCATGACCTGAGCCAAAATCATGAGTTGGATGCTCAACCAACTAAGCCACCAAGGCATAGCTGATTGGTGTCTATAAGAGAAAGAACATGGAGATTTGGGCACAGAGAGACATGCAGAGAGGGTGGCAATGTAACGAGGAGGCAGAGATTGGGAGTCATGTGTCATGTGTCTATAAGCCAAGGAGGACCGAAGGACTGCTGAAAATCCGAAGCTTTCTCCAGAAGATAGACAGTTTCTGCCTCAGACCCTCTAGAGGAATCAACTCAGCTGACACCTTGATGTCAGACTTCTGGCCTCCAGAATTCTGAGAGAATGCATGTCTGTTGCTTTAAGCCACTCAGTTTGTAGCAACTCGTTATAGCAGCCCTAAGATACTAATATAGCCCTATCTCTCACCATTTTCCGGGGCCCCCAAAGATATCATTAGATAAATCATTTTTTATAAGATTTTTTTTTAAAAAAAAGTTTATTTATTTTGAGAGAGAGAGAGAGAGCACATGCAAGCAAGCATGGGGAGGGGCAGAGAGAGAAGGAGAGAGAGAATCCCAAGCAGGCTCTGCATTGTCAGTCGGGAACTTATGAACCATGAGATTCTGACCTGAGCCAAAGTCAAGAGTCAGACACGTAACTGACTGAGCCACCCAGGCACCCCTAATTTCTTACATATTTTTAAAAAACATAGATTTTCATCATTGGCCCTTACTATATGGGGAGAAGAATATCCCCAAAGGTATGCTGAGTTAGTTCTAAACAATTCTAAATACAAACTGGTTTTACTTAAATAAACTGCCAATTATTTAGCTTTGTCCTAGCTGTTTAAGGTCAGTTCTCCTCGATCTGTTTTCAATTAATGTGGAAGAGTATAAGTTAATTTAATCAGTTAATGTTTGTTTCTTTTAATTTTTTTAAATGTTTTTATTTATTTTTGAGACAGAGAGAGAAAGAGCATGAGCAGGGGAGGGGCAGAGAGAGGGGGAGACACAGAATCTGAAGCAGGCTCCAGGCTCCGAGCTGTCAGCACAGAGCCTGATGTGGGGCTCGAACTCACAAGCTGTGAGATCATGACCTGAGGCCAAGTCGGATGCTTAACCGACTGAGCCACCCAGGTGCCCCAATATTTGTTTCTTAAAATCAACATATCTTGATTGGTTTGCTGGGAGAAAAGGGCTGAGATTGGGGTTAGTGATGGTTTCCTTAAAATCAGTCAAGTGTCTGCATTATTCAAAATCCCTGAAGTCTAAGAATACGTTCTCTTTGGAGTTGTTCACTTTGCTAATATTTACTTGTAAAAGGGAAGCTTGAAACTATAAACTACTAATAACTGTTGAACATAATAATCACAATGAAAACACATTTAATTGACCCATTCTCTGGCCAGGTTTTAACTGGATGCAGGGTTTTGTTAACATGTCCTCTTTAGGATTCGGTTTTTGATCACAGATTTTCTTAGGCTCAGTCTACATTTTGATTTTTGACTATTGGGCACCTCTCTGGCTTGAGGCCTCAAAGCAGACCCTAATGGTGTGTTACACTCTTCTAAAGATGTAATCTTTTTTGATTTTGATAGATTAGGACTCTATCTATAGAGTCCCAGTAAATATTTACTAAAGATAGTAAATACTATCTTTTTTTTTTAATTTTTTTTTTCAACGTTTATTTATTTTTGGGACAGAGAGAGACAAAGCATGAACGGGGGAGGGGCAGAGAGAGAGGGAGACACAGAATCGGAAACAGGCTCCAGGCTCCAAGCCATCAGCCCAGAGCCTGACGCAGGGCTTGAACTCACGGACCGCGAGATCGTGACCTGGCTGAAGTCGGACACTTAACCGACTGCGCCACCCAGGCGCCCCAGTAAATACTATCTTTAAGCATTTGTGGGTACAACGTCTCCTAAATTTCAGGGGGTTTAAATTTGAATGTTCAAAATTGGATCCACCCAGGGAAGCCTGGCTGGCTCAGTCAGTAGAGCATGCGACTCTTGGTCTCAGGATTGTGAGTTTGAGCCCCACGTTGGGTGTAGAGATTATGTAAAAATAAATCTTAAAAAAAATAAAATTGGATTGTCCAAGTTTAAGTTATTTATTTATTTATTTATTTATTTATTTATTTATTTATAATAAATAATATATTTATATATATATAATCATATATCATATATATCATATTATATATGACAGAGAGGGAGAATCTTAAGCAGGCTCCCTGCCCAGCTTGGAGCCCCAACATGGGGCTTGATCTCAGGACCATGAGATCATGACCTGAGCCAAAATCAAGAGTTGGTCGCTTAATTGAGCCACCCAGGCACCCCTACATTAAGTATTTATTAAATATTTATCATTTAAGTTTTTATTAATTTAAATTAAGTGATTATTAAAGTATTAATAGCATAGAACAATCTATAATGAAAATTTGCATATATGTGTATATATACACGCATATATACTTTTCTGAATGAGGATTGGAGGTGGAGAAAGTCAAGGAGGAAGAAGCAGATATCGAAGTGGACAAAACCCTTAAAACCTAACAGGGGATATAAAATCTTTGCAAAAATTTTATACAAGGCAGTTTCTAAGATTCAGAAGCAACTAACTTACAAACTTTTGGAACTTAATCCAATTTTCTTTGGGGACTCCTAGGAATATTTTGTAATTATTCTGTAGGAGATTGGGGCCCAAAACAGAACCTTCCAAATGACAAATGTTTTCGTCTGGAGCAATGGCACCCAAGTTATGTTGGATAAATGAGAAGAATGAATTTTAAAAATTACCACATACTCACTTTTAATAGAAAAAGTGAGAAGTGGTATGTCCTCCTTGGATTTCTTCCAATGTGCTGTAATCATAAGAAGACGAAATTGATGTGCTATAATCATAAGAAGATGAAATTGAATAACACATTGAGCATTTATTTAAGCCAGGGTTTCTCAGTCTTAGCACTATTGATGTTTGGGGCCAGATAATTCTTTGTTGTAAGGGGCTGTCCTGTGTAATGAAGGGTGGTTAGCAGCATCCCTGGTCTCTACCCATTAGATGCCTCCCCTTTGCAGTTGTGACAATCAAAATGTCTCCAGACATGGTGGGATAAAATTGTACCCATCTGGGAACCACTGATTTTTAAGCCTTGAAAGAGAAAAGCAGCAAACCCCTGCCCCCAGTGTTTATTTATTTATTTAGTTTATTTATTTTGAGAGAGACAGTGTGTGCAAGCAAGGGAGAGGGAGTGAGGGATAGACGGAGCAAGAGAGAATTCCAACCAGGTTTCACATTGTCAGCCTGGAGGCCAAGGTGGCTCCAACTCCCAAACCAAACTAGATCATGACCTGAGCAGAAAACCAAGAGCAGGATTGGATTGAGCCACCAGGCACTCTGCCCTCAGGTTTTAAAGCAAGTGTTTTTTTTTTCCCTCCAGTTTTAGTCCCCCCCCCCAGTTTTATTGAGATATAATTATTTTTTTTCTTTCTTTTTTTTATGTTTATTTTATTTTTGAGACAGAGAGAGAGAGAGAGAGCAAGTGGTGGAGAGGCAGAGGGAGAGGGAGACACAGAATTCGAAGCAGGCTCCAGGCTTCAAGCTGTCAGCACCGAGCCTCACCTGGGGCTTGAACTCATGAACCATGAGATCATGACCTGAGCTGAAGTCGGACACTCAACTGACTGAGCCACCCGGGCGCCCCAAGATATAATTAACATACAGTACTGTATATATTTAAGGTGTATAGCATAATGATTTGACTTACATATATCGTGAAAGGGGCTTAGTTTTAATCCTTATCAGTTACTTCTGCCTCATTGAATCTACAGTATCTGGAACCTGTTTCTATGGTTGCATTTATCATAGTTCATTATAGTTTTTAAAACATGGGGCTTGTGTCCTTTCCTGTCTGTGAGCTCTTTCCTGAGAGGGGCAGTGTTTTCCCTTGACATCCTCTGGATGTCAGTGAAAGCCCATTAGTTGAATGACCTTTTATGCTGGTTAAACACAAGAGATGTTCTTAAAGGAAGGGTTTCTCTGACATTTCTTTCTTTCTTTCTTTCTTTCTTTCTTTCTTTCTTTCTTTCTTTCTTTCTTTCTTTCTTTCTTTCTTTCTCTCTCTCTCTCTCTCTCTCTCTCTCTCTCTTTCTTTCTTTCTTTCTTTCTTTCTTTCGGAATATCTGTTTTGCCAATCTCAAATATTTCACTTAAAGTAAAATGCAGTGACCATGCTGACACTTAATGATGATTCAGCTTTGGGCAAGTGAACCATTTTATACTGTAAATTTTATTCTTCCCACTTTCAATCAGAAAACACCTGCAGACTAACAGAACTATGCGCAAAGAACAAATAGGCTCATGTTTTGCTGAAATCAACCTAGGCCTTCTCAAGACACTTAAGGTCCACCAAAGACGCTCTCTAGCCGTTGGATATTAATACTACCAGCAGCACACGGCTTTCTCTGGGCCCATTGGGGTAAGACGAATACGTAGACGTGTGTTAATTTTCGGGCCTTGACATCGTTTCCGAGGAATTTAACTCCACCTCTCCCGGCAAAAAGGAACAACAACGCCCTCATTCCCGCCCTTCACCACCCCTTGGCCTCCTCCCACTTTCCTTTTGGTCCTCTTCTGTTACAGAAGTTCTGATTTTTCCTAGAGTGCTAGAGGAAAGGTACCAAAGTGGAATTATATTACCCTCTTACTTGCTCTGGTGGGACACTAGAGAGGAAATCACACTTGGGATTGTAACTGGCTGTCCAGGGGAGAGAGCAAATGTAGCCTTGAAAACTTCAGCGGCCGCGTTGGGCTCCAGGTTTGATGGACAAGGACGCGCCGAGGGAAGGCGCGGAGGCGGGGCAGGGGGCCTCGGGTCGAGCCCAAGACAAAGAGGTTTTGGTTGCCACCCAGGAGTGGAGGGCCCTTTGGGGTAACTAGCCTTGGCGCGCTAAGGGGGCGTTTGGTGCGGTCGCTTTCTTGTCCGGAGGGAGGGCGGTAGGCTCTGGGGGCCCGGAGGGCAGAAGGGCCTGGTGGGGAGGGGGCTCCGGGCGGAGGAGGGGGCTTGGGGGTGGGGGTTGGGGGGCTGCGCCGCCGTCACGTGGCCTCCGCCGCCGCCGGGTTGGGGCTGTTCTTCCGGGTTGGAGGCGCAGCTCCGCGGGGCCCGAGCCCAGGGCTGCCAGCGCGGCTTCCCTCGCGGCGCGCTGCCCGGCCGCCCTGCCTCCCAGCCAAGGTGAGCCGCGCGGCGCGGGCAGTCCGGGCGCGCGTTTGGGGCACAGCTGGGGAGGGGGCGCGGGGCTGTTGGGGATGGTCCGGGCCCCCGCAGGGGAGGAGACCTGTCAGGGAGAAGGGGGCGGGGTCGGTAGGGACCTGGATGTGGGGTGCACCCGGGCGCCCGCAGGCCAGAGGCTGGGGTCCGGAAGGAGAACCGTGCCTTGAGGGCCCCATTCCTTGTCTTTTGCCGGGGCGACGTGGAAGGGAGCGGGCGGGTGGTTGGGAAACTGGGTCCTTGCAGAGGGCAGGGAACGAGGCGGCAGCTGTGTAGGTGCAGGTCTTGGAGCTTTGGGAGGACAGCGGGAGTCCTACGGGGTCATTTCGACCGGCAAAATGGGAGGAGGGGGGAGGTCATAGAGGACTTTCCATAGAGGGTGCGCCCAGAGAGGTGGTAGCTGGACGCCCCGAAATTGTGCTTGAACCTTGAGGGAATTCAGGGTCGGCGATCGTTTGGAGACTTAGGAGGTGGCGAGCGAAAGTTGTGAGTGTGTATGTCTGTGAGGGTTGGTGGTCTGAGCAAACTTCATCCAGGCAGAGAGAGGGGCCCGGGCTGGCGACCGGGAGGAGACAGCAGTGGGGGCAGAGCTGATCTGAACCCCGGAGGAGGAATGACTGTAAAGCGACCGGGGCCAATAGGCTTCCAGGGAAGGTTATAAATAGCGGTCCCGCGCAGATGCCAGCGAAGCTGTAGTGTAGTTGCCCAAGGAGGGGCGGGACCGGTGGGTTTGGGCGAGGTCACGCTGCCTGCCAGTCTAAGCTTCTGTAGGGTATTGTGTCCTTGGTTGGTATGTTTCGCTTTAAAAACGTAACTTGTTTACGGTGGCAGGCGTCCTTTATTCGCCCTGTGGTGCAGGGCAGTCCTAAAGCGACCTCTTTATAAGGAGTCTTTTAGGACAGACTCTTCCCATGGTGTTTGCATGCTTTTATTAAAGTGCTTCCCTCTTTAAAAATGTTCATGTCTTCTGCCATTTTTTAAATGTTTATTTATTTTGAGAGAGAGAGAGAGAGAGAGAGAGAATCCCAAACAGATCTCGTGCTGGGGCTCCAACTCATGACCTGAACGGAAACCAAGAGTCCCTCGCTTAGCCAACTGAGCCACCCATGTGTCCCACTTCTGCCCATTTCTTAACTGGATTATTAACTATAGAGAACAAACTGAGGTTTGCTGGAGGGGGGATGGGTTAAATGGGTAATGGGGATTAAGGAGGGCATTTGTTGTGGTGAGCACTGGGTGTTATATGTAAGTGATGAATCACTAAATTTTACTTCTGAAACTAATATTACACTATATGTTACCTAACTGGAATTTCAGTAAAAATCTGAAACTATAAAAAAATTAAGAAAAAAACATTCCCCTTTTCTCTGTTGCACACCTTTTATTTGCAAACCTGGCTTAAAATTTTTTTTTTATTAAATGGACAGTTTAGGACTACTTTTTTATCAGCAATGTGCTAAGCTGTTTACCTTTGCTGATGGAATCAATCTTCCGCAAGGCTACACAGCATTTCGTTTTCGAAGGAAATTTCCTGAAACTCTGGAGAATGTGTTTTTATAGACACGCAGGTTTCAGGTTACCTAGTCCTAGTTATTTATTCATTCAGTTAAAAAGTACTTGTTGTTCTCCTCCTTTGTGCAAAGCACCGGGCCGGAGGTAATACCAAAGTGAGTAGTAATAGCAATAAAGATATTGTGTCCTTTTACTCCTTACAACAACCCTATATAACACAGGTGCTATTATCATTTTAAAGATGAGAAAATCAGGTTCAGAGAAGGTAAGTGACTGACTTGCCAAGGACACAGCTAATAATTGCAGAATGAGGGCTTGCAACCCACAGTTCACCTTGTTAGCCTCCTAGGCTGTCATCATTCTGACGTGCTTGCCCTCAAGAGTTTTAGTACCTATTAGGGGAGATAGTTGCCCAAATAACTTACATTACACTGCTGTATGAGTGGTATACTAAATTTTTTTTTCAGTTTTGAGTTGTAAAGCTTTCCCCCATTGCTTCAAAGCCATAGAAGCACATGAATAAAATAGCTTTAAAATAATGATAGGGGAAATTCAAATATTCTCTGAATATATTTCAGGGTCATTTGTATTTAATTTAGTCTTAGCGATAGGGACTGTTCTTGCCAATAAACTACTTTCTTAAACATTATTTGTTTATTTACTTTTTAATGTTTATTTGTTTTTGAAGGAGAGACACACAGTGTGAGCAGGGGAGGGGCAAAGAAAGAGGGAAACACAGAATCTGAAGCAGGCTCCAGGCTCTAAGCTGTCAGCACAAAGCCTGACACCTGGCTTAAACTCATGAGCTGTGAGATCATGACCTGAGCCGAAGTCAGACGCTTAACTGACTGAGCCACCCAGGTGCCTTTTTTAAATTTATTTTTAAGATAGAGTATGAGTGGGACAGGAGGCGGGGTGGGGGTGGGGGTGGGGGAACAGAGGATCTGAAGCATGCTCTGTGCTGACGGTAGAGAGCCCGATATGGGGTTTGAACTCAAGAAACGTGAGATCATGACCTGAGCTGAAGGCAGACACTTAACTGAGCCAGTTGGTGCCTTACCAATAAAACTACTTTCTGTTCACTGTCTTACATGTTTATAACTTAAATAAATTGGAATTTTGGGGCGAAATTGGCCTCTGAAGTCCTCTGCCTTAATTGCCATCTGATGCCAGGGATCTATTCAACATCAAATTACCATTTTCCAAGTAGGCAAGGCTGTTTTTCCAGATGGCCCGAAACAGGACTTCTGCTTTAAAACATTGTAAAATCTTATCTATTCATAAATGTTTTAGAGCCTAATGGGGCCCTACAAACAAACTTTCTTGTGCTTTTATATATGAGCAGACTGAGGTGCAGAGAGATTCAGGGAGTGAAGTGGCCAACTTAGACAATACACGGGCTCTATTATATCTAGCTTTGTTCTCTCCCCGATGAGGTCTGGGTAAACCTCATCAGCCCCATGAGAACAGTGGTTGTTGGGGAGCTGGGATGATCTAAGAAGAGAAACTAGAGTGAATGGGGAGGCGGAGATAAGACTAGGTCATTGGTAATGGTAGGACAAATCTCCCCCAAGGCAAGAATTACCTTTTATATATCTTTGTATCTCCCTTGGTTGTTGGCATAGATTCAGTGACTGTTTTGAATACGTGGCTGAGTTTCGAACTTTTTGCTCTCTGTTTTCAGCCATGAACAACCCAGAAGTGACCCATGAATAAATGAGGAGTGTATTTATGGGATTCAGGGTGCTTGGGATTGAAATGAAATGACATGTGGAAACACTGAAAATCTAAAAACCTGTTCAAGTGCAAAGCATTATTATACATTTTTGATTGCATGCCTGAACCCATCTTGCATACTTCCTCTTCCTTAGCTTTTTTCATATTACTTTCTCTATCTCAAATGTGTTTTTTTTCTTTTTCTGAGCTCTGTAGGAGGACATAATCTCCTTTGATCCCTCAAAGAACTTTGGACTTGCCTTACTCTGTAGTGTTATTACTTGTTGACTTTTCTTATCTCAGAGCGTGTGATCTATTCCAGTTTGATTCCACAGATGCTTCTAATGACTGTGACTCTGAAACTCAGCCCTCTATATGTGTTTGTTGAACTAAAGGTCATTTTAAGAATAAGCACCATCTGGATTAAGGATTTCCATCCCCCGTGTTGCTTTCTGGTATTTGTAAGAAGTTGCTTCAGGGAGTTGTGGCAGCAGTTCTGAGTGAACTAGACCTTTCTTCCTCTGGAGACTGGAAGAATGTTCATGGAACTGCTGGGATTGGGTGCTGGGCCTCCTGAGGGCCCACATGATGGGGCAGAGCCTAAAAGTGTAGTTGGTGGAGTTAGCTGAATTTGACTGAGAGTTCCAAACCTTCTGCTTCCTGATTTTGAAGGAAAGAAAAGAAGGATGGGGGAACTCTGAGAATCAAGGGGATGGTGGGCGTGCCTTCCATGCACCCCTGGGGATCTGCCATGGAGAACAATGGAGGTTGCCACTGAAGCTTAGGTCAGTAACAGCAAAGGTCAGTGATCCTCCATCCAGCCCAGTTAGAGCTGGTGCAAAGTGGCCGCTTGTGAGAACCACTGATGGAAGAGTTCCTAGTTACACCCATATCTACAAGCACAAACCTATGTGATATTGACATTCTTCTTTTTTAAAATTGGAGTCATATCCCACACATGCTTAATTTTCTTGAGATGAGCACTTGGCAGACACGAATCTCATGTTCACTCAGGCTCAATTCAGGGGGTCTTACAGGATAAGCATCTTGCTGCACTGAATAGGTTGCCAGCGTTTTCTGTACAACATTTGTAGCTAAACAAGTTGCTATTGTACTATACAGCATTATAGACAATTTAAGGGAAATCCAAGGGTGACTATGCAATTTTTGCTGCGCATGCAGACTTAGAAGATAACTTTCATGTAAGATGTGATTGGACTCTATAGCAATTTTCTTTTTTAGCTTCCCTGCTACATTAAGGATCAATTAAGGTGATCAAGGCTTGGAATTGAATAGTGAGTTTATAACCACAGTTTTAAGTGGGAGAATGGATTCCGAGTTTTAAATATATGAATTGGAAACAAACTTTTGAAGCATCTTCTCTAAGTAAAGGACTTGGCAAATAAAATTCACTGTAGATGCCCACATACAGCTGTTATATTCCAAGCTCTTTGAATTAGTATTTTTTAAAAAATTTTTTTGATGTTCAAATGACGAAGTATGTTTTTCTTGGCATATAAATATTTTATTTTTCTTTCTTCTAAGTGATTTACCCTCAAGGAAATTTGGGATTCAGGAAGTTGGGAGCTCATATGAACATGGCGAACCTACTGAAAACCGTGGTGACTGGCTGTTCGTGTCCTTTACGTAGCAATTTGGGGTCCTGTAAGATTATACCCGGGAAGAAGGATTTTTTACGAACATTTCATACTCATCAGGCACTGTGGTGTAAAGCCCCTGCCAAACCAGGTAAAGTCTCACTTCAGTGTATGTAGATCAAACCTTCAAGTTATAGGAGCGAACGGATCTCCTGATGATTGATAAAAGGAAAAGCGATGCAGTTTTATAGCCTGGTGTTGGTGAGTCATCATTTTTCGTTAAAAAACACAACCCTAATGAGTGCTTTTAAAAATATTTTCCATGTATAAAAGTTTCTGACTGTCAGTGCTAATAGAGAAGAAAATAAAATACAACAAGAGAAATGATAAACCAGTTGAGTTGTATCCGGGAAACTATTGCTCATAGTAACCATTTGTCTTAGCAGCTCTTCCTTTTTCCTTGTCTTTTTTGAGGCATTGTACTGTATATGGCTCATCTATGCTGAGGAACTAACAACTGAGTGTATCAATTAGTTTGTAGTACTGCTTCTTGATTTACTGAATGACAGCTTCATCTCAGTTGCTCAGGTCAGAAACCCTGGAGTCATCTTGGTCTTCATAGTAGGTATGGGTTAGCTCTACCTTGTATCCAGGGTCTGTTCTCACCATCGCCACTGTTATCGTCCTGTTCCGAGCCACCATCATCTGTCCCCTGGACTGCTGTGCTAGTCTCCTAAGTGCTCTCTATGCTTTCTGCCTCTGCCCCCACGACAGTCTGTTCTATACACAAAAGCATCATCTTTTTAAAATGAAAGATCATGGCACTCTTCTACTCAGAATTTGCCACTAGTGTCCTAGCTCATGCAGAGGAAGAGCTGAAGTCTTTCAGTACCCTACAAGGTGTTCCCTGCTAGGGTCCCCACTCGCATCTGTTCTTGTGCGCAGGCCAGAAGGAGAGGCTAAACGAGGGCTCCCTAAGCTGAGGGAGATCCCTTTATTATGCATTTTGTGCAAAGACCCTCATAGCTCTCTGTACCTCATTGGCAAAAACTCAGACAGGCGGCAATTATTTAGCTGTAAGGGAGACTTGGACACAAAAGAGGTCCTTTATTCCAGATGGGGACAAACTCAATTAAAATTGGCATTCTGTTATTCAGGTGGAAGACTAGGATAGATACCTGTCTTTGCCACGTAGAATAATGCCCTTCTTTTTAATTTAAGTTTGCAGGACTCTGGGCAATCAGAATCCCTACACTGCTATGCTTTTTGAGTTCTTATGTTTGTCTTTAATAGATTTCACAGCCTCTTTCTTGTTCTCATGTGACAAGTGACTGTTGGCAGGGTACCTGTCCCTGAGAGCCCTCAACTTTATCTTCAGATTTATTTCTATTTATTTTTATTTTTTTATTTATATTTTTTATGTTTATTTAGTTTTTGAGAGAGAGAGAGAGAGACACAGAGACAGAGAGACAGAGTGCAAGCGAGGGAAGGGCAAAGAGAGAGGGAGACACAGAATCCGAAGCAGGCTTCAGGCTCTGAGCTGTCAGCACAGAGCCTGATGCGGGACTTGAACTCACGAACTGCGAGATCATGACCTGAGCCAAAGTTGGATCCTTAACCAACTGAGCCACCCAGGCATCCCTCTTCAGATTTTTATTTTAGGTGTTTTAGAAAGCCAGCTTATCCAAGCGTGATAAAATTGTGTCTAAGATAAAAGTAAGTAACTGCACTGAGGACATGAAAATTTTCCTTGTGAGTAAAGGCATGGACATCAAGATCTCTATACTGACTATGCAGGAGACTTTTAATTTGTAGTTCTTGACTATTTCCCAGATAATTACTTTTTATGTCTAAAAGATAGGGATTCTATTTTAAAAAATACATAACCGCAATTTCATTACCACATTGCAAAGCATGAAAAGTAATTCCAGTCAGTATTCGTATTTTTTCAGTTTCTGTTTTTACAGTTGTCTTATCCAAACAACGATCCAAACAGGGTCCACATGTTGTATTTGCATACTGTATCTCTCAGGTCTTTTTTGATCTCTGTTCTCCTTTTTTTTTCTTTTTTCTTTATTTCTTGAAGAATGTAGTTGTTGCCCTGTAGAATTTCTCACATTCTGGGTTTGGCTGAATGAATTCCCTTCATATTATTTAACCAGTTTCTCTGTTCCTTGTGTTTTCTGTACCATTTAGCTAGACCTAGAGGCTTGGTTAGACTCAGGTTTGTTTTTGTTTGTTTTTGTTTTTGTTTTTTTTTGACAAGAATACTTCATAGGTGGATGCTGTGTACTATCTGTGGCATTTCGTCAGGAAAATTAATCAGTGAGTTTAGATGTTGATATTCATCCATTATGGAGCTCCCATCAGTTTTTCACTCAAAGGCTATAACAGCCATTTAATGATCATCAACTAAATCCATGGTTTTATGGGGAGGGGGTTTGAAATGGTGATACACTATCATTTTATCTTCATTTATTAGCTAGAATTTTTCTATAAAGAAAAACTTTCCCTCTATTATTTAGTTATCCTGAGGTTGTAGTGGTAAGGTGGGATAAATGTTTGGTTCTGTCCCATTCTTTATAGTTTTGGTAATAATCTCTTGGTTTTCTTAAAGTATTAGTTTTCTATTCAGCTGTAACAAGGTAACACAACTTCATACATACACAAATTTATTATCTTACACTGCTGGAGGCCAAAGTCTAGAATGGCTCTCACTAGGTTCACATCAAGGTGTCGGTGGGGCTGTCTGTATTCCTTCTGGAGACTTTAAGGGTGGTCTGTTTCCTTCCCTTGTCCAGCTTTTGGAAACTGCTTATATTCTTTGGCTCGTGGCCCCTTCTTCCATCTTCAAAGCCAGCAGCATAGCATCTTCAGACTACTATTTGACTCTGGCTCTTCTGCCTTCTTCTCTCACACTTAAGGACCCTTGTGAGTACAGTCGGCCCACCCACATAATCCAGGCTAATCCTTATTTCAAGGTCATTTGATTAGCAACTCTAATTCCATCTGCTACCTTAATTCTCCTTTGCTGTGTTTCCTGACACATTCACAGGTTCTGAGGATTAAAAGTGTGGACACCTATGGAATACCATTATTCTGCTTATCACATACCCGCTAAAGTTGGCCAATGAAGCTTTTAAAAAATATTTATTTTTTGAGTATCATAATGAACTCCTGCATTTTAACATCCTCGGATGTATTTTATTACATTGCAATTAATTATTCTTTTTCATGCTCAAATTGTTTCATATTTGGCCTTTCAAGTTGGCTCCCGAACCTGTTTGATGGGACTTCATTTGTCTTTGGTGGCTTCTTTGACTTATGGTATATAGGGCCTAGGTAATTTGACCTTGTCAGATAAGTGAACTCCAGATGTTTATGTGATTTAACTTTGCACATCAATCTGGAATATTTTCCAGCTTTCTATTATTTTCCTCCCTCTCCTTCAAACAGAGGTTAAGGTTCACCACATGTTT
The DNA here is from genome assembly GCF_027475565.1 of Acinonyx jubatus. Taxonomy (NCBI): domain Eukaryota; kingdom Metazoa; phylum Chordata; class Mammalia; order Carnivora; family Felidae; genus Acinonyx; species Acinonyx jubatus. The sequence continues at coordinate 201,516,487 of NC_069380.1, read as the reverse complement.
GCCTTTGGCTTACTTTTAGTTATTACTGCTAATGGAGTATGGGGTTTAAGACTCTGTTTGAATGCAGGTATTTTTAGGTTGACTTACTTTCTCTAAGGCCTCAATATTGTTACTCTGTAGAGATAATTTGTTTTTTTATTATGTATTTTCAGAGTTTAGGTTGCTAGAGTAGATTTCCTGAACTTTGGTACAACATACAGAAGCAGATTTTTTTTAAAAGAAAAGTCTATTTGTGCCTGCACATTGAATAAAACAACAGAAGCAACTTTAGCTAAAATTGTTCAGAGCCATATATAAATACTTATGTATTTTATACAGGCTCTTTTGGGTTACAAGGAACAGGATTGCATCAAGGTCCTATTTTGTGATGAGGGTTTATTGGGTGTATTCTTGGGAAGTACAGAAGCCTAGGAAACCCCTCATCTACTTCTAGGAAAAGTGGAATGGTATTCTGGATTCCATAGCTATGGCTCATCTTTCCTCTTTGTATCGCCACTACTGATGTTTCTGCTACTGTTGCTGTAGACCTCGCTTTGTCTACCTTTAACCTCATGGCTGCTTACAAATAGCTTTTGTACCCTTTACTCCCCCTGTCCTTTTCTGTGGGTCTCGCATTCAGACACTCAGAGTACCTGAATGGGTTGGGTCATCACTGGCCAACATAGAGTGTCCTTGGGCAGTTCCTATGTAAGTCATCTCAGGGACTCTCTGGCCTATAGACTATTATCTTTGACCCAGCTGTTGATCCTTGGTCTTATTCGCTGTGGCCAAGAATGTAGGGTCTCAGGATACAACACTTGGAAATCTGTGAGGGATTGCCTGTGGCCAAATTGCCAGGAAGAAAACTTTGAGTGTAGCCAACAATGTGTCTAGTATAGGGTTGTTCTTCAAAACAGCTAATTAGTTCTGTCTTCCTTAAAGGTGAGGACAAGGAGACCATAAATCCCAGAGGATTAGTTTGAAGAGTGGAGTTAGCATTTTGATTGATCTCTCAACCCATTTTTTTCCTAAGAATAATCTAGTCATGTGCCTTGAAGAGAGCTATTTGGTTAAATGAAATATTTGGAATTTAAGAGAGTGGGCATAAATATTTCCCATTATTCAAAAAACTCAATTATGATTATGAATCAGGAACATTATTTTGAGCAGCAACTTGTATGTTCAGTATATTTTGAACAGACTGCCCATTTTCATTTTTTGAACTGTTATTAAAACATTGTTTTTACGTTTTTTACTGAATTAATTTTTCTTTTTCTTTCTTTTTCTCTCTCTCTTTCCCTCTCCCGTTCTTTTCTCCTTTTCTTTCTTCATTTCTTTCTCTCTTTCTCCCTTTCTCCCTTTCTCTCTCTCTCTCTTTCTTTCTTTCTTTCTCTTTCTTTCTTTCTTTCTTTCTTTCTTTCTTTCCCTCACTTTGTAGGAATTCCATATAAGCAACTGACTGTTGGCGTCCCCAAGGAGATTTTCCAAAATGAGAAACGAGTGGCATTGTCTCCTGCTGGTGTTCAGGCCTTGGTCAAGCAGGGTTTTAGTGTTGTCGTGGAATCGGGTGCTGGCGAAGCTTCCAAGTTTTCTGATGATCACTACAGAGCAGCAGGTGCCCAGATCCAAGGGGCGAAGGAAGTGCTGGCTTCTGATTTGGTGGTCAAAGTAATTATTCCTTTCCACCCCTCATTTATAGCTCACTTTTTAAAAAGTGTTCATGGAAAAATCATATTGTTATAACTCTTCATATTTTCAAACACTGCCTTTTCTCAGAGAAATGGTTGCATGTTGTGAATATTCTTCATAGTCTGGTAGAACTTTTATCAGGCAGTGTGATCTCTGTTTAACCATGAGAGTAGAAAAAGTGATCTTCCTTTTTAGATTTTCATGTGGAAATTCCCTTCTTATTGGCTAGGGAGAATTTGCACTTCATGGTTCATACATATCCAGAATACCCACAGGTGAGTATTTAACTGCTACCAGAATGGAAAAAGGGCATGGGACTCCTCCTAGGACTGAACGTACCCTGATCTTCTGATATGTAGAAGGAACAGTGATTTAACTGACCTAAGTGCTATTTCTAGAGAGGGCAGGGCTGCCTTGGAGAAAGCAGCACGGGGCTGAGTAGAGACAGCCTTACCTACTTTAATGAAAGGTCTTAATGTGTAATAGAAATCTATGTGCTGAAGAGCTTCAGACATAAAATCTGAAGTAAAAAAAAATCATATGGAAAAAGGAAGGGACTATCACAAGTGTACCTTAGATAATTATCAGGGAGTAGCATTAGCCTAAATCCTAAGCCTTCTGCAGCCAAGACAAAGAGGGAGATAGGGATTGTAGTAGCATGATTATTAGGCAAAAAGAAGCTCCTCACTTGTTCAGGAAAGACCAGCTTTTTTTGGTATGTGTGTTAATTTGTAAGGGGCATCAATCATGTAACTGTTTTTTTTTTGTTTGCTTTTTTTTTCTTTTAACATAAATTCTACTGAATAACTTGGTAGAGTAGTGATCTTTGCAGAAGACAAAACAATTTTTTGGTGTGGAAATTAACAGTGAAATTTATGGTATGTGGGGAAGTTGCAATTCAGCCAAAACTTTTAAAGTGTTTAGGTGTACAGATACTTGGTGATATAACTTAGTATAGTAAAAGAGCTTAGGGCAAATAGAAAAATGAGTATGATCCATTCCAACATATGCTCCAGGGATCAAAACCTTTTGAGATACCCCACAGTAAAGGGTTAGTAGGGTGTATATAAGTTGTGGAAGCACTTTGTGTTCCTTTAGATCCACAGCGTGTATGAGCATGTTACAAGCACGGAGAAATCCTATGATATAGTAACTTAGATAACTTTATACTTGCATTAGTAAACTATTTTTGAGTCAAGCCTGTTAATATCCTGGGGAACTAGTGATCCAAAAAGCACATTCAGGAAAACATTCTGTTGACTTAACTCACTCATATGCCAACAGTCTCAGCTGAGCATTTGATAAGGGCCAGTAGGATTAATTCAAAGTTGACCTCTAATTTTTATTAAATCTATATTTTAGATTCTCAATGAGGAAAAATAGACCTTGCCAGAGAGTCTTTTTAAGTTTATTTTAGAGAGAGGGAGAAGAGAGAGGGAGGGAGGGAGGGAGGGAATGAGTGGGGGAGGGGCAGAGAGAGAGAGAGGGAGACACAGAATCTGAAGCAGGCTCCAGGCTCTGAACTGTCAGCACAGAGCCTGATGTGGGGCTTGAACCCACAAATCGCAAGATCATGACCTGAGCTGAAGTCAGATGCTTAACCAACTGAGCCACCCAGGCGCCCCTAGAGAGTCTTAGAATCCAGAACCTTAATTAAAATCATATGTGTCACCAGATCAAGAACTGACATGGTAGTAACAAAGATGTTTCCTAGGTAAATGAGATGAAGTGCTATGAAATGAAAATATTGACCCAGTGTTTGTGTTTCTGTTTCCTTTAAAAATTTAAGTCCCTGAGCTATTGTTTCCTGGGCTTACTTGCCTAAAAGTGCTATTGCGAACTTAGAGCTAAGGACATGATACATGTTAATTGAAGATCGATTTTAAACTTGAATATAAAACACACCTTAAAAGCCCACAAATGAATCTGCTTATCTGAATGTGTTTCTGCAGAAACTTAGGAAAAGCTGGCAATGGTAAAGCCATGTTATGAGCCTTACTTGAAAATAAAATTTTGGGTGGGGGGGGGGAACCTTCCAGAATGATAGCATGCTCTTTACTCAGATCAGTTCCTAGGTTGGTCATCAGTCAGAGGACAGATGGCAAAGATCTTGGTGCTCCTTACCTTGTTTAGGAATTTAGTCCAAAATTTATTGCTGAAAGATTACTTCTGGCCTATTATTTCAATCATGGCATGTCATTTAGATTGTCCTGTTTACTTAAAAATATGATAAAGGTATTTACATTATTAATCAGTGACTTGACTTTTTTTTCCTCAGGTGCGAGCTCCCATGGTTAATCCAACATTAGGTGTTCATGAGGCCGACCTTTTAAAGACATCGGGAACATTGATTAGCTTTATTTACCCAGCCCAAAATCCAGACTTGCTAAATAAACTTTCTAAAAGAAAAACTACAGTTTTGGCGATGGACCAGGTTCCAAGAGTCACGATTGCTCAGGGATATGATGCGCTAAGCTCCATGGCCAACATTGCTGGGTATGTTGATTCCTTTCCATTTTGGTTGAACAAAGCACAGTGCTACTCTAGAAACATGCTCATTGTGACTCTTCTCTCTTATAGTGCTTTTACTTGTAATAATTGTTGGGGATAAAAGTGCCAACACTTTGAGAGTGCCCTTATTTATTTTTTTAATTAAAAAAATTTTTTTTAATGTTTATTTCTGAGAGAGAGAGAGAGAGACAGAGAGACAGAGAGAGAGACAGAGACAGCACAAGTGGGGGAGGAGTAGAGAGAGAGGGGACACAGAATCCAAAGCAGGCTCCCGGCTCTGACCTGTCAGCACAGAGCCTGATGCAGGGCTTGAACTCACAAATGATGAGATCATGACCTGAGCTGAAGTTGGAGGCTTCACTGACTGAGCCACCCAGGTGCACCAAAAGTGCCCTTATTTTTTAAGGCTCGGTTTATTATTTCATAGTTAAAAGAAATGACTCTTCATATTCTACTCTTCATGGGTAGAAGTCTTATTTCCTTCCACCAGAGCAAATGATTGTGAAATTATTTGTATGAGGAATAGACTGTCTTGCATGTATGTGTGTATATACGTGTATACACATGTATACATTAGGTAGAAATTGCTACTTTTTTCTTAAAAAAAATTTTTTTTTGATGTTTATTTACTTTTGAGAGAGAGAGAGAGAGACAGAGCACAAGTGGGGGAGGGACAGAGAGAGGGAGACACAGAATCCAAAGCAGGCTCTGGGCTCTGAGCTGTCAGCACAGAGCCTGATGCGGGACTTGAACCCACAAACCGTGAGGTCATGACCTGAGCCAAAGTCGGATGCTTAACCGACTGAGCGACCCAGGCACCCTGCTACTTTTTTTCAGATTTTATTTGAGACAATTGACATATAACATTGTGTAAATTTAAGGTATAAATATAATGATTTGATATATCAGTATATTGTGAAATGATTGCCACAGTAAGTTAGTTAACATAAATTGCTGTTTTTATAGGTCAAAAAAGGTCAGATATTGGCAGTTTCATATTGTTCAACCTGACACATACATATTAGCATTTACCATTTTAATTATGTTTTGCTTAGGTAAATTCATAAAATATTTAGCAAATAGGGAAAATGTCTGTATTTGGCAAAGTTCTACCTGGTGTCAAAACACGTATTAATAGGGGCACCTGGGTGGCTCAGTCGGCTAACTGTCCAACTTCAGCTCAGGTCATGATCTCACTGTTCATGAATTTGAGCCCCACGTCAGGCTCTGTGCTGACAGCTCAGGGCCTGGAGCCTGCTTTGGATTCTGTGTCTCCCTCTCTCTCTGTACCCCCCTGCCCCCACTTATACCCTGTCTCTCTCTCAAAAGTAAATAAATGTTAAAAAAGTTTTAAAAAATTATTACCCCCCCTCCCCCCCAAACCACATATTGATAACTGAGGGCTAACTACGTCCTCTTACCTTTGCCCGCCACTGCTGCGTTCCCACTTTACTGCCTGAAGAGCTGCGCTGAGAGGAGACTAAGGCCCCTCCTGCTCTGAGGAACAGGGCTGTGACTGAGCAATCACTCCTGCCCGGGGGGATGGGGTGTATCGTGTTGCTGACTGCCTAGAGAGCGGGAAAAATCTGGAAATTGAAGATGCTTATGAAATCAACTCCTCAGGAGATAGTTGAATTAGATTTTAAGCATGCAAACTGCTGATAGTGACAATTTGCTAATATGAATGAGGCACCAACAAATGAAAACGGTTAAAAAAAATCAAACAGCGCATGCAAGAGAGACTAACGTTAATAAAGCCTTTTATGGCCTGACACGTGACCTGAAGGTTTTCTTAGGTTTTATAGCTTAGGTGTAGCATATCAGCTAGGCCAATAGATCAAATAGAGTCTACTTTGGGTTTCATTTTTGAAAGAAAAGCAGAAAACAAAAAGGACAAGCTAAAAACACATTTTGTTATCCTTACTATAATATAGCAAATGGTTGGTTTGAAGATATTTTTTGCGATATAAAGTATACACCAAAGGACAAAATAAATTTTTGCCATACTATTTTGTTTGTAGAAAAGTTACATTATGTATCATGGGACTTCAAAGATTTTCTTTTATTTTTTTTAAAGTTTACTTATTTATTTTGAGAGAGTGAGCGAGTACAGGGGAGGGGCAGAGAGAATCCCCAGCAGGCTCTGCACTGTCAGCCAGGAGCCTGATGTGGGGCTCGCACTCATGAACTGTGAGACCATGACCTGAGCCGAAACCAAGAGTTGGATGCCTAACTGAATGAGCCACCCAAGTGCCCTGAGACTTAAATGTTTTCTGTAGAAAACGTACAGTGTGATCTTTGATTTTGTCTTGTGAAATGTAGAATATGAAAGGTTATCAAAGCCAGTGGTTCCAGCCCAGTGCTTTTTAGCCGTAGAATCTTTTGGGCAAATGACATATTATGAGGCAATATAAACAAATGCAATAAGAGCAGAGTGGCCTTAGTTGAACTGAGGGACGGAGGGGTGTCCAGAAACATGTTTGTTGTCTACCCCACCCAGTATGGCCCCAGAGTTGGCTGGAATTTGAACCTTTGGAGATCCATGGGACACAGTTTGAAGAATTGCTATCTTACATCCTGAGCTGATATATGCAAAGGGCATAGTTTGAGGTGCATCTTCTAGGATACTTATCCACACAGTACGTGATAAATCATTATCTAAGTCACACACACAGCCATATTACAGTGAAGACACGCTCCTTCCAGTTCATTCATGTCCATTCTGAGCTTTTTTTGCTGTCATCAAAAAGAGGCAAACTGTTATCACTTTTCCCCACTATCAACGTTTTCTTGTACATTCCTGTGTAACTCATCTCATTTTTGTTATTTGTTTCAGAATAGCAGCTGAATCTTTTAAAACATTAATTCCAAAATTTCTTACAGTGGCCTTTGAATCTTTATCATATTTGGTTTTTTGAAAGTTTCTGTCACTTGGATTCAGAAGTAAGACTAACAACGTGGTCTCTAAAATATTGCCTTTCTGCTATAATATGATTTAAAGTCGTAGTGGTTACCATTATATGCTTTTGCATCAATTATTATATCAATATTATTTTATAAAAAATATGGCCAGGAAAAAAATATGATCAGGGAAAGGTTTTATTTTCAGCTAGCAGGTAGATTTTAATAAATAGTTGCATTGTAATTTTAATTATAACGTGTTATAGTTAATGTGTAGAGGTGCCTTTTAAGGATAAAATGCTCTGAAAATGAAATTAGTATAATATGTTAACAGTATTCTCATAAGAAAAGATGGTATATATGGTATATTTTACTTGTTTTTGCTGCACAGAATGTTTCTTTAGCCAAAAACACTAGGATTTACCAAACACTTATGATGGCATGCTTTGTGCTAAGTGCTTTACCTGCCTGGTCTCACTTAGTCCTCATAACAACACTAAGAGATGCTCTTTTTGTCCCCACTCTGTAGATGAGGAAACCAAGGATTAGGGACTTAGAGAAATTTACCCAAGGTCACAAAGCCAGTTAGTGGTAGAACTGGGCCCTGCACGGAGGTCACTGTGTCTCAAAATTCCATACTTTCAAATCTTAGCGATCAAGGGAAGTTTTTTTGTTTTGTTTTTTAATTTAATTTATTTATTTTGAGAAAGAGTGTGCACAAGTGGGGGAGGTGCAGAGAGACAGAATCCCAAGCAGGCTCTGCACCATCAGAGTGGGTCTCGAACTCAGGAACCAAATGGCGACTCATAACCTGAGCTTAAGTTGGATGTTTAACCAACTGAACCACCCAGCTGCCTCAGGGGAAGTTTTTTGTTTGTTTGTTTTTTGTTTTCTGTTTTTTTTTTTTTGGTTTGGTTTGAGGTTAGAATTTTATTATGTACAAGCATATAGCTATATCTCATTTCTTTTTCATTTTAAAGTTTTTCCCTATGACATAAATACTACATAATCATTAAAGAAAATTTGGACAATACAGTGAAGTAAAACAGAAAGTCTGAAGTGTCTATAGTTTCAGCACTGGAAGAAAACCGTTGTTAGCATTTTTTGGTCTTTCCTTCATTTCTTTTTTTACACCAACTGATCTTCTGCAGTGTTCATTCTGAAAAGGCCAGGGAACATCGTGGGTAAGAGTGTGCTTGTGGAGGTAGGATGCCAGCCAGGGTTAGGCTTCTGGTTCTGCCATTTGCTAGCCGAGGGACAGCAAGTCTCTTCCACTCTCTGTGTGTCTGTTTACTCACCTATAAAATGAAGGTAAAAACTGTACCTGTCTGTAGGATTGTGGAGGAGGTTAAAGGAGTAGTTATACATGTAGCACTCAGCGGTTTTTGACACATAGTAGGTACAATTTAAATGTTAGTGATTATCTTTGACTATTAAAACTTCATTGGTGGCTTACAATAATATATTAGTCTAAGCTCTTTAATTTTATGGAAATATTTATTTTTTCAGCTACAAAGCTGTTGTACTAGCAGCAAATCATTTTGGACGGTTTTTTACTGGTCAGATCACAGCTGCTGGAAAAGTTCCTCCAGCTAAGGTAGGTAGAACTTTTAATGTTTCTTCAAATATGAATTATTTATAATTTTTTTAATGTTTATTTGTGATCAAGAGACAGACACAGAGCGTGAACAGGGGAGGGGCAGAGAGAGGGGGAGACACAGAATCTGAAGCAGGCTCCAGGCTCTGAGCTGGCAGCACAGGGCCCGACGTGGGGCTCGAACCCACGAACCGTGAAATCATGACCTGAGCCGAAGTCGGACACTCAACCGAGTGAGCCACCTAGGAGCCCCCATAATATGAATTATTTAAAGGTAAGGGTATGTGTAGTACTAAAATACAGTTATTTTAAAAGTTTTGTTCTGTGTTAACTTCACAGTGTTAACCCTGTGTATATTTGGTACAAATATATGATAAAGCCTCAAAGCTGTGTATGTTTGCTTGACAAAAAAGAATTTTGACATTTCTGGAAGTTCTAGTTTTTTTTTTTTTTTTTTTTTTTTTTACTTACTAACTTGAATTCTTAAAGGGGTTTTGGATAACTTGTTCTGTGTATGTAGAGTGTTTATTACTGATGTTTGAAAAACCTTCAAGATACCATTCAGTAGATTCTTGATTTCCCAATGTTGTGACACTTGGTTCATGGAAAAGATTGTCTTAGTTTTGTAGATTCTAGATTTCCCAATTGTGACATTTTGTTCATAGAAAAGATTGTTTTAGTTTTTTCACTGGGCAGAGAGAGAGGGAGAGAGAGAATCCCAAGCAGGCTCCCAGCTGATAGCGCAGAGCCTAACTTGGGGTTCCCTCCCACGAACCATGAGATCACTATCTGAGCCAAGGTCAAGAGTTGGACACTTAACCGACTGAGCCGCCCAAGCACCCCTTCACTTTTTTTCAAATATGGGTTAAGAGGACGGAAAAAGGGAGGTGTTGTATTTGGGTAATTGGCAAAGGGAGTGGGTGTGGTTTCTTTAATGTAGATTGAAAGCAGAGAGGAGCAGTTGATGACAGGTTGGGATGGCTAGGTAAAAGAATAGATTATGTTATGACCCTTCAACATTACATATACTAATTGACCATATAAGCATGTTGTCTCGGTATAGAAAATAGGACTTTAAATGTTGTTCATCTATCTGAAGAGTATACTCTCTGCCTGTAGGCATAGGTTTACTCAGTGCTTCCTGCTCTTATGTACTTTGTTATATAAACTGAGAACGCACATGAAATAAATCTCCTAGAAAAAAATGAAAAAAAAAAAAAAAGATACTAGCAGCTTTGAGAAATAAATTGCTTTAAGAACAGGCCAGGTAAAGAAAATGCAAGTGCTTCGAGTGGAGGCCAGAATACATAACAAGGAAGTTAGCAAACAACAACAGAGATGTACTATGTGAAGTGACTATGTTTTTTTTTTTTTTAAGTTTATTTATTTTATTTAAGTAATGTCTACACCCAAGTGGGGTTCAAACTCATAGCTCTGAGACCAAGAGTCACATGCTCTTCCAGCTGAGCCAGCCAGGTGCCCCTGAAGTGATGACGTTTTGACTCCTTTGTCAGGATCATGAGAATGGGTCTGGCACTTACGGTGGCCAGAAGTTGAATGCTGGTTTTATTTTATTTTATTATTTTTAAAGTTTATTTGAAAGAGAGAGAGATTGAGAGCACGTGCGAGTATGCTTGTGCAAGGGATGGGTAGGGGGAAGGGGGAGAATCCCAAGCACAGTGAGGAACTCGATGAGGGGCTGGAACTCACAAACTGAGATCATGACCTGAGCTGCAACCGAGTTGGACGCTTAACCAACTGAGGCACCCAGGTGTCCCTGAATGCTGTTTTCAAACTGGCCAAATGCTTTGATGCACAAATCTGCTACTCAGTTTTGGTTAGACTCTTTCTCGAACTACGTGGAAGCTGAGAGGAAAGCTGTGAATATATAAGAGATTAAAAAGTGAAACAAAAGACCAGAGGCTTAAAGGAAGGAGAATCAATCAGCCCTTAAGAGGTAGAAAAGTGACTGTCTTTCCTGCGAATTTAAATTGCAGCTTCAAGGACTTTGGTTACATGTCAGAAATAGTTACATATTGAAGAATTAGACATTAGGTGAGTTTATCAAGGTAGATTGAAGAATACTTTATTTGACTTTTCTTTAAACACGGAAGGTTCTTACTTGTCTACAATGAGCTATCAGTTAGTTATTTGATGGCTTCCAATATGCCAGGCACTGCTCTAGGAGCTGGACTATGGGATGAACAAGGCAAAGGAGATCCCTGTCATATGAAACTTACACTCTAGTAGGGGCCACGGTGAGGTGATAAATACATAATCTAATCAATAGGTGAGATCATTTTAAATATAAAAAAATGAACAGGATGATAGGATAGTGAGTCATGGGAGCAAGCTGCTTTTGCTAGGGTGATGGGAAGGCTTCCATTTGACATTAGAACCGAGGCCTAATGGATGGTGCGAAAGAAACCAGGTACTTAGGATTTCAGAGGAGCAGCACGTAGGAAAAGGAGCTTCCAAAGGAGCAGCACGTATGAAGCCCTGGGATGGGAAAGAGCAGACTAAAGAAGGCTGTTGGTCTGGAGTGTGGTGAGCGATTGGAGATGACGGTGGAAAGGTAGGTTGGGGCTGGATGACGTTGAGCTTCTCTTACAGGTCTTGTTCACATTTTCTCACAGAGGAGGGAAGTGTCTGATTCAGGATTGTTTTGGAAAAACTCACTTTTTTTTCAAATAGAACGCTTCACTTCTGACATTCTGGTCACCTAATATGTGGGGGTTTTCTCCACACAAAGCAATTCTGTGACACCAGCAGGGTGTGCTACAACTTAACTCTGTTCTAACACTGTCTACCTGGAGGTCGTGTCAGATCCCGCAGGTGAAGGGCTAGTCCCACGAGACTGCCTTCTCCCCGCTTCACATGACATTCACAAGCTCAGGTTGTTGCCTGTGCCTCTGACAGATTGACTATAAATCATTTGGAGGTTCCCACGACTTCCTCCTTAGGTTCGGTTAATTTGCTAGAACTCAGAGCTCAGGAAAATAGTTTCCTTACTGTTTACCAGTTTGTTATGGAAGGATATGATAAAGGATACAGGTGAACACCCAGATGGAAGAAATGCATGAGGCGAGGGATGTGGGAAGGGGCATGGAGCCCTCCTTGGACACACGACTCTCCCTGCACCGCCGTGTGTTCACCATGCTGGAAGCTTTTAAACCCTGTACTTTGGGGATTTTTTATATGGAGGCTTCATCACGTGGGAACAATGGATGATTAACTCCTTTTCCAGCTCTTTCTCCTCTCTCTGGAGAATGGGAGGTGGAACTGAAAATTCTCAGCTGCTAACCATGGGCTTTCTGGTGGTCAGCTGTCATCCAGGAGCCAACCAGGAGTCAACTCATTAGAACAAAAGACACTGCTGTCACCCTCAAAATTCTAAGGGATTTAGGAACTCTATCACCAACTGGGGTCAAAGACCAGATATTGGAACAAAAAAAAGTTCCTGCTGCAAAAAAATGTTCCTGCTGCTCTTGGTTTTAGGAGTTCTGTGTCAGGAACTGGAGACAGAAACTAATATATATATATTCTATTATCTCACGAGGATTTAAAAAAGTCATCTGGAAGTTCTAGGGGCGAATGGATAGTAGGGGGAAGAGTGAAGGCAAGGCCTGTTCAGAATTGATTGCTGAAATAGTACCCTGGGAAGGTAGTGGCAGTAAAGATGTAGAGAAGGGGGTGGATTGGGAGATCTTTGGGGGTTAACTCCAAGAGTGCTTGCTGAGGGATTGGAGGTAGAAATGTGCAAAGGGAGGGCACAAGTGACCTCCCTGTTTTGGCTTGAATGGTTATGTTGCACAGTTAGTGCCCTTAACTGAGATGGGGAGGTCAGGCGGAAGAACAGGTTAACTGACTGGAAATTAAGAACATTCCTAAAGGTCATTCCTTTCCCATGGCCTTTCCCCTATTTTCTGAGTATATGTCTATGTTGTGCCAGTTAGCAGTCAGTGCTTTGTATCCCATCATTTAATGTAACTGCCTTCTGGGAAGGTTTTTTAACTGTGTTATTGCAGATACTAAGCAGCTTGCTCAGAGTTACCCAGAACTAGTTGGTAGCCGATTCGGGATTTCACTCCGATTCTTAACCTCTGTCTTTTCCTTCACCCCATCCTGGAGAGAAAGAGTAAATTTCTGTTGTCAGATCTACCTGGCTTTATTATTGTGTGATTCTGCCTTGTAAATTATGAGGTCTTTTGTTATTTCTGGATTCAGGGTAACTTGGTCTAGTCTTGTGAGTTTTACTTATTTTATTTTTATTTCACATTTTCATTGTGTGGAGCAAGGTTGGTGCCTTGGATCCCAGAGCCAGCTTGTTCCCTGTGCTCCTTCTTTGTCCCCTTCCCTGTAGCTTAACACCCTCCCCCGTGACTTTCACCATCTAGATCAATTCACATGATCTCGGAGACACTGCTTAGAGGTCACTGGAGTATGGTTTGACTAGCCTTTTTTTTTTCTTTTTAAAAAACAGAAGTCTTTTTTTTTTTTTTTTTTTTTTTTTTTTTTTTTGAGAGAGAGAGAGCACACAAGTGAGAGCAGAGGGAGAGAGAGAATCCTGAAGTGGGGCCTCGAACTCACAAACTGTGAGACCATGTCCTGAGCTGAAGCCAGATGCTTAACCGACTGAGCCACCCAGGCACCCCTTGACTAGCCTTCTTAAAGAGGTGGAAGGAGGGGCGCCTGGGTGGCTCAGTGGGTTAAGCGTCCGACTTCGGCTCAGGTCATGATCTCACGGTCTGTGAGTTTGAGTCCCGCGTCGGGCTCCGTGCTGACAGCTCGGAGCCTGGAGCCTACTTCCGATTCTGTGTCTCCCTCTCTCTGACCCTCCGCTGTTCATGCTCTGTCTCTCTCTGTCTTAAAAATAAATAAACATTAAAAAAAAATAATTAAAAAAAAAAAAGAGGTGGAAGGAGATGTGGGCGTGATGGGTAGGTGGGGATTTATAAGCTTCACTGTTTTTTGTGGGTGGCTTTTTTCCTTTTCTTTCTTTTTTTAAACAGCAACAAGGAGTTGCCTCAATTGACTGGGAAGTATAATAGAACTTTTCTCTGAAAGGCCCATTCCAGACTGGAGACAACATTGCTCTTATTGTGTTTCTTAGAAGGCTGGGAGACTCTTGTTTCTGAGAAATTCTTTGGTTTTCTTGGCTCTCACTGTTCAATGGTTAGGGAGATTAGTTATGTTGCTTTGGTCATTCAAATTGGTTCAAAATTAGATAATTGGTCACCTGCTGTTCTTTCAGAAGCATTTGAACTCAAAATAGAAGGTAGACATTTTATCAAAGTTGTATCCATCTTTGAAACTTATTTTGATATTTTGTGAACATAGAGGAACCTTAACATTTGTGAGGGGAGAGATAGCTAGAATGCTGCGCTTGGAGTTTATTTCAGTGCAGGTAGCTTTTACACACTGAGAAAGACCTGTTAATCTATTTTTCTTTAACGGTTACCTTATTTAATTTTTTTTTTTTTTTATTTTAGAGAGGGAGAGAGCACATGTGTGAGCACAAAAAAGAGGGGCAGAGGGAGAGAGAGAATCTTAGGCTCCATGCTCAGTGTGGAGCCGGACGTGGGGCTTGATCCCATGACCCTGGGATCATGACCTGAGCCAAAATCAAGAGTCTGATGCTTAACTGACTGAGCCACTCAGGCTCCTCAAGACCTGTTAATCTTTAACACGCATATGCCCCATTGTGCTGTATGTGGCTTCCACACTGAGATGCTGGTTGTCAGACTTCTTAGTGAAGGTTGTGGGCCTTTGCCAGCAGTCGTTCCTTTGATAAATTTTTAAAAACAGCGGAGGTTCAGATAAAGTGTTGTCTATCCACTCAGTATATTTGAGGGCTGATCACCACTGCCGGCACCACCTGGTGTATTACTGAATGCTGTGTACCAGGTGCTGATAGTTATTAGCTGATGATTTTTCATAGCCAGTTGATAATGAACTTTTTAAAAAACATACTGTTCTGGGGCACCTGGGTGGCTGAGTCGGTTAAATGTCCAACTTTGGCGCAAGTCATGATCTCACAGTTCGTGGGTTCAGCCCCTCAATGGGCTCTGTGCTGACAGCTCGGAGCCTGCTCTCTCTGCCCCTCCCCCACTTGCACTCTGTTTCTCTCTCTTTCAAAAATGAGTAAACATTAAAAAAAAACATACCGTTCTGCCTTTTCCCCTAGATTCTGATAGTTGGTGGTGGTGTTGCTGGGCTGGCTTCTGCAGGTGCAGCGAAGTCTATGGGTGCTATTGTTCGAGGATTTGACACCAGGTAAGTGCTCTATGAGTGACTGCTGTTAAGGTGAAAACATTTTGTTTCAGGTGGATATTATGCTGTCTTTGGAATTTATAAATGGAAGTTTCACATTGAAAACTGCTTTATAAGCTCTTGACATTTCAAAATGTTTCTACTTCTTCCAAGTTAACTCAAAGTAGAAAAATATTATCTAGTGGGAAAAAATATCTAAGGACCCAGACTCCATACAGCAGAAATAATTTAAAAAGCAGAAGAATTGAAAACAAACAACTCGTATTCAGTTTTCTTTATGTGGATTAGCAGTGGGACCAGAATTATTCCCATCCTGAGTTTGTAATCTGTTGCTCTGCAGATTGCATTTACAAGTCAGGGAGGACATGAACCAAGATGTCTGTGAGTTAGAGGAGAGTGGTATAGGAGATATTTTGGGGACACCTGGCTGGCTCAGTCACTAGAGCATGTGACTCTTGATCTTGGGGTCATGAGTTTGAGCCCCACGTTGGACATTGGGTTTCCTTAAAAAAAAAGTCAGCATAGGAGGTATTTTGGAAAACAGACTGGGGGGGCAGAGGGCGGGGAGAGGTATGCTCTGCATTTTGATGGAAGCAAATAAAGCTGATTGGGCAATAGTGGAGGCCCTAGGAGAAAATACTCAATTATGTTCATTGCATAATACTTTAAAGCAGACATACCAACATTTTCTAGAATTCTTTAAAGAAAAGTTTGATTAAAATTGTTCTTCATTTCAGAAGATATTAGATGCTGGATTTTATTAAATGCTTATTGAGAATTGCTGTTATTTTTATGTATGAATACTATTTCAAGGTTAAAATGCATAGTTCTTCATTATCAGCTGAGATCAGTAGAGGAATAATACTGCTGCTAATCTTGAATATAGAATGATCAAAAAAATGTGCAGCCATTCAAAGTTGGAAAGAATGTGACTTTCTGGAGTAAGGAATGCTCCACAGAATATGATTTACAGGGCTTACGTGGAGTTTAGAGAAGTGATGTACTGATAAAAAGCTGTCCTGCTGAAATGAGAAAAGGCTTTTCTGCAATAACGAGGATGCATGCCAAGGATAGCCAGTGTTAAGCATGTTATTTGTGCTTTTAATTTTTAATGTTTGTTGATGTGACGTTTTTGAAGACATCCAAACCTGGAGAGAGGAGGTTGTGCAAGTTTTCAGTGTAGCGACAGTAGCATTAATGCGGAAATGTGCATATTTGACTTAGAGATGATTTGAAACTTGGTGTTGGGTCAGCTGCTGGGAATTTATTGTGTATTTTGATGTCATTGGTTTAGATAGTGTACAGATCTCATAGCTAGAGGATGGCTGTTGCTTAACTCCATTTTTATTTACCATTTACTAGGATAGCTCAAGTACACAATGAAGAAAGATGTGGCTGAAGTATATAATCCTGTTCTAAGGATTATGCATACCTCAATCACTATTTTGAGACTAGGGGTTGGTATCATAAATATGAAATCCAAACACATTAGAAAACACACTTGATTATAAAATCTTGTTGGAAGACTGAACGGTATATATTTTCAGATAAACATCCTAAAAACTTAAGGGCAACTCATTGCTCATTAATATTAAAGGAGTGTGATTTTTAAATTTTTTCAAACAATAGCTAAGAGATTCCCCTGGTAACAATAGTGAGCATCCTACTTAATGCCTGTGTCGCAAAGTTTAGAAATAAAATAGCTTTACTTTATTTTTCTTTTTGTGTATGTGTGTGTTCCAATAAAGCTTTATTTCCAAAAACAATTGGCAAGTCAGGAGCTGTAGTTTTCAGACACCTGTACTAATGTTTACTCTCTTCCGGGCATTGTGCTATCTGCTTTATTTTATTTGTTCTTTACAAACACTCAGGGCACCTGGGTGGCTCAGGTAGTTAAGTGTCTGACTCTTGTTTTTGGCTCAGGTCATGATCTCAAGGTTGTGAGACCAAGCCCTGCTTCTGGCTCTGCACTGGGCGTGGAGACTGCTTAAGATTCCCTCTCTCCCTCTGCCCATCCCCTGCTTGTGCTCTCTTTCTTTCTCAAAAATAACAACAAAAAAACCTATGATGTGGGGATGATTAGCCCTATTTTACATACTATAGACATATCAATTTTATAACATTCAGTTTCCTTTCTTATCATAAAACTAATACATGCTTATTCCCCCAATTCAAAAAAAACATTAAAAAGTACAAAAAGTGAAAATAAAATAGCCTATTCCCTGGAAAGAACTGTGAACACTATATATTGTCTTTTCTACACATTAACTAAAAATGTAATTTTACTAACAGTACTATTTTAACTGGCTTTGTTTTTACTTAGCAGTTGATTGTGAAGATCTTGACTTACCTACAAACATATTTAATGGCTGCATAGGATTCCACTGTGTGGAAGTAGAGTGGCTTCTTTAATTAGTCTTCTATAATGGACATTTTCACTGTATATAAACAATACTGTATATATGTCTATGTAAGAACATATGTATTTGGAGATAGTTCATTATTTCCTTAGGATAAATTCCTAGAAATGAAATTTTGGGGTCAAAAATATTCACATCTTACTTACACTTTGATACATTATAATAGTTTTAAGTGATAATTATTTTGAGGGCAGAGATTCTAACATAGCATTTATGTTTCTGATTGTTTATACATGTCCGTTATTGAAAAATACAGAGAAACATCAGAAAATGAAAATACCTTTATAATTCTACCAGCTAGATCCAATTGCTAATGATTTTTTTGGCATCATTTCTTATAGATATTTATGCAGATACCCTTTGAATGAAATTGTGATCACTCACACATACATATAGGTCATTTTAAATTCATCTTATTTCATTAAAACTAGCATACATTTCTTAAACTTTGTAAACAGCAGTATCCTTTTGGCTGTAAGGAATAGAAAACACCAATTCAGACTGGCTTAAACTCTAAATAAATGTATTAGCTCTTTTAAATGAAAATCCATGGGAAGGAGTCCCTTTTCACATTCGAGTCAGCAGTTCATTGGTGCCATCCAGGACCGGGTTCTTTCTGTCCTCTCGGCTGTCCTCAGCTTTGGCTAATTTCCCTGTGTCACAAGTTGGCCTTCCTGGGCAATCAGGACTACAAGCTTCCTTGTTCAAGCCAGCAGAAAGGGTGAGAACCTCTTGCTGAATCATGTCCTACCCTTTGTGTCCTCTCTCTGACCATGACTGTTGCTTGGGACTGATGGCCTCAGGCCACGGTTTCCCAAACTTCCCTGATGGCCAGAATTACCTGCAGCTCTTGCTAAAAATAAAGCCTCTGGCCTCTCCCCTGGAGATTGTAATTCAGTGGGTCTGGGAAGGGGTCGATGTCATTAGTGGGGTTTGGGATTCACTATCGTGGGATAGGGGTTGGTAAGTTAAACGCACTTTCCACCACAGAACTGAGATCTTTGTTGGCTCTGGTTTTCCAACTAGTACACGGTGCATGGCTAGAGTTTATTTTTTTAAACTGAATGTATTTATATATAGTTTGAATGTGTTGGCTGTTCACATTTTAACATACACTATTTATAGGTTGCTTTTTTCAAACACAATTTAATGAGGACTAGGAACAAAAATCACTTTATTAAAATATTTCTAAGAGTCCATTATATGAGAGAAGTCCCCATAAATCAGAACATTTACAAATGAAAATCTCAACCTGAGTGATTGGAATGAAGTCAAATCTTAACGTAGGTCAGAGCTCATGTCATCATTGACAATGGAGGCCCAAGAAACATAACTGATTATTGGAGTTATCAATAGTGAAATTCCTTTTGCAACTGAACTAAGTAGAAGTTGGAATTCCCTATAATTTTTATTTTTCCACAAAAAAAAAGTTATAGAAGTGGTATGCACTTCTGGAGATAATTGAAATAGTCCAGTCAAAGATATCAAAAGAAAATCTCCAGTTTTGAAGATAGTTCATTCTTCTTAAAACTCAACACCCAAAAAATAAATAATCCAATTAAAAATTGGGCAGAAGACATGAACAGACATTTTTCCAAAGAAGACATCCAGATGGCCAACAGACACACGAAAAGAGGCTCAACAGCACTGATCATCAGGGAAATACAAATCAAAACTACGGTGAGATACCACCTGACACCTGTCAGAATGGCTAAAATCAGTAACACAAGAAACAACAGGTGTTGGTGAGGATGTGAAGAAAAAGGAACCTTCTTGCACTGTTGGTGGGAATGCAAACTAGCGCAGCCACTCTGGAAAACAGTATGGCGGTTCCTCAAAAAGTTAAAAATAGAAGTACCCTATGATCCAGCAATTGCACTACTAGGTATTTACCCAGAGAATATAAAAACATTAATTTAAAGGGATACATGCACCTGATGTTTATAGCACCATTATTTACAATAGCTAAATTATGGAAATAGCCCAGTGCCCTTTGACTAATGAATAGATAAAGAAGATGTGGTATATGTGTACAATGGAATATTATTCAGCCATAAAAAGAATGAAATCTTGCCATTTGCAACAATATGGATAGAGCTGTATTAAGCTAAGTGAAATAAGTCAAAGAAAGACAAATACCATATGATTTCACTCATATGTAGAATTTAAGGAACAAAACAAGCAAAGGGAAAAGAGAAAGAAGGAGGGGTAAACCAAGAAACAGACTGTTAACTATAGAGAACAAACTGATGGTTACCAGAGGGAAGGTAGGTGGCCGGGGGGTGGGTGAAACAGGTAATGGGGATGAGGAAGTGCACCTTTTGTGATGAGCACAGGGTGTTCTATGGAAATGTTGAAACACTGTATTGTACACCTGCAGCTGATATTACACTGTTATGTTAGCTAACAGGAATTTGAATAAAAACTTAAAAAAAACCCCAACCCCCCAAATATGTATGTAAATAATGATCTCGATTTCTGCATTAAGGGCCTGAAATAACCCCTGCTTTCCACTTCAATAATCACCAGAGCTGCAGCTTTGGAGCAGTTCAAGTCTCTTGGTGCTGAGCCCTTGGAGGTGGACTTGAAGGAATCTGGTGAAGGACAAGGAGGATATGCAAAAGAGATGTCCAAAGAGTTCATCGAAGCTGAAATGAAGCTCTTTGCTCAACAGTGCAAGGAGGTGGATATCCTCATCAGCACAGCCCTTATTCCAGGTGTGTCATTAAGCCCGGGGTCATCAAAAGCACTTTCACTGATGATATTTTAAAATGAGGGTGAGAGTTGTTCAACATTTGAATTGCTTTAAGTAAAGATTAATTTACTTTCTAGGAATTGAGAAAGCATATGAAAGGCAGAAAAGACCAAAATCACTGTAGCCTGTAGAGAAAAATGATCGTTAATAATGTGATATGTTTTTGTTCAGTCTTTTTTTCCCATGTATTTTTATCTAGCTGTGTTCATAGGTCATATTCTGTGTACAAAATTCTATTTGTAAGCAATTTCCTGTTTACACCTTTGATAAATTGGTTTTTAATTTATTTCTGTTCTCTTTGTTAAGATACAATGTTCTTATTGTAGGACATTCAAACAGGACTGAAAAATATGAAGAACAAAAGTACAGACCTAAAATTCCACCAGAGATGGCTGTTACTAATATTTTAGCCATTTTCCCATGCATGAGAGAGAAAGGGACTTTGCGTGTGTGTGTGTGTGTGTGTGTGTGTGTGTGTGTGTTTGTGGAATTTCTGGTATATATTTTTCACTAAAGGATATGGCACTTTATCACTTTTTAATTATTTCCTTTGGCATGTTTGGTCTTTGCAACCAAATTGTAAGCTTTTTGATGGCAGGAATTACTTTTCAGACCTTTGCCACATCCTCTTCTAAAGAATATTCTTCATTCAGTAGATGATTGATGCCAAATCAGTAAGCTCTTATTAATCAGTAAAGAGTAACTTGACCTAGCAAGATTTGGGAGTGAAAAACATTCCACCTTTTTTCTTCCTTTCCTTCTGTTATTGAATGATGAATACCATGCCGACTCTAATATTTTCCTTTCTGAAAGGAAGTGGGCCAGATAATGAGAGTTTACAGGGCTAATGGTTACTTGTATCAGATCTTACTAAAGGAGACTTGCTTTCTCTGGGGGACTGTGGAACATTAGAAGTTGCTTTGCCATGAGACCATGGGAGAGGAGAAATTCTCATCTGACATCTTCCCCCAAACCCCCAGTCTGAATAATATACAAGCAAGGGCAGGAAGTTGATTGACATCATATCTATGAGCTTGTGGGGGAAAATATGTCCCTCAAGCTCTTCTTTCTGTCCTGTTTACCTGAGTGATACCAGATAGGTAAGCTGGGCTCTCAAGACAACCAGCATCCCACCAGAGCTGGCTACATGAAGCAGACTGGACAGGCTCGTGACATGGCTCAGCCCATAGAAGAATCTGTGAGTGTAGAAATGAGGCTGGGTCGGTCACTGGAGGCGGAATGCAGATCAGTCAGGCAAGCCAGGGGCTCAGGGTGATATTTTGAAATCTGCCGGCTATGATAGGACTCATGAACAAGCAGTGGCAGGAGGGCATTTAAGGATTTTGTTCTTTCCTTTTGTGGCAGTGGCCTCTGGCCCAGCTGTTGCATGGGTGGCTTTGAATGAGGGATGGGGTGGCCTTTACTGTAGCTATCATCTGACCTTTGGAGGTTAGCTCCATGGTGGAGAGTGGTTATGCGCTGACTAGATGTAAGTGGCCAGTAGAGGGTGCTAAAACATTTCCTCATGGAGTAAATGATGCGGACATGAAGCTAGTTTTAGTCAAGTCATACTCTCATTGGACACGGGATACTTTTGACATAGTATATAGAATTATTATTGATTATAAAGCCCAAAGTAAGCGATACAACTCAAGACTTCTTATGTAAAACACATAACTGACTTTTAGGGTCTACCCTTCCCTGATAATATCTTTTTTTTTTTTTTTAAATAATTTCCTAATAGTGTATTTTGGTAAAAGGTCAAATAGTCTTAGAGAAGATTTGTTAAAAATGTTTTGTTAATCTGTTCCCCTGAAGCTTTACTGTTTTCCGTCTTTTCTGAAGCTGTGATCTGCTTGGAGCACATTTAAGTTAGACAAAGTCCTTGACCAGTGGACTGACCCAGAGCCGGTACTCAGAGGGCTGGTCTTTCTGTTACCCTTTTTTTTGTTTTATTTGAAAACAGAAAGAAAGAAAGAAAGAAAGAGAGAAAGAGAGAAAGAGAGAAAGAGAGAAAGAAAGAAAGAAAGAAAGAAAGAAAGAAAGAAAGAAAGAAAAAGTATTATAAGGAAGAAGATCTTTCTAAAGGTTTTTCATATTGCTTGGGGAACTGAGACCTGAAAGCATAAAGCATGAGCATTAAAACCAAAAGAGGAAAAGATTCTATAAAGGCATAACACCCTTTGAAAAACCATCCGTGGCATTAAACATTTACTGGTTTATGTCCTGAGCCTTTGGATAGGTCACCTGATGGTGTGTTGAGCTCATGAAAGACTCTTGGAACAGTTGTTCTCAGGTTTTCCTTGAGTGGATCCAGAGGAGATTAAGTCAAATGTCAAAAGTCCTTCAAGCTGAGATTGCTTGCTAGGATCCAGGTGCCTTGGAGGCTGCCCTGAAGACCTGACATGGATAAGAATGCCGAGAGGGGCACCCGGGCAGGTAGCTAGCTTTAGGTAGCAACCTCACAGAGTTGGTAAATTTTCATTCCTCCAAGTCCAGGGGCTTGAAAGAAAAATAATGGTATATTTATGTTGATTGGATGTGGAATGAAATATTTCTGTAGCTCACTAATTATTTTGCTGCCTCGTGCCATCATCTGGACTCCCTAGATTGGGTTGGGTGAAGGGTTAAAGGCTGGAGTGTCATTTAACACAGGTCGCTTCAGGATAGAGTTGACAGTCCCATTTTGTGGTGCTGTGCACACAAGGGAAAGCTCTCAGCTTTCCTGTCCAGCTCTTTGCCCTTTGGGGCTATTGTTAAAGAGGAAGGCAGCCCCACCTTTGGTCATGTTCAGGCTGTGCTCACAATCTTTTCTGTTAAACTTTTTGCAACCAAAGAGATTTTTCAGCATCTTTATTGTTCTGGCACCCTTTTAGACTTTCCATACACTTGGAATATTTCATCAGGTTGAAATCAGGTTTCAACCTGAATCAGGTTGAAAATGTGATGGGTAAGTTAGGGAGGGGTGGTGTGGGGTGAGGAGGAATCGTATGGTTTAGCACTACCTCTCTGTCAGGCATATTTCACCTAAATCCCAGTGTAAGAATGAGGAGTTCTGTGGTGCCCATGCTAAATCTCCTCTGACAGAAACAACCTTCTCCATATAAAACCTTCCTGATGACTGTCTCACTAAAAAATTATAACCTCGTAAGCTCCTCCACCTTTCCTGCTCTCCTCTTTGCCCCCTCCTCAGGTCTTGCCCTCATTTTGTAATTGAACCATAGCTACTGGAAAGCCTGGGTTTTTTGTTTAGTAATGATGGCAGTGACTTGGACCACTGGGGTTCCCACCATCATTGGACAAGGCACCTGAAGTGATCAGGATTGGCTTACAAGCCCCGCCCACCATGCCTTCAAGTTCATGCTCCTTGGTAAGGAAGGTATCTGTTGCCTTTTAATTTCTAGTCTCATTTCGCCTTCGGGCCTCATGTTAAACTAATTTCTTACTCTCTGGGCCTAATTTCAGTCATGCTGGCTGCTATTGTCTTTTCAAATAGGCCAAGGACTTTCAGACCTTTGTACATATTGTTCCTTCTCTTTGGAATGCTATCGCTGCCTTTCCCTGCCTTTTGAAATCCTGCTTAACCCAGTTACTGCTTCCTCCGCGGTTTCTGCTCTCTCCTACTCATCCGTAAACACTGTTCTTTCTGCACCCACAGCACTCTCTGCCTGTGCCATGGATTCCCCATAGTTCCCAGTCTCATTGCCCCTAGTGGCCCCATGCAGCATATGTTGGGCTTCCTAAGATCTGTCATGGTGGGTGCTTACCACAGGGCCCTGTGTACAGCAGGGGTTCAGCAAAAGTTGTTGAGCTAATGTTCCTGGATGCCTTCCTTAGGTCTCCGTTGGTACGGTCTCTTCTTTTTCCAGTGCTATCCAAGGAATGAGAGAGAGAACATTCTGTTGGCTCATTTTTGGATGGGAATAATGCAGAGGCTAACCTAAGACTGGGAACCTAGCTTTCTTAAACTGTCAAAACTAGGACACTTGCCAGGTTTGCAATTTAAGGTGGTTAGCTCCTCTTAGGAGATAGACTTAGGAAGTAGTAGGTCTGTCCTGGAGTTAGAAAGTATCTACCAGCCAGGAGGGAAGATAGTCGTTGCTTGATTATAAATTATAATATCTCAGTCCATATATACTTGGACCTCTTTTTAGGCACAATCCAGATTACGGTAACAATACTTTTTATCTACACTAGATAGTCTCTGTAGAATATACCCCTCAAAGGACACTTGTGATAATTTTACGTGACTCTAGAGAATTGGCAGGGCGGCGGGGGGTCGTTTTCCCCAAAATAAAGGCCTTACGCATATCACACCAAACCGGAGAGATTTTGCGGTCTCCTTGGAAAATCAACATTGGTTCTTTATCTGACATTACTTTTGTCTTTTTGAAATCTGTCTTTCATAAAGAGCAGAAATATAGTACAAAAAAATAATTTTTCACAGTAATGTTCACACTTGTTCTTTCAGCCAGGAGAATAACTGATATGGTGATAATATTTGCCATTTGTGAAATTCCACAAAGACAACACGGCTTTGACAACTCTACAAAGTTTTTGCCTAAAGTAAAGGTTTATTGTTCAGGTTGTTCTTTTCCTTCTCTGTAAGCATGATGATCTGACAGGACAAAGCTCATATAGATCGGCCATTTCTCACTTTTTTTGAATTATTTATTGCTTTGTTTACTGACTAACCTGATTCATCTGTCACCCTCCCCTCCCTCAAATGTATTGTATGACCGTATGGAATTTCTAATATCACTTTTACAAAGTTTCATTTGTTTTCAGAATTTTGAAGGACAGAGAGAAACACTTAAGTGTTGCAACATCAAAGATTGGTAACCACAGGCTGTCTACACACCTCTTGGTAGCTTTCAACATGGACAGGGCAACTTGTCATCAAGAGGAAGATGCCAAGACTGGGGAGTGTCCCATTACCATTTATCAGTCATGACTTCTTAGAGTGTGTTTGAGCACGCTTAGTGAGTTATTGGGCCGAATTTAACAAATGTTTGTTAGGAAAATTTATGGCACAGAATTATATTCTGGTTTGGTCTGTTATTTCTCTAAACATATGTTGCAAGATTGGAAGTTGTGTTTCCCTCCCTGGCAGTCCCTGAGTTGAAAAGGATTGGGAGGCTGAGGCCATCCCTGGGGAAGCAACACCCCATGGAGTTACTGCTAACAGCTAGTACTGCCTACCACATGCGTTTCTGTATTTCCTTCTTTCCACGTTCCCTAGACTTTCTTGTGTCTCAGTGTCAGGGTGGTCTGGCTGCTATAACAAATCAGCACAAAAGCCTGGACGTGATAGAAATTTACTTCTTGCTCAGTTAGCAGTAACGGGTGGTTGACATGTTGGTGGGCATCTCTCCTTCACGTGGTCATCTGGGGATTCAGGTATGACAGTGTCGCCATCATCATGATGAGGCTCTGAAGATCACTGCAGGCACCGTGTCTCCTCCAGCCAGCCAGAGGGAAAGGGACATAGAGGAATGCACATAGGATGCCTACGAATGGCACATACCACTCGTCACATTTCTTTGGCTAAGACTTAGTCACATGGCCAACCCCAACTGTGAAGGAAGCTGGGAATTGTTTCCTAGCTGTGTGCCCAGGAATAATAGAACATTGCATTAGTTTGCTAAGGCTGCCGTAACAAAATCCCAGCTTAAACAACTGAAATTTCTTTTCTCACAGCTCTGGAGGCTGGAGGTCCGAGGCCAAGGTGTAGGCAGGTTTGGTTTCTTCTGAGGCCTCTCTCTCTGGCTTGTAGATGGTCTTCTATGTAGATTTCGTTGTCTTCTATGTAGATGGTCTTCTTCTGTGTGCTCATGTGGTCTTGGTGTCTCTTTTTTTTTAATCCACATTTCTTCTTATTTTAAGGATGTCGGTCAGATTGAATTAGGGCCTCATTTTGACTTGATCACCTTTCTTTAAAGGTGGTTAAAGAATTCACCAATTTCCCAGTATCATGATATTTTAAGGTAGTAGGGGTTAGGGCTGCAACGTATGAATTTTCTGTGGACATAGTTCAGCTCATAACAAACATGGATTTTGGTGAACAGCTAATAGCTTTTTCCTTTTTCTTGCTTTGTAATTTTATCTGCTTATGTTTAATGTATTCACTGGGGATCAGATCTTGGATTTAAAGCCAGATAAAGTAGATTCAAATTCCAGTTCCTCTGCTTAAGAGCTGATGTGTCTCTCTGAACCTCAGATTCCTCATCTCTGAAAAGGAGGTAAACATTTTTATCTCCCAGAGCTGATTCATTGAATAGATGAAGAAAAAAAGCCAGTGTAGGGATCAGGGCCTGGCCTAGAGAGAGCATTAGCATCATTCTCTTTCCTGCCACGGGTGATGTCTGGTCCTGCACATGGTACTCAGGACTGAAAACTTACTGACTTTGTGAACAGAAGGTCTAGACATTCTCAAGGATTACATGGAATGTCTAAGGCAGTCCCTGAAAAACTGAATTTTCTGAAGATACGCATTTCAGTAAGGCTCTTTTGTCAATTAATCTCATTCTGGCCTAAGTTGAATAACATGGGAAATAAATAGCATGGTAAAAAAATGTTTCTATTTTTATAAAGAATCTTTTAATTATTTTATAAAACTAGTTAAATCAGATTGTGTAATAAATACTCATTTTTTTATTTTAAGGCATTTTGGTAGCAAAATGCTAAACATGCATTGGAGAGAACACAATGTTATAATTTATATAAAAATATTATACATTTCCTGTTTGTGCTACCATTTAACTTTGGTAGACTGTTTTAGTGTTTTAAGAATTCCCATCATTTATGGAACCATGGTAACATCTTGACTAATTATGATTTTTATTTATACAAATTTATAGCTATGAGAGGTAAATGATTAAGATGATCCTTAAAATTTTTTATAAATGTGTTCTTTAATTATTAGGTAAAAACTTGTTTTTAGGTTTTTTTTCTTCAAACAGATCTTTAGGGATTTCTCCAGTTTGCTAAAATATGCTGTTGACTAATCCTATTTCGTAAGTATTACATTTAGAAATATCACGGTATTCAGTTTGTAAAAGCCAAGGTTTTGCTGGCCTGAGTTTCTCTCTAGTTCCTAATACAAATAATTAATTGTGCAGAGAAAATTTGTCTCTAGTTCCGTGGACAGAATTCACCAATAAAGTACTCTGCTGGGGTCAGAATCTCTTTTCATGAACATAGCTGTCTATACCCTAGCCGGTGATAACAGAGATAAAGGGGTTGAATCAGTATGTTGCTGTCTGCACCGTGAGGCTGCCTAAATCACAGACCCAGGAGCAGCTAGGTGGCTCAATTGGTTAGGCGTCTGACTTCAGCTGAGGTCATGATCTCACAGTTCGTGGGTTTGAGCCCTGCATCAGACTCTGCGCTGACAGCTCAGAGCCTGGAGCCCCCTTGAGATTCTGTGTCTTCCCGGGAACTCTCTCTCTGCCCTTCCCCAACTTGTGCGCTCGCTCACTCTCTGTCTCTCTCTCTCTCTCTCACTCTCAAAAATAAACAAACTTAAAAAAATTTAAAAAATCACAGACCCATTAGATGATAGATCAGTGGATCAAATATTCAGCAGTTTCTTGCCACTTCCTGTCTATTACATAATCAGTTACCTGTGTGTGTGTGTGTGTGTGTGTGTGTGTGTGTGTGTGTGGATGTATATATGTATATATATATATATGTATAAGAAACTTTTTGTCCTTATCTGTAACATCTTTATAGCTTACAAACCATTGCTTTAACCCTATCTGTGATTTTGAAATTCCAAAATTTCGTGTGTATCAGTTAGCATACCTTTGGCTGTCAGAAGCAGAAATTCCAACACAATCTGCTTTAAATAAGAAAGGAAACTTCTTGGGTCGTGTATCCGAAGAAAGTCCCCTTGTAAGTGTGGATAGGTGTGCTGACATCAGGGGGACTTTGGCTGTGCTCCTGTAGTCTGTCACCTTGCCCTGCTTTGAGGTGGTAGAAAGAAGGCAGCAGCGGTGTGGGGCCTCTAGTCTGCAGGACACGACATCTGGAAGGAAGGCCAGTTCTGATGGCTCCCTCTTGAAGAGCAAGGAAACGTCTTTTTCAGAAGCCTTTAGTAAACTTTTCCTTGTTCTTATTGGCCTTAGTGGGGTTCGTGCCCATTCCTGAACCAGCTGGTGGAGGCAGGACAATGCGATGCCCCTTGGCTTACATCTGGATTTCAAAATGGTCACTAATAATATGATGAGATTATCCTTAGGCCAGCCTGCATCTGGAGTGGTGTCTGAGGTTATTTCTCCTGAAGTTCATGGACTGTGTGGAGAAAATGGAAATCAGAGTAGTGACAAGAGGAGGAGATGGGTGCTGGGTAAGCAACAATGCTCAGTGCAAAACTGTGTTGTCTTCTAATGGTATTTCTTTATATGTAAATGCTGTAGTTCACAATGTCTTTACATGCTGTATTTTCCACTGAGTCTGGATAGTATTGCATTCCATTAATAATTATCCTTGTTTTCTTAGTACTTATTCAGGAGAAATCTATCTTGGTTTGGATAAATGTATTCTTTAATTTGTATTTTTTCTTTTTCTTTTTTAAAGCTTATTTGAGAGAGAAAGAGTGTGCAATTCTGTGCGAGCGGGGGAGGGGCAGAGAAAGAGTCCCAAGCAGGCTCCACACTGTCAGCATGGAGCCCGATATGGGGCTTGAACTCAGAACCCAGAGATTATGACCTGAGCCAAAATCAAGAGTCAGATGCTTAACTGACTGAGCCACCCAGGCACCCCTATTACTTGTATTTTTATCTCTTTGCTACTATACTGTTGAATATACTATGATCTTGTTAAAGCAGAAGGTTTTTCTTGAGCCTGTCTAATCTGACACCTCACTGGCCAGAAGTTCAGGAAGTTAGAAATTTCCCCATCTGATTACATGCTATAGAGTAATCCCAGTAAATAATGCTAAATGCTGTTTGGAATCAAAATTTTGTGGTAAACCCATTTCATTTTGGTGTCTTGTTGTTCTTAATATTTTTAGTGGTTTCCTCTTAATGGTTTTTTGTTTCATTTTGTTTTTGGGTTTTGCTGTTGTTGTTGTTGTTGTTGTTTTGGTGTGGTTAAAGTTGTCTGTGAGGGCTTAATTCTTTTCCCAGTAAGGTAGAATCTGAGAATTTATTGATTTCAGATGATTAGGTTAGCTCTGATTCATTTAATGAAGTATAATGTATTGTAAGACTTTCTGATAAATCTTTACCCATTGATATTTAGTTTAAGCTAAATCACTCTTTTTTGAAATTAGTGCTACAGAGAAGCCAATGATTCTTTTGCTACGTAGCCATAGTTGTTAAAGCTATTTTTTTCTTTTTCTTTTTTTTTAAATAATCTCGACACCCAACATGGGGCTCGAACTCATGATCTTGTGACTGAGCCAGCCACATGCCCCTGAAGCTGTTTTTAGAGAGGAGCAATCTTTTCTAGAAGTTTCTAGCTTTAATACTTTTAAAACTTCATCTTAGTATTTGTTTAATGAGAAAATACAGGAGTATGGAAAGAATTCTGTGAATTCTGTGGCCATACATGCATACATCTAGAAACAGTGCACGTGTGAGGCATGCATGTTTTCAGTCTATAGTCAATTCTTGGTGTACACAGAGATTCAAGGATACCTTACAGTCATCTATGCCATCCCTGCTCACCCTAAATAATGGCCAACCAATTGGGAAACCACACAGATTTTTAGATGACTGCTTTATTAAATACCTCAGCTATTTTGGATAATAAAACTGTTTACTGACCTTTGAATATAGCCTCTTTCAGTCCTAAAATATTAGTCTTCAGAGCTGTAAGGAAAATTTTCCTTCATATCCAGTCTGCACATGGTAAGCACTAAATATTACTTGAGTGGATAAATGGATGCGTATTTGAATGATGACTGGGAGTGCATTTTGTCCTACCATTGTTTTGGCTACAGTATGAAAATAGATTCCCAGCTGGGAGGGGACCGAGGAATCTTCCCAGGGAACTTAATGTCCAAGAACGAGAAGGCACCAAGAAGTATTTCATGAGGTTGTACATCATGCCAAATCCTTCATCCACATTTTGCATTGTGCTAGGAAATACATTTAAAAAAATTCTCTCATTAATTTTTTCTGTCATATTGATTTTTGTTATTGTTTTGGGGAAAATTGGTTTGAGAAAGTGTAAAAATTTCAGTTTATTTGTATATCTCCTCTTTGGCAGATAAAATTATAAAATTAAAAGAAATGAGCAATCAAAAGGGGAAAGCCCAACTGTGCTTGCCTCAAAAACAAAACCAACAACAAACATAACTCTTACCTGCCACCTTCTTTTTTTTTTTTTTGTCACGTTTATTTATTTATTTTGAGAGAGCGAGAGACAGCAAGAGTGGGGTAGGGTTAGAGGGCGAGAAAGAAAGAATCCCAAGCAGGCTCCCCGCTGTCAGCATAGAGCCTCATGAGGGACTCGAACCCTGTAACTGTGAGATCACGACCTGAGCCAAAATCGGGAGTCGGGATGCTGAACTGACTGAGCCACCCAGGTGCCTCTGCCTTCTTCTATTAATTCTTCTGACATCTTCTACAGTTATGTCTTGAAAGATCTGATATGATCACTTAGCCTTTTATTCTTGTGTCTAAAATCTATACCAGACTATCTCTGGGGTATATGGGACATCTCTTTATATTTGTAGGATTTGTATTAAACATTGGGTATATTCTTCTCTATGTTTTATATTGTAAAAATCTTCCTGTTTGTTATCCATCCTTAGTCTCTGACTCACTTTGTAAGTGTTTTAGAAGCACTCTTTGAAAGGCTGTCCTAACTGTATAGCTTCATTTGCTGTAGGGAGGGCACATAACGTTGAGTGAAGCCTTTCAGTTGGTAAGTAAATAGATTGGTCTGATGGCATTTTTAAGTTATTTTAATTTTCTAGTACAACTCTGAACCTGTGTCTTCAACTTAAAGAAGAAACTGGTTGTGATTACACAGGAGTACTTTATTATTGTTTTTTATAAAAATAATATGTGACTTTTGGAAATGTAGTACGAAGTAGAAAATACAAAGTAGAAAGTAAAGATCATCCATCATCTCTCTACTTAATGAAAAATACTATTAACATTTTACCATTTCCTTTCATCCTTTTTTCCATGCATTTTTATCATGTTAGATCAGGATACAGTATCTTTCTCATTTTCTACATATAATATTATATCATAAATTTTCCCCTTGATATAATATGATGAGTCATTAAGAAATCTTTGTAAATGGGGCGCCTGGGTGGCTCAGTCAGTTAAGCATCCGACTTCAGCTCAGGTCATGATCTCACACTCCGTGAGTTCGAGCCCCATGTCGGGCTCTGTGCTGACAGCTCAGAACCTGGAGCCTGCTTCGGATTCTGTGTCTCCCACTCTCTCTGCCCCTCCCCTGCTCATGCTCTGTCTCTCTCCGTCTCAAAAATAAATAAAAAGCATATAAAAAATTAAAAAAAAAGAAATTTTTGTAAATATATTTTAATGGTTTTATAGAATTTTCTTGTTTGAATGTACCGTATTTTATTTAATGGTTCCCGAAAAGTTGGGCTTTTCATTTAATTCCAGTTTTTGCCAATTAAAAATAATGCTCTCACCTTTTTTCTGTGTCATTCCAATGTGTGTATTTTCATTTATTTCCCCAGGATTAATCAAATCTTAGAAGTAGAGTTACTGGATGAGTGAATATCAACATTTTTGGCCAGTTGATACATGTTTGTAAACTATGCTTTCCTGAAACTTGTGCAGTCCATAATCTCATAAATAGATCATCCTGCTACTTGTTTCATTTCAACATTATGATTTTTTAAAAATTTTTTTTAACGTTTATTTATTTTTGAGACAGAGAGAGACAGAGCATGAACAGGGGAGGGGCAGAGAGAGAGAGGGAGACACAGAATCTGAAACAGGCTCCAGGCTCTGAGC
This sequence comes from Acinonyx jubatus, assembly GCF_027475565.1. Taxonomy (NCBI): domain Eukaryota; kingdom Metazoa; phylum Chordata; class Mammalia; order Carnivora; family Felidae; genus Acinonyx; species Acinonyx jubatus. The sequence goes on along the minus strand of NC_069380.1, from coordinate 201,484,411 downwards.
TGTCAGCACAGAGCCCGACGCGGAGCTCGAGCTCTCGGACTGAGAGATCATGACCTGAGCCGAAGTCGGACGCTTAACTGACCAAGCCACCCAGGCGCCCCTCAACATTATGATTTTTTTAAAAGATTTTATTTTTAAGTAATCTTTACACCTAACATGGGACTTGAACTTATAACCCCAAAATCCTGAGTTGCATATTCTGAGTGAGCCAGCCAGGTGCCCCTATTATTAATTTTTGACTCTTTCAGTTTTAGAGGCAAAGAAAAAAAAGTATCTCACTTTTTGTAACTCACATTTCTTTGATTCAGTATGAAGGTGAACATTTTTTTTAAGTTTATTTATTTATTTTGAGAGAGAGAGAGAGTGAAAGAGAGAGCATGCAAACAGGGGAGGGGCAGAAAGTGAGGACAGAGAGAGAATCCCAAGCAGGCTCCACACTGTCAGCGCTAAACTCAAGTGGAGCTTGAACTCACAAATGGTGAGATTGTGACCTGAGCCAAAACCAAGAATCATTCACTCAACCGACTAAGCCACCCAGGCGCCCGGAGGAGGGTGAACATTTAAAACAAAAATTTAGTTGTTGCCATTTCTCTTAGAATTGAGTGTTTATATTTGTTGTTCATTTATTAGGATCTTTGTGTTTTGTTTTTATTTAAATTTCTGTGAGCTTTTTAATATATTTTTTGTCATATTTATTTTTGAGGACGATAATATGTACTTTTTTCATACTTAAATCTATTGTTTTCCCAATTGCTTTAGGAAATACTTTATTTTAAAGTTTATTTCTTTAGTTAGAGAGAGAGAGAATACGAGTAAGCACTTTGCATGCAGGCAGGGGAGGGGAAGAGAGAGGGAGAGAGAGAATCCCAAGTAGGCTATGTACTATGGGTAGGGGAGCCTGATACGGGGCTTGATCCCATGATCTGCAAGATCATGACCTGAGCCAATATCAAGAGTCCGATGCTTAAGTGACTGAGTCACCAAGGCACCCAAGAAAATACTTTTTAATCCAAAGACTAGAGGGCTATTCACCAAGGTTCTCTTTCTTCTCTCTTCCTTTTTGGGTTGATTCTCTTTTTTAAAAACTTTATTTATTTTGAGGGATCTCTATACCCAGTGTGGGGCTCAAACTCATGACCCCAAGATCAACAGTCTTATGCTCTTCCTACTGAGCCACCCAGGTACCCCAAGGGTTGATTTTTTTATAATTCATTCTGATGTATAGAGTTTAAAGTTTAATTTGAAGTCCGGTAGTAGATTCACCCCTCCATACCTAACTAATCATCTTATTCCTTTTGTTGCTTCCATTTTGTGATGCCACATTATCATGTATTACATTTTTGCCCTAGGAGGACATCAGGGTAAGATAGTATTTTGAAATTTCCTTCTCAGTCTTTCCTCCTCTTGAACTATTCTTTTGAGGATTTTCTCATTTGGAACTTTTATGTATTACCCTGCTCCTCTTTTGGCTCTATTTTTTCCCCTTCTGTTTTCAATTTTCATTTCTACACTTCCAGAATTAAAAAAAAATTAATCCACATGTGAATGCTTAAAAGCCAGCTGTACTGTTCTATTCATCATTGTATTCCCTGTAGCCTTTATTGATTTTTTAAATTATAAAATTAAAACTAGCTCTTAAATTTGTTTTATTTATTTATTTTGAGAGAGAGCATGAGCAGGCGAGGAGCAGAAAGAGGGAAGAGAGAGAATCCCAAACAGGCTCTGTGCCATCAGCACAGAGCCCAGTGTGGGGCTCAAGCTTACTAACTGCAAGATCATGACCTGAGCCCAACTGAAGAGTTGGGCACTTAACCCACTGAGCCACCCAGGTGCCCAAATTAAAACTAGCTCTTATAGAAAATTTGTGAGATAAGGAAAAGCACAAAGAAGAAAATATTCTTAGCATTTAAAGATATCCTGGTATGGTTAAATGTTATGCTATATAGAATGTACTAGAAACTATATAAGATATGTAGTATAGTATATGTATATATAAAAATACATACAAACACTCATAAATATGTATGTGAAATTTTTTTACCAAATGGCAGTAGTATATACATACTATTTTGTTGTGTGCTTTTTATCTGTAATAATTTAACGTATCTTAAATATTCCTCTGTGACTTAAATTTTAACTCATCCTCTAGTTATTTGACTATACACTAAATAAATTATGTGAAAGAATATCTTATCCTTTCAAAAGTGATTGAATTTCAGAGTGACAATACGGACAGAATATTTATTATTTTTGTTAAGATGCCAGTGTGTATGTATGTGTGTGCGCATTAAAGTTGTGTCAGCCACTGCATAATTGTTTTGTGAAGGTTGAGTGAGTAAAATCAAAGACAAATAGGTAATATATAGGATGTTTTCTAGGGAGCCTAAATGGTTTTGGCCACTTGAGGTCTTGTAAAGTCAGTAGGGTTACAGTCCTGGAATTGATCCTTAAAAAGAAGGAATCCAGAATTTTTAAGGCAGGAGGAATTAATTAGATGCCAAATCAAATTTGTGAAGTTGATGGCTATACAGTTAGTGCAGTTAGAAGTCAAAGGGGGTGGGCCTGGATCCAAATTGCAGTTAAAGGCACATCAATCTGAGACTGGAGGGTACAGGTAAGGTGTGAGGAAAAGCTGTAGCAAACAAGAGGCTGGTTAATGGAAAAGAGGCTCTGGACTAGAGAAGAGGAAGGGGGATGATGGTAAATACCTAGAAAGCACACATTAGTGCTTTAAATTTGCCACTTTATGTGGATGCACCTATATGATCTGTAGCTTTAAATTACTGCAGAGCTGAGCAGCATAACCTTTTTTTGGGGGGGGAGGAGTCCTCAAATGTATGTGGTTTGCATCCCCAGATTGTTATGTTTAATAAAATTTAAATATTCAAGCTTTTGTTGGACTGTAGTGGGGAGAGTAGATGAAAGGAGTATTTCCAGAGAATTTTGAGAAATGATGAAACCACCAGAATGTCAGAGTATTGTCTTTGGGGAAAATATCTCCTTATTCTTGCTCTTTCTTGGAAACTCAAAAGATTATCCGACAAACTGTGTGGCAGCTAGCTACCCCTGTGTGGCTGGAGCAGAGGGTCCAGTGGGGCGGTAATGAGAGAGAATGTGAGAAAGAGTGATTAGACCCAGGGAGGAAGGCCTTCAGTAATAGGAGGCTTAGAGTTTGGACTTTATCTTGGAAGTATAAAGTTGGCATTGAGAAAGAGGGAGGTGCTATATAAATACCGATTTGTTATCTTTTCAGCTTTTTTCCCCCACATGTGCCACAAATATTTCTTTTTCTTTTTTCTTTTATTTTTTTATGTCGAAAATGTAATTTTAATAGATAATTCTTCATCTTACATAGAAGCACAACAAAATACACCACATTCTGAAGAAACTCCAGACGTTATGAGAATAAAGAGTAGGGGAAACTCAGATGGGCTACAATATCCATTACCTTAAATTGCAAGACAAAGGTTCCAACCCACAGGTTAACATTTACATACTTAGGACTGGCTGCACTGATGTCTTAAAAATAACAAGGATCAGAAATTAGATACGGAAACGGGTGGGAAAGAACAGTTTTTCTGAGGGGAGGAACTCTATCAATGCAGACAAAATTACTGAATATCAAGCAATAGCTCTCAGAGCAAATACTGAAGGATGAAAATAAGAATCATGAACTGAGGATTTGATGTTCACAAAGGAAGAAACCTTTCGGATGACACTTATGCAAGCTGGTTGCTTGAGGTCTGCTTGTGAGGTCTACAAGGAAGACTCATAAATGTCTCCGCAAACCCCAGATGGTTATCAGATTGGTGTTTCCTAATAGTATTATACACCAGTGGTCACACACGGAATTTTCAGACAAAAACTAAGAAAGAGGTCATACCCGAAATGCCAGACAAACAAGTGTGGCACAACATGTGAGTCCTACACAAAGCCAGTCACAACGGCTGCTTTGCTGTGACTCTCCGGTACAGTAATTTTCAGACATCATGGCAAGACACTAATGATCATCTAATCAGACAACACATATTTCAAATTTCTAGGAGGTAAAAAAATATGAGATACCAATGCTTTATGCATGCTCAGGGCCAGCTTATAAATACTGCATTCAGTGATATCTTAACACAAGTTTGCATCGGTGAAAAGAAACAGGCAAAATCCACCTCTTGTCATTCGACTTGTCAGATGGTGAAGACCAAAACAGAATGTTCCATCAGTTTTAATTTTTAAATATGATGGTCACATTGAGAAAATGAGACACAGTAAAATAAACTGTACAAAGTAGAATAACAAAAAATATTTTACTGTAACATAAGATTTACAGAAGTTTCCAGATAAGCCATACAAAATGGTCACAAGCTTTTTTTGAAGGAAGGATTCTGCATTTGACAGCAAAGTCACAATGTTATTAGTGAGAGCTGTGATGTCTGTTTAATGTTCCCATTTTGGTTCAAACAATCAAGCTTGTCCATCTACAGCATCTAAATAAACTTAGACTTGGCTAGAGATCATATTCTAAAGAACCGGTTAGATGCTTTTATCCAATGCAATTAGATCACCATAAAAAGGGGGAAAGGAGCCCATAAAATTAAAACTACCTCTCCACCCCCCCACCAAAAAAAAGATAATAAGGAGAAAACACCCACACCCCTTGCAGCTAACCCTGACCACTACCTTCATTCACAGTGCTTTATACTTTAACCACTCTTGGGGAAATGAATAAAAGCAGAGAGGGGCCACTGCTTTTAAACGTTTCACAACAATCCAGATGGTACTTCTAGCCTCTGCTCATGCTTTACAACAGTGAATCAGGACAAGACATAGATTTGCTAGTGTGCATTTAATCACCAAAGGACTGAAGATGTCTGGGCTTTTATTCTGTAATGTTTCTAAGACTGTGTCCATTAAATGCAAACAAAAAAGGAAGAAGTCTTGGCAGAACAGGAGAAGTGATGCACACTTGATGATCAGATCGATTTTAAATATTATTCATGGCATATAGCCTATCCATGCTCTAGCCATTTCTGTTGCTTGGGCTTCGTTGGTCTTCCACTGCTCTGCTATATCGTTTGCTAATGGATCATCTGGATTGGGAGCACTTCACAATGCCTGGATCAATAGCAGAACTGTGCGAATCTGCCGTGCTGGGGACCACTTATCTTTCAGAGTATCTAAACACACTCTTCCCAACTTGTCTACATTAGCATGATAAATTTTGCGCATGAAACATACTTTAGGGGCTGCCATTGGGTATTCTTCTGGAAGGAATAGTTGACGTTTAAAAGTCCCTCCCTCAAAGGGGGAATCCTGGGGGCCAGCAATGACCACATGAAAATAATGGGCGTTGCTTTTGTCAGGTTCTGCTTTAATGCCAGGAACTGGTTCCGCCAGCAAATGCTGGGTTTCCTTGATAATCCTGCGGGGCAGCCCGGCCTTCTTGTCAGATCCCGAGCTCGGCTTCTGGTCTCGACTCTGGCTCCGCTCACCTCGCGCACCTAGTTTTCTTTTTTTAAACCCATATGTGTTCCAATCAAGAAGATTGAAAAACAGATTATTATTATAATGGAAATTTCATTTGAAATTAATTTTCATTTATAAAATTGATAGTACTTCTACTAAAATTCTGTAAACACAGAGTTGAAAACTTACTAAAAGAGGAGAAGATAAAGAGAATTAGGCTATTAACTCTCTACTTTCCTACTACCAATCTCACAAGTTTATGTCCTTTGTCTTTTGGCTTAGGTATTTATTGTTTTATGAAACTTGAACACGGTAATATACTGACATTGTGGGCCCCCTTTGAACATACTAATACGTTAGGTTGGTGCTTTATCTTCTATGTAAGAATTAGTGAATGAATTTAAAATGTGAACTGTCTCATAACTAGAGTGTTCCATAAGAACAGGGATCTTTTCTGTTTATCTACCAGTATATTCCGAGCACCAGGTATAGGGCTTGACTCATCAGAGGCAGAATAAATAGTGTTGGGGGGAAATAAAAGTGTATGAGTGATTTCCAACCCCAATCCCAGGTTGGCATTTCCTATTGTTTTCATTTCATGGCATTTCTCTGTCACTCCCTGAAGTTATCCTGTGTTAAATGAAGGTAGATTAATTTAACATGTTGGAAAATCTGGTGAGGTTTGTTAAGATGTTTGAAAATATTCCATTTTTTAATTTGGTAAATTGCTAGTGAGTATTCCCCTTGACTTTTGTGATCCTTATGGATTGTCCAGTTCAGGTGCACATAGTTTCCTTAATAGCTTAGTATGCATTAAAAAAAAAAAAACCCAGGCAAATGGTTATGTCTTAATGAGTGGTGCTGGATGTAAATCAGTGGGGAAGAGCCGTGCTGAGATTTCCATGCTGAGTAAGTAAACGGAAAGGCTGGCTTATTAGCCACACGTCTCCCTCCCGCATATAGGCTTTGCAGTTTGTACTAACCATATTTCTTCCTGAGGAGGATGACCATTTCCACCTGTGTATAGACTTTTGGGTCTCTTGAAAGAGTAGTTAAATTTCAGATGTTACATTTTTGAGCCTCCAGAGACTACTGTAATAATTAGAAAATAGAGTTTAAAAAAGTATAATGTAATTTGTTCTGTTTTCTTTCCATTTTATTAGGTAAAAAAGCCCCAGTTTTATTTAGTAAAGAAATGATTGAGTCAATGAAGGAAGGTTCAGTTGTTGTGGATTTAGCTGCTGAGGCTGGCGGAAACTTTGAAACCACGAAGCCAGGAGAACTTTACGTTCACAAGGTATAGGAAACAGCTGCTTCTCTCTGTGGACAATGTCCCATGGCTCACCATAGTGACTTGCAAGAGAGTATTTATGCCTCAAAGCTCAAAGTGTTCAGAGAAACTGAGGCCTGAAATTTTTTAAAATTAAAAATAGGCACATTTAAAGCTCTTTTTGAAATATACTGTTTGTTTGTGAGATGTGTGCATATTTACAAAGATCATAATTTCACAGCTTAGCCTTGGCTATGACTGCGTATTGTCCTAGCAGGAAGGTGAACAGACCAGATTAGACCTTTCAGACTATATATTTTTGTTCACGTAGGGAGTTACTCACATCGGCTACACAGACCTTCCCAGCCGAATGGCCACTCAGGCCAGCACCCTCTATTCCAACAACATCACCAAGCTCCTGAAGGCCATCAGCCCTGACAAAGATAACTTTTATTTTGAAGTGAAAGACGACTTTGACTTTGGTACAATGGGTCATGTCATTAGAGGAACTGTAGTGATGAAGGTAAGAGACCCAATCCTTCCTGCATTTTCATTACAAATGTATGTGTTGTGTGTAGAGATAACTTAAAATAAAATCTTTAGGGGCACCTGGGAGGTTCAGGAAGTTGAGCATCTATCTGACTCTTGATTTTGGCTCAGGTTGTGGTCCCAAGGATGCGGAATTGAGCCCTGAGCTGGGCTGCCTGCTGGGTGTAGAGCCTGCTTGGGATTCTCTCTTCCTCCCTCTGCCCCTCCCCTGCTGACACGTGTGCTTGTGTTCTTTCTCTCTCTAAAATAAAAAAAAAAAATCTTAAAAGAAAAATTGTATTTAATTTTCTTTAATGTTTATTTATTTTTGAGATAAAATAAATCGTGAGATAGCACGAGCAAGGGAAGGGACAGAGAGAAGGACGTAGAATCTGAAGAGGTCTCCAGGCTCTGAGCTGTCAGCACAGAGCCCGACGTGAGGCTCAAACCCGCGGACCATGAGATCATGACATGAGCTGAAGTCGGACACTTGGCCGACTGAGCCACCCAGGAGGCCCAGAAAAATTATATTTAAAAGAACAGCTGTTTCTCCCCCCCAGCACTGTCACTATCTTCTGTGTTTTTGAAATGCTGGATTGACTTTTAACATTGGTTTTCTAATTTCTGTTAGGATGGAGAAGTGATTTTCCCTGCTCCCACCCCGAAAAATATTCCTCAAGGTGCCCCAGTAAAACCGAAGACAGTGGCTGAGCTGGAAGCTGAAAAAGCAGCTACGGTCACGCCCTTGAGGAAGACCATGACTACAGCTTCTGCGTATACAGCAGGTGAGGACCCCCTTCCTTAGGGTTGAGTCCTAATTATTTGGATTTTGTAAGAAATGTATCAATTGTCAAAATTAGCGAACGAAATGCTGTTCTCCTTTGGATTCCATTAGGAAGTGGGCCTGTTAGAAGCGAGTTTTCCTAAACGTGTTACTTGTCTCACCTCTGTGGCATTATACAGGTGCTCGCCAGATCCTGGAATGAATGTTTGTGAAAGCATATACAGGCTGTTAATGCTTTTCTTTCATAGAAAACATTTAAAATATAGTTGTTAATAGCTTTATCTTCCATCAAATATATCGAGTAGTGATGTGTGTTGGATTGTGTTGGTGTTAAGTGCCCGTAAATGTAGTTACTTATTTATCTACCTTCGTGGGTTGTAAAACATCACTTGTGATCATCTGCACATCGGGAAGCCTAGGGAACCAAATGTTTGCATTGAAGAATCAACAGTACGATACAGATAGAGCCCTTGAATGTTTGTCTAACATCCTAGTTATTTACCTAGTAAAAAAATTCAGGTTTTAAATTTTCATTTCTTTCCTTACAATTGAACACAAATTCTCTGTTTTTCAGTTCATCTTAACGAAAACATTAAGCAGTCACTGTAAAAGAGTGATAAATATTCATTCTGGGTATGAATTATTTGAGTTTGAAATATGGTCATTTGGTTTTAAATTGGTTTCTCTCATAGAATGAATTAAAAATATTTAGATCTACTTAGAGCCAAAGCAAAAAGAAAAGCAAACTAGAAAGAATTAAGGACCAGCACCAGGCACACAATTCTTGTAGCCTCAGCATTCTCCAAATTCCCATGCGAGCCCAGATGTTTGAAAGCGAAATGTGTAACTCTCCTTGAATAAAGAGCAAGTCTCAGCAAAATGACTGAAAAGCCTCTAGTTCTGAACATGGTGAATAAATGGGGCCATGTCCCGACTTGCACTTACTTGTCAAAGAAAAAAAGAAACCAGCTTATTATATTGTACCTGCAGAGGATTTTTGGAAAGATTGTAAATTTCCATTTCTCTTTGAGATCTGTCAGGAAATAGAATGAGGCATATATGATGGTTTATTTTTCTAGGTTTGTTTTGTGTTAAGTCAAGGTTTATTGCATTTTAATAGATATGACAATAGCATATTCTAGTGAATGAAAGGATGGCCATATACTTGTTTTTCTTTACCTTAAACTTCCTCCGTAATAATAAAAACAAGTATTTTTCTTTTACATATGTGTTAGGAATCTATTTGAATAGTATTCTTCAAAGAATATGATTTACTTTTTTTTCCTTTCTTTTTTTTCTCTTTCTCTTCTTTTTCCTCTGTTACAAAGACTATAGAAATAGCATATTTGACATTATTAAATATGTTATAGAAAAGACATTAGTTTGTTAAATAGTTGATTAAAAAAACCTTCAGATATGTGATTTTTATCTTAGATGCCCAACAAAAGATGGATACTTTAGTGCTTCTCGATTAATGTAGTCCTTTAATGAGTGCTAAGCATTGCACTAAACACTTCATATGCCTTAACTTATTTACTTCTTACAAGACCTCAGTGAGGTGCACATATTATTTATTATTTTCTTTTTCCAGCTGAGGACAGAGAGGGTTAATAATTTTACAGATGAGGATACTATAGCACAGACAAGTTAAGTAACTTGCCTGAGATCACACAGCTAAGGAGCAGTAGACCCAGGATTTGAACAAGGCATTCTGGCTTATGAAACCATATATATATTTTTTAAGCTTATTTATTTATTTTGAGAGAGAGAGCTCAAGGGAGTGAGAGTGCATGTGAGTCAGGGAGGGGCAAAGAGAGAATCCCAAGTAGGCTTTTCACCCTGTCAGCGCAGAGCCCGAAGTGGGGCCCATCTCACAAACCATGAGATCATGACCTGAGCCGAACTCAAGAGTTAGACTGAGTCACCCAGGCGCCCCATGAAATGTATTCACCACAGCTCTATACAGCTTCTCTGATGTTTAGCTAGAACACAAAACAGTATTCTAACTCTACCTCCAGATGGTTGATGGGCCATGCATTGGAACCCTGGAAATTTTATATGTGGGTAGGGAAATATAAATTAAAACTGCAGTCTTATTACATGATTTAAAGTAAACTTAACGTCAATTTCTAGATGTTCTAGCTGTGCCACTTAGAAAGAAGTAGTTCATATCAAGGAAAAAAAGTACCTTATTTCAGAAAGTTGAATTCCAGCTCCCTGGTCCCCCATTAGCATTATTTTTACTGACCACTAGGTAACCCTTCTGTTGCAGAACAGCCATCCACATGTTTGCTATTAAGAAAGGCAATAATTAAAGATGTATGTTCAGAGCTGACTTTGTATTCTGCACATTCTTAATTTAATTTGGTTTTTTTTTTTTTTTTTTCCTTTTCTTTGTAAAATCCTGTTTGCTGACTTGGTGTTGAGGCTGGGGCTGACTGCCCTGGCCAGCAGTCCAGTCCAGATTCAGGAGCAATTGCAAAACTTCTGTCCCGGGTGGGTGGAAGCCATATGTTTTGGGGAGGTGCTGGAGTGAATGAAATCCTTCCTACTCTTTTAAAATCCCTCTTCCTTAGCCAAATCTGAGTGACATGAAATTGGCTTCAAAAAAGTCCTGTCTTGTAAAGGTTGTGTCTTGCCCAAGTAGAAATGCTTTTTAGTAGATCTGTATAGGTCTGTAATTCTGGAACAGAAACACTCGTATAAACACATGTGGCATTGTCAATGGAAATTAAAACAGGGAAGAGGACAATGGGGAAACTGTTATTCAGGTGACTCATAAATTCTACTAGATCTTTATAGCTTGTTTTATTTTGAGAGGTGGCAGTCAGGAAGTTGAGTTTGTTCATAATACCTTTAACCCCCCCCCCCCCCCCACTCCCATCATGAAATGTGTAAAAAAAAATCTCATTATTGGCAAATCTCATTATTGGGTGCAGAATTTAAAAGGATTGACTATTTCACATGCTTGTGTGTATGTGCGTGCATGTGTGTGCTTTTAATCTTGAGGTAATTAATTGTATGTCAGCTCACACTCTTCTCTTTCTGTAGGTCTCACTGGGATTCTGGGTTTGGGCCTTGCGGCGCCCAATTTAGCCTTTTCCCAGATGGTGACCACTTTTGGCTTGGCCGGCATCGTGGGCTACCACACCGTCTGGGGAGTGACCCCTGCTCTCCACTCACCACTGATGTCTGTGACTAATGCAATCTCAGGTTTGGTCCTCTCTTGTCTTCCCTCATCTTAGGTTTTCATGGGCTGTTCAATTCTCCAGCCGCTTTCAGTGAGGTTTATAAAGTCTTTGTTTACAAATTGTATGGCTTGGCATCTGAGGCGGTGGTTGTGGTGATTTGGGCTCCCACAGGGGCAAGGATGGGGCCAGAAGTAAGGGGCTGAGCAAGTGTCAGGCCTTTGGGCTGCTCCCATCTCAAGCAGTGCAGAACCATTGTTATTTCTTTCAATTATAATTTCCTTTATTTTTATTTATTTATTAAAAAAATTTTTTTAATGTTTATTTTTATTTTTGAGAGAGAGAGATACAGAGGACGAGTAGGGGAAGGGCAGAGAGAGAGAGAGAGAGAGAGAGAGAGAGAGACACACAGAATCTGCAGCAGGCTCCAGGCTCTGAGCTGTCAGCACAGAGCCCAACGTGGGGCTCGAACTCATAAACCGTGAGATCATGACCTGAGCTGAAGTCGGATGCTCAACCTACCGAGCCACCCAGGCGCCCCTACAATTTCCTTTAAAGAAGGGGTTCCTGTGATATAATTTGGAAACCACTGTTTCACAGAGTTATAGTTGTGACATCCATTAGGAGCTCTTCTTAGATTCATCTAAACGTTCAGCTCAGCAAGTCTGCGCGCAGCAAGCCATACCTATCCTCAGGTTCACCATGAAGTCTTTGGAACAGGAAGCCCAGCTGGCCAGCCAGAGTAGCATCAGGCATTTCTTTTTGGTGTGAGTCTTGATGGTGGTCTGTGCAGCGGTCCACACAGTTGTCCAGGAGCTGGTCTCTTTGGCCCCCTGTGATGTCTCAGATCTAGGAACGAGACCCACCCTGGACCTGCCCTGGCTTGGACGTCTCATGGCACCATTGCACAGCCCTGACAGCAGTGCTGGAGGCCCAGTGTCCAGGGTCTCTGCACAGAACGTGTCTCATTCCCAGAGGCACTGTACTCTGGAAAGTTCAAAGTTACGGCTCCACCATCATGTATTTATAGTTCGTGCCAAGTTACTTCCAGTTCAGAAGCAGTTTATCCACTTTTTGATAACGTTATTGATTTATACCTTTATGGGGGAACAGAGCTAGAAAGTTAAAGGAAGGCTGAATTTTTATGCAAGAGGAAAAACATTTGTTAGCTTTTTGCCCACAATGGTACTTGAGTGACAGTGTTGTGTGGGAACGTTCTCCTTTGTGTCTATACATGTGAGATCCTGCAGCTATGAATTGGGTGTGGCTGTGTCACTATGCCTGTTCACCATCTTGATTCTTTCTTCTTAGGGTTGACTGCAGTTGGTGGGTTGGCACTGATGGGAGGACATTTGTATCCTTCCACAACTTCTCAGGGCCTTGCTGCTCTTGCTACGTTTATTTCCTCAGTCAACATTGCAGGTACGATGGCAATGGTGGTAAAAGAACCCACGGTGCTGTTTATGTATGTATGTATTGTGTGATCTCTATACCCAACGTGGGACTTGAACTCACGACCCCAGGATCAAGAGTTGCATGTTCCATGCTCTTCTGAATGAGTCAGCCAGGCGTGCCCCCCCCCCCCCCCCCCCCCGCCAAGTGCTACTTTTAATGGAGACATGAGAAGCAAATATAAACCGATATAGACATTTGGAGTGTTAGACATTCTGATTTTAAGAATTTAATTGTGCCTTTAAAAATGGTCTCACTCAGATCATAAATGCTCTCTGTGAAGAAAAATTATTTTGCCCACTTGTAATTTTTAGAAACCATTTGATAAAAGAACACCCTCTTCCCCTGTGCCCCGAAATAAACAAACAGAATGATTGTCTTGCTACAGGTTAACTAGAAAGTTATTGAATGCATAGTTTTGAATTAAGTTGACTTGTAGCTATCACTGTAACATCTCTAAATGAGTATACTTTTAGATAAAATTTTAGCCTTTTGCCTTATCCTGGCCTGTGTTCCTGAAAACTGAAAGCCTGGCCCATCACTTGTATAAACTCATTTGATGCTATTTTGTATCAAAAAATCAGTTAATAAGTCCAAGAAATCTGGTGCCTGTTAATATGGCATTTTTTTTCTTTTATCACTTAATATAGGTTTAACAAACAGAAAAACTTATTAGAAAAAATTACTAGCCTTTGATCTTTTGCGTTCCCAAGCTGTTTGAATGCCTGTTTACTTGTAGTCACGGAGAAATAGTTGGTGCTGCACCCTGGTCGCAAATTTTGTTTTTGAATATAGGGTTCCCTGCATTCAGTGGAACTGGCTTGAGTAATAGCCTAACTTAATTTTGAGCTCTTAAAATGTTACTTAATATTATATTTATCCTTAGGTGATAAAGATGTGCTTAAAATAGGAAAAGTGTACCACTTTAAAAATCATGTTGCTAAATGAGATACTTCTTTCTGTTTTATATTTACTTTGATAAGGTGGCTTTCTGGTGACCCAGAGAATGCTGGACATGTTCAAGCGTCCCACGGACCCCCCAGAATACAACTACCTGTATCTGCTCCCTGCTGGCACCTTTGTTGGAGGATATTTAGCAGCTCTCTACAGTGGCTATAACATTGAACAAGTAAGAGGCTGTTTTGAGAATTTTTAATTTTACCACTGTGTTTTCTTTCCAACTAGATTTCACATTATCGTTATCAAAATTCAGGCTCTGACAAGCAAATATAATAATAACTCTAGAAACATCTTGGTCAAATGGAGCATTCCTATCCCCTAAGAATCCGTACCCCAGATTCTAGTGACAGATTTGCCTGCTAACTGAATGTGCTAACGTGGGTTTCCCTGTCTGTCCCTCAGTTTTTCTACATGTAAAAAGAGTCAAGAAAGTTATTAGTATCCTCTTTATGTACCTGGCTGGATTGTTGTAGGGATATGGTGAAATAATCAGTAAAAAATTTTGAAAATTTTCTGTTTCTCCCCCAACAAATTCAGTGCATCATCTTTTGTAAGCAGGAGATGTTATGTCAATTCATTTAAAAAAGACAGTTTAAAAATAAACGTTATGTAGAAAAGCAGAAATAATCAAGTTGAACTTCGAAAGTTCCATGTTCCAATATAATTATAATTGAGACTCAATTTTGTTCTGAACTCAGTATTTTTTTTTTATCACTTTTCAATGACTGTCATGTGATTGCATCTACTCTGACAGCAAGAAAATCGTGTCTGCCTTGGTTTCTGCTGTTCCCAGCGTTTCTTGTTGATTGAACAAAATCTTTTTTGAGAACAGTTGGAGTGGTACGTCAGGGAGACCCTTGTCTGAATCCCAGATTTGCTATTTTCTGATCATTTGACCTTGGAAGAATTATGTAGTAACCTCTTTAAACTTTGGTTTTCTCTTGTAACATGAGGATGATGACTCTTTCAACTTTTGTGAATCTCATGGGACTGACTGACAACTTCAGTAAAGTATAGGGCGTGGTCCCTGGCATTTACTACGTCAGGGCTTGGCTCCTTTACAGCGTTTGGTTAGGTCTAGAGCCCATAACTCTGTTTAAACTTAGGTACTTCTGTATGCATTTGTGCATGCCATCCAATACAAAAGAAACCAATTTACCTAAATGGTATAACTGCAAGTAGAATTTCAGGTATTTAATTTGTTAATATCCCTAATGGATAGAAAGATATATTGAAATATTCAAAGAAGAAGTCATATTGGTCCCTCTATTATCTGAATTTAAAGTTGTTCTTAGGAAATCACGTTTCCTCAAGAGAAGTCCTCCCTATGCTAATAGACTGAAAGTTTTGATAGTCTTTCTGTCTCTCTCTTTCTCTCTGCTCTTCTCTTTTGTTTGCAAAGATCATGTATCTGGGCTCAGGTCTGTGCTGTGTTGGTGCCCTGGCCGGCCTTTCCACCCAGGGAACAGCTCGTCTTGGCAATGCATTGGGCATGATTGGGGTGGCTGGAGGCCTGGCAGCCACTCTCGGAGGACTAAACCCATCCCCAGAATTGTTAGCCCAGATGTCTGGAGCAATGGCTTTGGGCGGTACCATTGGTAAGCACTTGGCAGGTTTCTACCTTTATGGGAACCCATGCCCATTTTTTAGCTCACTCTTTTGGTGCAGTTGATGTACTTACTCAGTGTTAAATGTTTTAAAATGTTTGTATTTGAATGAGAATTATACCAACTTGATGACTTTTCACCAAAATAAAATACATTATATTAGAAACAAAGGTAATTATATTATTTATAACTTTCTAATTTATTGGAGCTTATTTTCTATGCTCTTGAGATTACCCATGTTTATTATCTGTTTTTAGGAATACCGTGTAAAGGTGGGCTTCTGTCCATGGCTTCCCAGCTCCATAGTTAATGACATAACCTTGGTAGTTAGAAATTGATCATGATGGTTGCATTTACACGGTGGAAATCAACAGATACTAACATATCTGGGTTTCATTTATTGTTTTGTTGATTGTCCAGCCCTGAGAAAGTGGTGGAGAAAATATTAATAATGCAGCTTAAATTCAAAAGTGTGCTGTGTCTATAGCCATTACGTGGTGAATATCACAAAAAACTGAGCAAATATCCTCATAGTGTTTGAAAACTATCATCCGATTTAGTGAAGCAGCTGCTCACATTGTTGATAATGAGTGAGGTTCTCACATGCATCTTTCAGTTTTGTCTTACTTGTTAATGCAGACAAAAATGTCAGCCAACATTCCCATGGGAACCACACTCATTCATCAGTTGCAACCACTAGGTTGGTGACAGACACAAGAGTTGGTAAAAGTCAACAAATGCATTCTGTGAAAGTCAATTGGCTACATGGAGTTTACAATAGAGAGTACTATATGTTTTGTTATTTGAAACTTGTGTGCTCTATACCTTTATATCAGCGAAAACTCATGTACATACTTCTAACAGGCACAGGCGCGTGTTTTTATCCCAAGGAGCTGGTGGTTATATATTTACCAGCATAACAGTAGCTTTAGACCTCCTTTTGTACTTTTGCAGGAATGCTTTGTGTCCTTTCTCAATAGTCCCTGGAAAGGAACTGGAAGGAAAATGTGTTGTAGGTTCATGGCAGAAAAACTTTTAGACAGGATCTTAGCAAGTATTCTGAGAGGCACTCCTGTACCACCTGCCTAGAACCAGGCAGGAGTTCAAGAGTCTCCTCATTTGCACGTTTACTCTACCCAGCTATTTGCATGTGTTCACCTTTGCTCCCGCCCACCACCCTGAAAACCTAAGCCTTCTTCAAATTCCAGCTGTTTCTTGTGTGCTCAGGAGCAAATATTGGCTTTTGGAGAAGAGAGCTTGAGTTATTCTTGCAGTAGGGGGATGTAAAGGCATGTGAAGAAGCGTTAGTCAGGGGAGTGTTTGCAGGTAGTGAGGGAAGAGGCAGGTGTCAGTGCTCTGTGTGTTGGGTTTTGGAATTGGACTGTGTGTTGAGAAAGCCTGCTATTTTGAAAGGGTATACATAGCCAGCGTCCTTACCTTCTGTATAGTCCCTGTGAGAGAATATTTAGCCCATATGAGGAAGCAGATAAATACTTATTAGTGATAATGATGGGAAACCCTTAAATGTGTATACCCAAAAAATTGAGGTAGAATTGGCATACATTGTATTAGTTTCAGATGTATGAAATAATGAGTCAGTATTTGTGTATATTGCAAAATAATCACAGTAAGTGTAGCAAATATCTGTCACCGTACATAGTTGCAGAATTTTTTTTTTCTTGTGCTGAGAACTTTTTTTTTTTTTACTTTTATTTTAGAGAGAGAGTGTGAGCAGGGGAGACTGGCAGGCAGGGGGGAGAGAGAGAATCTTAATTAGGCTCTGTGCTTAGCACAGAGCTGGATGTGGGGTTTGATCCCATGACCCTGGGATCGTGACCTGAGCCAAAATCAAGAGTTGGACGCCCAACCGACTGAGTTATCCAGGGGCCCCTTGTGATGAGAACTTTTAAGATCTACTTTCTTAGCAACTTTCAAATACGCTATACAGTATTATTAATAATAGTCACCATGCTGTATGTTACATCCCCACGACTTATTTTGAGCCTGGAATCTTCACCCATTTTGCCCGTCCCCCTTCCCCTGCCTCTGGCAACCACCAGTCTGTTCTCTATATCATGAGCTTGGTTGTTTTTTTGTTTTAGGTTTCATATGCAAGTGAGATCATATGGTATTTGTCTTTCTCTGTCTGACTCATTTCACTTAGCATGATACCCTCAAGGTTCATCAATATTTTCACAAACGGCAAGATTTCTGTCTTTCTTTATGGCTGAATAATGTTCAGGCATGGGCTTTATCAGAGTTGCTTCTCAAAGCTGTGTTGAGTTTTAATATCTCTTTGACCTTCATTTCCCAACAGGACTGACAATTGCCAAACGCATCCAGATTTCTGATTTACCTCAGTTAGTTGCTGCTTTCCACAGTTTAGTGGGCTTGGCAGCGGTGCTTACTTGCATAGCTGAGTACATTGTAGAATACCCACATTTTGCTGTGGACGCAGCAGCAAATCTCACTAAGATCGTGGCCTACCTCGGTACTTACATCGGAGGCGTCACGTTCAGTGGCTCTCTTGTTGCCTATGGAAAACTGCAGGGTAAGTGATTTAGCACCTACCTATATTATTCAGTGTAAATATCTCTTGTTTAGGGGTCCATTTCAATTTTAGAAAATGGCTTAACTGTCAAAGCTGTTAGGTGAAGAATTCAGGTAGCGCTCAAATATATAAAAGACCCCTTCCTCCACATCACGGTGGCTTTCCTTTATTTGAGCCTTCCAGATCTCCTAAGGCTTTGAAGCTGTTCCTTCTGTAGACAGCCAACGGAGGAAACAAGTGCACAGAAATTTGTGTAGAGGGACTAGTTGACATTTGATGATAAATGTGAACAAAACAACATCTTCATAACCCTTAGAGATGCCTCTGTAGAGTTCACAAGAATGCACTTTATACGTTTTCCAGAATAGAGAGCAGCTTATTGAATAAGCTGGTGTGATCACTATGCAGTACTGATTCTGAAAACAGATACACATTTTACAGCTGTAGCATGGCATCTTCTGCTACTGCCAAAGTCAGCCAGGAAAATAGAAGTGGGGGGTAAAAAAAACAACAAAAAAACCAAACCTCACATAGGCTGTTTTCAGTGTTTTCATGAAAAAGTGAGTCTATATAGAAACTAGTTTATGATATAAAAATCTGGTCTGGCCTCTCAGTAATCAAGTCATTAAAATTAAATAGGAAACTTCCATGGAACTTAAAATCCCAAAAGAACTTCAAGCCTACAATGTTCTTGTCTCATGCTTTGTTTTTAAAAACAAGTAGCAAACCAGGGCTCTGCTCCCTTGGGCTCAGTTGATAGAGTCAGAAATGCTAATGTGCTAGGACTCTGTTTTGAAGTTTTAAATAAATGAAACCACACTTAACAACTTGTGTGTCGGTCATATGGGAAAAAAGTAATTTTTTAAGATTTTGTGACAAAGAGTAAAGAAATTGTTGTGTGATCAAAGTAAAGAACAGTTAAGTTGAGCCATACTTTTCCTACTTCTGTTAACATTTGTTACATCTAAGAGCCCTAATTTGCTTTTATGTTTCAGGTCCTTTTTTTATGCTGATATTAAATTTTGGTAGTTTAGGATTAAATGACACACACGTGTGTGTGTGTGTTGTTGTTGTTGTTTTAATTTAATGACACGTGCTAGGTTCTGACTGACATGCCCTTGGTCCTAGGTATCCTGAAATCTGCCCCTCTCCTGCTTCCTGGAAGGCACTTACTTAATGCAGGCCTGCTGGCTGCTAGTGTGGGTGGAATCGTCCCGTTCATGATGGACCCTAGCTTTACCACCGGCATCACCTGTCTGGGCTCTGTGTCGGCTCTCTCTGCTGTCATGGTAAGAAGTCAGAGATGGGGGGCGCCTGGGTGGCGCACTCGGTTAAGCGTCCGACTTCAGCCAGGTCACGATCTCGCGGTCCGGGAGTTTGAGCCCCGCGTCAGGCTCTGGGCTGATGGCTCAGAGCCTGGAGCCTGTTTCCGATTCTGTGTCTCCCTCTCTCTCTCTGACCCTCCCCCGTTCATGCTCTGTCTCTCTCTGTCCCAAAAATAAACGTTGAAAAAAAAAAATTAAAGAAAAAAAAGAAGTCAGAGATGGAAAGCATGCACTCAGGAACTGGCAGTATTTTGTTTGATTACAGTCTAATCATATTTCTATCTCTTCAAGACCCTTGATGGAATAAACATGTTTCAAAATGATGTCACGTGTTCTGTTTAGAATTTGGAAAACACAGAAAAGTGCAAGAAGAAAAATCCACTCTTTCTTTCCACGTAATGGTTGCTTCCAAAGTTGTCATGTGACACATTTATTGTTCTGGGGTCTTTTCACTGGATCAGTGTGTTGGTGAATAGGGAATTTTAAAAAGCCAAGTGTTTTCAATACCATTCGTTAGGAGCCTCCTTGTTGTGACAGGGCCCACAGAATAATGCTTTGGGTTTTATGTGATAAGTGGAAGGTATTCTCTGCCAATTAGTTGTGCTAACATTTATTGGAAACTAGGATACCAAGTTAAATAACCACAGTATATAAAATGGAATGCAGTTAATAAATCCTCTGGGCTCAGTGGGGGGAGTTCAGCAAAGCCTTTCTTTCATGGTAGGTTTGGTCCTCCTCTTCCTCTCTGATTTTTGTATTTAGTATATTGATACATACAGCATTCTCTAGTTGGCCATGTGCTACAGTGTAGCATTTCATTATATCAGTGTATGAAGCCTTTGCAAACAGCTCTGTTATTCACTGATTCCCTTATTTGTCTAGTCTGGAGTCAACCTTATAGACAAGGTTAATGTTTTAAGTTTTTAAAATAATTTGTAGTGCTTAGCACAAAATTAGACATATAGTAATTGCTTATGAAACACATATTGGCTGCTTGATTCATGATTTACAGTGTTAAAATAATACTTATTATTATGTAATCCTAAAAGGACTGATTTTGACCAAGAAACTTTAGAAGTCTGAAAAGTAACTTAAAATTCTTTTTATGACTACTGACAATCCAATTTTTTTCAGGATTATATAGCACTGATTTTTGTTTTATTTTAAACCAATGAAGAGTAGTTTTGACATTTTTTGTTTATTCAGGAGAGCAGAAGAGGTAAAAAAAATGTCTCAAAATAAAACCAATAGCATAGAAATAGAAAATTTTAAGAATTATTTTTTTTTTTTTAATTTTTTTTTTCAACGTTTATTTATTTTTGGGACAGAGAGAGACAGAGCATGAACGGGGGAGGGGCAGAGAGAGAGGGAGACACAGAATCGGAAGCAGGCTCCAGGCTCTGAGCCATCAGCCCAGACCCCGACGCGGGGCTCGAACTCAAGGACCGCGAGATCGTGACCTGGATGAAGTCAGACGCTTAACCGACTGCGCCACCCAGGCGCCCAAGAATTACTATTTTTGAGAAGAAATGAATTTGATATTTAAGAGCTACTTTATGCTTTTATAAGGATGTCTGAGTAAGATAAAATATTTTGTGGACTATTTTAATTGCTTTTGACTTAATTAAGTAGCCTGTGAATACATTCACATCTTAAACTCAACATATGTGGGAGTATGTGGAATAAAAAGCAAAACTCTTCTTCCCCATCATGTTTTTCCTTTCCTGTGTTTAGTGATTTGGGGTTGCACTAGACAGACTTTGGATTCTGTTGTATTCCTCCAAAGAGTATTGATCATTATTTTTTAATTTATTTTTGTAGGCAGCTAACTTGGCTGCCTTCAGATTTCAAATCTGGCTCACCTATGATTGCGGGGGGTGGGGGGTGGTTGCTGAAATCTGTTATTAGATCAATGCGTAATGCATAAAGAGTGAGCCAGATATTTGGGCCGAGTTTATATATAGAGTTTGGGGCTCCCTCTCTTCAGCCTGCTCCTTTGCAGTTTGCCTTCTGCCTTTCCAGCTGCCTTAGTCACCCTAAATCCTGTCCTTGGATCTTCAAACTAGTGAGACTGTGGGCTTATGATTTAGTTTCAGCTCTTTCTCCTGGCACGAGCAGGTGCCTGCCCTTAGACTAACCATAAAAACCATAAAATTCACTCAGTGCTCTCACCTTTTTCCAAGTGCAGACCCCTCTCTAGTTTCTGCCTGCTTTTCATCACTGCCTTTTAGGGACTTAGGGATATTTAGGGGCGGGGAGGTGGTTCAGTGTTCTCATTTGGTACATCTGCTGGAGAGCTGACTGGATAGGAGGCACTTGGTTGTTACTGGCAGGAGAACTTCAAGGGAAGTAGGTTAATTGGAACACCAGAATGACTAAGAACCAAGATGTCCAGTGTCAGAGGTTTTATTTTTATCGTATTAATTTTGGTTCTGCTCTGGTTTTCATCGTAGGGTGTGACTTTGACAGCTGCTATCGGGGGTGCAGACATGCCCGTCGTCATCACCGTGCTGAACAGCTACTCAGGCTGGGCCTTGTGTGCGGAGGGCTTCCTGCTCAACAACAACCTGCTGACCATCGTGGGCGCACTCATAGGCTCCTCTGGTGCCATCCTGTCCTACATCATGTGTGTGGTAAGAAACGTGTGTGCACAAAAAAGACATGGTGTTCTCAAAATAAGGATGTGTTTGGTATTTCTTTTATTTGCAGTAGAAACGACTGTGTCCGTTCCTATTTTCTTCAGTAGAAATCTCAGAGTGTTTCATCTGAATAAATTTGCAAGACTGCTTT
Organism: Acinonyx jubatus; assembly: GCF_027475565.1. NCBI lineage: Eukaryota > Metazoa > Chordata > Mammalia > Carnivora > Felidae > Acinonyx > Acinonyx jubatus. The sequence continues at coordinate 201,462,496 of NC_069380.1, read as the reverse complement.
TAAAGCACCCAAGTGTAGATAATTAGGAAAATTAAATATAAAGATAAAAAAGTCTTCCGACTCCCTCCAGCTGGAGATAAGCATTTAAGATTTCGGTCTATCTCTTGTATTCTCTTTTTTTTTTCTCTTTTACATACCCGTGTATTTACTTGTCTGATCATATTGTATACTGTTTTACATTTTATTCTTTTCGTCTTACTATATTCTGGTCATTTTATTATTTTGAGTATTACTTTTTAAATAAATAATTTCTGTTTATTTTTTAGAGAGATAGAGTGCACGTGTGAGAGCAGGGGAGGGGCAGAGAGAGAGGGAGACACAGAATCCGAAGCAGGTTCCAGGCTCTGAGCTGTCAGCACAGAGCCTGACGTGGGGCTCGAACTCAGGAACTGTGAGATTATGACCTGAGCCGAAGTCGGTTGGTTAACCAACTGAGCCACGCAGGCACCCCTCTTGCCATTTCCTTATTAAAAGTGATTTTTAACTAATATTTTAATGGACTTCATATAAATCCATCATATGGATATATAAAATTTATTTAATATTTCCTTATAAAAATTGTATTGTTTGAGTTTTAATTTTTCTTTGTAGAAAATACATCTTGGGCACTTCTGATTTTTGTCTTCGGATCGATTCTTCGAAGTGAAAGAGTATGCTCGTTTTTATCAGTTCTTTCTACTTATTGCTGTGTTGTTTCCGGAAAGCTTGCTTCAATTAACACTCCCACTGGTCTCTGTGAGAGTGCCTATCTTGAAGTTTTGTGGTCAGCATGATCTTTTTTAAAAAAGCAAAAAAAATTAAGAAAACAAATACTTCTTAGCTTCCTTTTTGTTTCTAATTCTCTTCTGGATGGCAAGAAGATATCCTGCAAATAATTAAAGGTTTGACTAGAAAATGTTTTCAGATGATAGATACTATTCTCTAACAGCTCTGAATGACTGTGAAAGGGCAAGTGTGAAATGGAGTGACATCAGAATGTGGCTCTGCTGATTAATAATTCAGGCAGAAAAAGGACATTTATTCTGCCTCCATTCTTTTATTACAATATTTAAAAAAGACCCACCCTTATTTTATAACTCAGAATTTCTCAAATGTTTTCACTGAAAATCTCTTTGTAAATTGAATGCTGAGGTTATCTTTTTATAGTAAAAAAAATTAGTTTTCTTTGGCCATATTGTAAAACAAAGGATTTGATAGCCCAAGTTCAAAGAAAGGAAGAGGTTTTAAAATGAAATCTTCCAGGTTGTTCAGGGAATTTGGAAAGGTGGAAGCTTGTGTCTCCTGCTTGAAAGGTGTCAGGCTTTGGGGTTTAAAAAAACACAAATGTTTGGGGCATCTGGTTAGCTCAGTTGGTTAAGCATCCAACTGTTGATTTTTGCTCAGGTCATGATCTCACAGTCCATGAGTTTGAGCCCCAGGGAGGACACTGTGTTGGCAGCACAGAGCCTGCTTGGGATTCTCTCTCTCTCTCTCTCTCTCTCTCTCTCTCTCTCTCTCTCTGTCCCTCCCCTGCTTGCACTCTCTCTCCCTGTCTGTCAAAATAAACATTAAAAAAATTAAAAGACAAAAAACAAATGTTTGTGAACAAGGAAAAATGTATTCAATTGTATTAGAGATAGTTTTCTCAAAAAATGAACTTTTTTTAAATTAAGTTTTTTGTTTGATTCCAGTATGATTATATACAGTGTTATATTAGTTTTGGGTGTACAGTATAGTGATTCAACAGTTCTGCACATTACTCAGTGCTCGTCATGGTAAGTTTACTCTTCATCCCCTTCACCTGTACACCCGTCCCCACCCACCTCCCCCCTGGTAACCATCAGTTTGTTCTCTGTAGTTAAGAGTCTGTTTCTTGGTTTGTGTCTCTTTTTTTCCTTTGTTCATCTGTTTTGTTACTTATATTCCACATATGAATGAAATCATATGGTATTTGTCTTTCTCTGACTGACTTATTTCACTTAGCATTTAAAAATGAACTCTTAGTTTGACTTTGCTTTGTTTGGTGAATTTGAATGACCAGGAGGGGGCAGCAGATTTTCATCAATACTTAAACTTGTTGGTCAAAATACTGATTTTAAAATTACACGGGAAGACTTAAATTTTAACAAAGCCAGTGGCATACTGATCTGGGGAGAGGTGAGGAGTACTTATGTCTAGTTCTTAGAGCATCATCATGGGTCTTTCTTGGCTTTATCATTTTCTTTTTCCTTAAATGGTTTTATTTAGGTTCTTAAATCTTATCAGTAGTATTTCCCAAATTTCTGTGTGTCTTTTTTTAATTTCCTTCCCATTCCCTTCTTCATCTAGTTTCTTTTATTATTGTTGGTTATAGTAACTACAGAAACTTACAGTAGCAATTCTATGACAGTAACTAGAATAAGGTAGTAAGAGGCAGTTGTTGAAAATGCTTTTTTCTATGTGTACTTCTGTGACTGTATCATCTTTGTCTTATGCTTTTCTCTTCTTTCATATTTCTTGATCTGGTTTTTCTTTTTTTTCTTTCTATTTCTACCACGTCAGGCATGTCATTTACTGTCAGCATTTCACAGATATTTTTTATTCCTGTACCGTATAAGGCTAACAGGGTATTCTTACAGCTGTCTGTGACCCTAAGTGTCACTCTGGATCAGACTGATACTCTGTTTATAATAGCAACTCAAATTAATTTGGATTCAAGGACAGCCGAAGCTTTAAATTTTTAGAAAATACTATTCAATTACAAAAATAAAAGATGCTTAATGTGGGAAATTTGGAAGAAAGTAGAAAAGGATAAATACATAAAATCATTTGCAATGCCATTACCACTTAACTCTTAAAATTTAATATTCTAATTCCAGTATTTTCCCATATACCTATGTTCAAATATATTCTGTGTTGTTCGATGTTCTCACCAATGATTTTCTAATAATTTTTGGTGTCTGCCTGTTGTATCACATAGATATGCCATAATTTATCCAAGTCCATAGTATTGGTTTTTGTTTTTTCTTCAGTATACCTCCTTGTGCATTTTGATTTTTTCCTTTAGCTGACCTTTTTGTAAGTACAATTACTTGGTCAAAGGGAGTAAGAGCTTTCTATTGGCTCTCAATATCTATGAATTGATGTCCACAAAGGACTGTCCAGTCTTAGCTCTCAACGGTGATGCGTGGGGAGCTAGTTTTCTCACACTCTCTTCAGTCCTATGTCTTATTATGAAACAAACAAGGCAACAACAGAAACAACCCTGCTGTAATTTTCAGTTTTGAAGATAGAAATTTTCTCTCCTTCCAGATTGCCCCGATTCCTGACTTTTCACATTAATCTTCATTGATTCTTGGCTTGTGCTTGTTTTATTATCAAAAAAATTGTTTCTTCGTGGCCTATGCTTTAGCAGCTCAGAGTGGTTCCTAATAAAAATAAAAATGAAATAGCTGCTCGTGATTGGGCATTAAAACTGGGTGCTTTACAAATGTTAGCTCGTTTAATCCCTACACTAATTCTGGAAGTAGGAGATACTATTCTCATTTTGCAAGGAAGATATTTTAAGATGTCATTTACTGTTTGCCTTTGTGTTTATGGAGGCTGACCTAGCACCTGGCACCTCAGATGAGTATAATACTTGTTACGTGAACATTAGATAAATATTTGTCAGCTCATTTCATATTTTGGAATCTTCTCTGGATAGCATATGGTAACAGATGTACTATCATATATCGATATCTATTAATATTACTAGTATGTTGTAGCTTCATTATTTTACTATTTATTAAAGGAAACATGCAAGTCCAAACCGGAACAGAGTGCTTTTATTATGTGAGAGGGAATGAAATGCTCCCTGAGTGGCTAATCCGTAATACCGAAAATTGAATTTTTGTTTTGACAGTTCTTCTCTTGTGTGTCTTCTGAGCCGAATGCTGTGGTTATACAATACCCAATGTTAAACTGAAAAATATCGATAGTGTCCAAAGAAGCAGCTCAAGTGAATAATTTTCTTTATGTCTAGAAGTCATATAGACATTAACCTCTTCATGATTTTACAGTCCATGTACTTGAGATTGTGTCCAAACAGCCTGGGAGGTAGAGCGCTTGTAGAAGGGGAACTGCATTTTCCGACCGAATTTTCTGATTTTTGTACTTTGTTGCTTATTTCCAAATGAAAGTAGAACAGAATGAAGTACATCAAAGCCAAACCAAAAATAATTTCTTTTTTTGCTTTGCAGTCAATTATTTGGCACCCACAAAGCACTGAAATGAGAAATGATAGTAAATGGACTGTATGTTATTATTGCGTTAGTTTTGTCTATTTTATGACCTTTCTTTTGTTTTCAGATTTATTTCTTATAGTTTGCTTGGAATGATGTGAATTAAGGGTCTCTTTAATGTAGCATACAGTTTTCATTATAGGGCTTAGTAACTTGAAAGGAACAGTCTTGGATAGTGTTGCGAATACTTTGTCTTGGGAGCTGGGAACTCCTCAGTCTGCCCAGGATAGTCTCATTAATCACTTGAGCAAGCAAAAAAAAGAAAGAAACAAACAAACAAACAAAAGAAAGCCCTACACCCTAAGCATTTGTTGAAAATATGATGTTGCAATGGTAAATTCAGGGATGAAAAATAATTTAGTTTTTAAGAGACCACATGGAATTAGCTTAATGGTGATATAATTGTGGATATGTGTTTAACAAGTTGACTTTGATTGTTAAACTGCTGTGTGGTTCCCTTTCTTTCTCCTGAAGATGCCATTAGAAGTGGGTAAACATTAATTAAATGTCCTCAGAAATTCTTCTCCTCCATTCAGTTTTATAGGGAGAGAAGAATGGTTCCTTTTACACCAAGTTAGAGTAAAGTGGTCATATCCTTGTACATCTGTCCCTCTGCAGGACTGAGTGATGCAGGTGATGGAACCATTTTGTGTGTTTCACTTTTTAAAAATTATCTGTGAGCTGGGGCACCTGGGTGGCTCAGTCGGGTGAATGTCTGACTTTAGTTTAGGTCATGATCTCGTGGTTTGTGAGTTCGAACCCCGTGTCGGGCTCTGTGCTGACAACTCCGAGCCTGGAGCTGCTTTGCATTCTGTGGATTCTCTCTCTCTGCCCCTCCCCTGCTCATGCGCGCTCTCTCTCTCTCTCTCTCTCTCTCACGAATAAATAAACATTTAAAAAAATTTAAAACAAGAAAAAAGTTATCTATGACAGAAATATCTCTATGTCTGAAATACTCCTTTGAATCAAATGTTTTTTAATCTTTCAAATTTTTATTTAAATTCTAGTTACTTAACATACAGTGTAGTATTGGTTTCAGGAGTAGAATTTAGTGATCATCACTTACATATAACACCCAGTGCTCAACACACATACCCTCTTTTATACCCATCACCTATTTAACCCACCCCTTACTCACCTTTCATCCAGCAACCTGCAGTTTATCTTCTGTAGTTAAGAATCTCTTATGGTTTCTCTTTCTCTCTCTTTTTTCCCCTTCATCTATGTCCATCTGTTTTGTTTCTTCAATTCTACATATGAGTGAAATCAGATGGTAGTTGTCTTTCTCTGACTGATTTATTTCACGTAGCATAATACACTCTAGGTCTATCCATGTCGTTGCAAATGGCAAGATTTCATTCTTTTTGATGGCTGAGTAATATCCCATTGTATATATATACCACATCTTCTTTATCCATTCATCAGTCAATGCACATTCCTTTGGTTTAGTTTTTAAGGCAAACATTTGTTTGCTGGAACATATTTCTGTTAATTTCAGAATCTTCTAATTCAAAACTAGAAAGGATTAACAAAATCAACAAATGTTGAATGTTTGGAAGTCTCAGGCCTGGCTATTTGGATTTTCAATAAAACCTGGATTTAAGTATAGGAGGTTGGGTTAAGAATTTAAATCTTTATGTCAGATTGGGACTCTATACCTAAATAAAACCATTATGAATTTTTCTCTGGCCCTCTTGTCTGTTCATAAATATATAAAGATATTCTGGACTTTATTTTGTATGTGATAATCTTAGACAAGTTTACCAGAGTTTGGGCTCTGTAAAATGCGAATGCTGTGTCTGATAAGTGAGCTTAGGTCAAAAAGGATAATTACAATTCTGGCAACATTTGGATCTATCCTCTTTATGTTATTGATATGCCGCCTTTAGTCAGGTATGGCTCTCTGTTCATTGCCTCTGCACCTTGTCCTCCCTGCCTCTACCTCTGTCCCACTTCAGACGTGTATGTTCAAGTCTGCATGAAGGTGGTAGCAGGCTGGGCTGTCTTCGTGTGGGTTGTCATGTTTTTTTCTCCTAGTGTGTTTACATGTCCCTGGAAATCCCAGTTGCTTTTCATTCTTTAAGAATACAGTATTGTCTTTTTTTTTTTTAAGTAATAGATTGCATTTATATAGCTTTTACATGGTATACACATTGGATCAATCATATGTTTATTATAGCCCTTTCAGAAGTGAGAAATCCAGTGCTGATCATGTAGAATGACTGCTTTGTTCATGTACAGTGATTTGCATTTTTTTAAGCTTATTTATTTATTTTGAGAGGGAGGTAGAGACAGAGAATCCTAAGCAGGCTCTGCATTGTCAGCACAGTGCCTGATGTGGGCGAGAACTCACAAACCGTGAGATCGTGATCTGAGCCCAAACCAAGAATTAGACGCCCAACCGACTGAGCCACCCAGGCATCCCTGCAGTGATTTGAATTCTTAAAAGGCATTTGCTTCTTGTCTTTTACCACCACAGCTCCAGAGGTCTACAAATGAACTATTGTAGAAACCAGACCTGTGATTTTTTCACATGATTCACTTGTGTGGCACATTGTTGGATGATTGTAAATGAGCATGCCTTCCTCTTATTTTTTTTTCCCCAAGATTATTTTTTTAGTTAAAAGGGTGGGTATAAGTTTTAATGAAATGGTGTATGAACTTACTCGTTTACCTTTTTGGAAGTAAAATATTTTAGGAACCTAATGATGAATCCAGTTACTTCTGTTACTGCTTCCTGGAGCTGTATGTAGTTGGTTTGGAAAAGAAGAATGTATCAACTCCCGCATTTCTTGTTTTCTTGACGACAGAGGGCAGCAGACTCCTAAATGATGTGAATTCCTATCCTTTGGATTCCTCCCTGTTGGAACTGGTAGCAGGATTCACCTGAGAGATCTATAGAGTCACCTTGTAAAATTTCTCATAGATATCGTTCTCTTTCACTCTGGTGAAATACATATGGAGGTAGAACTTGCTTAATCAGAACACAGACAGTAATAACTGGATCTGAATTTCATTAATTTCTTAATGTTACTGGTAATTTTCCATTAAATTCTTTCTTAAAATTAACTTTTATTGAAAACATGTCAGTGTGCAGTTGACTTTATAGATGTGATCTATGTGATTTTTTTTAGATGATCAAATAAAAACCTCTTTAAGTGATTGTGAATATTGTATACATTGGATACAGTAAGTTACATAGATTAAAACTTTCAAAAAGTCATGTAGATTAAACTCTCACAGCTGCTTATTTTGTTCTCCAGGCAATGAATCGCTCCCTGGCTAATGTGATTCTTGGAGGCTATGGTACCACTTCAACAGCTGGTGGAAAACCCATGGAAATTTCTGGCACACATACAGAAATCAACCTTGACAATGCAATTGACATGATTCGTGAAGCTAATAGCATTATTATTACTCCAGGTAAAAAACCAAAAGCGAAAAGTAAACAATCTATAAGAGCTGCTGGAATTTATTGTATTAATACAGTTTCTTACAACAGGAAAAAAATTGAATTGGAACTTACTTATTTTTTGAAAATGTAATGGAAACATAGAAACAACCCTCTGATTACCAAGTAAAAAATGGTGAGAATCGTTGGCTAAGGTTAATATTTTGGGAATCATATAGAGATTTTACAAACTGATGTAGAGGGTTCTCTCCATGTCTTTCTCTGATTCTGTACAAATGTTTTAGTCATCTTTGAGTCTTGGTTATTTTTTTCCTCAATGATCATTTTTGGGATTACTGTGAGTATTAAATTAGAAATAGTGTATGAAAGTATCTATCTCACTCATTAGACTCAATAAATGCTAGTAAATGTTAATCTCTTTCTTATCAACAGTAAATATTTAAAAAAATCATTGAGAATCATGTGATTTCCAATAAGGTGAGGTAACATGACCTAATAGAAAGGACCTGATCTGGGAGTCACAACACCTCATTTTTGTTCTTAATTTTACCTCCAACAATTGACATGACATTGACCAAGTCATTTAATCTCCTAGACCCAATCCCTAATTTTTCTCAGGTTTAGCTTAGTTTTTCTTTAATCCTACCCCAGAATTCTGTGGTATTACAGGTAATATATTGGCTTCAGATTAGGATTTTAACTCTATCATGCTATCGTAAGAGTTTTCTAAAAAGGAAATCTATTGATTTGACAAGTCTAGAAGTTTGCTTTCATTTCTAGTCCTGTTAACAGATTGCCCCTTCTTTTTGGCCTAAAAATATGTTTTGAAGGGGCGCCTGGGTGGCTCAGTCAGTTAAGCGTCTGACTTTGGCTCAGGTCATGATCTTGAGGTCTGAGAGTTCGAGCCCTGCGTCGGACTCTGTGCTGACAGCTCAGAGCCTGGAGCCTGCTTCAGATTCTCTGTCTCCCTCTCTCTGTGCTCCCCACTCACAGTCTGTCTCTCTCTCTCAAAGATGAATAAACATTAAAAAATTTTTTTTAAATATGTTTTGATCAAGGGAGAAATTGTAGTTTATAAGATTTCAAAATAAAAGTCACATTCTTCTGTGTCCTTCATGTTCTTTGCAGGCTATGGTCTCTGTGCAGCCAAAGCGCAGTACCCCATCGCAGACTTGGTGAAGATGCTCGCTGAACAGGGCAAGAAAGTCAGGTCAGTGCTTATAGTGCCTGGTTTGCAGCACGTGTGTGAGAGGAAAGGAAAATAGAGGACTCACGTTTAGATGACTTTCTTACAGTGGAGTTTTACGTATGTAATCCCAGGTAAAGAAACTAAGTTGTCAAAACCCTATTCTAGCCTTAGTCTTGCTACCTAGTTGCACTGAACCTAAATACAGCTCCATTTTGGAAAGGGAAACTTTATTATACCAAATTCCGGGATTTTTGTTAAAGGGATAAAACAGAAGTCCTGTTTCTGGTTGGATTTGGGGAAGGAGGTCACACAAAGCATTAGAACCACATCAGGTTGTACCTTTTGGTTTCTCTTGTTCCCACTGACTGAAGAAAAACATCTCAAACGAGAGGTCTTTGTAGAGTGAGTGGGACCCAGTGGTGATCCCGTGGGCTGATTAATGTTTGACTGCGTTCGCTCTCCTGTTCTCATGGCAAAGACTATTGAAATTGTTTTTTTCCTAAAGCCATACGTTTTTTGAAATATGGATTAGGGCAGTAGCTGTCCCTGTTACTTGGCATTTGGGCACTAGACTCTGCCCTTGAGAGGATCTTGAACACAATGAGGAAGTTGAGGACTCTGCAATTCTAGATTATTCCCATGACCTTGGATAAAGGGTTTGAAGGATGTAAAGGTGGGGCCAGTGGGTGACAAACCCTTGCAGTACTTTGTATCTGGCTTATGCACCTTTGGATCCCTATTTTAGAGTGAAGAGACTATCTGGAGGACTGTCCTCCCAGGGGGGAGGGATACCTGTTTCCTCTTGAGTAGAGAAGCTGTTCTCTAGCAGTTTCATTGACATAGTATCATAAGTCAGAGAGACAAGCCAACTCTATTATCAAATAAAGTTAGTTTGTTCACCTGAAAGTTACTGTATGTTGACAAAACTGTTAATGTCTGTTCATGAAAATCCCTTTTAGATGTCTATCTTATACTTTTTCTGGGGAAGATGATAAGAATAAGCCTAACCACGTGCCTAGAACTAATCAGAGGTAGTCAGAGTGTCTACACAAGATTGAATCCTGAATGTCCCAGCTATTAATAGTGGTGAAGAGACTTAGCCGATGATAGAAGGGGATCTAACATTTTAGCATCAGCTACATTTTTTTTCCTTCCTTCCTTCCTTCCTTCCTTCCTTCCTTCCTTCCTTCTTTCACTCCCTCCCCACTCTCTGCCTTCCTGCAATCCATAGTTAATCTGTGTTTTTCAAATACGGAGAGTCAAAATACTATTTTGTGGTAGGACCAGCTTTTCTGTGATGTAGATGTTACTATGTTTAGTATAATCTTCGAGGAATTGAAAATCGAAGATGAGAAAAATCACTGGCTTTGTTTTTTGATTTTCACATATGAAGTCTCATTTTGGTCACTGATTCCCATCTTCTTATCCGGTATTGTACAGGGCCGCCCTTTCAGTCATACGTTTGCCACTTAAGGCATTTGCAGACCTACACAATGGATGTGTTAAAGAATCTTTTATGATTTTCCTAAAAAGAAATTGTTTCTCTTTTATTCAGTCCACATGTGAGAAGTCTAACGTATTAGTAATGCCTTCTATCACCACAAATGTTTAGGACGTGAGTGGCAATCCTAATGAAGTAGAGAAAGATAGCTTTCCTGTCTTAGTTCTCCTTTGGGAAGGGATGATTAATCTGACATACCTCCCTTATTACCCACGGACCAGCCTATATTAACCAGACAGCTTGGAAAATCAGTCCAGGGTGAGGTGGATGCAAAGTTGGGGAGCATCGTGACTATAGGGTAGTTTGACAGAAGCAGGATGTGAGGGGAGAGGACTAAGAGGGATGGAAAAAATGATAATAAAAGGGATGAGACAAATGAAATTTCGGTTTCTGACCTAATTAAAATGTGATTTTGATCCATGAGGACATAACAAAAATTGTTGTTTTAGGTTGATTACTGTTACACTGCATGGGAAAAATAATTACTTAAGATTTATGGGAGATATTTAATTAAACATATATGAATAGTTTCTCAGTTATAATTTGTGTTTTATTGAAGTAATTTTGTGAACAGAATATCAGACTTTATGTGAGAGAGAGTTCCGTCATTTTACTGAGAACGTTTTACTGAGAGAGTTCAGTTTTTTACTGTGATCTGTTGAATTTTCACCATGGGTTTCATATGCAAATCTCATGTTTGAGTTAAATGGAAGCAAAGTGTTCTTGCTAACACAGTGACAGTAGATTATCCTATTTTTCCTTTCTAGTTTCTGAGTGGGTTTTTTTTTTTTTTAACTGAAAGGGAGTCATAGAAATTGTTGATTTTGTCTCGTGTATTATCATCTTTTCCTGGGAGAAATGCAGATTTTCTTGATGAAGTTAGGAATATGTCTATCTGTAGATGCTGGCTTTCTTCTTCTTCTTCTTCTTCTTTTTTTTTTTAGGAGACAAATGTCTGTTTGCATGAGATGGCTGCAGCATTACCTCGTATTTTAATGAAATAAATCTGTATTTACAGTTAGCAGTAATTTCATCCTTTCATCACTCTGTGGAGCTCCCACGGTGTTCATTGAGCACAGCTGCTGGGCCTCTGGTGTCAGTAGATCTTTGTGCCTCAGGACCCCAGCATGCCTAGCATCCAGATGTGGTGACATATCCGCACACATACCCCATGGAAATGTGCCAGTGAGGACATACGATTGTCATCAATTAGTTATGCCCAAGTGGTGCCAAGAAAAATTGCATCTGTCATACAGTCTGTCTGGCTTCATGGCCCATGATTGATTTAGAGACACTCCTGTTTTCCTTTCCTTTGGCTACAGTCATAACATACTCACCGGGAGCTGAGATTGCATAATGCAGCACATGACATTTCATGACAAGAGCTCCTTTCCGAACGACATGAATGTTCACTGACTTAGACTTTCTCTAGTGGAGTGGCCAGTACATTGTTGCTTCCCAGTTGGCCAGAATGCCTCTATAGCTTCCCTAACCTCTGCTTGATCTCTAAAAGCATTTTATTACCAAAATCTTATGCTACAAAAATGTAGACTTTTTTTTTTCTCTTTATTTCCCAATCTTTGGATCAATACGATGGGCTTTTCTTTTTTTTTTTTCTTTTTAAAAAAAATTTTTTTTCAACGTTTTTTATTTATTTTTGGGACAGAGAGAGACAGAGCATGAATGGGGGAGGGGCAGAGAGAGAGGGAGACACAGAATCGGAAACAGGCTCCAGGCTCCGAGCCATCAGCCTGGAGCCTGATGCGGGGCTCGAACTCACGGACCGCGAGATCGTGACCTGGCTGAAGTCCGAGATCGTGACCTGGCTGAAGTCGGACGCTTAACCGACTGCGCCACCCAGGCGCCCCCGATGGGCTTTTCATTATAAAGCAGAGATAGTGTTCCCAGTGAGTAATTCTTAGAAAGAGGTGTAATTTTTTTCTGTTTGCAATTAATCACTGCTGGATTTTCTTTTCAGAAAGCCTTATTGCTTGGCTCACCACAGAAGTCTTTTGAATTTGTGAAACCACCTTTCAGTTTCTCTGATTTACGGACTGATATTATGTATTGCTTTCCTATTAATGTTCAACTACATCTTTCTGTTAATAATTTGTTGGTAGAAATTTATACTAGGGATTGGGATTCAAGGGTGCATAAGCGCAATTCCCACTCTCAAATGTTTATAGTTATGAGGAAAACAAATCTGTACACAAATGAATCCATGAATGAATTCCATTTAATGTGATAGTATGCTAGGAAAAGTAGAGTGGAAGGAGGATCAGAATGCAGAGGAGAGGAGTAGGTAATTAACCAGGGGACGTTTGAAACCTCTTGTGCTACTCAGAACATGAATTTTTTGCAGGTTTTTAAAAATATTTAATCTTTTTCATTCTCTGTCTAAACACATCTAGCTGCCATTGGTATTTGCGGTTTAATAGTGCTTTACAGTCTCGTGTGGCATGGCTATTGGTTTAAATATATGTTATTTTTTGCTAAGGAATCCGTTCTTTGAAGATAGTTGAAGATGAAATATTTTGTCAGTCTAACTGGATTTTCTTGTTTTTCATGGATTACATATAATTCAAGTAAACAGAGTTCAGCCTTCTTGGATTTGTTATGTATTGGGATGCAGGAAGAGATAGGACATTCAGATTTATAAGGTAATAAAGGCACATGCTTCTGAAGAGAATAGATATTAATTAGGCCTGATAAAATATTCCGAAATTTGAGTAACGAAAGAAGACATTTTATTTAGCATTTCAGCGACAACTTGCAATACATTCTTTTTAGACATGACTATTCATGTTAATGACCATTCACTGAACAGATAGTTATATAGTGTTTGGTGCCAGGCACCGTTCTAGGTCCTGAGAATAGGTCCTTGAGTACACGGATGAAAATTCTGCGTATTCACAGTGAAATGTACATTCACGGGGAGGTTATATCATAGGCTTGAAGATTCTGACTTGGAGACACTTACAGCCCCATTGTGTCTTCAGCTCAGATGCAGCTGAAATGATGACAAACAGCTGTAGCATAGAAAATTGTATCAGAATTTCGGAGTTACAGCTGGTACTACTGGGTGATGAATTAGCCAGTGCTTCAAGTTTTCTGAAAGAATATGGTGTTATTTCTTTGCACTTTGCTCCGAGCCTGCCTTTTTGAAAAACATAGTGGCCAGGAAGGTGGGTGTGATGGGAGTTATTTGTGTAATTAGTCATATGAATGAAACTTTTGGTAGAAGGGAGGAAAACCCAAGAAAGTATGTACATTCACTCACGTCTGTGTTCAGCCTATTGTATAGAATTGCCAGTAACTTCTCAGATCAGAGGTGTCAGTTGTGCTCCTAAAAAGCGACCCTGTTCCTCGCGGGTTGACTGTTGGCCAGACCACCTTTGGCCTTCTGTTTGTATCGTTCACAGCATATTGGTGTGGTGGAAAGAAAGCCTGTGATTTGGGTATTTTGTAAAGGCTCTGCCATACCCTTGTAGGACTCATTTCTTGGACACGTTTGTCACGGGCATTCTGGTGGTCTGAGGGAGAAACTTTTACTACTCATGAAACTGGTGCCTCTGACCATCAGGGTGGTTTTTGGCTTCTTGTTCTAGTATTAGTCATAATAAACTCTTTGAGCCGATGTTCTTCAATGAGGTTCATGTAAACATGGCGGAGTATAAATAAATAAAAGCCCTTTTCTCATTTCATGTTCCAGTTCTTCACTATCTTGCTGACAATTTCCATTTTATGGTGCTCACTGGCTATTGCCTTCCAACAGCCGTTCTGCAACATCATTACAGTTATTCAGACAGGAAGATAAAATTATGTATAATTCTTACCAAGTCTCTGTAATATGCTGGAATATAATATTTTAGAACATCAGTGAAAAATAGAATTTTGGTTTTTTTCCTCTGATATCACTCTTCATAGTCTTGTTGGTTATTTTGAAATAGAAAGCGTGTCAGTAGTCATACAGTTTCTATTCTGGGCTTGGTTGCTGGATTTGGTTTAGTGATGGAAAAGCCAGATTTGGGCACAATCTATAAAAACATCCTTAGAGTGGAAAGGGTAGTGTGACGCAGTTCTGCAGAATACTGCATTGATGTTTGCATTGTCGTCTGACCTGATCCTCTTTTAAAAAAAAATTTTTTTTTAATGTTAATTTTTTTGAGAGAGAGAGAGAGAGAGAGAGACTGAGTACAAGCGGGGAAAGAGAAGAAAGAGAGGGAGACACAGAATCCCTCCCTGGAGAAGCAGGCTCCAGGCTCTGAGCTGTCAGCATAGAACCTGATGCGGGGCTGGAACCCATCAACCACGAGATCATGACCTGAGCCGAAGTCAGGCGCTTAACCGACTGAGCCATCCAGGCGCCCCTGACCTGATCCTCTTTAGATGACTTCTCATTCTTTGGCTGGACCTCAGCATCACCGGGCACTTGCACAAATGGAAAACGTGACCATAGCCTTCTGTTAAACATTTTCTCATTCACAGTCATAGGACAGGTTCTGTTATTCTGTCTTGGAAAAATTGTGCCCCTGAGACATTTTTGTAAGCTCTTTAACATTCATAATTTTTTTTCCTCCAGAAGGGAAGGCCATAGATGAACACCAGATTTCAGACCCGAGTAGCAGTTCAGCCTTATTTGCCTTCAAAAAAAGAATGAAAGGTACATAATGTTCTCTAGTTCTGGCTATTGGAAAGTTCTAGGAAATTAAATGAACATTTTTTTTTTCATTCAGAATTGTACAAGTGAGTTTGTCTGAAGCACTGCTTCAAAGGGCTTTCACAATTTTCGAGAGGCGGGTGTCTATCCTTTGGCCTAAGAAGCCTTGCCAGAAAGTTGATTCCACAGCTTTTCCCATCAGTCCGTTTTTGAGGGTGGCAAGGAAGATTTTGTCCCACTTCATTACTCTGCTTCTACTCAGATGGATAAGCTAACCTTGCCCAGCTGGTCCTAGCCTTTTCACCAGTAAGGACGGTGTGTGTTACGTTTACCCCGCTTCATGTTTTAGAAGGTTTTATTCTCCACTGCATTTAGTGCAGTTACTTTTTAAAACAAACAAACAGACAAACAAAAAATGCCACTTTTCCTTGTGCTTCTCGTCAGTGACTTGTAGCTGTCAGTCAGAAGTTCTGATCAGAATGTGATGAACCAAAGAAACCTGCCCTTTCAGATCCCAGCATATTTTTCACAGGTGAAATGCACAATTACATTATGAAAGTAATTGAATGTAGTAACAGATCCTTCTGTTACCTTCATGGACCCTCCCCAGAATGGAGCACTGCCATGTGCAAACATAGAATACAAAAGTCCTTAAGGTGTATGTTGCCACCAGGAATTGTGTGTTGCACCTGCAGTGCACTTCCCAGCCTGCTCTGTGACACAGTACAGTGCACACGTATTCGATGTAATTCTAGGTAAAGGAGGCCTGCCTGAGGAAGTAGTTGGATTAGAGAATCTGTAAGGTCTATTTTAACGCTTTTTTTTAAATTTCTTTTTTAAGTTGTTATTTGAATTCCAGTTAACACAGTATTGTATTAGTTTCAGGTGTACAATTCCATACAACACCCGGTGCTTATCACAAGATACTCCTTAAGCCCCATCACCTATTTAACCCATCCCCCCACCCGCCTCCCCTATGGTAACCATCAATTTCCTATAGTTAAGAGACCGTTTTGGTTAGTATCCAAAATATATAAAGAAATCATAAAGCTCACCACCCAAAAAATGAAATGATCCGGTTAAGGAATGGGCAGAAGACATGAATAGACATTTTTCCAAAGATATACGGATGGCCAACAGATGCATGAAAGCATGCTCAACATCACTCATCATCAGGGAAATACAAATCAAAATTATGATGAGATACCACCTCGCACCTGTCAGCTTGGCTAAAATCAACAATACAAACAACAGGTGTTGGTGAGGATGTGGAGAAGGGGAGATCCCCCTTATACTGTTGGTGGGAATGAACACTAGTGCAGCCACTCTGGAAAACAGGGGAGTCTCCTCAAAAAGTCAAAAGTAGAACTACCCTATGGTCCAGCAATTGCACCACTAGGCATTTACCCAAAGAACACAAAAATACTAACTCAGAGGTTTATATGCACCCCAGTGCTCATTTTAGCATTATCTACAATAGCCAACTTACGGAAACAGTCCAAATGGCCATCGACTGATGAATAGGTAAAGGAGATGTGGTATGTTTACACAACGGAATACTATTCAGCTATCAAAAAGAATGAAATCTTGCCATTTGCAACAACATGGATGGATCTAGAGAGTATTATGCTAAGTGAAATAAGTCAGAGAGACCATATGAAACATATCTTTAAATTTTTTTAAGTTTTTTTTTTTATCCATTTTGAGAGAGAGAGAGCAAGTGTGGGGAAGGGGCCCAAGCAGGCTCCATGCTGTCAGCACAGAGCCCAACATGCAGCTTGATCTCAACTGTGAGATCATGACCTGAGCCAAAATCAAGAGTCGGAAGCTTAACTGGCTGAACCACTCAGGCACCCTGAAACATATCTTTTAAAGGTTCTTTAGTGAGAGGTTAATGGTAGATTTTCTTTCATTTTGTATACCTTAAAATTCCATGGTGACAGTTCTTTTCTCTCCAGTCTTTGAAGATTTTATCCCACTGCCTTAAGGCTTCCCTTGCTCAGAGATTATTACAGGTTCAGTTCCAGACCGCTGCAGAAATCTCTCAGCGCCTTGATCCCACATTTCTCAGCCTCCAGAACTCAGCCACCCGGTTTAAAGTATTTTGTTATAGCAGCCTAAACAGACCAAGACATTCTTGTTCAGGGAGTTGAATGGCGTTCTCTCTGAGAAATATCATCGTCATTAGCGCCCTTGAAAAAATTCTTTTACTGGAGATCTTTGGATGATAAATGACAAATATCTGAGAAATCCCAAGGTAGGGGAATGAGGAAAAAAAATGGTGAACTGACTCCCAACAATTGGTTCTGAGTGTGGAAATTGTGACTCCGTCTCACCTGCAACCCCAAGAGGGAGAAGTGGCCTCAGGACAGAGGGGTGAGGCCCACAGCTTGTCCCACAGCCTGGCCCCAGTGCTGACTAGCAGGCGACAGCCATCCACAGCCTGCTCCCCAGCCCTCTATTTTAACTCGAAAGGTTTTATTGATTTATAAATATTTATGGTTAAAAAAGAAGAAATAGGCTTTCAACAAATGAAACTTTAAAAAAATTTCCCCATGTTATGTCTTTTTTCTCATTAATTTGTGAACTTCCTAGGAGCTTAGAATAACATATTTAGGAAAATTGTGGGATGATGGTATTGGGAAGGCAGAATTCCCAAATGCAGTCTATGTAATTTAAAAATATAAAACACAGTAAAAGAACTACAAAGCTGTAATCATCAAGACAGTATAGTATTGGCACAAAAACAGACACATAGACAAATGGAATAGAATAGAGAACCCAGAATTGGACCGACAAATGTGTGGCCAACTAATCTTTGACAACGCAGGAAAGAGTATCCAATGGAAAAAAAGACAGTCTCTTTAGCAAATGGTGCTGGGAGAACTGGACAGCAACATGTAAAAGACTGAAACTAGGACACTTTCTTACACCACACAAAAACAAACTCAAAATGGATGAAAAACCTAAATGTGAGACAGGAAGCCATCAAAACCCTAGAGGAGAAACAGGCAACAACCTCTTTGACTCCAGTTACAGCAATTTTTTGCTTGACACATCTCCAAAGGCAAGGGAATTAAAAGCAAAAATGAACTATTGGGACCTCATCAAGATAAAAAGTTTCTGCACTGCACAGGAAACAATCAACAAAACTAAAAGGCAGCCGACGGAATGGGAAAAGTATTTGCAAATGACATATCAGATAAAGGGTTAGTATCCAAAATCTATAAAGAACGTACCAAACTCAAACCCGAAAAACAAATAATCCAGTGAAGATTTGGGCAGAAGACACGAATAGACACTTTTCCAGAGAAGACGTCTGGATGGCAAACAGACACATGAAAAGATGTTCAACATCACTCATCATCAGGGAAATACAAATCAAAACCACACTCAGATATCACCTCACGCCAGTCAGAGTGGCCAAAATGAACAAATCAGGAAACTACAGATGCTGGCGAGGATGTGGAGAAATGGGAACCCCTCTGCACTGTTGGTGGAAATGCAGACTGGTACAGCTGCTCTGGAAGCCAGTGTGGAGGTTCCTCAAAAAATTAAAAATAGAACTACCCTACAACCCAGTAATAGCACTACTAGGAATTTATCCAAAAGATACAGGAGTGCTGATGCATAAGGGCACATGTACCCCAGTGCACTTTCGACAATAGCCAAATTATGGAAAGAGCCTAAATGTCCATCAACTGATGAATGGTTAAAGAAGATGTGGTTTATATATGCAATGGAATACTACTTGCCAATGAGAAAGAGTGAAATCATGCTATTTGGATGGAGCTGGGAGGTGTTATGCTAAGTGAAATAAGTCAGTGAAAGACAGATATCATATGTTTTCACTCATGTGTAACTTGAGAAACTTAACAGAAGGTCATGGGGGAAAGAAAGGGGAAAAAATAGAGAGGGAGGGAGGCAAACCAGAAGAGACTCTTAAATACACAGAACAAATTGAGAGTTGATGGGGTGTGGGGGAGAGGCTAACATGGGTACTAGGCATTGAGGAGGGCACTTGTTGGGATGAGCACTGGGTGTTGTATGTAAGTGATGAACCACGGGAATCTACCGCCAAAACCAAGAGCACACTGTACATACTGTATGTTAGCCAATTTGACAATAAATTATATTAAATAATAAAACACAATGAAAGAAAGGAAATTAGCCATTTGAACATCTTGAGTATGAAAACATTTTGCACAGTGACTGGCAAAATGTATAACCAAATTGCTGCAGGTTGTAAAAAGATTTTTTTTAAATCTGAAGAGATTTTGCAATATTTATAATAAATAGTAAGAGGTTGCAAAATGGGGAAAACACTCAATACTGTAGGATGAGGCCCAGTTGTCTCTGTAGTTTCTTTGTCTTATTGTTGAATTGGGATACTTGACTCTTCTTCATGTTTTATTGCTGAACTAAATCTGGATATTTTCATAATGCAAGAAGGAAAATGTAGTTAATTTGAACGGTTGTGGTAAGATCCATGTGGTGAATGTTTTATACTCTTTACTAGTCCCACATGTCCAAGAACCAACTGCTGTAACGCACCCTGGTCAGGACATATTGTCTCCATGACCCACAATCATGGGAGTAAACATTGTTGTGTCCCCTTTAGAACATGTGGTGTCTAAAATCTAAAGTGAAGTTGCGAAAAGTGTAAGAATAGGCTTTATATCATCATGTACTATAAAAAAGGTTTAAGAAATAGGGTGTCTTTTGAATTGCATCTTTACCAAGTTCTATTCAGGTCACGCAATATTTACAAATAGCCCTTGTATACCCTCTTACTTGTTTTTATTCTTTCTTGGTTAGTTTAAAAGGCTCTGAAGATCAGGTTGATTTATTTGAGTAGATCATTTCACTGGTTTTGAACTGTGCCTGGGTCTGTCTTTAATCAGGGACCGAGGCCTTAGTTTTTATTCTATAATGTTTTGCAAAAGGCTATCATTTTCATATTTGAGAGAGGAAAACAGCAAGAAATGTTCAAATTTTTCTTGCTTCAAGATAATTGAAGAGATTATCCTGACTTAATAACATTTGTTGTATCTGTCAGTTGAGGAAACAATGCTTTTTTGCCTAATAGTATCAGTGGAAGGATTATGTATAGCCTTTTAAAATTTGACTTTATCAAATAAGTATGTATTTGAACATTAGTTATGACCAAGTTCCCAGTGAGTGCAGTATTCACAATTACTAGCCTTCGTCTATTTTGACTACATAATTTCTCTAGTCTTTTGATGTAGTTGTGAATACAAAGAACTTCTGGCTTTTATTGGACTATACTGATATTTACTAGAATTTCAAGGTAAAAATTAGAAAACCAACCAAAACATGTTGACATCAAACTAACATTTGTTTTAATGAAAAAAATGTATTAATCTTTATATAAGTGATCATTGAAATGTGCATTTGTGTGAAAAATACAGAGAGCATTTATATTACAGAAGTATATTGGAATAAAATTTTATAATTGCAGCTTAATTTATTAAAGGCTTATTGTGCTTGGCATTGGTCTAAAATACTTTGTATAAAAAACTCTCTATGTGAACTATCTCACTTAAATCTCACAATACTCCTCTGAAGAGGTTTTATTATCAATCCCATTGCACACAGAGGAGGTGTGAGGCATACAGACCAAACTGCCCAAATGCTGCGAATCCAGGCAGTGGCACTCTACAGCTTTTAACTGCTGTTTCTTGCCACTTCCCTAAATTCTTTCTCTAAAAAGAGACATAAAAATGTATGACTCCGTGTACCTTACTGGGCACACTGTGTTTCTTAAAACCCTTTCCTTCCCTCCCTCTCTTGGAATCCCTATAAGGAGTGCCAGGTGCTGTGGGAACTGACAGATAAGACACGGTTCCTGTGCTCATGTTGTGCCCAGTTTGGAGGGCACAGTCGTGTCAACCAGTTACTATGATGCAGTGCATCGTAAGGAGGAGATGCATAAAGAAAAAGTTCTGGGAACGTGGAATATCTTTTTTTTTTTTTTTTAATGTTTATTTAGTTAGAGACAGAGAGAGGGAGCACAGGAGGGGAGAGAGAGAGAATCCCAAGCAGACTTCACACTGCCAGCGCAGAGCCCAACACGAGGCTTGAACCCACGAACCACAAGATTATGACCCAAGCTGAAATCAAGAGTCAAATGCTTAACCAACTGAGCCACCCAGGCACCTTGGCAGATCTTTGTGATCTCATTGTAGTATTTATTTTCCTTCTGTAGAATCTTGTAGACAAGCACAGCACTTCTGCTTTAAGCATGTGTACAATAAAGATAATTTTCATGGCTCAGAGGAAAGAACTAAAAGGCTAGTAGGCTTTGCATTTTGAAATTCTGGATATTCTTCGTATGATGATGGAACATTAATGAGCATTGTCCATCAGTTCCTGGAAATTGCTGGTTATGGCCAAACCATTGTCTGGTATAATTAACTTTAATACTGACTTTGGAGATTAGTCAGTTATATGGGCCAGAATTGTTATAAACTCACATTGACTTATCAGTGTGCACATATATATTTCTAAAAATTTAGCGTGTTCTGTTATTTCTCTCAAAACACTGGCATTTTCTTGTTAGAGCCTTGCATGTGTTTTTCTCCAACCTTAGAGTCTTAAGGTTTGGTCTAATAAATTATTATGCTAACAGATATAAAATGATCTATCGTTTGGGATACTTAGCATAACATATTGATTAGCTTTGTGATTGTTTACCCTTCACAACTAGCTCAACAGAAATAATGTCTTTATGCAGTCTGTAGCTAATTAAAAATTACAATAACAACAAATACATTTAGAGGTCTTTGATTTCTAATCTGGCCCAAGACATGTCAGTTAAAGCATAAAGATGATAGCTAGATGGATTAATTTAAAGATAAGCAAGGGCAGTATTAAAAACAAATTAATTACTATTGTTTTATTAAAAACAATAAAATTACTAGAATAAAGGAAGGATACAGAATTGAAATCCAAAAGTAATTTACATACTGTATATATTGACTTATTCAGCTAAAATAGAAACCCTAGTTCCTGGAATTTTAGGACTAGAAAGGAAGTTTGTGGTAGGCTGAATAAAGGCCCTAAAGATGTCCACTTGTTTTTCTTTTTTTTATTGTTTTAAGTTTTTTAAAAAATGTTTATTTATTTTTGAGAGAGAGAGAGAGAATATGAGTGGGTGAGGGGCAGGGAGAGAGGGGTACAGAGGATCTGAAGCAGGCTCCATGATGACAACAGAGAGCCAGTTGTGGGACTTGAACTCACGAACTGTGAAATCATGACCTGAGCTGAAGTCAGACACTCAACGAGCTGAGCCTCCCAGTCACCCCCAAAGATGTCCACTTTAATCCCCCAAACCTGTGAACATGTTACTTCACATGGCAAAAGGGACTTTGTAGATTTAAGGCAAGGATTTTAAGATGGGGAGACTATCTTGGATTATTCACGTGGGCCCATGTGATCACTAGGGTTGTCATAAGAGAGAGAAGAGGGTCAGAGTTAGGGAAGGAGATGTTATAATGGAAGCAGAAGTCAGAGGGATGGAGTGATAAGCCAGGGAATGGGAACAGCCTCCAGAAGCTGGAAAAGGCTATATTCTTTTCTTTTCTTTTCTTTTTTCTTTTCTTTTCTTTTCTTTTCTTTTCTTTTCTTTTCTTTTCTTTTCTTTTCTTTTCTTTTCTTCTTTCTTTCTCTTCCTTCCTTTCCTCCCCTCCCCTCCCCTTGGGGGCTCCACACCCAACATGCAGCTCAAACTCATGACCCTGAGATCAAGATTACATGCTCTATTAACTGAGCCAACCAGCCACCCCTAAAGTACTATATTGTTACTAAAGTACTAAAATGATATTTATGTTCATATTTGAGTCTTAGTAAGTCTCAATAATAAGTCTGATTTATTGAGCATATACTTTGGTTCCTGGAGATTTTTTTTTCAAATGTTATATGTTATTGCCACTATAAAAAAACACTAAAATCTTGAAGAAGTTACCTTAACCAGAGAGTCCACTTACCCCCGCAGAAGTGTTTTCTCTGAGGCAATTTGAAAACAGCTGCAGTGCTGAAGACAGCTTGCATTACCACATGAAGAGTGGGAGCCTAAATTGTCAGTATTTTGCCTTATTTCTTTTGTTTTCAGGAGTGATTGAAAACTTTGGTTTGATATAGACTATGACATTAAGATACCAATTTCTAGTTTAAAAAGAAAGCAATTGGGACACCTGGGTGACTTAGTTCAGTGTCTGACTCTTGAATTAGGCTCAGGTAGTGACTTCACGGGGTCATGTGGGACTCCGTGCTCCCCATTGGGCTCTGTGCTGACAGTGTGGAGCCTGTGTGGGAGTCTCTCTCCCTCTCTCTCTGCCCCTCCCCTGCCCATGCACTCCCTCCCTCTCCCTCTCCCTCTCCCTCTCTCTCTCAATAAATAGAGACACATTTTTTGAACCTAAAAAGAAAGCAATCTTGTTTTTAGAGAACATTTAAAATTTTTTCTCAGGTGTTGAACTGTTACAGTCCCCAAAATGACAGGAGAATTTGTGGTGGAAGAACATAAAACGCTATGAGGTGGTGAGCATGGTCTAGAGTGAACTAATGACTGGAGTGAAACAATGACTGCCCTTAATTTTATTTTCGCTAGAACAAAACTACAGCTAGCCCACTGAGGGGAAAGGTGATGAAGTAGTTGAAATAGATGAGACATATTTTTCTTCTGAGACATATTTTTCTTCTGTGTCTGTTTGTTCATGCAGATATTTAATTTTTTTTTTTTTTTCTATTTTATAGCTTGTAGCACTGTTGAAACTTTCTGGGCTCTCAATTATTCTCAAAGAACACTGCGAATTGGATTTTTGGAACTCCTTTTTTTACCCATCCAAGCAGAGAATAATAAGTATTTCTCAAACCGTTTCTACACAGTTTTATATAGCCCTTGGCAGGATATGGGCTGATAGTAACAGCCGGTTACTACTCTGGGAAAACTGAGACAGTGAGAGTCCTTAAGTAACCTGCCTAGCAGCAACATAACTAGTAAAACCTGAGATGTCAACTAAACAAAATACCTCTCAAATGTGTATCTCCCTTATACTACTATAATGTATAGAGCTAAAAGTTCAGACTCTTGAGGCAGAAAGACCTGAGTTTGAATCCCAGCTGTAACTATTTACTAAAAAAGTTATACAAACTGCATAGCACATCAGGAAGAGCCAGCATTGGCCGTTGTGCCAGAATATATACCAGCAGCCCCCCTTGCTACATTCTTGCTTCTTTCTGTTAGGTGTATGCGTAAAGCTCTGAAGCTCTGCTTATTTAACCAAGGACTGGGTTTGAATCACTTGCTCTTATGTTCTAATTCTTTTTGTTTTATTTTAATTCTTTTATTTTAGAGAGAGAGAGAGAGAGAGAGTGAGTACATGAGTTGGGGGTGAGTGGGGGTGGGGGGAGAGAGAGAGAGAATCTTCAGCAGGTTCCACACTCAGCGTGTAGCCCGATGCGGTGGTCGATCTCACGACCCTGGTGTCCTGATCTGAGCCAAAATCAAGAGTTGGGCACTCAACTGACTGAGCCATTCAGGCGCCCCAGTGTTCTAATTCTGGATGGAGAATTTTAAAGATGATTAGGGATAGAATGGAATAATATATGAGAAATCATTTGTAAATGGTGTTACAATATAATAGCATGAAGTATTAAGTTATTTTAAATGAAGTTAATTTTTCCCACCATAAAAAGTGTACATTCTCCTCCTTTCAGTGACTGTGAAGCTGGGAAGATCCCGGCTGGGCCAAGGTCACTGATCTCACTGTCCTCCCAGCCCTTCGGGGTTTCCCCAAAGCCCCTTAATCACATGGTTTGATTCTCCCACAAAAGTGTACATTCTCATAGAAAATCGGGAAAATATATTTAAAAAAGAGGAGAAATAAAATGATTATCTGTTGTATAACTGCATAGGGGTAACTGTTTTGTTTCCTTTTAGCCTGGGGTTTCTGTTTTTTTAATAAACATAAATTATTATTTAGGGGCATTCGGTGATCTCCAAACTAAGATTAAAAATAAATTTGATAAGAGAGAGTACCTGTCACTTGATGTCCCCCCCCCCCCCAACTACAAGATCCCCCAGTAATTCAGACTCTTCATTATCACTTTAAAAATTTTTTTTAAATGTTTATTTACTTTTGAAGGAGAGAGAGACAGAGTGTGAGTTGGGGGGTGGGGAGCAGAGAGAGAGGGAGACACAGAATCTGAAGCAGGGTCCAGGCTCTGAGCTGTCAGCACAGAGCCTGACGCGGGGCTCGAACCCACAAACCGCGAGATCATGACCCGAGCCGAAGTCGGACGCTCAACCGACTGAGCCACCAGGGCGCCCCTTCATTATCACTTTTAAAGATGTGGGAAAATCCCTTATCATCTATTTAGGCAATTAAATGGCCATTTTAAAGCCCTTTTCAGGTCTGTGTTTTTGGGAGGGGTCAATTCCTGTGCTGCTTTAATCTGTTCCCAGCAGGACCTCTATTTACAGTGGGGACACCTGACTTGGCAGCAGTTTCTGTGTCTTAAATGACATGATTTTTGTGTGAGCCAGCAGTGTATTGTGGCGGCCCTAAAAGCTAAGGCCGACTTAGGCATCATTGTCAAGGAAAGGTCTAAGGATGGGATTTTCTTGCTGTGCCTTATGCATCTAGATTGCATCCAGCATACTGTATTCACTTTGGGGGACTGAGATTTGAGCTGGATATTGCATTGTGGAAATGGGACTCAGACAGCAGCGGATCTGTCAGCATTGAGTAATTGAAAGAATTGAGGATGTTTTGCTTAGTAAGCATCGTAGGATAGCTCAAAGGAATCCACATATGAAAGAGGGAATAAACTCATTATGGCTCCAGAGCAAAACTACAGACCTTGGAAAGCAATGAGATAGGGGTTCCTTTGGTTGAATATGAGTGTGTGTGTGTGTGTGTGTGTGTGTGTGTGTGTGTGTGTGTTTGTGTTATATAATTTTTGAGATTGTCTAGTAATGGAATAGACCTTAGGAAGGAGTAAGTTTCTGGTTACTGAAAGTGTTTAAACTGAAGTCGGATAGATCCCTGCCAAGAACTACTATCAAATGCATTTCTTCGCTGGATTCATTCACTCATTCACTCACTCACTCACTCACTCACTTTTTATTGAGCCCTTCCTGTGTGTCAAGCACTGTGCCCAGTGCTGAGGAGACAGAGATCAATACTGTGGGCAAGGGGCTGGATTAAATGACTCCAAAGATCCCATTATGGTTGTGGTTGAAAGAAATTGCTGGATGCTTCAGTTTCTTTTGCCTTAATAAAAGTGTGGAGCTCTGATTTGTGTATCACTCCGTCTTTGAAACACTCCAGCATGTTGCTATCACATTTCTTCTGGGATGCAGAGTAATGCTTCATATCATTTTCTGAAAGATTGTAGGCTGTTAACTCCTGTCCATGACACTATTTTATTTCTCCAGCTTTGAACATAGAGGTTAAAGTTGAATGTGAAGTCAGCTTTTGATGGAATAATGTTGATTTTTCATGGCAAGTGTTTAATTCCAGGCTGACTTACATAAGTTTTTAAAGATTCAAGATTTATCAGAAAGTATCATGAGAGAACATAATGCTTATTAAATGTAAGGTGATCTTATTTATTAATGTTGTTGGAAATTCTTTGTACTTAAAACATATGGAAGAGTCAGGTTCTAAGGTTACACTTATTTTTTGAGAGGAGTTATCATTTGTGTATACTGAGATATTAAACCTCCAACTTCAATATTTGTAGATTGATCCTATATCTGGACTAGTTCTAGTCCCTCCTGTTGAGATCAGATAGTACCAGGAAAAGCAGAGGTGCCAAGAACAAAGTGTGCAGATTTGGAGGTGATGTTGGGGTCTCTGTACATTTTGGCCCATCAAGTAAGGCCAGCTGTTCATTTGTTTCATGTCTAGGTTTGGAATTCACCCAGTTGCAGGCCGGATGCCTGGTCAGCTTAATGTGCTGCTGGCTGAGGCTGGGGTGCCATATGATATTGTGCTGGAAATGGATGAGATCAACCATGATTTCCCAGGTAAGTGGTAGAGGCGATGCTGAAGTCTAAGTATTCTTAGTCTGAATAAAGCAACGCCCGTCTTAGGACGTAAATTGTGGGATTTCTGAACACCCACTAGTCCAATGAAGAGTAACCTACCCCTAGTAGGTGTGCAGTTGGAATGAAAGCAGTGAAAGACGGTACTGAATAAGGCACAACAGATTTGTGAGTAGCATGGGTACTTTTGTGCCTTTGAGGGGTGGTGAAAATCTTGAGAGATAGTGGAGCTCATTGCAGAGGGACTCGGAAGAGATCTGGCTTTGGGACCTAGGTCACAATTCTCGCTTGTTTGCATTAGATCCCAGCCTCAGGTTCCTCATTTATAAAATTACTTCTGTTGCTAATTTAATGTATAATGCTAGCCAGTGTCTGAGATTTTCCTGGCTTCTAATTGTACTGATTCATAATCAATAAAGTAGTTTTCTATTTTCTTTTAAAGTACTAGGATTTCAGTAGATAAGGTGCTGTACTTTATGGCTGTCATTGGGTAGATGTTGAATGTTAATGACATTTGGCCCAAGATCATGTTTGTTAAAGTTAAACCAGTTCCCCCTGGCAAGTATCCACTGTAAACTTAAAAAATACTGTTTATTAGAGAAAAATAATGAAGTTATATGTGTATCTACATTCACATGGCATTTTTGGCAAAGTTCTAAGGTAATTTATATTATAGTCCTTAAAGAGGGAGTTTGGACCATTTTAATTTTATGCCCCCTTTGAGATTTCACTGTTGCAAAATTTTGTGTGAAACCTGCCAGTTCCAGGAATTATGGGCACAGCTTTAATACAGTACAGACTCTTAGACCATTTTCTTTGAGACATCAAATAGCATCATATGTGGTCATTTTAAAAGTTGAAAATGGAATGCCAGTCTTCTCAAAAATAATATAACCAACAAGATCATTTTGAGATAATAAAAAAATCGCGAAGTCAGATTAGGTAGATGCATCTGGGGGGAGGGAAAGCACAATAATGTAAGCTCCAGTCAGCATGCTCAGGTTCACATGCAGGACCTACTGCTTTTAGCTGTGTGGCATTGGCTAAGTTACCGACCCTCTCTGATAAAGCTCTTTGTACAGTGCCTGGCACAAGTGTGCATCCTATAAATGTTGGCTTTTGTTACTATTGTTATAAAGTGCAGATCACTATAATTTGCCTGAAAAAAAATGAAAGTAGCCTATTTGAGACTTATATTTTCTCTTTTTTTCCCTTTATTACGTAGACACCGATTTGGTCCTTGTAATTGGAGCTAATGACACTGTTAATTCAGCAGCTCAGGAAGACCCCAACTCTATTATTGCAGGCATGCCAGTCCTCGAGGTCTGGAAATCAAAGCAGGTAAAGTTTCAGACTTGTGTTTCATTCTCATAGTCAAATGTCTCTTCAGACATGCGCACAGAGCCATCCTGGTTCACTCGGCGAGGAGCGCTGATGCCTTTTAAAAGCCGCAGGAGCTTGAGTGGGCATAGGGCCTAGCTCTCTATATCCAGCTTCTGTCTGTTCGGTGGCCAATAGAGAGCCCGAGTGAATGCCCTGGTCACCATTAGAACCAAACGATATTATGTGGATGGATTAACAAAATCTGTAGCCACAGCTGAAAAAAGAGCTGTGAGCTTTTGGAATGAGTTTGGCTGACTTCCAGATAGAGTCCAGTGAAGCAGATGGCTTCCCTCTGGGACAGTGAGTCAGTATCATTGCCTTCATATACGAAGATGAGCATGTTTTTTCATTTAATTTTTTTAAAGGGAATTTGTTGTTGTTATGGGGTGTCTAGAAGAAAGGTGATTTAGAAATCCAAACCATAACGTGGCATAAGGAAGCAAGGCCTGCTCGCGCACATCACCTCTGTGGAGGCTCACCGCTGGGTCATAGAGACTCAAAGGCTTATACCTTTCCCCTGCCTCATTCGAGGGACATGTCTTTACTACCCTTAGGTCAGATCTGCATTTTAACAGTCATAATTATGTAATTATGTAAGTACATTTCCCTTTAATTTTGTTTCTCTTCATTGAAAATATGGGAGTGTGATATGCACTTATTCATGTGTAGATAAAAAATTACTGCATTCGTCATCAAATTGGAGAATTTGAAGAAGACTATACTAAGGCTGAGTGAAGTGTGAATAAATTTAGACTGCTTTCATTTTTGGATAAACTACCTAGACAACCACAGAAAGGCTTTTTATTTTCCTAAGAACTGACTTGCTATTTAACAGGATAGCACCATCCATAATCCATGTAGGTGTCAATGACTATACTACATCAATATTAGAGACAGGTTTGCTTCTTCCATTTTGCTTTGTAGGACTGTAATATTATTACCTCTGTCATGTGATGGGCTAGATTGCTCTTTGGGCTTTTGTCTTGGCACCTTCTTTTTCTTTTTAATGTTTATTTATTTATTTTGAGAAAGAGAGAGTGCGAGTGAGCCAGGGTGGGGCAGAGAGAGAGAGAACACCAAGCAGGCTCTGTACTGTCAGCACGGAGCCCAACCTGGTGCTTGAACCCACCACTGTGAGATCATGATCTGAGCGGAAATCAAGATTCAGACACTTTACTGACTGAGCCACCCAGGCGCGCCTGGAACCTTCTGATGTACTTTAAAGTGGTGGAATAGGAATCATGCCATTTTCCCATTAGAAGCTTATGCACTAAGTTTGGTCTCTTTAATACATTAGAGAAAGATGCTTATTTTTCTGAGTAGATGTTACAGGGTCTTTATAGAGAAAAGCTCTGAGAAGAAAATCACTTGTAATCTTATGTTTCATAGATAAACTATTTATTGTTAACAAGATTTTTCTCTCTTGGATGTGAGTATGGGCACATTTAAAAAATTAAAGTTAATACAACGTGTGCCTGCATTAAAAAAACGACTCCTTGTGTATTTTAGAAAACTGTGTACTCAGGAGTTAGTAGTGGTGGTGCTTCATTTAAAGCTCGGGCAGGGCAGTGTGGGCATACCTATCACATCCCAGCCCAGTCTGTTAAATACACTCATTTTGCCCCTTAATCTTTGCTCCTTAGGTCATCGTTATGAAGAGGTCACTGGGTGTTGGCTATGCTGCAGTGGACAATCCAATCTTCTACAAACCCAACACGGCCATGCTTCTAGGCGATGCCAAGAAGACGTGTGATGCGCTGCAGGCAAAAGTGAGAGAATCCTACCAGAAGTAAATTTTCAAGACCAAGCTGTTGTCTGACAAAGCCACCTCTTCTGTTGTGGGAACAGGCAAATAAAGTATCACTCTATACAGCTGATAGACATCTGTAGCAAAGCTCTTGGAAGAGAAGGAAGACTGAAGAATGCAAAGCAAACAGGGATATTTTTCAAGATCCCTTGATTTTTTTTTAAAAGATTGAAAATTCTGAATGTCTTTCTGTGCATATTTTTTGTGTTATGAATTCCAAAAGTATTTTATAAAAGGAGAAAGAACAGCCTCATTTTAGATGTAATCCATTTGGATTTTTTTATTCTTCCTCAATGGTCAACAATATTTTAAGAGATTAAGTTTTTAGGATCTTAGGACTTATATACATGGATCTGAACACTCTGACCTTGTAAACATTACAGGTACCTTCGTTTATGTTTTTTCAACAAAGATTACTAATTTGAGACTTGTGTCAACTCCTGAGCTATCCTCTTACCATTTAACCATGATCTGAATTAACCATATCAAATTGGCTTCAACTTTTCAAACTGTACTACCAATTCTAGATTTCAGGGATGTATTTTCTCACTTCTATTTTAATACCTTAAGGGACTAGGTAATCTTTCAGAGATGCTGGAAACAATGACATCATTTGCTTTGTATGTTTCATCAGGACACCAGTGAAACATATAATTTGAAATCAGTATTGTATTCTTAAGAATCCCATTTCCAATCAGAGGTGTTTTTAATTTCAATCAATTTATAAAGTGTATTACTGTATTAAGTGCACTTGAATGGAATTCAGCTATTTGACTAATAAATTGAGTTCATCATGTTTGCGTAGAGATGTAGCAATGGTCTCTGGTGACAAAAGGCTCAAGTGAATAGTTTTGCTGGTTACTACCATCCGGGGAAGACTTGCCACTGGGAAATAGATGAAATTACTCGCTCCCTTAATTGTTGGCAAGAATTTTTTTTTCCAAATCAGAATGTGTTTTGAGGTCTTATGTAATTGATGACATTTGAGAAAAATGGTGGCCCTTTTTTTTTATTAGCTACCTCTTTGTTTATCTAAACATCAGTAAAGACCATGTCTTTTTGCAGTAAAAGTGTAGATTTTCTTTGTGACTTTGCTACTGTGCCAAAAGCTGTATATAGGTGAATGAATGAGTGAATACTTGGAATATCTGTCTCTCTCTGTAACTAATTTGGTACTAAGTTTCTTGAAATAATTATAAGCACATATAAACTATCTCTAAACCAGAAAAAGAATTAACTGTTGTGAAATTTTTTACTGTAATGCTCATGTTTACTCAGTTTATAACTCCCAATATCTATTGGTTTGATAATCAACTTCTGTTTTGCTGTGCTTGAGATTAAGATCTGTTTGTGTGTGTTTGTGTGGGTGTGTACATGTGTTTTAAAGCAGGAAAGGCTCCTTTTTAATTTTTAAGTAATAAGTGCAATTTGCTAATGGATCTCAGGTCATTAGTAACCTCAAGTCTGAATTACATCATGAAAGTTCTACTAGGAAAACAATAAATCATATCTTTATGCCCTTTTCCTTTTCCCAAAGTACTTGTGGGTATATCTGGAAAGCAGCAACTTGGTTGTTTTTTTTTTTTAATGAGATAATTCCTGGATTCAGCTTAAACTAAAAATAATGATACTTGGATTTATTTATTTTTGTTATTGTAGTAAATCTTTTTCTATATTTTCAGAATTTAGGACCTCATTCTTTGCTGCTGACTAATCCTTTGTCATCTAGTTGTATTACTTGAGTTAAAAACTATGCTTCAGTTGGTTTTATTTTACTTTATTGCTTAGGATATTTAAATGATTTTTTGGATACAAAATTTCTTAAATTAATACTCCCAAAGGTTGGTGACCTTGGATTATTTATGGTGAAGTCTAAAACCAACAGAAATAATTTTCATCCATCCTATTTTATTGTTCTTTTTTTTCTAAGGCATACAACTGGAAGATATGACTTATTTTTTATTCTTGTATTGTTACACTATGTATAGATATTCAACCGGAAATAATTTTTTTTAAAAGTCCATTGTACCCCACAGTGCGTTACCAAAAAAAAGAATTACGTGTAGGCAGTGAAGTGCTAATGTTGATGTGTCTTTTAGGCATTTTTGACCATCCGTTATTTTCTCATTTGTCTTAAATTGGAAGTTTGTGTTTAAATTACTCATCTAAGTAAAGAATATATATAAGTAAATGGATAAATTTTAATACATTATATGTATGTTTCTGTCTAACTCTGGACAGTTTTTCAGCATATAAATCTTTTTATCATTCTCTCTGTATTTTTTTTCTAGGGATTGGAATAGGACGGAGAGAGAGGACTAATCTTTTTCTGCAGTGGGCGTTCAGGCCTTGATGGAGTCAGGGAATAACAGTTAGGTATTTTGTAATGAATCTGGATAGTGGGCCTTGGCCTTTCTGATTCTATCCAAGTCATGGCCCTAACTTTTAGATTTTGCTGTTTTCTCATCCAACACAAATATGGGATATATTATCTGTCAGTCAGGTTTAGGGTTTAGTTCAATTTATCCTATCCCAAAGCCTTATTATGTATAATTAATAACTCATAACCCATGTGTTCATCTGACTTAGAGGCAAATTTTCAAGTCCCTTAAGGCATACATCTTGTGAATTAAAGCATTTTAGTACTGGAAAGTTGGACAGCTCATTTGTATAGCTAGGGGAGAATAGTTCAAATATCTAATTTATAGCTCCTGCCAGTTTTTGAGAGTCTTTGCCAACAAATATTGGGTCGGAATGGTAAGAGGAGAAAAACAAACAAAATTCTACACGTCAGTGGCAGCAACTTGCATGTTCCAGCTGCTCTTTAGATTTCCAAAGGAAAGATAAATTAGTGTAATTAACAAGGGGGAAAAACACTTTTAAGTGAGACTTTTTTTTTTTTTTTTTTTTTTTTTAATTTGAGAGAGAGAGAGGACAGGAGCAGGGAGAGGGGCAGAGGGAGAGAACTTGAGAATCTTAAGCAGGCTCCATGCTCAGCACGGAGTCCAAAGTGGGGCTCCATATCATGACTCTGGGACCATGACCTGAGCTGAAATTAAGAGCTGGACACTCAACCCACTGAATCACCCACATGCCCCTAAAGTGAAACTTTTAAAGTGTTAGTTAAGTAAAGCAGTAGAAATGGTAACATTTGAATTTTGAAGCACTGAAGATTGCTGTTCTTTTTTTTTAAATGTTTATTTTGAGAGCGAGAGAGAGGGAGAGAGGAAGAATGTGAGCAGGGGACAGGCAGAGAGAGAGAGAGAGAGAGAGTGAGAGAGTGAGAGAGAACCCTAAGTAGGCTCCCTGCTATCAGCGCAGAGCCTGATGTGGGGCTCCATCCCACAAGTCGCGAGATCATGACCTGCCAAAATCAAGAGCCAGA
The DNA here is from genome assembly GCF_027475565.1 of Acinonyx jubatus. Lineage (NCBI taxonomy): Eukaryota > Metazoa > Chordata > Mammalia > Carnivora > Felidae > Acinonyx > Acinonyx jubatus. The sequence goes on along the minus strand of NC_069380.1, from coordinate 201,428,842 downwards.
TGCTTAACCATTTGAGCCACCCAACACCCCAAGATTGCTGTTTTTAAATTTATCTCTTAGAAGTTACATATTGGGCTAAGGAATTGAACTGTTCACTATTTAAGTGGTTATATAGACATTTAGCATAGTATATACTGTAATTCTGGAGGGAAATCTTTTGGATAAAGTGGGTATAATGAGATAATGAGACAGTAATTAGATAATGAGAGACAGTAATTGAGATAATTAGACAGTAATTAGAATGAGACAGTAGATAGTCTTGTGCAAAAGGAAGGAGATAATGAGACAGCAATTAGAATGTTGACTATTTCAAACTCTTGACTTACGATGGTTAAGATAGTGGGAGGAAAAGATAGAGTCTTGGTAGATAATTTATTTGGGGGAGGAGTGGAAAATTATATTGAATAGATAGAGAACGTCTAGTTTATGATTATGAAGAACTTTAAAGGCTTGGACTCTAAATGGTGGGGAGATATTACATCTCTGTCACGTTGATTGTGAAAGCATATGACTACCTCATTCTACGTAAAATATTTGTACTTCATATTCTTGTCAAAGATCACAACTTTAAACTCTGCTTTCCAATTCTTTTAAAAAGCCTATTTCTGAAGTATAATACTAATGAAAAAGTAGTCTAAAAGTTTGAGAGTCCAGTTTGCCCCTGGATATTTCAAATTTCACCCATAGACCAAAACAGCCCTCAGAGATCTGGGTACTTGGACTTTTGTTGTATGGAGTTACTGGGAATAACAAAGGCAGAGAGGTAATGGAATGGGGAGGAGAGTTATCCAGCTCACCTAAGGTCACTGAGTTTGGGGGCACATACAAGTGGCAGCAATAGAATGGCGGGGAGTCAAAGTGGTTGTTACAGACTTTGAGAAGAATTGAAGTGATGTGGATTTGGGGTATGCAGGTGACACGTGGAATGATGGTGGCTAGTTCCTTCCCCCAACAATGGAGAGACACGAAAAAGGAAGTGAGAACTCAGGGCAAGGGATTGCAGGTGTTCCTGTTTCCTCTACCATAAAGAGAGAATAGGAAGATCTTAGAACCTTCTCCTTCTCCTTCCTTTTGCACTTGGGAAGATGAAAAACACAGCAGCAATGTGATTTGATGTAGGGCACAGTCAAAACACACGGAAATGGACCATTCAGAAATTGAAATAAGGCCACTTTTTTTTTAATCCCCCCATCCACCTACGTTGTTTCTGGCTTACTCTAGGAAAAGCAAAACTTGGAAACTTTTCTAGTAATGTGTAGAACTGGAGTTAGCCAGTGAACTTTTATCTAAATGAGCTCTTTTCTGGACCTGATTTTCCAAAAGCCAGTGAGTTGCTATCAGCCAGCCTTGCCTTTGCCCCTTCTTTCTCCCATTTGGGGAATGCACTTTCCACAAGAGTACAGGGCTTACACTAATGTGGCAGTGTCTGTGCCTGGTTAATTCTATCCAAACCTTGTGATTCTAGTTCTCTGCTACACATACATAAACACTGGTTTGAACTGAAATGTCACATTTAAATGTCTATAGAGAAATAGGATAAAGTGTGACTGACTAACCACCTTGTGTTATGTCAGTAGGGAGATAGCTTCTTCCCCAGACGGATGAAACAGAATGTCATGGCTTTATTTGTAATCTTTTTTTCCTTTAATGTTTATTCATTTTTGAGAGACAGAGATTGAGCATAAGTGGGATAGGGGCAGAGGGAGAGGGAGACAGAATCTGAAGCAGGCTCCAGGCTCTGAGGTGTCAGCACAGAGCCCGACCAGGGGCTTGAACTCACGAACTGTGAGATTGTGACCTGAGAGGAAGTCTGACACTTAAACAACTAAGCCACCTGAGTGCCCCACATGGCTTTATTTTTGAATGTTTTGTCACTACTCTCCGAGTTTACTGGAACAGTTTGCTTCAGAAATCACTCCCTCTAGAAAAGTCCCTTTAAAACTTTCAGGCTTCTACTGATTCATGGAAAATTTTGTTCTTGCAAATTATAGCCAGCTCTGTGGTTTTGTCCCATTGGGGTATGTATGAGCATGGAAGCTTGGACAGGACATGCTTTAGGTCCACACCCTTGTGTCTGATTGGGGATCACTGCTTCATTAGTGTTGGGTATAATTATAGTAACTTGGAAACATGGTCCCATAAAGATTAGAATCATGGTTGTAAATGAGACCAATAGAGCATTCGAAGACTATAATAGGAAATCTTATGAAAATCTTAACTCTATACGTAAGAACTTTAGAGTACTTGTACTGGATTTGGTCCTTGCTGTAATGCATCTCACCCAGAATACGGTCTGTGTAAGCACCAATGGTTGGATTTTAATGATGAACACAGGACAAGTAGTTGGATGATGGCATTACCAGGAAAAGGGTTACTGTTTTCTCTAATGAAAACATTCATTCACTTTTGGTCATGCATACATTCCTGGAATGTTTCACCTTTTGCTAAATTAAATATAAAGGCATTTATTAATAAGTATATTAGTATGCATCTTGGATGGAGGGAGGGGAGTGCATTTTTGTGTGTGTTCCACATGGATTTATGTTTAGGACTCATTATCTGGAAGCTTATCTTAACTTTTTTTTTTTTTAATTCCAGATAGACAGACTGTCCCCTTATTCAATTTAGTATCTCAGCTGGTAATAGGAACAGTAGCTACTAGTTAATGAGTACTCATTTTGTGCTAGGCAACATCCTGTCCACATCCTGTGGGTTTTCAGTGCCTTCTACAATAGAAAATGGCAACCTAGATCTGGCAAGGTTCCACTTAACTGGGTCCACTTAACCACTCTGTTGATGTTTCTTAAAAATAGCTAAAGGAAAGATGGCACTCAAGAAAGGGAGGAACCATATCTTTCTAAACTGTTTAAGTATATTTTTAAAAAACCCAATTGAGATTTCAGCAAGAAGATACCAACCACTGACAAAATGATATGAAGAAATGTGAACCTTGTAGAAGAAACAAGCGACAGCTGTTTTTACATGACAAAAGTTGCTGGTTATCCAGCAGTGATTTGTCCTACCCTTTCTCTCTCCCAGCAGCTGCTGCCATTTGCCGCATACACAAAGTTTAAGTCCTGGGGTCGCGTCTTAGGAGAAGAATAAAGGAGACTTTGGAGCAGATTTTCCAAAATGCTTTCTATGTTATGCTTTCCAGAATCATACCTACTGCACATCCATGCCTACTTGGACCTCCAACAACTGCCCACCTGACAACCAGTCTGGCCAAAGCTTTTTGCTATGAATTTTCATCTCCCAGGCCACAAACTCAGACGTCCCAAAATATGACTTTATTTTCTATAACTGAACTGACTTCCATTTTATTTTAATTTCTTATTTCTTATTTTATTTTATTGTTTTTAACTTCAGCATAATTACTAAAAAGTGCTCTCAGCACGAGTTGTTGGTTGTGGGGTTTTTGTTTTGTTTTGTTTTCCTTTTTATTAGTTTATTTTAAAATTTACATCCAAGTTAGTTAGCATGTAGTGCAACAATGAATTCAGGAGTAAATTCCTTAATGCCCCTTACCCATTTAGCCCATCGCCCCACAACCCCTCCAGCAACCCTCTGTTTGTTCTCTATATTTAAGAGTCTCATGTTTTGCCCCCCTCCCTGTTTTTATATTATTTTTTGCTTCCCTTCCCTTATGTTCATCTGTTTTGTATCTTAAATTCCTCATATAAGTGAAGTCATATGATCTTTGTCTTTCTGACTAATTTTGCTTAGCATAATACCTTCCAGGTCCATCCACATAGTTGCAAATGGCAAGATTTCATTCTTTTTGATTGCCAAGTAATACTCCATTGTGTATATATACTACGTCTTCTTTATCCATTCATCCATCAATGGACATTTGGGCTTTTTCCGTACTTTGGCTATTGTTGATAGTCCTGCTATAAACATTGGGGTGCATGTGCCCCTTCGAAACAGCACACCTGTATCCCTTGGATAGATACCTAGTAGTGCAATTGCTGGGTTGTAGGGTAGTTCTATTTTTAATTTTTTGAGGAACCTCCGTACTGTTTTCCAGAGTGGCTGTACCAGTTTGCATTCTCACCAGCAGTGCAAAAGAGATCCTCTTTCTCCACATTCTCACCAACATCTGTTGTTGCCTGAGTTGTTAATGTAAGCCATTCTGACACGTGTGAGGTGGTATCTCATCGTGGTTTTGATTTGTATTCCTCTGATGCTGCGTGCGGTTAAGCAGTCAGTTGGCCATCTGGCTGTCTTCCTTGGAAAAGTGTCTATTCATGTCTTTTGCCCATTTCTTCACTGGATTATTTGCTTTTTGGGTGTGGAGTTTGATAAGTTCTTTATAGACTTTGGATACTACCCCTTTATCTGATATGTCATTTGCAAATATCTTCTTCCATTCTGTCAGTTGCCTTTTAGTTTTGCTGATTGTTTCCTTTGCTGTGCAGAAACTTTTTATTTTGATGGGGTCCCAATAGTTCATTTTTGCTTTTATTTCCCTTGCCTCTGGAGATGTGTTGGGTAAGAGTTGCTGCGGCCAAGATCAAAGAGGTTTTTGCCTGCTGTCTCCTTGAGGATTTTGATGGCTTACTGTCTTATGTTTATTTATTTATTTTTAATTTTTTTAACGTTTATTTATTATTGAGAGACAGAGCATGAGCATGGGAGGGGCAGAGAGAGGAGGAGACACAGAATCTGAAGGAGGCTCCAGGCTCTGAGCTGTTAACACAGAGCCTGACGTGGGGCTCAAACTCACAAACCCAGCGAGATCATGACCTGAGCCAAAGTCAGATGCTTAACCGACTGAGCCACCCAGGTGCCCCTTACTGTCTTATGTTTAGGTCTTTCACCCATTTTGAGTTTATTTTTGTGTATGGTGTAAGAAAGTGGTCCAGGTTCATTTTTCTGCATGTCGCTGTCCAGTTTTCCCAGTACCACTTGCTGAAGAGACTGTCTTTATTCCATTGGATATTCTTTCCTGCTTTGTCAAAGATTAGTTGGCCATACATTTGTGGGTCCAATTCTGGGTTCTCTATTCTGTTTTATCGATCCGAGTGTCTAGACATTCTTGTGCCAGTACCATACTGTCATGATGATTATAGCTTTGTAATAAATACAGCTTGAAGTCTGGGATTGTGATGCCTCCAGCTTTGGTTTTCTTTTTCAAGATTGCTTTGGCTATTCGGGGGTCTCTTTAGGTTCCATACAAATTTTAGGATTGTGTGTGCTAGCTCTGTGAAGAATGCTGGTGTTATTTGGATAGGGGTTGCATTGAATATGTAGATTGCTTTGGGTAGTATCGACATTTTAACAATATTTGTTCTTCCTCTCCAGGAACATGGAACCTTTTTCCATTTTTTTGTTTCTTCACTTTCTTTCATAAGCTCTCTATAGTTTTCAGTGTATAGATTTCTCACCTCTTTGGTTAGATTTATTCCTAGGTATTTTATGGTGCAACTGTAAATGGGATTGATTCCTTGATTTCTCTTTCTGTCACTTCGTTATTGGTGTATAGGAATGCAACCAATTTCTGTGCATTGATTTTATATCCTGCCAGTTTGCTGAATTCATGGGTCAGTTCTAGCAGTTTTTTGGTGGGATCTTTTGGGTTTTCCATATAGAATATCATGTCATCTGTGAAGAGTGAAAGTTTCACCTCCTCTTGGCCAATTTTGATGCCTTTTATTCCTTTGTGTTGTATTATTGCTGAGGTTAAGACTTTCAATACTATGTTGAATATTGGAACATAGAGTGGACATCCCTGTCTTGTTCTTGACCTTAGGGGGAAAGCTCTCAGTTTTTCCCCATTGAGGGTGATATTAGAGGTGGGTCTTTCATATATGGCTTTTATGATCTTGAGGAATGATCCTTCTATCCCTACTTTCTTTAGGGTTTCTATCAAGAAAGGTGGCTGTATTTTGTCAGATGTTTTGTCTGCGTCTATTGAGAGGATCATGTAGTTCTTGTCCTTTCTTTTATTGATGTGATGTATCAGACTGATTGTTTTGTGGATATTGAACCAGCCTTGCATCCCAGATATAAATCCCACATGGTCACAGTGAATAATTTTTTTAATGTATTGTTAGATCTGGTTGGCTAATATGTTAAGGATTTTTGCATCCATGTTCATCAGGGAAATTGTCCCATAGTTCTCCTTTTTTAGTCGGGTCTTTGGTTTTGCAATCAAGGTAATGCTGGCTTCATAGAAAGGGTTTGGAAGTTTTTCTTCCATTTCTATTTTTTGGAACAGCTTCAAGAGAATAGATGTTAACTCTTCCTTAAATGTTTGGTAGAATTCCCCTGGAAAGCCATCTGACCCTGGACTCTTGTTTTTTGGGAGATTGTTGATTACTAATTCGATTTCCTTACTGGTTATGGGTCTGTTGAAATTTCCTATTTCTTCCTGTTTCAGGAATTTGTCCATTTCTTTTAGATTGCCCATTTTATTGGCATATAATTGCTTATAATATTCTCTTGTTATTGTTCTTACTTCTGCTGTGTTGGTTGTGATCTCTCCTCTTTCATTCTTGATTTTATTTATTTGGGTCCTTTCCTTTTTCTTTTTGATCAAACTGGCTAGTGGTTTATCAATTTTGTTAATTCTTTCAAAGAACCAGCTTCTGGTTTCATTGATCTGTTTTTGTTGTTGTTGTTGTTGTTGTTGTTGTTGTTGTTTTGATAACATTGATTTCTGCTCTAATGTTTATTATTTCCTGTCTTCTGCTGGCTTTGGGTTTTATTTGCTGTTCTTTTTCCAGCTCCTTAAGGTCTAAGGTTAGGTTGTGTATCTTTCTTCCTTCTTTAGGAAGGCCTAGATTGCTAGATACTTCCCTCTTATGACTGCCTTTGCTATGTGCCAGAGGTTTGGGGCTGTGGTATTATCATTTTCATTGACTTCCAGGTACTTTTTAATGTCCTCTTTAACTTTTTGGTTAGCCCATCCATCTTTAGTAGGATGGTCTTTAGTCTCCAAGTATTTATTATCTTTCCACATTTTTTCTTGTGGTTGATTTAGAATTTCATAGCATTGTGATCTGAAAATATGCACAGTATGATCTCGATCTTTTTGTACTTGTTGAGGGCTGATTTGTGTCCCCGTATGTGATCTATTCTGGACAATGTTCTAGTGCACTTGAGAAGAATGTGTATTCTACTGCGTTAGGATGAAATGTTCTGAATATATCTGTTAAGTCCGTCTGGTACAGTGTGTCATTCAAAGCCATTCCTTCCTTTTTGATTTTCTGTTTAGATGATCTGTCCATTGTTGTAAGTGTGGTTTTGAAGTTCCCTACTATTATGGTTTTATTGTCAATGAGTTTCTTTATGTTTGTGATTAATGATTTATATATTTGGGTGTTACCACGTTTGGAGCATAAATGTGTATAATTGTTAGATCTTCTTGGTGGATAGACCCCTTAATTATGATATAATGCCCTTCTTCATCTCTTGTTACAGTCTTTACATTAAAGTCTAGATTGTCTGATATTAGTATGGCTACTCTAGCTTTCTTTTGGCCACCATTAGCATGGTAGATTGTTCTCCATCCCCTTCCTTTCAATCTGAAGGTGTCTTTAGGTCTAAAGTGGGTCTCTTGTAAACAGCATATAGATGGATCTTGTTTTCTTTTCCATTCTGTTACTCTATATCTTTTGATTGGAGCACTTAGTCCATTGACATTTAGAGTGGGTACTGAATGATGTGAATTTATTGCCATTATGTTGCCTGTAGATTTGGAGTTTCTGGTTGGTGTTCTCTGGTCCTTTCTAGTCTTTGTTGCTTTTGGTCTTTTAAAATACATTTTATTTTATTTTATTTTATTTTTGTTGTCTTTTCTCCCCTCAGAGAGTTCTCCTTAAAATTTCTTGCTGGGCTGGTTTAGTGGTCAAGAACTCCTTTAATTTTTGTTTGGGAAACCTTTTATCTCTCCTTCTATTTTGAATGACAGCCTTGCGTGGTAAAGAATTTTTGGCTACATATTTTTCTGATTCAGCACATTGAATATATCCTGCCACTTCTTTCTGGCCAGCCAAGTTTCTGTGGATAGGTCTGCTGTGAATCTGAGCTGTCTTTCCTTGTCAGTTAAAGACTTTTTTCCCTTGTTGCTTTCATAATTCTTTCCTTGTCTGAGTAATTTAGAATTTGACTATGATATGCCTTGTTGATGGTCAGTTTTTGTTGAATCTAATTGGAGTCCTCTGTGCTTCCTGGATTTTGATGTCTGTGTCTTTCCCCAGGTAGGAAAGTTTTCCGCTATGATTTGCTCACATAAAACTTATACCCGTTTTTCTTTCTCTTCATTTTCTGGGGCCCCTATGATTCTGATGTTATTCCTTTTCAATGAGTCACTGAGTTCTCTAATTCTTAAATCATGCTCTTTTGCCTTAGTCTCCCTCTTTTTTTCTGCTTCATTGTTCTCCATAAGTTTGTCCTCTTTATCTCTGATTTGCTGCTCTGCTTCTTCCATCCTTGCTGCCATGACATCCATTTAAGATTGCAGCTCAGTTATAGCATTTTTTATTTCATTCTGACTAGCTTTGACTTCTTTTATCTCTGCAGAAAGGATTTGTAACCTATTTTCAGTGCCAGTATTCTTATTATCGTGATTCTAAATTTTGGTTTAGGCGTCTTGCTGTATCTGTGGTGATTAATTCCCTGGCTGTAATTTCTTCCTGTTCTTTCTTTTGGGGTGAATTCCTTCATTTCATCATTTTGAAGGAAGAAAAGGAATTAGTAAAGTAAAAAAAAAGAAAAATTAAAAAATTAAAAACAACACAAAAAAATAAAATAAAGGATGCTAGATCCTAGGTGTGTTTTGGTCTGGTTGTTTAAAGGAGCTTGATAGATTAGAGAAAAAAGGGAAAGATAAGAAAAGAGAAAAAAGGAAAACGTTTGAAAATTTGAAAACATGAATATAATAGAATAGAATAAAATGAAATGATGGAAGTGAAATGAATTTTTAAAATTTACAAAATAAAAAATATAGTGGGAAAAATTAAAAATATTTTTAATAAAAATGGAAAATAAATATAATTTTTTTCTCTTTCTGTATTGAAGAATAAGAAAAGAAAAAAAATTGAATAGATGGACCTGTGAACAGACTGAAATATGATTGAAATTACATCGGTTTCTCCTAGAAGTCAAACTACGAAGCACGTTATAGTCAGTAAACTAAGCAGATGGAGTGACTTGTGGTGTTCCTAAAGTGCACAGTTGGCCCAATTGGATGGGGCTTAGTGTAATGGCTCTATTCTCCACTAGATGGCGCTGCTTAGCTTGCTGGGGGTGGATTGTTGTGGCGCTTATAGGTATGTATGCACATGCACAGGAGGGGTGAAAATAGCATCACCCAGCTACCCAATCCCTAGTACCAGAACTCTATGCTTTCCCAGACAGACCATCAAGCACCCCACCTTTGTCTCTGGCTTATGTCCACTCATTGCTTTTACACTGTAAACAGGCTGTCAGGCTGCCAGGCGACACCTCCCTCCTGAGTTTTATCTCAGATGCGGCTGTGTTTCCCAACCCTTCACTTCTGAGAGACTGGGGCTTTGGCCTGTTCTGACCCTCTGGGTGAGGGTCTCACCAAGCAATTGCCTGGTGCCAGCTACCCCCAGGGATGTTCGGGAGACTGCACTGCTGCCGATTCCCTGAGACTGTGGGTGGGTGCCAGCCCACCCCAGAAAAATTTCACGTGATCATGTAGCAGCAGCATCCAGGGATCATGGAAAAATCACAACACCCATCTGTCACCAGGCTTCCCACTTAACGTCCTTGTTCCAGTACCAGTGAGTGTGGTTGTTTGCCAGGGTCTGCTGGGACCTTTGCCTGTGGGGTGGCTGCACAGCCTCTACCAGATGTCCTCCCAGCAGGGGAACTGCCTCTAGTGTGTGACCCAAGGACCCCTCAGACCTTGCTCTCTGTTCCTAAGGATTCGCCCTTCCCACCAGAGCACCACCAGGTATTGAGCTGTGGCATTTCAGACTCTATGCTTCCCTGTTTATGGAGTCTTAATGGAATTTAAACCCTCTCCTTTCTCCCTTTTTTGTTCGGTCTTTCGTGTATTCTTTCTTTCCTCTCCAGATGCTTTCGAGTGGGGGTATGCTATCTGTACTCTACCCGCCCCCCCACTGTCTCCATCCTCTCTCCACAAGCAAAAACAGCTCTTGCCCCCCCCCCCCCATGGCTTCTCTCTCCCTCAGTTCATCTCTCCACACCATGTACCTCCTGAGTTCTGTGTTTCAGGTTGTATAGATTGTTGTGTTGATCCTCAAATCAGTTTTCTAGGTGTGCAAGATGGTTTAGTGTTGATCTGGCTTCATTTCAGGGAGGAGAGATGCAAAAAACAATTTCCATGCTGTTCCACCATCTTGGCCCATCCTGTTTATTTTTTTTAAGAGAGAGAGACAGACAGAGAGACAGGAAGAGCACAAGCAGGGGAGGGGCAGAGAGAGAGGGAGACACAGAGTCAGAGGAAGGCTCCAGGCTCTGAGCTTTCAGCACAGAGTCTGACATGGGGCTTAAACTCACTAATCGTGAGATCATGACCTGAGCCAAAGTAGCATGCTTAACCAACTGAGCCACCCAGGTGCCCCCTGAATTCCTTTATTAAACTCCCATTTTCCTTGATGATGGAAACTTGACCTTAATTCAGGGTGTTTCTGTCTCCTTCTACTCCTGGGGGCACATCTTCATTCAGAGGCAAAGTGGGGTGGAGAGCAAGGTAAGTTACAATGATGTTTGAATGGAGTGGGTTGGGTCCTTGGTCTTCATCTATCCAGTCTGGCATCCTCTGAAGTGTTATTCCTCCTACCCAGTCTTGGTTACTAATATCTTTACACATTGACATTCAGTAATTTCCTCTTTGGTCTAAATGAAATAAAAGAGGTTATAAGAATGTTTAAAGCAATATGGAATGGGAGGGAAGAAATACACAAGCATGGATGATATGATCATCTCAACATATTTTGGCAACTTTCTCCTACTATGATTTATATTTGGGGTGCAACTTGTAGCCTTTGAATGAGGAAAGAATATTAATTTTATTTTCACAAAGAAAGTAGTAGGTGCTCTATTTAAGTAATTTAAAATGAATTGATTCAAATACTTCAAGCAAAGAAATTCTGAGGAGCCATTTAATTATTCTCACGAGACTAACTGAATGTGAGCTTCAGAGACCTTATTTTTAAAAATTTAGACATTGAGTTGTTTGGAGGAAGGTTTTTCATATGTTCCTCTGCCCCATGGGGAATTTAAAGTGCTCTATCATCTAATCTCTATTATTTTATGAGCAGTACTTTGGTACTAAATCTATAGCTAAAAGTTGAACCACTCATTCACAGTTGGAGCACATCTGAAACAAAGATAGGTCAAAAATAGCTCTGTGATAATTACCATCTTTTTGAAGAACACAGGTTAGCATTTATAACCCATCTAATTCTTTTGTACTGATGAAATATATTTTTTAAAAAATAACGATTTCTGTGTATGTTATTAATTGTAATTTTCACTGGGGAAATTGGAGCACAAAACATCACAATGTTCCCCTAATTACACTGTGGCAGATGGAACAAGAACTGTATATTCTGCCAATTAACTGTGTTTTTTTTCTTAAATTACAAGTGCATGGTCATTTCAATAAATGTCATTCCTATTTTATGCATAAGCTTTCTGCTCCTCTGGAATATTTTCTTGCCCCCCATGGAAATAAAGGAAATTGAGCAAAATGGAACAAAGAAGATAACAAATACATTCAAAAGTGCCATTATTTAATATTTTCATGCCACCACTTGAGAATGAAATTAGACTGCAAGGGACAACATGGGCAATTGGGCAGACCTTTGCATAATAGGTGTTCCCATTGTACAAGAATCTGGGGGATTGGAGCGTTTATCCAGGTGGAATAGAGGGTGAGAGGAAGTGAATTGGCCACTGCTCAGCCCGGGGGAGATGAGGTGGAAAAGCCTCTGAGAAGAGAGACCAAGGGAGCATTTACAAGATGGGTGAAACCCAAATTTTGCTAGTTCTTTTAGATTCCAAGTGGAGGGAGCGGATGTCAAAGGAAGGAAGAATCAGAGATCATCGGCATGAGATTTTTAGAAGGGATGTGGAGTAAGGAGTTGGAATTCCAACTGGAAGAAACCACAGAAAGAGTTAATGGTATGGGGCACCTGTGTAGCTCAGTCGGTTAAGCATCTGACTTCAGCTCAGGTCACAATCTCACAGTCCATGGGTTCTAGCCCCACATCAGGCTTTGTGCTGATAATTCAGAGCCTGGAGGCTGCTTCAGATTCTGTGTCTCCCTCTCTCTCTGCCCGTCCCCCACTCTCTCTCTCTCAAAAATGAATAAACATTAAAAAAAACAGTTAATGGTAGCACTAATGACATTTTCTAAGTTACAAGGTGATATTAGAAATTGCTTATGCTTGAAATGTTTTTATTTCTGTTTCTTCCACCATTGATTTGGTTGGGTTTCCTATCTATAAAATATATGATCAAGTGGCGATGACAAGCCTATTATTTATTGTGTGCCATGTGCTGTGCCAATTAGCAGAAGCATGTAGCATCGTCCCTTGCAGTGAAGTATGGGATACATAGAAGAATGATAAAATTATAATTTGGTGGAATTGCAAAAATTAAATGATTTGCAAGTTATGGAGGCAGCTCATCGAAGAGAATGATTGTTGCTTGGGTTTGAGTAGGGAATTCTGGGTAGCTTTTGCAGAGAAGTGTTCTAGAAGATAAATAAGAGATGGTTAGGTACATAAGGAAGGAACAGCATTTTAAAGTTTATTTATTTTGAGAGAGACAGAGACAGTGAAAGTTGGGGGTGGGGTGGAGAGAGACAGAGATAGAGAATCCTAAGCAGGCTCCGTGTTGCCAGCCCAGAGCCGGATGTGGGGCTTGAGCTCACAAAACTTTGAGATCATGACCTGAGCCAAAACCAAGAGTTAGATGCTTAACCGACTGAGCCACCCAGGAGCCCCAGAACAAGTATTTTAAATGGAGGAGATAGCATGTGAAAATTCACTGAATCAAGACATTTCAAAGGAAGTAATTCTCTTCAAATATTTAACACAATACAGATTTTAATTCATAGTTATTAATGTTTTAAATAAAACTCTTGTGCTAGAGAACTGTCATTTTCCTGGTCATTTTGAGGGGAATTATTATTATTATTATTTTTTATTTTTTTACTGCCAATAGTCATTTGCCAATTTTGGTACTGACTAATGTCTCTTTCCCCATGTTGCTCTCAAAAAAAACCCAAAAAACAAACAAACAAAAAAACACATTGCTTGTATTTTTCACAATCTGTTCCTTACTCCATCTTTGTCAGAGCACCAGTGAAGGAGGAACTCTATTCTTTGCATTAGAGAAGGCTCAAGTTACCAAGAAATTATTGAGTCAGTTGCAACTGGGCAGTGGTAATTCAGTAGTACTAATACTAGGAGCTTTTCCCAAGGTCTTGGGCTTTCTTTGCCTTCTGGGTGGATCTCAGAAGATGAGTCTATCAGGCAAGAAGCAAGCCTGTTTCTGATGGGTGGCGGCCATAATTAATGTGGTTTTGTGTCAATTTAGCTAATCTGGAAGTGTAGTGCCTAGAATCTCCTTCCTTGTCTGATTCTAGGTTAGTCCCAAGAGAAATTTTGTGAAATTCGGAAGATGAGGCCAGGCAACGGCCGTATCACTACAAAGGCTTGTTTGGCTGGGTACTACTTCGGCATTGCGTGACTGCTGCCCCAGGTCCGCTTTGTGACCTTGCACACTAGCTGGGACCCCAGCTTCTCTCACTCCTTTTGGATCCCTTTCTTCAGCTTCTTAACTTTCTGGGCAAAGCCCATGTATGTGGTCTTGGCCGAGTGCACTGGCTTCTGCAGGTCACTCGTGTTAGGTGTGAGACAGACAAGGGTTCAAGTTTGTCCTCACTCTCCCCCACTTCACGTTGGCTGTCAACTCTGCTCACTGAGAGTCACTTCAGGCCCGTGGCCAGAAACAGAGCCAATGGCATCCACAATTGTGTAAAGTTGCATTCGTAGTAAGTCTCTTCTTTCCTACTGTGGTTCTGCTTCCCTGATTGAAACTTCACTGGTACAGTCCCCTCACCACATGTCATGATGCTCTTATAGCTAATTTGTGATTATTAATTGTGTTAAGGAATTTGAATGGCATATGTAATTGAAATTACAGGTGATCAAAGGTCTCATTTAATAATTTCAATGATTTTGGGGCACCTGGGTGGCTCAGTCGGTTAAGCCTCAGACTTTGGCTCAGGTCATGATCTCGTGGTTTACAGGTTCGAGCCCCACGTCGGGCTCTGTGCTGACAGCTCAGAGCCTGGGGCCTGCTTCAGATTCTGTGTCTCCCTCTCTCTCTGCCCCTCCCCCCTCACACTCTGTTTCTCTCTCCTTCAAAAATAAACATCAAAAAATAAATATATAATTTCAACCATTTCTCCTAATAAATATTAAAATTAGATGACTCACATTTCACCACCTTTACAAATGGATTGAATGATGAATTCAGTTAATGATTTTTTCATATAAATTAATGCTCTTTCCAAAGAGCACAACTTAGTGCTAGGGGGGATTAAAACCGTTGTAAAACCTATCCTCTTTTTGGCATACAGTGGGGGTGTTTGGACAGAATGTTTACAGGTAGGATAAAAGGAGAAGGCTAAAAATTTAAATGATGATTTGGTTATAGTATAGGTACACATACAGAGAAATATTGACACCATTTTTAGAAATTCCAAGAGCTCTTGTTCTTGCACATGTGAATCAATCCTTATTGACTCTGGGCTTGACCATGCGATTTTCTTGGGCTAACAGGCATTAGCAAGTGAAGTGCAGACAGAGGCTTGATAAGAGCTTGTGCACTGGGGCTTGGCCTTTTGGAAAGTTCCTTCTTTAGAGCTTGTTGCCATACTATAAGGAACCTTGGGCTGAGTCATGAGAAGCAATCTGGAGAGAGGCTTGGAGGATTAGGGGCTGTCTTGGACTTATCAACTGAAGGCAACTGCATGAGCAATATCCATGGAACAGGAGAATCACCAGCTGAACCTTGCCGGAATTCCTAATAAACGGAATTCTGTGGAATAACAGATTGTTGTTTAGGGGTGGTTGGTTATACAACAATGGAAGATTGAAATAGCCATGACAAAGCATTAATAATAAACTTGTTCCTTCTTCTTTTTTCTTTTTTTATAAAAAACTGTGCACTGACTTAATTCTGACTATGCCTCCTTTTACTCCTTCCTTAAATTCCTTATTACTTTTCATGGTCTCCACTTCTCCTTTTCTCATCAGAGCATGGGTGGTCGTTCTTCTAGGTAGCATGCGTTGGGAGACACTTAGAAACCCCATATACCCCAGAATATCTTCCTTCTCAGTCTGTCCTGGTACTTGAGACTTCAGCATTATTTAAAGAATGATTTTTTTCTTCTAAGCTACGAATTCCCTTCTCCAAGGACGAACTATGCCTGGACACATAATATTATCCTCTGTCAATCACCATGGAGCCAGGATTAGTTTGTTCGTTTGCTCTCCTTGGAAGAGGCAGGGAGGAACTGACTCTAGCTTGCCAGGGGGCCCTGCCCACACATGTACATCTGCCTGCAAGTCTTCCCCCTTATTCTGTCAGCCAGTTAACTACTTCTCTTCCTTCAGCTCTGGACTCCATTAACAGTTTCTTAGGGAAGTGTCCCTGAACCCCCTGATTAAATCTATTCTCCGATTACAGGTGCTCATAGAACCAACTGCCTCTTCTTCAGAGCAATTTCAGTCAACCTTTTAAATATGTAATTATGTTATATTTACATCACCTGGGACTATAAGCTCTAAGGAGATAGAGATCATGATTATTTTTGCCCACTGTGGTATTCTCGATACTTAGAATATACTCTGACACATGGAGTGTATTTAATACATAGTTGTTAAAGAAACAAATGAATGACTGGGTGAACTGAGATTCTGAACAATTGAATTCTCTTTTCCTTTCTTACTTTAGACCCTTTTGTGCCTGGACTGGATGTATTAATACTATTTTAGGCAAGAAAGAAGGCACGTGGCATTCTAAAAACTCTGAGATGTTTCAAGAAGGGAAATTATTAAAATGTCAATACTACCCAAAACAATCTACACATTTAATGCAATCCCAATCAAAATTGTACTGGCATTCTTCTCAAAGCTAGAACAAATAATCCTAAAATTTGTATGGAACCACAAAAGACCCCAAATATGCAAATTAATATTGAAGAAGAAAACCAAAGTGGAAGGCATCACAATCCCAGATTTTAGCCTCTATTACAAAGCTGTAATCATCAAGAGAGTATGGTATTGGCACAAAAACAGACACATAGACCAATGGAATACAATAGAGAACCCAGAATTAGACCCACAAATGTATGGCCAACTAATCTTTGACAACGCAGGAAAGAGCATCCAATGGAAAAAAGAGAGTCTCTTTAGCAAATGGTGCTGGGAGAACTGGACAGCAACATGCAGAAGAATGAAACTAGACCACCTTCTTACACCATACACAAAAATAAACTCAAAATGGATGAAAGACCTAACTGTGAGACAGGAAACCATCAAAACCCTAGAGGAGAAAGCAGGCAACAACCTCTTTGACCTCAGCAATTTCTTACTCGACACATCTCCAAAGGCAAGGGAATTAAAAGCAAAAATGAACTATTGGGACTTCATCAAGATAAAAAGTTTCTGCACTGCAAAGGAAACAATCAACAAAGCTAAAAGGCAACTGATGGAACGGGAAAAGATATTTGCAAATGACATATTGGATAAAGGGCTAGTGTCCAAAATCTATAAAGAACTTACCAAACTCCACACCCGAAAAAAAAAATCCAGTGAAGAAATGGGCAGAAGACACGAATAGACTTTTCCAAAGAAGACATCCAGATCACCAACAGACACATAAAAAGATGCTCAACGTCACTCATCATCAGGGAAATACAAATCAAAACCACACTGAGATACCACCTCACACCGGTCAGAGTGGCTAAACTGAACAAATCAGGAAACTACAGATGCTGCTGAGGATGTGGAGAAATGGGAACCCTCTTGAACTGTTGGTGGGAATGCAAACTGGTGCAGTCGCTCTGGAAACCAGTGTGGAGGTTCCTCAAAAAATTGAAAATAGAGCTACCCTATGACCTAGCAATAGCACTACTAGGAATTTACCCAAGGGATACAGGAGTGCTGATGCATAGGGGCACTTGTGTCCCCAATGTTTACAGCAGCACTTTCAACAGTAGCCAGATTGTGAAAAGAGCCTAAATGTCCATCAACTGATGAGTGGATAAAGAAGACTTGGTTTATATATTCAGTGGAATACTACTTGGCAATGAGAAAGAATGAGATCATGCCATTTGCAGCAGAGTGGGTGGAACTGAAAGGTATTATGCTGAGTGAAATAAGTCAGTCAGAGAAGGACAGGTATATGTTTTTACTCATATGTGGATCCTGAGAAACTGAACAGAAGGCCATGGGGGAAGGGAAGGGGGCAAAAATAGATACAAAGAGAGAAGGAGGGAGGCAAACCACAAGAGACTCTTAAATACAGAGAACAAGCTAACGGTGGATGGGGTGTGGGGGAGAGGGAAAATGGGTGATGGGCATTGAGGAGGGCACTTGCTGGGATGAGCACTGGGTGTTGTATGTAAGCCAATTTGACAATAAATTGTATTCATAAAAAAATAACACGAAACAAAATTTAAAAAGGGGAATTAAAAATTGAGGGTGCTATGCTGAAGCTAAGACTTACTAGAACATTGTGGACTCCCTTACAATGCCTTATCTATTTAAATTCTTACCCCTGGATAGAAACATTCCCAGAAATAAGAAAACTAGTAAGAGTTAACATGAGTACTAGCATGTATTGTAAAAACATTATGGGGCTGCCATAAATAGTATTTCTCTTTTTCCATGCAGTAATAGTTAAAAGCTTCCCTTTATAATTAAACAATTTTGGATTATTGAGGAAGAACTGTAATGCTTTATTTTAATTGAGGTATAAGTGACGTATAATATTATATTATTTTCAGGTGTGCAATATCGTGATTTAATATTTGTGAACACTGCAAAGTGATCACCATAATAAGTCAGAACCACAATGCTTCAATACACTTTGTAGTTCTCTCATTTATCTTCATTAAAGTATGTAATAATTAAACAGTCATTTATAGTAGGTTTACTAACATGAGAAGAAAAAAAGAAGTGTTGGAGCTTTACATTTTATTTTAATATTACTATTCTCACTTTGAACAGGTTGAGCAAGAATGGCAATCATGATTTAGCCAGTATTTAATTTGTGAAGAGTGTTTTTGTAATCCTCATAGCGTTGTGAAATCAAAACCTTCCACTTTTATTTCCTTAGGGATAATTGCTGTTTATTCTCCAATTTAGAATATCTGGGAAAATAATTAACCTGGAGAAGCATCTCTCAAAAATGTGGTGATAATGGCAGGTAAGAGAAGAATGGTTTCTATGGTTACAAAAGTTTAGGCAATGCTGGATTAAACAAAATTCAATGGTATTTTTCTCTTTTTAATCACAGGGACTGATGACACTCTCTGTAAAGCTCCAAGAAGAAAGGATATACAGCATTTCCCACTGTCTTCTGGTGACTGAATTTTAAAATGTAATTCAGCATTTTAATTAATTAATTTTTATTTTCTTTGTGTGCTGTTTGGAATTTAAATGTGCTCTGCTAACCACCTAGAGAGAAGTCTTCTCTTAAAAAAATTTTTTTTAACATTCATTCATTTTTGAGAGACAGAGATAGAGCATGAATGGGGGGGCGGGGTGCAGAGAGAGACGAAGACAGAATCTGAAGCAGGCTCCAGGCTCTGAGCTGTCAGCACAGAGCCCAATGAGGGGCTGAACCCATGAACCATGAGATCATGACCTGAGCTGAAGTCGGACACCTAACCTACTGAGCCACCCAGGTGCCCCTAGAGAAGTCTTCTCTTCTGCATTTAGAGAGGTATGTCTATACATTTACCAAATCCCTGGTGATCTGTTTCTCTCCTGGCCTTTTCTATAACCTATGATCCTCTTGTTCTAGGAAATACTTACTGTGTTCCTATTTCTATCAGCATGCTAATTATAATAATAGTTACCATTTTGAATATTCACTATGTGCCAGGCATGACTGTAAAAACTTTCAATGTGATAACTCATTAATCACAAAAGAACAATCCTTTGAGTAGGTATCCCATTTTACAGATGTAGAGGCTCAGAGTCCAGTGAATTAAATAGGTGGTGGGGTCAGGATTTGAACTGGGAAGTCTGGCTCTACTCTGAGCTGCAATACTATGCTGTCATACAACTGATTTCCCAACTAACTTTAAGAAAACAACATCTTGGTAAGTTGAGAACTACTTGTAAATTGTGAGCTCTTCGAGATGCTAAACAAGCAAGGCAGTACAGTTTAATGTACCAATTTGACATTTGCTTAACTTCATGCATGTGTTTGGCAGTCGATTTTTCCAGAAGACTTCTTCACCTTTTAGAAATACAGAATCTGTTGTTTTGGTGTGGTGCCATGAGAAGGATCCTGTGCTTTGCTGCTGGAATATGGACTACTTGTTTCTAAGTGCAGGCTGCTCTTGAGTTTTCCTTTTCTTCCTTTTTTTCTTTTTTTAATGGTGTAGCTGTAGACCTTATGTATTTAAACAAACATAACCACACTATAAGCTACAAATAATTCAACTACAAAACCCATCGTGGTTCTGGTATTAACTACCACTCCTTCCTTTCTAGAATGTTATGAAGCTTGTAGTCTAGACTGGTCCTCCTCTTTGCTATTACCTGAGATCTTTCTTGACTTCTGTTGCTCCATGTTTCCTACAGAGGTTGCTTCTTTAGAGCAGAGCTTATTCAGTTTCTGCAGAAAATTGTCTCATTCTGCAGTTGCTCACAGTTTAGAGTCCTCTCTTCTTTTTACAGCCTAATAATTCTGATAAACCACATTCTACTCTCTGTATTACCCCAAAGTTAGTCTTTCTATACTTGTTTATATAATAAATGTAAAATCAAAATAAAATATAAAAATTTATTGATTATTAGAGGCAGAGCACAGCTGAAGCTATATAATCTAAGGAGACTCAGGAGACTCTTCAGCTTTAATTACAGTTTTGTTGTTTTGCTCGAAATTGTGTAAAATTATCAAGGTTTTCTAAAACAAGAGAACTTAACTTTAATCCCAACATTAGTTTATCTTCTCTATTTGAAAGCTATTTTCTTTATCAACCAAAGCTCTCAGATGGGTAGTTGACTTTTGCTCACACTCTCTTCACTTGTCAGAACCCTTTGTTTTTGGCTCCTACCCTAATTATTTAGCTGAAATCACTCTCTTGAAAATCAACCTCCTTATCACTCAATGTAAATCTCAGGACTCATCTTCTTGGACATCTCTCTAATATTTGACGGCATGGACCAGGCACTGCAGAAAATGGCTCCTCACTGGTATACTACTGCTATAATTAACATAGTCTATGAGCACATGACCTCCTTGACACTTCTTTTTCCTATATTGAAAAAGATCTTATATTAACTAAGATCCTTGACAATTCTTCCACACATGCTCCTGATAATTCATTTCTCTCCCATTTGTACTCTGTATTTTTTTTTTTTCTAACTTGGTTCATTTGGGCCCATTTCCTTTCCTTTGCGATAAAGATCCAGAAGCCTGCCATCCAGTGGGTTGACTGTTGCTTCTAACTTTTTGTTACCTACAAGTATGGCATCAATTTTTTCATCGAATTCACTGAGGAAAAATAATTCCCTTATTTCACAGAGCGTAGGATGAAACTGAATGATACATGCTACAGACTCTTCTCCAAGTCTGACATCAATCTGTTAATCAGGGCAATTTAGGTACAAATAGCAATAAATCTATTGCATCCACATTTCTTCACTTTTTGTCCAGGAGGGTATCTTTAAAAGCTTTGTCAAATTTCTTCTGAAAATACACAGAAATAAGGAACTGACTAACCTAATAAACATACAAAAACAGAAATGAATTAGTTCTGGTAGGACTTGTTTCCTATGACCTAATCATGATTCACATTACACACTGTTCCCTTTTAAAATGTTCATAGCCTGAGATTTTAATAATTTGTTCTAGAATGTAGTTGAGGATGATCAGTATATTTCTAGTCCATCGTTTATAGTATCTACGTCTTGCCATGTTTGGAACGTCAGGGATGTATTTGTCCTCTATCAGTCTTACAGCATTTCTCTTATTTGTCTTAATTTCTCAAAGATGGCTGACCACACATTTAGCAGTCTCAAGGCATATTCTGAAATTATACTTGGAAAAAGCATGTACAGATCTTATTTGGACACATTTTAGAAGAGTAAGAGGTTCTTTATAAAGTCTGCTCTTTTGTCCTTCCCAGCTAGGGTTCACTCTACTTTTCAAAGAAGAAAGGAAACTAGCATTTGAAGAAACCAACCTTCTGTCTGTTCCTTATTACCAAGGTCTGAAAACTTGTGTCTCTCAAGTTCACATTTTTTTCAAAATACAACATAAAGAGCCCAGTTTATTGTTCTATTTTTCCACAATCTTGAGTTCACTTTGTACTTTTGCTTGCTTTGGCATTATTCTTATACCTCTATGACACTTTTTATTATTGTCCTTGGTAATGAATCCTTTTATCATCTTTTGTTCACTCCGTTTTAATTTTTTTAATGTTTATTTATTTTTGAGAGAGAGAGAGAGAGCAAGCATGTGTGATCTCGTTAGCAGGGGAGGGGCTGAGAGAGAGGGAGACACAGAATCCAAAGCAGGCTCCAGGCTCTGAGCTGTCAGCACAGAGCCTGACTTGGGGCTTGAATCCATGAACCATGAGATCATGACCTGAGCTGAAGTCAGACACTTAACCGACTGAGCCACCCACGTGCCCTGTTCACTCCCTTTAAAAAAAAAATTTTTTTTAATGTTTTTATTTATTTTTGAGCAAGTGAGAGAGAGAGAGAGAGAGAGAGAGAGAGAGAGAGAGAGGGAGGAAGGGGCAGAGAGAGAGGGAGACACAGAATCCTAAGCAGGCTCCAGGCTCTAGGCTCTGAGCTGTCAGCACAGAGGAACTTGAACTCATGAACCACCAGATCATGACCTGAGCTAAAGTCAGACGCTTAACTGACTGAAGCACCCAGGCACCCTGTGTTCACTCCCTTTTAAAGTTTGAAATCCTAGAAATGCTGTGTATTGCCTTTCTTGCATAAAACATATTCATAAGCATCACCTAAGACTTCCAGGTTTAAAGAAAAATTAGAACAAGAATCTAAAAATACCTTCAAACCAGTTTGAATGCAGAATCATTCTAGATTTTTATGGTTTCTCCTTAATCTTCTATATTTGTCTCACTTCCACCTGATTCAACCCCAGTTTTTGAACTTATATTTGATAAATTGATGTAGTATTTACTGAAATTGTGTAATTAATATTGTATAACTACAACTAAATCTGGCATAGATGTATTTGGGACAAAATCTAATTGCCTCTTGTTGAGCATTCAACTCAGCTAGTAGGAACAGAAGTTTTATGAACGTTTTAGGGTAGCTTTCTAGCCTAAGCATCAGTAAGCAGTAGGTGTAAATCAATACATTTTATAGACATAATAGAGAGCTCTGGTTAATCTGGTGAGTTGGTTAAATGGAGGCTGACCAAGAGAGCTCCTACTGTAAAGATGTGCACCTTGCCATCTGATGAAATTGCAAAATGGTACCAGTTCTATTTCACCATTCTGATTAGAACTGACTAATTCTACTCTACACTATACTCTATCATAACACCTGTAATACTTTATGTCCCTAATGTCTATTTCTGCTGGATAGTGAATTTCTTGAGGGCAGAGATTGTTCTCGATAAATGGTTAGGTGAATATATTAAAAAAAATCATTTTAGTGTGATAATGAAAAGGGGAGGAAGAAAAGAAATGCATGGACAGATACAGAAAACAAAATGTCAAAGCCAATCTGGGATATTGCTACGGTGAAATGTGCCACTTTATGCTGTCTGAGGACCCATAGTCATTGGTCGTAGAAAGGCCAGTGGGAGTTGGAAATAGAAAGTAAGCTAATTCTCAATTTCTGAAAGTTCAAAAGAACAACAAAACTTGAAATACATAGTTTTTTTTTAAAGTTTATTTATTTATTGAGAGAGAGAGAGAGAGAGTGAGCACACAAGCAGGGGGAGGGGCAGAGTGAGAGGGAAAGAGAGAGAATCCCACACACTGTGTAGAGCCAGATGCAGGGGCTCGAATTCATGAACCAGGAGATCATGATCTGAGCCAAAACCAAGAGTCTGAGCTTAACCAACTGAGCCACCTAGGCACCCCAAAATACATAACATTTTTAACCTTAGCCATAATATTTGCATTTAACAAATCTCATTCTGTTTTAGAACAATGGTAAAATGGTGCTCATTTAGGCTTAATTAGTACAGATTAAATTGTGATCATCTGCAGGAACTGTTCTGTAATTATTCTGCTTCTTCACTAGATGGTGCTTGTGAGCCAATTAGAAAGAAGATTTTATTTATGGTTTATTCACTGAAGGGGAAGCAAGGGGAAATTTCTGAATTAAATAGAATAAGGCTATGAAAAATTAGAAAAATCTAAGACAGCCCTTTATAGTTGTTAGAGTACTTGGAGAAAATCTCATCTTCCTTTTTGGTAAAAATATTAACCTCTTGAATGAAAAAAAAAACCCATTAAGAAAAATCACCAAATTCTGAATGTTTTATGGGCTAACTGTCCAAACTTAGTGAATTAAAAATTTCTCTTTCCTCTGCTTAAAATACAGCATTAATCTTTGGCTGGAAGCAAAACCATTTAAATTGTTACATTATGAGAGTAATTGTTTCATTTCATAACGTTTCTTTGTGAAAGGGGTTATTGTCTAGATTTTACATGGTGTGCGATCGGCAATATCCCTTTCCTTTAATTTAGAGGCATTGAAGTGTAGGAGTTGAAAGAGAAGGCTCTGGATTCATACCACTTGGACTTTACCCCAGATCTGCCCCTTCCTAGCTGTGCAATCTTTGGTACTTCACCTCTATAAACTTCCTTTCCTTCATCTTGCAAAATGAGAGTGCCATAGCCTCCATCTTACGTATAAAATAATATGTGTATAAAAGACTTAAAACGGTGCCTGGCACATAGTAAGCCCTCAGGAAATGTCAGCATTCCTGACATTTCTCATCATGTTTCATTTAATAATAAAGACTGATATATTCCCAGCGACAAGACAATCGTGGAAAATGTCAATTTAATTAAGTTCGCACTTCTTTCCTCCTTTTTTTTCTCATTCCAGTATTCCAACCTATTACTACTCTGCCTTTATCTTATATTTTACCAAGTATTTGTTTCAGGAACAAATTATGTTCTTGCACAGGGGAATGCTCATCTCTGCGTCGTTCCGATTTTAGTCTAAGTGCTGCGGAAGCGAGCACGAGGCATTTATGTCCTAACGTGCGGTAGCTGCGATCGCTTAGCCTCTTTTGAATTTCAGGAAAAGATGGTTTTGTTTTCTCATTATAGTTCCTGAGATCGAATGATTGCGGTGACTGACGGCAAACATCCCCCAGGGGAGTTTCTGTTGCTGACACTACCTGACGGTTGCTAGGATGGTTGGCAAGTATCACAGCAAAGAAAGAAAAGTGTGTGGGGAAGAAATTATTCAAGAGAAATATTTTTTTCTTCCCCAAATGATGGCAATATGAATGTGAAAAAGAAAAGGATAACCGTTTGAATAGATAGATCAAAACTGAAGAAAGGCTATGTCCACATCTGAGAAGTATTATGAACAGATTCCCCAATCGCATTTTTTTGTTTACACTTCTATTTTTAGTGTATGTGGACCCCCGGCCCCCACCTTAACAGTTGTCATCATATGATATGATTGGCGGGACCTGTGTCCTTTGCGCTGAAATATAGGAGATGATATATGAAGAAAAGGTAAGTGGACCATGATGGCCACAAGACAGCTTGTATTTACTAGAGAGTTACTCTGCTAGGGGGGATGGTAGAAATTCTACCTGAAGGGTTACATTTAATGCTCACTACAACTCCACAAAGTTGCCTTTATTATCATCCCCCGTTGCTATCACTGCCATTATCACCACTGAGGAAATGGGTATTTGGAGACATTAAATGGCTTTTCCTAGATTGCATAGTCAGCAAATGATGGAGCTAGTATTCAAATCCAGTTCTGTCTGACTCCAGAGTCTCAGCATTTATCCATCATCCTCGAATGTCAGTTCAAACAAAGACATTGTTTGAATTGATGCTGGAAGTATAGGCTGCACCCTAAATGACACATTTCTTAATTGGCCTACCCTGCTGAGACATTAATTTGTCAGTGTAGGGCAGTATCCTTCATTGGTTTCTTGCATGCCTGGGTAGTCACGAATCAAACTGTCCTTCATAGTTTGAAGATGATACCACCGCACGTGTGTTGTGGCTGAGAAAAACCAACATCCGACAAGCAGTTCTTTCCACATCATGTATACATGCAGATTGCTCTCTGGTTTGTGGCTCTGGCCTCTGTCAGCAGAACCTTGTTTCTGTATTTTGTTCCGCCAAAGCGTGGTTAGCTGAAGCTTCGTTTGCAAAAGGCTTCGCTCTCAGTGAGACTATACGCTCATCAGGGCATCTTCTGTTCCTGTCTCCAGCCATTCTTCGCTTTGCCACACCATCGTCTGGATTGAAGGATCATCGGGAGTCTTTTGGCTTCCCAGGTTTTATATGCAAGACCCGTTAAAATAGTGTGCTGAGGTCCCTTTTAAATACACACCTGGTCTATTAGAACTGAGCTGGGATGATTCACTATTTCAAGGCTAGCGGACAGAATGAACTGCTGACCTTGGTTACTGAGTCTTGCCGTTTGTTGTCCTGAGATAGTCGCTCATTGGACGGAAGATGCTGGCCATGTGTCACAGTCGTAGGGAGGATTGGTCACCCTCCCTGTTTTATAAAACTTCGTTGTGATCAGGTGCTTGAGTACACTTCCAGGGCCCACCAGTCTATACTTCTTATTAGTTACCCTCTAACTAATTGTCCAGGTAGAAAGACAGCTGGTGGCTGGGACTGGGGGTGCATTTGATGACAGTGGGTCATGATGGCTTGGCATTCAGCTAACAAGAAAGCAGCTGCAGTGAACTCATCTTTGTACAACTGCATCCCTTCTCCTCTTCCTCCTTCTCCTCCTTCTGGGCCATATTTATTGACTGCACATTGTAAGCATGAGCCAGGGCATGAGCCAATGTGTAAGCGCGTTGAGCCAGGGTTTCTCAGCCTCAGCATCTTTAATATATTATGAGTCCAAATAAACCTTTGTTGTGGAGGCTGTCCTGTGTGTTGTAGGATACTAAGCAGTGTTTTTGATCTTTATCTACTAAATGTCAGCAGCGGTCTCTCATCCTTTCCTCGTCGTGATAATCAAAAATATCTTTAGACATTACTAAATGTCTCAAAGGGGGCAAAATTACCCCGAGTTGAAAACCACTGGTCTGGGGATATCGTTTCATTTAATCCTCATAATAATTCTATGAAATAGGTAGAAGTATTATTTCCCAGTTTACAGGTGAGGAAATGGAGGCTTATAATGTTAAGAATTTGCCGAGGGTCATACAAAGAGTAATTTTTTTGTGCTGAGATAGCACAAATCTGACCTCAAATCCTGATGTCTTTCTACCTATATGCCATACTAATTACTACTATATGAATTTTGGGTTCTCTTATTGATGCTGTGTCCTCTGATAGTCCACTCCTGGGCCATATTTAACTACTTTCAATCCCTGTATGTATTTTATCTTTTCATTATTCTGTGCCTTTGCACATGCTGTTCTTTCTGCTTAAGATTAACTTTGCTCCCTCTTTCCATCTAAAGAAAACAAATTAATCTTTGTAGCCTGAGCCCTAATGTCATCTCTTCTATAACACTAGACCTGGTCACTATACCTATATCTACCCATTCCCACTTCAACAAGTTGCCTGGGTATTTTGTACTTACAGGTAGGACACTGATATAATATTACGTGAGCTTCTAAAAACATAAAATGTAAAGAAATAAGATTGTATTTTAAGAGTTAAAACATATAATAAACACATAATAGGTTAGAGATTGACAAAGTGACTTTAAAGAGACCAAATTGTCCCTGGCTTAAAAGCTTTGGATATTTCCCTTTTTAAAAAATATATTTTATTTTTAAGTAATCTCTACACCCAACATGGTGCTTGAACTCATGACCCTGAGATCAAGAGTCGCATGTTCTGCCAACTGAGCCAATCAGGCAACCCAACTTTGGCTACTTCCTGATAAAAGGATTGCTGTATTCAAAGAAGAAATTTTGTCCATGAGAATAGGGCTGGGAATCATAGAAATAAAGTCAGAAGCACCTGGTGATGATGTCCATCCCAGCATCATCTAGGGTAAAGGGTGTTATGTCAGGCCAATGTAAGCACCTAGTTTGTCTGTTGGTTACATCTACTGTGGATATTGAGACAGCAGAGTGGTAGAGCCTGATTTTGTTATGTGTTTGACTATCCACTACACCATTGTTTCCTCAAGGCATAGACAAAATGATGTAGGTAATACATGCACGTTCTTACGTAACATAGACTCATATGGTGAAAAAGATATCTGCTTACACTTACCCTTACAGTTTTCTATGAGACATTCTGACACTTTAAGCAGAAAGTTTAGTTTTGGGGCCAGTATGCCTTTAATGCCTTTAACACCAATCTCCCTTTTAAGCATAGAGAGAACAAGACTTGCACTCAGGTCCCTTTGCAAATAATAACTTCTAGTTAACTTGAATATTATTGCTTAGTTTCCATTTATTTTTGTTTCTATATTATGTTTGGTTGAACCAATCAAAGGCAAGTTATTTAGTTTTCCATTTAAGGGAGTGATTTAAAGTTTGTTTTGAAAGTAATAAGTAACAAAATGACATATTTCAAGAAAAAAAATTAAATAAATAGCCATAAAGGTGTGGCAAACAGATATGTCAAAGTCAGGTAGGATTAGAGTGACCAGCTCATCCTGATAGAAAAACAGAAAATCCTAAATCCCACCTCAGTCCTGTGCAAGTTGGGATGATTGATCACCCTAAGTAGAATATGAAAATGTTTGGTTGTTACTCATTAAAATTGCAGGACAATTCAGCCCGAATGATTCGAATGAAGAGATTTACAGAGGTGTGGTTAGGTTGAGGGAACAAACAGTGGATACTGAGGTGGTCCACAGAGACTAGCAACAACTGGAAACTATTACCTATCTGGAGGCTGAAGACACAAGGGGGAGGAAGTAGTGTTTCCAGGCTCAGGGCCCAGTCAGTGGAGTTGGAGCATAGATGATGAGAATCCCAGTGGTCTTGAGAGATGAGGGTCCTGCCAAGAGAAGTGGAACCAAGCAAGGAGAGAGCAAGGAAGAAACATCCCAACTTTTCTCTTTTCCCACCCTCTAATTTCCTGCTGGTGCCTCTCAATAGCTGAACCCATACTGAAGCCTCTGGCAAGGAGGGAAGGGGCATGTATGAAGGCCATTGGGGCTAGTCACTCTGGACACAGTGCAAGGCAAAGAAGGGCAGAAAATGAAGATAGAGGGAAGGAAGCAGAGGAAAACCACATAGCTTCCAAGTTCGTTAGATCACCTTCTGGGACGGCTTATAATGTAGGTACAGGGAGACAATAGGCTGGTCAGCGTGACCTGTGTTTGTTTTTGTTTCTTTCTTATTAGATATTAATGAATCAGCATGTTGGTTTTATAAACCAGGATTTTGTGAGCTTTGTCAGAGTAATTTTTCCTGAGTCTGATAAACTCTGGGATACTGTTTCTGAGAAACAAATAGATTCTGGGTTTGGTGAATTTACCAAGCAAATGTCACCTTGTGCTAGATTTCATGAATAGTCAACTGGCCTCCCCCAGACAAAAAATAGACCCTAACTTCACAGTTGTATGAGCTGTACTCCTTTCATTAAAGTGTTACCGTTATTATCTCAATTTAGCATTCTTGGAGTTACCCAATTGCCATAGTGACTGAATTTCTCACCGACGAACCGGTCTTGCTCATGAACTAGATTGCATCTCTTACTACCCAACCCATCATGGTGCTTAGATCCAGAGTCCTAGTGTGTCATATTAAATTGTTCAAAATTTGGCTCTTGATTTCCTCTTTAGTTTTGCATGATATATCTTTTTTGATAATTTTACTTTCAACTTTTCTATGTCCTTATGTGTTGTTGTTGTTGTTTTTAAATTTAAATCCAAGTTAGTTAACACATAGTATAGTAATGATTTCAGGAATAGAGTTGAGTGATTCATCACTTACATATGATGCCCAGTGCTCATCCCAATAAGTGCCCTCCTTAATGCCCCTCACCCATTTAGCCCATGCCCCCACCCAACACCCTGCCAGCAACTGTCAGTTTGTTTTCTGTATTTAAGAGTCTCTTATGGTTTGTCTCCCTCTCTGTTTTTATCTTTTTTTTTCCTCTCTGTTTTTATCTTATCTTTGCTTCCCTCTCCCTATGTTCATCTGTTTTGTTTCTTAAGTTCCACATATGAGTGAAATCATCTGATATCTGTCTTTCTGTAACTAACTTATTTCACTTAGTTCCATCCACGTTGTTGCCAATGGCAAGATTTCATTCTTTTTGATCGCTGAATAGTATTCCATCCTATATCTATATGACATCTTTATCCATTCATCTGTTGATGGACATTTGGGCTCTTTCCATAATTTGGCTATTGTCGATAGCACTGCTATAAACATTGAGGTGCATGTGCCCATTTGAATCAGCATTTTTGTATCCTTTGGATAAATACCTACTAGTGCAATTGCTAGGTTGTAGCGTAGTTCTATTTTTAATTTTTTGAGGAAACTCCATACTGTTTTCCAGAGTGGCTGTACCAGTTCTATGCCCTTATGTTTTTGACCTGTTCCTTGTAAGCAGTTTATTATTTAATTTTTAAAAATCTAGGTACATACACATAGATACACACAACCACATATGTATCTATTTATAATTATATTTATTTCTCTTTATATATTGGAAACCATGAGTTCACATCAATATTTGTTAATTCCTATCTGATTCTATTTTTTTCTCTTTCTGTATTTGTAACTCAAAACTGAAAGCATTTGCTCCCATTACCCTAAATATATTTCCTTGTTTGACCAGCTCCCCTGTTGATTTTCAGATTCCTAATGCTGCTGTTGTACCCTCCCTGGTGGATGCTCTTGTTATTTCCTTGGAGGTCCAATATGTCATGCCTACCTGCCCCTCTTATGTAGATCCTGGTCCTGCTTGGGCTTTGACACCCACATTCAGCTGCCTCTCTGCATGGATACATCTTCTGCTCAGACTCTTATTTCCCCTTGTTGGGCTGCCTTTGTGCTTGGACATCCTCTTCATCTTGCTTAGGTCTTGACTTCTGTAATTTGGTCACTTACCTGTATAGACACACTCTAGTGTCCAGATGGTAATAGTGGTATGGATATCCTTCTTACTTCACTTGGATTCTGATAAGCCCAGCCACACTCCCTTGTGAAGGTCTTCTCCCTGTTTGGGATCCTGAGTCTAATGTCTCATGCCTGTCTGTTCCCCACACCCATGTGGACTCCTTCATCTTTCACAGGACACCCCTCCATTGGACACCCCACATCAGACTACCATATTGCATGGATGTCCTTATTACCCTGTTTGGGCTCTGACATCCTATGCTGGACTCTTCTTTCATGCTGGTCCTTTCTATACTCTGCTTGGGCTGTGATTCCCTATCCTGGGTCACCATTTTCTGTGGATGCCCTCCTCACCCTATTTTTCCTCCCCTTAAGGCTCTGACTCCCTGTGACAGGAAGCCCTCCTCATGGACACTCTACTTAATCCACTCAAGGCTATGATGCTTCACTCTGGGCCACCACCACTACCTTAATCCAGGGGATGCCTACCTTGCTCTGCTTCTCCTAGTGGCTTTAGAACCCAATTTTTAGGGAAGAAGAGGTAAGGAAGGAAAAGAAAGGGAAAGCAAAGAGGAAGGGATGACTTACATTTTTAAAAAGATCACTCTGCCATTCTGTTGAGAACAGACTAAAAGTGAGCAAGGGTAAAAGCAGGGATACCAGTTGGGAAGCTAATAATCTCTAGGTAAAATGTCAGTGGTTCCACTTAGTATGTGAGCAGTGGAGGGGAGCAGTCATCATATTCTATACTTGTTGTTGAGATGAGATAGTGCCAACAGATAGTGCCAACTCATTGCTGACAGAATGAGTGGATGTGGAATGAAAAGACTCAAGGTTCACTCCAAGATTTTTATCCTGAACAAGAAGAAAGATGGAGTTGCCATTCATTGGAATGAATGGAGACAACTTGGAAAGGAGTAGGTTTTGGGATTGGAAATCAAGAGTTCAATTTTGGACATATTAAATTTTAGATGCCTTTACTCATCCAAGTGGACATGTTATGTATAAAAGACAAGAGTTCAGGGGAGAGATTGGGGTTGGGGGTCATGAAGTTATATATGGAATTCATAGACTTGAGCTCACCTAGGAATGAGTACAGGTAGAAAACAGATGAGGACTTAGTACTTGAACATTTAACATTTTGAAAGATAAAAAAGAATAATCATCAAAGGAGACTGAATAATAACATTCCCTAAAGTTAGGAAAAGAACCAAGAGGGAGTGATGTCTCATAAGCCAAGGGAAGAAAGTGTTTCAAGAAGAAGAAAACAATGATGCTGATCCAGTAGAGTAAAACTGGTGATTCAGAACAGAGTAGGAGCAACCCTAGAAGCCATGACCTTGGTTTAAGTGAAAGCAGATGGGAATCATGTATACAAGTGGAGGAGTTGGCCCCCCCATGGGACCATGGGCAGTTCACTATTTCTAACAGGCAAGAAGACAGGGTGATAGAATAGTAGAAGTGATGGGAGTAACATGTGGAAGGTACTCTTTTTTTTTTTGACAGCCAAAATGAGGGTGCAAGTCAACAAGGAGCAGAGAGAGAGAGAGAGAGAGAAGTGGGACTCACCTGAAGTGGGGCTCATGTTTTTACCCAAGTGGGGCTTAAGCTCACCCAATGTGGGACTCGAACTCATGAACCATGAAATCATGACCTGAGCCAAAGTCAAATGCTTAATTGAGCCACCCAGGTACCCGGAAGGTACTCTTCTGATCGTTTCTATTTTCTTAGTGAAGTTGGAAGTAAGGCCTATGATGTTACTCATATGTGGAATTTAACAAACAAAACAAACAAGCAAAGAGGAAAAAAAGAGAGAGAGAGAGGCAAACCAAGAAATAGACTCTTAACTATACAGAACAAAGTGAGGGTTACCAGAGGGGGAGGTGGGTGGAGGGATGGGTTATATAGGTGATGGGGATTAAGGACTGCACTTGTGATAAGCACCAGGTGTTGTATTGAAATGCTGAATCACCATATTGTATACCTAAAACCAATATTACATGTATGTTGACTACCTGGAACTCAAATAAAAAACTAAAAAAAGACAGAGGTTAGAGCTTACAGTAAAAACAAAACAAAACAAAACAAACAACAAAAAAAAGAAAATCTAACAACTTTACTAAAATTTTACATTTTTGTGTGAAATCAATTGATTTATTCATTCATCAAATGTTGTCTATATATGTGCCAGGGTTCAGGTTAAAGCACTGGGGACACAGAGATGAATGAGACTCGATCTTCACTGGTTTGGGACTTGTGTTTTTTTTTATTTGAACAATAATAGTAAGAGCTTATACAGTAACTACAGGACGGAATCCTAAATACAAGTAGGTGAAAGGAGTAATAGGAAGGATTCTAGATTCTGACTTACTGAGCTCTTATTTCGGTTCCTCCATGTACTATTTATGTGAACTCCAGAAAGTAATGAACTTTTCTAAGTTTCAGTTTCCATGTTATACAATGGACATAATAATAGCACCTTCTTTATACAGGTGTTACTAGGATTATGCTATTTAATGCGTTTTAGACACTTAGTGTTATTAGCACATGGTGGGTGCTCAGTAAATATTAGCTATTATTGTTACTATCACTACAAACTTACACAAAGTGTTTGGTGAATGCCAAAGCTAACTGAAGGCATGATTACACAAGGAGTTTGTTCCTTAAATGGTAGGTTTGCAAAGCTATAAGTAAAAGTCTACTCAAATTATCACACATTAGAAATGACCTTACTAATAAATTTATGAAGTTATATTATAGAGAATGAACAATACAGTATTTACATGACACAAATTTTAGAGGCAAGATAATGGATGAGCACACAAGGTGAGCATAGCCATGGGAACTGCACAACAGACCAGGCAGGAATTGAGAAGCAATCAATGTGATGAGGCACATGGACCAAAGGGAACTTCATGAGTGATAGTAGGAAACGGAGAACTCAAATTTCCTCAGACCAACAGTTCTTTTCCCCCAAGGTATTTTCAGTAATACAATTTTGGCTTTTGTAAGTTGAGTTAGAGATCTGTTTCTACATCAGAGGAGGCATGTATTCAGTTTTGATAAATGATCCATAGCGTGTTCATGTCTTGTTATGCATCTGAAGTAGTCTTTAAAATGGTTTGTTGAATTCTCTTTTTCTAGTGTTGTAACAAGGTCGTTTTAGAGCCTCCCTTCTAAAATGGCTAGAACATTCCATCAATCCAACTCATGTAACTGTAATAGCTATAATTTATTTAGTCCTCATTATGCGTTTTACTAAACACTCGTGTGTGTGTGTAAAGTTATCTTTAATCCTTGCCATAGCTTTGTTAAAAAGGCATTTTCATATCTGCTTGACAAATGAAGAAAGTAAGGCCTAGGCAGTTAAACAGTCTGCCCATGGGACAGACACCTGGGTAAGTGATGAAAGCAGAATTTGAATGCGTGTTGGCTTGACTCCAAAATCTGTGTGACTTCTATGACTCAGAAGAATTTTTCAAGAGTTTAGTTTTTATCAATTGAGATGGCATAACAGAGTCTTTACAATGGACTTTTGTGTCACAATTTTCTTTTCTCAATGGCACGAAATATTTCAAAAAAGGATTTAAGATGTTATTTGGGGATCATTTGATAGTGTTGTTGTTTGCACATCCAGCCTGCTAGCCCTGAAGCATCAGAGGATTGCAAAATCGTCACATACCCTCTCTGTGTATTCTATTTCTAATCAGATCCTTCTGTGATGTGGTCCATAGAGAAAGCAGTGGTGCCAGAGAAGGGTTGTAAATCCAATTTATGAATCTTGGGAATGTTTCATTTTTCATTCAGCTTTGATATCTAAATATTGTCATTGTTCTGGAACATCCGCATGAAGAGTCCTGACAAGCATACTTCTCAATGTGATATAAGTTAACCCATATTACTGTAACCCAGGCTGGCCCTCAGTCAAATGCTTTTATGATGTCACTAGCTTGGGAACCAGCTGACGCACGTTGTCTATTAATTTTTAGGGCTTTATCCAATCATTTATTTCCTTGGCCTTGAGGCAGTGTAGAATTGGGATACTCAGTAGGAGGAGGGAAGATGAGCAGAGCATCATGTGAGAGTATCAAGTACAGGACATATATACTTCTTAAACATACCAGGCAAGATCAGGTAGACAGGTTCTGGGTAGAGCTGTTGATAATTGACGATGTCACTCCTGAATTTGACCAAGAGTCTTAAAAAATCTTTTTATTAGGGAAATTTTAAAAAATCCATAAAAGCAAAGGTAACTAGTACTAAACTCCAATATATTCATCACTCAGCTTCAACAATTGTCAGCAGTTTCCCAATTTGATCTCTGCCCCCAGGCCCCCATGCCCCCAGGCCCCCGGGCCCCCAGGCCCCCATGCCTTGACTTGCTTCCCTTTCCCACCAAGGACTGGGAGCAGATTCCAGACTTCATTATCATTTGATCTATAAATACTTCAGTCCATATTACTAACAATTAAGGGCTTAGAAATATCATCACAACACTATTGTCATATCTAACACAAATAACATCAATTGCTTAATATAATCTAAAATTTAAGATCATTTAAAAATTTGCCAGTTTTCTCAAAAATGTCTTTTCTAGTTGGCTTGTTAGAAGGAAAATATAAATAAAGCCTAATTTAGATTTAGTTACAATGTCTGTTGAATTTTCTTCAGTCTGTAACAGGTTCTTTTCCTTTTCATCCCCTTTTTCTTTGATGACGTTATTTTGTTGAAGAAACCAAGTCATGGGTGCTACTGAATGTGCCTCACTCTGGATTTGGCTGACTGCATCTTCGTGGCATCATTTAGTTTGTTCCTAATTGTCTCACATACTTCCTGTAAATTGGTTGTTCAATTTAGAGGCCATAATATTCAAATTAAAACAATTTTTGAGCTACTTCATAGGAGGTGCTGTGTACTTCTTATTACATCACGCGAGGAGGCACACCATGTCAAGTTCTCTCACTATTAAGGATGCTGACGCGGTGTTGAGGTGTTTTCAGCCTGATTCCTATCTCAAAGGTTCCCAGCAACCTTTACCTAATGGTCTTAGCAGCCATCAATGACTGCATAGTTTTATTACTCTTCCTGCAGTAGCATTGGTGTTCTTGTTCCCAACCACAATTTAGTTGCCCTCAGGTAGAGTTTGTGCCAAAGAGACAGGATAAATAGTTATTTCCCTATAGTATCAGTTCATTATTTTTGCGTAGTGAGTTGGTGCCCTTAGAGATTCAGTGGTGACTGAAGAGGTGATTGTTGTAGTTTTTTCTTTCAGTATTGATAAACTCATATTTTTTTTATATATATGATTTTTTTTAAATTCCAATATAATAACATACAGTGTTATAGTAGTTTCAGGTGTACAGGATAGTGATTCAACAATTCTATACAGTACTCAGTGCTTATCATGGTAAGTGTCCTCTTAATCCCCCATCCACTTCCCTTCTGGTAACCACCAGTTTGTTCTCTACAGTTACGAATCTTGGGGCACCTGCGTGGCTCAGTCACTCAAGTGTCCAACTCTTGGTTTCAGCTCAGGTCATGATCTCATGGTTCGTGAGTTTGAGTCCCTCATCGGGCTCTGTGCTGATGGTGCAGAGCCTGCTTGGGATTCTCTCTCCCTCCCCTTCTCTCTGCCTCTCCTGCTCTCTCTCTCTCTCAAAATAAATAAACTTAAAAATATCTTTAAAAAGGGTCTGTTTTTTGTTTGTCTCTTTTTTTCTTTGTTTTTTCCTTAAATTCCTCATATGAGTGAAATGATATGTATTTGTCTTTCTCTGACTGACTTATTTCACTTAGCATTATATGTTCTAGCTCCATCTATGTTTTTGCAAATGGGAAGATCTCATTCTTTTTATAGCTGAATTATATTCCATTATATATATCAATCTTCTTTTCTCAATTATCTATCAGTGGATACTTGGATTGCTTCTATAATTTGTCTATTGAAAATGATGCTGCAATAAACACAGGGGTACATATATCTTTTTTGAATTAGTGTTTTTATATTCTTTATGTAAATAGCCAGTGGTAGAATTACTGAATTATATGATAATTTTATTTTAATGTTTTGAGTCTCTATACTGTTTTCCACAGTAGCTGCACCAGTCTACATTCCTACCTACAGTGCAGGAGGGTTTCTTTTCCTGTACATCCTCACCAACACTTGTTGTTTATGTTTTTGTTTTTGTTTGTTTGATGCTAAAAATGTCTTCGCTTTGTGAGAGCCCTCTTTAGCCAGTGGGCTCATTTGAGTTCATTTCTATGTCCTTATTGCACGACCCTGGTATTCTCTGACTTCTTGCTTCTGGCATGACAAGTTTTCAGGCTCATCTTGTATATTACTTGCGCAACCTAGAACATGGTGTTTTGAGGTCTGAGTGCTAGATGTACTCATTACTACTGAGTTGTCATTTTTCCCAGGCCCTTAATAAATATTTGTTTTTTAGAAAGAGAAAAGTAAATTATGAATTCATTGTGATATTTCATATTCAAACGTAAGATACAAGGTTTTTATTTAATCATTTTGACTTTACAGGTACACCTCTTTTCTCTTATAATTGAGGCTTCATTTCTAATCACATTAATGTATTACTTATTTACTTTATCCAAATATACATAATATTGGAGTTATATATGATAGTTTCAAAATAACAGTCATATTAGGGGTGCCTGGGTGACTCAGTCAGTTGAACATCTGACTTCAGCTCAGGTCATGATCTCAAGGTTCATGGGTTGGAGCCTCACATCAGCTCTGCGCTGACAGATTAGAGCCTAGAGCCTGCTTCCAATTCTGTGTCCTCTCTCTCTCTCTGCCCCTCCCCCACTGGTTCTCGCTCTCAAAACCAAATAAACATTAAAAACCAAAGAATTATCACTACTAACAACAGACATTTAAATGTTGTTTAAGATGTTTTTTGTGGTTCTTTGTATCCTTAGGATGTATCCCACTATTAATGTGTAATACAAATAGTGTATTTTGAAATACTTGAAACAATCCTTCTCTATGTGGTTATGCTGTCAACTTTATATTCAGTTAGGCTTGCTTGCTTATTTAGTTATTTATTTAAAGTTTATTTTGAGAGAGAGAGAGATAGCATGAGTGAGGGAGGGGCAGAGGGAGAGAGAATCCCAAGCAGGCTTCACACTGTCAGAGCAGAGCCCCAGGTGGGACTCGATCTCATGAACCATGAGATCATGACCGGAAATCAAGAGTCTGACGCTTAACCAACCGAGCCACCCAGGCACCCTACGCTTATTTATTTTTAAATTTTGGGGATTGCCTCTGCGACTGGGGAAGCATACATTGAGATGGTGCCTCCACATGTTTGGGTCTCTGAGGTCACATGATTACAGAGCTCCCTGCTGATCTACCCTGGACATGCATCCTGAGTGAGAAGTAACATTTTCTGTCTTTGAGATTTTTCAGGTTGTTTGTTACTACAGCAAATCTAACCTATTTTGATGGATATGATCTTTTCATAGTAAGGCTATTATTAACCCTTTGTGATACAAATTGCAAATACTCTTCTTAGCTTGTCATTTGTGTTTTTACTTTGCTTGTGGAGTTTTTTTGCCTTGTAAAAAGTTATTTTTAAATTCGTAAAAAATGTAGTCAAATATATCAGTCTTTTCCCTTATTGTTTTTTGGTTTTGAGTCATGATTAGGAAAGTTTTCCCCAAGCTCAGATTATTAAGAAATTCAGTCATGGTTTTGTTTAGTATTTTTATGGTGTTTTTGTTTTTGTGTTTACATTTAGATCCCCGATTCACTTGGTTGTGAGTCGGGTACGTTCCCCACCCCCTATATGACCCTCTAGTTGTCTCCAAGACATTTATTAAAAAGTCATTTCCGGGATGCCTGGGTTAAGCCTCCGACTCTTGGATTCCACTCAGGTCTTGATCTCACGGTTCCTGGGTTTGAGCCCTGCATCAGGCTCTGTGCTGACAGTATGGAGCCAGCTTGGGATTCTCTCTTTCTTCCTCTTTCTCTGCCCCTCCTGTGCTCTCTGTCTCTCTCTCGCTCTCAAAATAAATAAACTTTAAAAACCCTCAATTCCTCCAATTATTTGTGATGTTGTGTTTATTCTATATTCAATTTTTATGTGTACTTTGGTCTATTTCTCGATTTTCTATTTCATTGGTCTGTTCAGTCATGAGTGCTCTTTTATTTTATCTATCTATTTATTTATTTATTTTTAAAGCAGGCTCCAGGTCCAATGTGGGGCTTGAACTCAGGGCCCTGAGGTCAAGAGTTGCACACTGTGCGGACTGCTCCCGACAGGCACCCCCATCAGCCCTATTTTAATTATAAGGGCTTTAGTGTATATTTAATATACAGTAAGATCATACCTTCACATTGCTCTTGTTTTAAGATTTTTGCTCACTGTTATTGCACGTTTCTTCTTCCAGACTTTATATCTAACTTGTCTAGTTTTTGAAAAAAATCGAGAGCTATTTTTATTTGGATTTTATTAATTTATAAAATAAGTGTAGGGAGAAATGACATGTATACGATGTGGAGCCCTCAACAACACAGTGTGTTTTGTGAGTTTCAGAGAATTTCATAATTTTTCTCATGCAGGCTTCGAACATTTCTTGTCACCTGCTTTATTATTTATTTATTTATTTAATTTTTATAAAAGTAATTCTATTTACTTTTATAATAATAAATACTATAAATAATAAATATATAAATATTTATATAATTATATAAATAAATATATAATTATTTATTATTTATTATTATAAAAGTAAATAAAATTACTTTTAAATAAAATTAAATAAAATTTACTTTTAATATAAATAATAAATATATAAATAATAAAAAAATAAATAATACAAAGTAATTTTATTTAAGTTTTAGTTCACATACAGTGCAATATTGGTTTCAGGAGTAGAATTCAGTGATTCATCACTTATATACAACACCCAGTGCTCATCATAAAAAGTACATTTTTAATACCCATTACCCATCTAGCTCCTTCAACCGTTAGTTTGTTCTCTATCATTAAGAGTTTCTTGTGGTTTGTTTCCCTCTCTCCTCTTTTATTTTCCCTCTTCCCATATATTTATCTGTTTTGTTTCTTAAATTCCACATGTAAGTGAAATCGTATGGTATTTGTCTTTCTCTGATTGACTTATTTCATTTAGTGTAATACATTCTGGCTCCATCCATGTGGTTGCAAATGGCAATGTTTCATTCTTGATGGCTGAGTAGTATTCCATTGTACATATATAGCACATCTTTTTTTAAAAAATACTTTGTTTCTTTTAATACTTTGTTTAGAGAACAAGAAGGGAAAAAGTGGAGAGAGAAAGAGGGGAGCAGAGGGTCTGAAGTGAGCTCTGTGCTGACAGCAGAAAACCTGGTGTGGGACTTGAACTCATGAAGTGTGAGATCATGACCTGAGCCGAGTCAGATGCTTAACTGACTGAGCCACCCAGATGCCCCTTTACCATATTTTCTTTTTTTTTAATATGAAATTTATTGTCAAATTGGTTTCCATAAAACACCCAGTGCTCATCCCAACAGGTGGCCTCCTCAATACCCATCACCTACCCTCCCCTACCTCCCACCCCCCCCACCAACCCTCAGATTGTTCTTGGTTTTTAAGAGTCTTTTATGGTTTGGCTCCCTCCCTCTCTAACTTTTTTTTTTTTCCTTCCCCTCCCCCATGGTCTTCTGTTAAGTTTCTCAGGATCCACATAAGAGTAAAAACATATGGTATCTGTCTTTCTCTGTATGACTTATTTCACTTAGCATAACACTCTCCAGTTCCATCTATGTTGCTATGAAAGGCCAGATTTCATTCTTTCTCATTGCCACGTAGTATTCCATTGTGTATATAAACCACAATTTCTTTATCCATTCATCAGTTGATGGACATTTAGGCTCTTTCCATAATTTGGCTATTGTTGAAAGTGCTGCTATAAACATTGGGGTACATGTGCCCCTATACATCAGCACTCCTGTATCCCTTGGGTAAATTCCTAGCAGTGCTATTGCTGGGTCATAGGGTAGGTCTATTTTCAATTTTTTGAGGAACCTCCATGCTGTTTTCCAGAGTGGCTACACCAGTTTGCATTCCTACCAACAGTGCAAGAGGGTTCCCATTTCTCCACATCCTCTCCAGCATCTATTGTCTCCTGATTTCTTCATTTTAGCCACTCTGACTAAAGGCATGAGGTGATATCTGAGTGTGGTTTTGATTTGTATTTCCTTGATGAGGAGTGACATTGAGCATCTTTTCATGTGCCTGTTGGCCATCTGGATGTCTTCTTTAGAGAAGTGTCTGTTCATGTTTTCTGCCCATTTCTTCACTGGATTATTTGCTTTTCGGGCGTGGAGTTTGGACTTGTCACCTGCTTTAAAAGTATACCTTGGATTATTACCATTTTGATAAGGCAGGAAATGTTTCTTATTGATTGCTTTAATTAGCGTAAATTTCTAAGTCCTTACTCTACTGCAAACTGGCCACACCACCCTAGACTATCCACCAATTAACCTGTAACCAAATTTTCTCTTTTGGAAAAAGGAGAACAGATCTTGTTTGAGATTTCAGATTGAGGGAGAGAGGAACTGTAAAACGCAAGCTTGTAGTGAGATGCAATTCTTCAACTCCTTGTTGTTAGTTTATATACTTTATAAACAGTTTCTCCTTAACATTTTTTCCCTCTAAAAGCATATAATTTCTTTTTCAATTCCTGCCTCATATTACATTACATGAGACAAATTCCCCACAGTAGAGAACATTCTGAAAAATTGCTATAAAATAATATTAGATATAATAGGAACACTGAGATCATATATTCTTAATTACATACAGTCAAATGTATATAGAGAACACAAACCAAGCCTAACTTTGTTTGTGAAAATTGGGGCAAATGAAATCCTATAGGAATTACCCACAGATTACAAGGTTTATAAATGGATGTTCCTGTGAAACAGAACCATTTCTGGAACAGGTTTTTAAGTTATCAATGCAAGTGAAATTATCACTGGCAAATAGTTGTGTAACCTAAATCCAGGACCAAATCCAGCACTAATATTTTACCCATTTTTGTCTTCAAATACAAAGCTTTCTCCTCCCAGCTGGTTTTGCAAAAGTGGTAGATATGCTATACAACAGAAAATAGTGGTTGCTTTTTGTTGCTATTTCATTTTTTAATCGACAGTTTTTACATATAGCTTTTTTAATTAAAAAGAAAAAGTGGTAAATAAGATTTTGGTTCTCTCCATGTTGCCAGAGGCAAGTGGTGTATACGGCAGCACAATTATGGTTTTATGCATAGTGCTAGGTAAAATCCTGGGTCTGCTGGTCTCTGGCTATGTGACTTGGACAAATCAATAAACCCATTAATCATAGCTTTGATCGCATAAAGTTTACATGAAGATTAAATAACTTTTTAAATGCTTAGAGCAATGTCTAACAAATAATAAGCTATATGACTCCTGGATAAATTAAAAAAATAAGCTTATGCACTCTACTTTACTGTCTTTGTCAACATCTTGGTTCAGATGAAATTAAGTCAAAATAAACATAAAAAATGTCTGCAGGTGCAGGTAGGGATGAAGGGGGAGAGCCCAAGCTAAAGAAGGCACAGTCTACTCTGTTGTAGTAATGGTGAATGGATTTATGGGCTGATTTTTCTCATATGAATCTCAAATCTTTCTACCATCTGGTGAACTTACTTCCTTCCATCCATTAGGATATTTTATGAGTCTTCCCAGTAATAAGAAATCGGATTCTGGGGTGCCTGGGTAGCTCAGTTCGTTGAGCTCCCGACTTTGGCTCAGGTCATGACCTCATGGTTCATGGGTTCGAACCCCACTTCAGGCTCTGTGCTGACAGTTCGGAGCCTGGAGCCTGCTTTGGATTCTGTGTCTCCCTCTCTCTCTGCCCCTTTCCCACTCATGCTCTGTGTTTCTCTCTGTCTAAAAAATAAATAAACACTAAAAAAAAAGAAATTGTATTCTGCAAAGCTTGCAGTGGAGACACTCAGCTCAATTGCTGCCTCTGAAGGAAAGCCCTAGGAGCAGAACAACAGTAAAATCATGACAAGTCAACAGATAGGCTGTTCATTAAAAATAGTTAGAGTTAATCCTGTCTGCTCATATTCTGCTTAATAGAATCCTCAAACACTTCTCATTTCATAGAATGCTTGTTCCATACTAGTTAACTAGCTGTTTTCACTGAAGCTCAAATCCATATGCAAACTATGAATACTTGTAAATAGGAGATAATGGGAGTATCTGCCTTTTGAGTTATATTGGATTCAAAGGAAAGAAAATTATATTGGACTCAAAGGAGAAATAATACAACTCAGCATCCATTTTCCGTTATTCCTTTTCATACATCTCCCAAAAGAGAAACAAAACACCCTTCACATACAGGGATATTTTTCTCACTAGTCATTGGTCTCCACTAATAACTCTGCAGTTCACACTCAGGGAGACCACAAAGAGTGAAATTAAATGGAAACTCAGGCAACTGCGTGCAATAGTACAAATGGCATAATGTATCCTTAGGGCCATTACACAAGTGTTTACTTTCATAGAAAATTTTAACTGTCTATACTTGTAGAGAAGGTTTAGTAACATCAAGTACTAATATAAGATGAAGTGCATGCGGGAGCCAATCCAGGCAAAACGTCTCCCGCTACCACTCTCCTAAAAGACTCAAATTCTACATGTATTGTATCTATCTCATGGTGTTCCCTTCTTTACCCTTTTCATTTATTTAATGTTCACTCATTTATTCAACAAACATTTATTAAGCACCTACTAAGTGCCACCCACCCTTCCAGGGCCTAGGATAGTATGGAGGGCAAGGCATGGAGCTTACATTCTAATGGAGGAAAATATATGATTATGTAATGTAGTGTCAGGTAGTGACCAGGGATTTGAAGATAAATATAGTAAGGTAGGTGGCTATTTTAAGTATGATAATTAGGGAAGGTTTCCCAAAGGGGAGGACCTTTAAGCAGATGCTTGAATACAGTAAAGGAGGGAATCAAGGACTTCTGGGAAAGGGTTCAGGCAAAAGAACACTAGGAGAAAAGACCAGTAGTTGGAGGCTTCTTGGTGCAGTTGAGGAACAACAAGAAAGAGAATTTGGTTTGTGAGATGAATGTGTGGAGAGTATCAGGTAATAAGATTGGAAAGGTGGCCAAGGACCAGATTCTATAAAACTTGCTTGGCCATGGATTTCGTTCTTTACATGAAAGGAAGTTGATGGAAGGTTCTGAGCAAGAGAATGAAATGAAATGGCTTACTATTTTCACAATTCTTTGGCTGATATGTAAAAAATGGAATGTAGAAAGGCAAGAGTGGAAACAGAGAGGCCAGCTGGCTACCACTACACAGTTACAGGTGGTGATAAGGGATGAGGAGAGGGACAAAGGAATAGAAAGTATGTGCGTATGATCCCTCATTGGTGTTCTATTTGGAGTAGGACTCGTGTACTCTTAGCTATACAGATTAAGCTTTTATATATCTATTCACTGTACTTGCTTTCTAATTGGATGGTACTATTTTAACTGGGAAAAGAGAGATAATAAAATAAATCCCCATCAACAGAGAAATGGTTGATTAAACTCTGACAAACACTTACTATGAACTATTAAGCAACGTTTAAAAGGAATGAGCTAAATTAATATTTGGAGGGATTAAGATTTATATATCTCCATTGTACTTTCCTTCTAATTGGGTAGTACTGTTTTAAGTGGAAAAAAAAAAAACCCAGGAAATAAAATGTATCCCCATCAACAGAAAAATGGTTGATTAAATTCTGGCAAACACTTACTATGAACTATTAAGCAACCATTAAAAGGAATGAACTAAATTGATATTTGGAGGGATTTCCATGATAAACTCTTAAGTGAGCAAAGAAGCATATATATATGTGTCGCCTGATCCTTAAAAATCAAAGAGAATTCCCAACACCTATATTAGCATGTATATCAAATTATGTATATATAAACATATTAAAATGAGCATGCAGAAGAGTATAAAAATATACATGCAGGTTGTTAACAGATTGTTAACAGTGGTTACTTGGTTGAGAAGAGATAGGCTTTAAGTGCTTAAGGAACATCTATGAGATTTGAAGGTAGAAACCCTGAAGTAAGGATACATCCAGTACAAACCAGATGAAATAAGCCTACTGCGGGATACAAAGTGAAGGATC
Source organism: Acinonyx jubatus (assembly GCF_027475565.1). Lineage (NCBI taxonomy): Eukaryota > Metazoa > Chordata > Mammalia > Carnivora > Felidae > Acinonyx > Acinonyx jubatus. Next base: position 201,384,188 of record NC_069380.1, on the reverse strand, counting down.
TAGAATTGTACCTGAATGAGTCCCTTAGTTGTGATAATTAAGGGTTACCACCAGTTCCTTAGGGAAGAGGAACTGGGACTGGATTGCAAAACCCAATGTACACTTTTTATGTGGAGTTTTATACAATTTATTCATGGTAAAGTGTATAAAATTCTCATTTAAAAAACACTTTAGACATAAATTGATCTAAGAAGAGATCTAATTCACAGTCCTTTGGATCTTTAGCACATACATGACGTAGATGTACTTCTGAGAATGTTAAGGAATGAAATGAGTCGGTGACTTCAAAATGGCGTGTATGTGTGTTCAGCCATCTTGAATGGCTAAGCAGAAAAAAAAGATGTACAGGTTGCTAAAGACAGACTGCATCCACTTGGTCTGGAATCTAGTTAGGAGGGAGGTGTGACCATACTAAGCAGAGTTTTCTGAAGCCAACATCATACACCTTATCTCCGGGGAACTTTTCTCCTCTATATTTTGACCATCAACCAACACGTTTCCAACGAAACCTGTGTTTAAGCAAGAACATTTGGTCTCTGTGGTGACATTTGGTAATTAAAACAATTCCTTTATTTAAACCCCCGTCACTGTAACGATGACTACACTTTAGAGGAATTCTGGGAAGAGGAGTGATTTCTTCACCTCCTGAACTCTAGTGTGTGAACATCATGGAGAGACTTCTCATTCTGGCTAGTATGGCTTGGCCTACATAGTTCCCCAAGTTGAACTTTTGGCAGGTTAGTTCACTAGTGACCAAATGGTCCTTGTAACAAGCTCTGCTGATCATTGGGCTGTATTTCTTCATCTGCTTTGACTTTTAAAGTGATTATATGTGAGTAGTATCTCATGGGAGATTGAGGAGAAGGAAGAGGTTTTTTTACCTTTTGGAAAGGCCATTCATTCAGTTTTGAAAAAGTTGCCAGAAAACCCCATTGTTTACAAATTTTTCCACTGTGTTCTGTTTATTTGCCAAGAAAAATCTTGCACCATACCAACTTGTTTTAGTAAAACAAATGGCTCCTTTCACAATACAGCTCAGCATATTTGTATATTTACATGAGTTTTCCAGCATGCTTTGGGAGGAAAGATTCAGCTACATTTGCACATGTTTTGTTTTCCCTTGTGTGTAAGCTTTGACCTCCCAAACTAGCTCCCAGTGAACCCACAGGCCATGGATTAGTTGTAGGCATTTTGCTAAGCCCTCAGTTGGATAGAATTTTGCTGGATTCCTTGAAACAAATAGGATGTTTTCAGGGAGGTTGAACTAGTTTTAATATCTGGGTAAATTATGGGTGTAAAAATGATTGTGGACAGTGCCCCTGGCACCCCACCTTCCTGGGAAGACTTGAAGCTTATGGACACTTTGTTGGCCATTATTTAATTGTGTAGCCTATCAAATAGCAACTTGCAACAGGCTCATAGACATGGTACCAGGCTATTCAGCTTGTCTGGACTGGAGGCAGATCTTGTGCCATCCATTTGGCCTTCTATGCTTCACGGATTATATTCCCTAATAATTTCATGGTTGGTCGGTAAATAGTCGAAGCAAAAATTTTTCAGGCGTTTCAAATAATTTATAATTCATGTGGTATGTTTCTCCAAGGGGGTGAAAGAAATGCTCAAAGGCTCACACTTTTTAAACCTAAGCACTTTCTAGTTGGGTGATCTTGAACTAATTCCTTCTCTTCTCTCACTTTTGGTTTCCTCCTCTGTAAAATATGGGTTTATAAAACCAATTTCATAAACCTATTTTGAGGACTAAGTGAAATAACACAGTTAAACATCTAGTATGGTGCCAGGCACATAAGCAGGTCTTTTGTAAATAGGGACTGCTACTCTTATTATTGGTGTTATGATGATGGTTAGGATGATGTAGGTTATTTCTACTTCTGTGGATCCAGGGATAGGTGACTGAATCTAAATAACAGTGAAAGGCACATAGGTAGGTTGTTATTCTGGTTCTCTATACACCAAGGAAGCCTCTAGAAATGGAGGGGAGAGGTTCTGTAAGTGTGCTTCAACACTGCTTAACCTCCCAGTAAAAAGAGTGTTTTATTCATAGCAAGGAGAATTTGGCCATCTTCTGTGACATATTGGTTTGGGCTGGAACCAATCTTGAGGAAGTTTTGGAAATCTCAATTCCATACTGTGAAATGAAGCATTATGTTTCTTTTTTAAAAAAAATTTTAATGTTTATTTTATTTTTGAGAGAGACAGAGACAGAAACAGAGCATGAGTAGGGGAGGGGCAGAGAGAGGGAGAAACAGAATCTGAAGCAGGCTCCAGGCTCCAAGCTTCAGCACAGAGCCCGATGTGGGGCTTGAAGTCAAGAACCATGAGATCATGACCTGAGCTGAAGCTGGATGCTTAACCGACTGAGCCACCCAGGCGCCCCTGAAGCATTATGTTTCTAATGACACTACCCAGCATGTTGATGTTCACTGGAGCACAATCATGCCTCAGGACATCGGTGCCAAGGAAAAGGCTAATATAAACCAGCTATGCCTTAAGATGAAAACTTTAGCCTAAAATGTTGCCAGTGTTTTGGCCCGTATAGAAAGGTCCATGAAATCATTGAAGGATAAAGTAGCATAAAAGTTGTCAAGAGGAATTTTAAATCAGTTGAACTTGCCTTTAGGTCCGCTTCCTAAATGTCCAATTTAGTAATAGAGAAAGCAGCAATGGGGTAAGAGTCAGTGCAATTCTCAACTCTTTGCCACTCAGGGGAAAAAGTGAAAGGAGGCACTAATGATTTTGAAAAATCACCCTGCTGTGTCACAGCATGTCATGCATTGGGTTCTTGGATAAACTACTTCCATGAATAGTGAGTCAGTTTCCTAGGTGCCAACCTCACAGGGCAGGGTAATAAATCATCCAAACTATAGGGGAGTATTGACTGTTCTTTTGGCAAAGGAAGTAATTTCCCCTCACTGATTTTAATCCAGTGATGTTCTTCCATAAATGTGCAAGAAAGTGCTCTCCAGCCAACAGAGAGCTGAGTCCAGATTATAAGTGTTATTTGATGGTGCTGCTCTTCTGTCATTGTCACAATATACTAGGATATCAGCTTTCAGGATACAAATCCAGAATACTTCAATGCGGGGTAAATTTCCATGCCATGGTCGTTAATAAATAAATGAATATAAGACCCCAGTAAAGCCATTCTCTCAGGTTAGTGTGAGTATTTAGAAAATGGGGGACTAAAATTGCAACAGAGAGTCTTGGTCATAGCATGTGCATGTTGTTCCAGTGTGAAATAAGTCCACCTGTTAGTGACACTGACAGCTGCCCTACAGAGAATTCTATAATCTTCATTTCAAGAACAACTGTCTGAGCTCTCCAATCTTATATCCCCATTCTACAAGCAGTGCTTTTGTTACTTGTGGATTTATTAATTTATAGTTAATAATAATGGTAAAAATCTGTGATATGCCCCTAGCAAGACAAAGGACACAACATGAATTTTGTTTACTGACTTCCTTTCTCCCTCTCATTTTCCATCCCTTTAGTTTTTCTTTGATTTTTTTTTCCATATGTGTTTTAAAGTTATTTTATCTGGCCCTATTATAAGTTTCTTTTGAAGCTGCTTTAAATCCTTTCTGGAGTAAGTCACACCACCAACAAACAAATAAAAAACAAATATTCATTTGTAATAATTGGACCACCCAGTTGAAACATGCTGGTAGCTTTTCTCCTTGAAAGGGTAATGGCATTGCTGTTATTTCGTCATACCCCCTTCCTTTCTTTGAAACCATTATCCTGTGGCTTTGAAAATTCCCATGGAGGAACAAATAGTTCATTTGCGTCTAGAATTGCCAGCAAGTTCAGAAGGAAATTGTATCAGAGGTAACTTGTGTCTAAGGAGCAAAAATGTAACTTGTTTCTTCTTCCGCCCTTCCTGAAGACGACTACAGGCTGAGGCCTTGGTCAGGACTTATAAGGCATCGCAGCGCTCTGACAATGGACTGCCGGACAAGTTCCTCATCCTTCCATGAATGATGCCATGGTTCATCATGTCAAACTGGGAGGTGGCCCTCGCCACAATGTGGAATGGGTTGCAAAATGATGAAAACAGTACACCAACTTGGCAGATTTCAGGAAATGGGGGAAATTACAATGTGGTCTCACTTTATTAACTATTTTAACATTCACTTAAATTCAAGAAGAGGAAAGGGAAAAACTGATTTATGTACCAGAGATTAGGGCTGTGGAAGGCAAATGGAAATTGCAGAGGCTTCTCTCTTAGTTCATCTGCCAGACACCTGTAGAATTGCATTTCAATTATGTGTCTGGGTCAGGTAAAAACTGGCTGGTTTCTGACAATGGTCTTTCAGATGGGACATCACCGAGGAGGCAAGACGCCCAAGAGGCTAATGTTCATTTCCTATGAAAGGAACTGAGGATGTCGAAGTAAATTGGAAAGGATAGAATCTGGGCAGGCAGCTGGGGCTTGGCTCACACTTCAGGAAAACGTTGTGTCTAGTGTCTGGTGATTGCCCACAATTACAAAAAGCAGAGGAAGGGGGCCCCACTTGACAACAATTGAATTTCAGTAAGTTTTGCTATTGGACCAACATGAGGAGGTGGGTTTTCTTTTAGAAAGTTCTCAATAAAAGTCAGGTCTTCCCTGAATTCATTATTCTAAAGACATCTGCATTTGAAAAATACTTAAAATTCTTCGCATATCAATGGATTTAAATGTTATTCACTAGTAATTCTTTGGGTCTTTGAAGCTTTCAGCTAAAGTTTTGGTTTATGACTCAGTGTTACCTTATGTTATTGACTGTCTATTGCCATCTTTCATGTCAAGAAGCTCTTCATCTACTGAAACTATTTGTTAAGATATGCCATGCATTCCTCTCAAAAGAAAAATTACTTTAATGTGACTTGCTTCAGCCAAACTTTTTATTTATATTATTTATATTCATTTTACAACACATCATAAGGGGGGGGGAATATAGGTAGTATTAATGATTAAATGAAATACCGAGAGATATCCACTTAATTTTATTTTTCTTCTATTTCTCTCTAAGTGAAACCTACTCTTTTCTTATGCATAATCATAAATATTATAACAATTTTTGGAACAGAAGTATAGACATTGGCTTTAGGAGGTCTCCTGGTGTAAGAAAATATTTTATTCTTTCTGGATTTAGGGGGTTATTTTTGATACGTTTAAAAGAACATTTATTTTTATAAACATTTTTAGGAATATTTATTTATTTTTGAGAGAGAGTGAGCCAGAGTACAATCAGGGGAGGAGCAGAGAGAGAAAGAGACACAGAATTTGAAGCAGGCTCCAGGCTCTGATCTGTCAGCACAGAGCCTGATGCGGAGCTCAAACTCACAAACCACGAGATCATGGCCTGAGCTGAAGTCGGACACGCAACCGACTAAGCCACCGAGGCGTTCCTAAAAGAACATTTAAAAGAAGGGTCTTGGCAGGGTGTCTGCGTGGCTCAGTCGGTTATGCTTCCGACTTTGGCTCAGATCAAAATCTCAACGTTTAGTGACTTCGATCCTCGCGTCGGGCTCTGTGCTCACAGCTCGGAGCCTGGAGCCTGCTTCAGATTCTGTGTCTCCCTCTCTCTCTGCCCCTCCCCTGCTTGCACTCTGTGTCTGTCTGTCTGTCTGTCTGTCTCAAAAATAAATAAATAAATAACATTAAAAAAATAAAATAAAAGAAGAGTCTTGGGGCACCTGGGTGGTTCAGTCGGTTAAGCGTCTGACTTCAGCTCAGGTCATGATCTCAGGGCTTGTGGGTTCGAGCCCCACATCAGGCTCTGTTCTGACAGCTCAGGGCCTGGTGTGGTCTCCCTCTCTCTCTTCACCTCCCCCACTTTCACTCCCTCTCTATCTCTGTCTCTGTCTCTCTCTCAAAAATAAATAAACACTAAAAAATATTTAAGAGTCTTAAATAATTTTCTAATTTCTAAGCTAAGGCACACATTTATTTAGCAATTATTTTGGATAAAAATGAAGGTTTTTCCCCCTTTCAGAGTACTCTCTAGAGTCAGTGTGAACTTCATACTCTTGAAATATCAGCAAAATCCAAACAGGAATCCTTTTCATCAGTAAGACAGGCGATTAATGATATATAGGACTTTCTGGTCATGTGTTCTACTGACTTACCTATGAGTTACTGTTGCAAATTAACAATCTCAGTAGTTTCATTCTACATAACAGACGTTTAATTCTTAGTTTTGTTCTCTTAATGTTGAATATAGTCTGCTGTGCTGAAACCAACATCTATTCTTTTTATTACCCTGAGTCCCTCAATGGGGATGGAGAAAGGGTTTTAGGAATGAAAGCATTTTATAGAACAGATCTTTACCCCTTAGAATGATCCATATGTTTGCTAGTTTTTCCCTCAAAAGTGCACAGCAATGATGCTTGAAAAGGAGATTAAAAAAATACCTTGTTGCTCGCTGTGTTTTGTTTCTGTATCATCCACCTCAGAGCATTTCTTTTGGCCTGTTTGAATCTCAAGTTGTGGAAACATTGAAATTTCCATGAGTTCTGCAGAAGATGGAAGTACTTAAATAAACTTGTTGTAATTTGGAGGTATGATATTTATACCACTCTATGAATATTGCTTTTACTGTCTATTTAAACAATGTATTAAGGAGGAGTGAACTGACCTCCGGGGTGTCAGCTTGACACAAACCAGAGGCAGATGGAATGAGGGCCCCAGGCATTATGTCTTCTACTGGAATATTGTACCATTTGCAAAGATGCTGCATGTTTCACTGTTCACGCAGTAGATGACCAGTGGTGAACCCTGAATGATTTAGAGATGTTGTGTGGGGTATTGCTCAAACTTAATATAAAGACCTAAGTCTTACACACTCAGGAATTTCACTTTTGATGTTAAGATTGGAATGAAGAAAAGTGTGGAGGAATGTAGCAAGATTGAAAAACCATCTTGACCTATGAGGGTGAAATATATGATGGTTATGTAATGCCAATTCCCTAAAAGAATGAACATTTTTTTCTGGTGAAAGTGTCACTAAATCAATGCGGTGACAATTAAAACCTGACTCTAGTAAGTGCATACAAATGAGGCTGGGGGACCTTCCTTGAACCATTAAAAAAAAGACTCCAACTTTCGGGGCACCTGGGTGGTTCAGTCGGTTAAACGTCCAACTTGAGCTCAGGTCATGATCTTGCAGTTAGTGAGTTCCAGCCCCACGTCGGGCTCTGTGCTGACAGCTCAGAGCCTGGAGCCTGCTTCAGATTCTGTGTCTCCCTCTCTCTTTCTGCCCCTCCCCTGCTCGTGCTCTGTCTGTCTGTCTGTCTCTCTCTCTCTCTCTCTCAAAATAAATAAACATTAAAAAAATAAAAAAAAAAAACTCCAACTTTACAAACTAGTAGATTCATTTGCCAAAAAATACAGTTCTCAGTCAGTTCTTTCCTCAGATCACTTTAACTATAATTCTTATTTAAAATGATCAGCTGAGATCCTTTTTTTTTTTCTCCTTGATATGGGAATTGATGGAAGCTCTTTCTGGGCCTCTCATCATTTCTTCCTTAAGTTGAAGGATTGGCTGAAGACTTCCATGTTTTTGAAGTTAGCATTTGGACTTCGTGGGAAGTGGTCACTAATGTCAGGTCAGGAGATGAGGCCAGAAGAAGGCAGAAGAAGTTCAGTGACTAATGGGAGCTTCTGGGATAGATTGGAGGTTAGGACCTCAGAGATCAGGACAACCTGGGCATCGTAGAGTTTGAGAAGATGTTGGGGTGGACATATACAGGTTCAAACTGAATAGAGATTATAGGCAAATCCATGGTTAGAAGATGCAGAACTCAGTGTCCACAGCAGCCTCGTGGAGTGGAGCAAGTAGATTTACAATTCAGGAATCCCAGGTAAGATTTACTAAGGAGGTTTAGGTGAAGCAGCCAAGCATTAGCAAGAATGTTGATTTTAACTTGGGGCATTAGCCAGGCATAAAGAAAGAGGACCCAGGAGATGAGGGAAATTTTCTCAAACCCTGAAGAGTTAGGTGGATTTATTCAATATCAGGTTAATCTCAGGACAAGGATAATCTTTCTTTTGTTATTTTTGGAAACTTTTTTTAAAAATTTATTTATTTATTTTGATGGGGTAGGGGCAGAGAGAGGGAGCGAGAGACTCCCAAGCAAGCTCTGCACTCTCAGCGCAGAGCGGGGCTTGATCCCACAAACCATGAGATCATGACCTGAGCCTAAATCAAGAGTCAGATGCTTAATCAACTGAGCCACCCAGGCACCCCTCTTTCATTGTTTTAAAAAGTTTTTTTTTTTCTTGGAGTGAGCTTAACTAAATCCTCTGTTGGCACTTGTCTGTTTTAGTAATTCCTTTTTTTTTTCCTATACAAAGGAAAGGAGAAGTAAAGGGTTTGGTTGCTGTAATTTGTCCATGGAAGACTTGCAGCCTGATCAAGTTCAGGGGTTTTGGGAGAAGAATGGATTTGTTACCTAGGACCAAGAGTCATCTTCTGGTATTGATCCCTAATTTTGCCTAGGAGAAGAGATGCTCCTATGTTATCCTGGAGCTGAACTCCTTTTTCTTACATTATCCTCTCTCAGTAGGATATGACCATGCTTGAAAAGATAGAACTCAAACAAGGAAGCATGGAAGATGGGTTGAATCTGGAAGGACTTTGGTAAGCCTTGTGTGCTGGTTGAATAATGATGAAAGATCTGTAATGTAGGTATAGAGTTTGACAGGTCTATGGTTTTTGAGTGACAGTTATACATTTTACCCCACAGAAAAATCATGTTCTACTCAACAGTAATGTTTGGCTTGGTCTGCAGAAACTTTTTTATTTTTTTCAACTTATGGGTCAACATAGAATAGATCTTTGCACTGTTTTGTATATAATTAATGATGGAGGGATCAAATAAGGGGCTGGGTATTATAGCATAAGTTTGGTGGAGAAAACTGGCTCAAGAATAAGGAATGATGGAGATAGAGTTGTGTGGAATGAAGTTGTGGAAAGAAGGGTAGGGGTTGTTCTGATGGTGACAATCCTAGGAAGTGTCTTAGGTACTAATAACCACTTTTCACTTTTTTCATGTTTATTTTGTTCACTGTAGGCTTTGCAATGATGAATAGTAAGTTCTAGAAGGATAAGGAGAAGCTATAGACTAAGGGTAAGGTGAAGGTCTTGACTGGAAAGGATCTCTATTAGAAGGCAGTATGTTTAACCAAAAATAAGTTTAGAACCATCTGATTTTTGGAAAAATGTGCTTGAAAAGCATGGGTAGTGATGATGTTCTCAAAGAACTATGAGAAAAGATTGACAATTTAGAATAAAAGTTTTCACAGGGAACTGATACTACTTCGCTCTTAGGTGGGAGCAAACACATGGCCTAGAGGCCTGGGGCTTTCTGTTCCGGAATCTTTTGCTTTCTCACATAGGATATTTAGCTGAACTATTGAAGGGTTAAAATTCCACAGCCATCTTATTTACCTTAAAGATCTTGGCTGAAAACTTGGGGCCTTAGAAGCTCCTTCTATGTACTATTCTATTTCTATTTCTATTTCTATTATTTCTATTTCTATTTCTATTTCTATTTCTATTTCTATTTCTATTTCTATTCTATCCTATTCTATTTCCTTCTATGTACTTTCTCTGTATGTGATATTTTACGTGGGCCAGAAGCTGTATTAAGCATCTTAAAAGGTGTCTTCTTTATATCTTTCTTCAGGTGGTTCGTTTCCCACTAATGTAAATTTCTTTTTTCTTGGTTGTGAATTTTATGACTATTACAGTTTTTTTTGGTGTGTATAACATAATTTGAATGATGATCTCTTGGTCCAGAAAGGCAAGAAAAAATTAGTATATTTAAGGTTTCTTGTTATACAGTTGCCTTGGTTGGAAGCAAAGATAACAATGGGTTACATAAGGCCTAATTCAAGTATATGAAGCAATAGGCATCTCATTCAGGGTCTCACTCAGCAATGCTTTGTCAGTGTGTCCTATTTAAGACTTTTTGAATCTTTTCTGGAAGCTTGTCTCTGATTTTAAACTTCTTTAAACTGGCCCAATATGGATAGTGTCTGGTGCACCCAGGGCTCAATGTTGGTAGAACAAAGACATGGGAGAGTCCCATGTGACAAGGGAAAAAATCTAATATAAAGCCTGTCTCATAATGTGTTAGATTCAAGTGTACAGGAGAAGGGTATAATTTAAGAAAAGAGACCTTTGCCAAGAAACTAAAACAAAAGTACAAGACAGTGAAACTTAATACCAACTAAAACGTCAAGATATAATGCAAATATTATCTAGCTCTTATAAAGTTTGACCAGAGAAATGTAGGACCCAATATGGAACAAAAACAATTGGCTTTAAGGTTATTAAGTGTTCCCCCCCAAGGAAGTTCTGTGTATGTGCCTAACTAAATGGGACTCTAAACCACTCCTGCATTAAACATGATAATATAAAGAAGTAATTGGAAGAACAGGCCTAGTTATGTTCAAGGTGGGTGACCCTGCCTGACTTTCCTAAACAAAGTACAGGAAGGAATCTGGATCAAGTCAAAAAGGATAAAAGAGGTGATCTTATAGAAATATATAAACCCAAACCTGCGTAATTGGGAAATTGTGAGATCCTGGAGATCGGTTGCTTCTTCTGCTTCTCCAGTTTTCGTAGGCAACCAGTCATTAACTGAGTATACATGCCTCACCTGTTCTTCTCATTGGCATCACTGCCTGAAAGAAACTATAGTAGGAAAAGGCAAGAGTCCATTCTCCCAGAGTCTCCTTTTGAGTGGCTAAGATTGGAGTAGTTCTCAAAGTCTAGCGGGTTGGGCCTAAAAGCCTGGAGGTTTGCAATGACATTTGAAAAGTGAATGTGCTCTCAGAATTTTAATGTTGTGTTCCATATCGTACCTGATTTGCTTCATTATGGTGCCACTGTTTGCATCAATATGAATGACATTTCCAGGTGTGATCTTTCAAAGATTCTGGGATCTAGTTTCAATTATTTGATACCTTTGGGTTTTTTGAACTTATAATTACATAATTGCAGGTTTTATATTTCTTTATGGGATTGCAATGTTCCATGGACTTCAATCTGGGGCTTCTAATTCATAAACTTTCTTAGTCACTTTTATGCTCAGACCAAGGAGTGATAATGGATTAGAGGATGGGGAATCACATATTATTGGCTGAATTCCCACATTGCACATCTGGGAAAAGTCCCCCTAGAGGAAAGCACTCCACCCACAGAGTACATATGGAAACTGAGAATCCATCTTGGAATAGGTCACTCAGATCATTAAAGGGGGCCAGGAAATTTTTTGGTCCCAAAACCCAATTTCAAATTTTTAGGAGGATACTCTCCCAAGTCATTTGGGTGGCTCTTCATTTTCCATGACTTCTTCTCCATAGCTATTTTCTCATTCTTAGCCCCTTTACTATTAGTCACTTCTTCCCAAATCAGGAAAGAAATTAAAAATCCTTTTGTTTCTAATCCTTCCACTCTCCTTAGTTCTTAATTATATCACTAGCTACTTTTATTTATTTTTTTACTGTTTATTTATTTATTTTGAGGGAAGGGAGGAGCAGAGAGAGAGGGAGAGAGAGAATCTTAAGCAGGCTTTGCTCTATCAGTGCAGAGCCCGATGTTGGGCTCAATACCATGACCTGTGAGATCGTGACCTGAGCCAAAACCAAGAATCAGATGCTTAACAGGTGCCCCTAACTAGCTACTTTTATATCCTTAATACCCAGCAGAGTTTCTGGAATTGTATATTATTTGGTTGTCTCCCAGAAATTGATAACGCAGGACTCGGTTTCCAGTTGGTTATTATTTCCTTGAATAGCAATTACTGCCTTTGATTGGCAGTCTTAAAAAGGGAGTGTGACGGATTGAGCATCCAAACCCTAACAAAGTTCATAATCTACCGATTTTTCTCAGAAATATATTCACTTATACTTTAAAAACCCCTTGTCAGAAATTGTAAAACTGAATCAGCAGACATTCATGAGTATCCATACTAGTGATATTTACCATTTATTGAAGTACCCTTTTGTATCAGGAAACTGTTTGCTATATATTCTTTCTACTCCTTGTAACAATCATGCAAGGTGAAAAAATTGAGGCTTGGAGAGTCAACAGCTAGTAAGTGTTATGGCTGGTGTTCAAATCCAGGGCATCCTGAATTCATCACAGAATGCCATACTGACTTATGAAACTGTTCTACACAGAAGAGATACAGAACTTTGGATTGACACACTATGTGTTAGCTGTTTGGGGCTGCTTCTGTTCATTTGATGGCAACTATACTCATTCATATTTCATTTTATCCTAGCAGTCTAAAAGAGTTGACGAATTTCCCAAATGCCCTAGCTTTTAATTAGAAGGGAGAGGTGGCAGTATTTTCTGTATTGCTAGGCACTTTGTTAAGAGATAGATTATCCTGTACTCACAACTTACTGTAAGCCAGGTACTTTTCTTCCATTTTAACAAGGGAGGTAACTAAAACTCTGAAAGGTTAAAGCTTGCTAAAAGTCAAATCACTGTTAGTGGTGAGGACGGACAGGATTTGTACCAAAGTGTGTCTTTAAACCTCATACTCTACCCTTTCCAGAATGTGATAGGTCATGTATTAAAAAGATCCTTTAGAACTTATTTTTAATTAGAATGATTTGAGATTACACATACCATGCCCCTTTATCTCCTAAAACTTTCTTGTATATATCTGAGAGAAAGAGATAATTTCTTTTTCTTTTCTTTCTTTTTAAAGTTTGTCTGTTTATTTATTAATTTATTTTTAATTCTTTTCTTTTTTAACATTTATTCATTTTTGAGAAAGAGAGACAGAGCGTGAGCGAGGGAGGGGCAGAGAGAGAGGGAGACACAGAATCTGAAGCAGGCTCCAGGCTCTGAGCTGTCAGCGCAGAGCCCAGTATGGAGCTCAAACCCATAAACCCTAGGATCAAGAGCTGAGCTGAAGTGGGAGGCTTAACTTACTGAGCCAGGAATCCCTTATTTTATTTTATTTTATTTTATTTTATTTTATTTTATTTTATTTTATTTTATTTTGTTTTTGTTTTTAATTTTTTTTTTAATTTTTACTTTTTAACGTTTATTTATTTTTGAGACACAGAGAGACAGAGCATGAATGGGGGAAGGTCAGAGAGAGAGGGAGACACAGAATCTGAACCAGGCTCCAGGCTCTGAGCTGTCAGCCCAGAGCCCGATGCGGGGCTCGAACTCACGGACCGCGAGATCATGACCTGAGCTGAAGTCGGATGCCCAAATGACTGAGCCACCCAGGCGCCCCTTTAATTTTTTTTCTAATGTTTATTTAGTTTTGAGAGAGAGAGAGAGAGAGAGAGCGCGAGTGCAAGTGTGAGCAGGGGAGGGGCAGAGAAAGAGGGAGAGAGAAAATCTGAAGCAGGCTCCAGGCTCTGAGCCATTAGCACAGAGTTTGACACCAGGCACAAACTTACAAACCTTGAGATCATGACGTGAGCTGAAGTTGGATGCTTAACCTACTGAGCCGCCCAGGTGACCCTAAGTTTATTTATTTATTTTGAGAGAAAGAGTATGCACATAAGAGAGAGTCTGGGGGAGGGGCAGAGAGAGAGAGGGAGAGAGAATTCCAAGCAGGCTCCACATTGTCAGCACAGAACCCAATGCGGAGCTGTAACTCAAGAACCAAAATCATGAACTGAAATCAAGAGTCTGATACCTAACAGACTGAGCCACCCAGGTGGCCCTGAAGGAAAGGGATATTTTCTTATATAACCATGATACAGATATCAAATTTAGAAATTTAACTTTGAGATGATATTTTAATTTGCAGTTCATATTCCAACTTTTCCCACTGCCTAATAATGTCCTTTTTAACATTTTTCCTTTTCAAAAGAGGATTTAGTCTAAGAGCACATATTTCATTTAACTATTATGATCCGTGTGTCTCCTTTAATCTGTAACAATTCTTCAGCATTTCCTTGTTTTTCTTGGAACATTGACATTCTTGAAGAGAATGGGCCAAGTATTTTATATGATGTTTGTTGATTTGGGTTTGTCTGTGTATTTCCTCATTACCAGATTCAGGTTTTGCATGGTCAGCCACAAGACCTCATAAGGATGTCGTATCTTTGTCAAGCTATCATATCAGTAAGTATATGTTTGTTTGCTTTTCATTGGTGATGTTAAATTTTGATAACCTGGTCAAGGTGTTCTCTGTTTTCTCCACTATATAGCTACTATTCTCTTTCTTGCAACTAGCAAGCAATCAATGAGGAGACATTTTTAAGACCATGCAAATTATCTTCCTCATCAAAATTTAGCAACCATTGATGATTCTTATTTGTACCAATTTTACTATGATCATTGTCAAATACTGATTTTCAAACTCCTCTCCTTTCACACTTATCTGTTGGACTTTTGCTGTAATTAAAAACAATTCTCCCCTATGTATTTATCTATTTATTGTCAGTATTGACTCATGTATTTCTGTTTTATTCAGTATCTCATAATTTATTTTTTATCTTTTTATTTTATTTTAGAAAAAGAGAGAGCTCACGAGTGGGGGAGAGGGAAAGAGGGAGAGAGTGAGACAGAATCTTAAGCAGGCTCCATGCTTAGTGAGGAGCCCGAAGCAGGGCTTGATCCCATAACTCTGGGCTCATGACTTGAGCTGAAATCAAGAGTTAGTTGCTCAACCAACTGAGCCACCAAGGCACCCTAATATCTCATAATTTATTATTTCGTGTCACTTCTTTTCATGCTCATGGATATGGCAAGTTGGAGCCCTGTCATATGGCTTCTGTGTTCTTTTGATATGCTGTCATCATTATTTTGAACACTTGTTTTTTGGCTTAAAAATCTATTTCATGCTCATATTGTACTTTCCCTGATACCCTGAAATGGCTATTTCTCCCAGGAGCTCATTTTCATTTAAGTGAAGAATGGTATTTGGGAAACAAGATGGGCACTGCTATGCTGCTCACTGCTATGAGGGTTTAGTGCTTCTATGCCCTGTTCCCTCACAGCCTAGCCAACAATATGTATTGTTAAGCGTTTGAATATTTATCAGTCTGATGAGAGAAAAATAATACCTCAGGGTGGTTTTAAATTTGCACTTCTATTATTAGGAGTGAACTTGCCTTTTCATATATTTAAGGAACTTTATGAATTATCTTTTTTGCTGAATGTTCCGTTTGTCTATTGCCCATTTTTCTAAGGAACAACTAGCTTTTTCTCTGTAATCTGTATTGTATTTGTCATTTTTTAGTCTTTGATCATGATATGCATATTATAATTCTGACACCCAATTCCAATATGCCTGCATGCATCTGTGTGTGTGCAGTTTCCCTAACCATCGAGCCATTCTCTGACACCAGCTGGGTGTCCTATAATTCAACTCAGTTCTGGCACCATCTACTCAGAGATAGCATCACATCCCACAGGTCAAAGCTTCAGGCCACCCACACCTCCTTCAGATGTCAATCTCAAGTCCAGGTTACCAGCTGGGCTCCTGAGCCACCAACTATAGATTGGCAGTGACGACTCCCTTTTTGGGTTCGATTAGTTTGCTAGAGCAGCTCACAGAACTCAGAGAAATAATTACTTACTAGATTACTGGCTTATTATGAAAGGATATAACTCAGGAACAGTCAGATAGAAGAGAGGCATTAAGGCAAGGAACTGAGAAAGGGGCTGTGAAGCTCCCATGTTCTCTTCAGGAGAACCACCCTACCCAGACCTGCAGGTGTTCACCAACCTGGAAGCTTTCTGAATGTTGTTTTTGAGGCTTTTATGGAGGTTTCATTATCTAGTCATGATTGATTAAATCCTTGGCCATTGGTGACTGAATTCAAACTCTAGGCCCTCTTCCCTCCCCAAAGGTTAGGGGGGTGGGGTTGGAAGGTCTAACCCTCTAATCACGTGACTGCTTCCCCTGGCAACCAGCCTCCATCCTTAAATGAAGTCCCCAAGTAACCTCATTAACAAAACAGAAGACAACTTTGTGGCTCTCACCTCTTGGGGATTTCCAAGGAATTTAGGAGCTTTGTGCCAGAAATGGGGACAAAGACTATATCTATATCTATATCTATATCTATATCTATATCTATAATCTATCTATTTCACAATATGGATTTTGAATCATAGGTTATAGAGGAATTCATTCATGTTTTCTTCAAGTACTTGTATGCCTTTATTTTTACATTTATATTCCAGATTCTAGATCGATTTGGAGTTTCTTCTCCCATATATTGTTGGAATGGATCTAAGTCCATCTTCATTCCAAGTGGCTATGCAGTTGGACCAATATCATTTATTAAAAAGGCCACTTTGTCCTCGTTACATGAGATATTCCCTTTACCATATACTAGATTTCCATAGTAGTTGGGTCTTTCATTTGTCTGTGTCTATTTATGTGCCAGTAACACATTGTTTTACTTACAGGTAGATCATGTTCTAACTTCATTTTTTACAGATGAGTAAACAGAGACTTAGAAGGTCAAGTATCTTTTCCCAAACCAGACGATGGCACAGTCAGGGCTGGAAACTGGTTTTCCTTCTCTATTCTGTATTGCTCTCATCTTTCTCTTCCATTGCCTTTGGTGAGAGTGGAAAGTCTAGTTACACAGAAAAGCCTGTGTTGTCTAGAGAGGAACCATGGGATTATGCTCTTCTTAAAACAGATTTATAGAAAGAGTCAAGAGGCAAATGTCTTTTGGGAGAATGTAAAGGAATACTCTGCCACTGGACTGTTCTATAGAAAGTTAGACCTGAAAAGACAGGGTGAGCAGTAGAGAAATCAATAAGAAGAAGCTGAGGAGCAGGGGGGTTAAGTGATATGTCCAAGGTCACACGGTATACTAGTGACAGAGCTGTGGTTTAACACAGATGCCCTCAAATCCTTTCCAGCTCCTTGGCAATGATTAATCGAACACTTTTTTGAACAACCACTTCTTTTAAGCTGCTGTACATTTGTGTGTACATTAAATTTGACCTTGTTATATAACGTCTGGCACAAAAAGTTATTGGTAGCCTGCCTATACCCCACTTAAGTTCCTGCTGAAGTTTTTACCTAAAGAATGAAAAAATTGTTGGATGGGCTTGAAGAGACAATTCTTCTTATAAATAGTGCTAAAACTCCTTTTTATATTGGACCTGTTCAACTAAAATCTAAACAACAAAGACATTTGATTTACTGCAGGCATTAGGTTGGAGTGTTAAGTGGTTGTTTTAATTTTAGAGTTTTTATAAAAGAGCTGCTCTCACCATATAGTTGCTTACAATTTAAAACCAGAGACAGATGATTTATTATAAACAGTGTTTTTGAAAACTAAACTTTTTTTTTGAAGAACTAAAAATATGTATTTCAAAATTTTTCAACTCCAGGAGATGTGGGACCTGTTTTCTTTTCCCCCTATGGGAATGGTATGTGGCTGTTGAGTTTTAAATGGTCAGACAATCTTCCTTGGTGGCATCAAAATGTAAGAGAGAGGAGATGGGCATATTGTGGGTTCTGCATTTGAGCTGAAGACAGGGCTCCAGACAAATGGGGTAGGTAACAAACAGGGTACATTCGATTTGGCTCGTCCACTCTCATCTACATTGCCTTCTCTAAATTCCCATCCCCTCCCACCTGGCCCCACCACCCTCTCTCAATCCAGCCAACAGAAGAGCATGACTGATCTGAATGGCAGAAGAGGTGAAGTCACTACTAAAGGGTTACTCTAAGTCTCACCATAAAATTCTGCAATGCCCAGGAGTGCCCATGCCCAGTTTACAAAGGTGTCCCCTTCACCTTTCAAGAGGAAAATCCATGAAAATTGAGTTTTGAAATGCTTAGGTTGTTTAGCTGCCATAGGCGCGGAGTGTTTCAAAATTGTTTTGTGTAAATCTGTTCTTGAAAGATGGAAGAGATTTTTTTCTTGGGAAACTGTTTTTGACTATTTAGAAAACACTAAATATTTTTGTATCTCTGTGTGTGAGGGTCTCTATTGTTTAATGGCTTTACTAAATGAAAAATAAAAATAATTCTGATAAAGGTCTATATATTGGAGAGAGCCCAACACAATGCCTTTTATATACTAAGTATCCAGTTATTATTATATTCCAGTTTCCAGATTGGCTCCTGTTGTTCCTCATTGCATCTTGGAAAGAGATTGCATCATCTCTAACATGGACACACACACACACACACACACACACACACACACACCAATAGCTAAAAGCAAATGGTGGTGTTCTAGCACTAGATAAAGATCTGAAGAGACTCCAAGTACTGGAAAGATTATTCTCTTCATCTCTCCACCCCCAAGTATATTATTCAAAGTAAATCAATGCTAAGCCACCTGAGATTTAGAAGTATGCTGAAATTAAGATGGTTTATTTCTTGATTTCCTGATAAATCTCTGAAAGCTCAACTTCTCTTTTTTTCTGTTAACCATTCCTCCTCTCACTCTCATGTTTCCTCTATCCTTGCCTTGGGGATGCTCCAAGCAAGTGTTTAGTTGTGTAGACAAACCTTCTACACATTTCCTTGGAATATGTAGTAAAACACTTCAGCCAGAAAAGGATTGTTTTCCAGGTTTTGTTACACCAAAGCTAACAAAAATCTTGTTTAGGTCAACAATTATTGAGTAAACAGAGCAATACGGTATTTTGCATATATGTTGGGTATTGTTCTAAGTGATTTACATGTTTTATTCACTCAATTATCACAAAACCCCATGAGGGTTTTATTTTTATCTCCATATTACAGAAGAAGAAACAGCGACAGAGAAATTAAGAAACTTGCTCCAGGTTACCATCCTAGTAAGAGGCAAAATTGGAATTTTGCAATAAATTAGGAATTTACTGCATCTAGGCATTGTGGCTTCAGGTTATTATGCTCTACCGCTGCTCCTCTCCAAAAGAATTAATAATAGCCAACATTTTCTTAGTGCTAGACACTCCTATATGCACTTTATGTATATCAGCACTTTTAGTCTTCACAAGAACTCTATGAGGTGTGCTCATTTTCTGTTTACTTCTTCAGACACTCTCCATTCTTCCATACTTGCTCTGTGCCTTGAGAGACTGACCTCTGTTCCTGAATATTTTGCTTTATGGTTTCTGCTTATGTTTGGCCAATGGAAGTTTCCAGCATGAGATCAGCAGGTGGAAGCAAAGTGAGATCATGGTAATTACTTCCTAAGTTCCCTTCCTTTTGGGTCACTGGGAGTGGTTGTATCGCTTACTCAAAGGCCATATAGCTCCTGTTTATTTAGTCTTCTTTAGTAGTCACTCTCTCTGGGTTCTGGTAATTGCTCCCTCCTCTTCTCTATTAGGCTTAAGGGTAGTGAAGTCTCTTGGTAGTGAAGCTGTTGGTAGCTTAAGGGTGCCTGGACCCCCTGCCCACAACTTTGTAAACAGTCCCTTCATTAAACTCTCTCACACTGAGAGTGCTATTGTTTTCTTGCTGATACCCATACTAAGCAAGGTATATTCTGTTATTATCAGTATTCATATTTAATTTATAAGGCACGGAGAAATTAAGTAAAGGGCCCAAGGTAATTGGTAGAATGGTGATTAAAATCTAGGCTGTTAGCCACTACATTATTCTGCCTCTTGGTTTAAATATATGTTGGGCTTTCTTGCAATATCAATGAACATATCAAAGGATAATTGATGGGTAGTTTACTGTAGCTAATGATAGTGATGTAAAGATTTACAGCATAAAAGTGCTATGGGGTAAATGTGAGTTCGTTCATGCATGTATTAAATATTTATCCAAGTTTTATTATTTTTGTCTTTTTTAATATTTAAATTTGTTAGTTAACATACAGGGTAGTCTTGGCTTCAGGAGTAGAACCAGGTGATTCATCTCTTACGTATGACACCCAGTGCTCAACCCAACAAGTGCCTTTCTTGATGCCATCACCCATTTAACCCATCCCCCCAATCCAACACCCCTCTAGAAGCCCTCACTCAGTTTGTTCTCTGTATTTAAGAGTCTCTTATGATTTGCCTCCCTTTCCATTTCTATGTTATTTTTTCTTCCCTTCCCCTGTGTTCATCTATTGTTTCTCAAATTCCACATATGAGTGAAATCATATGTTTTTCTGACTAACTTATTTCGCTTAGCATAATACACTCTAGTTCCATCCACATTGTTGCAAGTGGCAAGATTTCATTCTTTCTGATCACCAAGTAATATTCCATATATATAATGGAACATTACCACATTGTGGTAATATATGGTATATATACATATACCATATACATAGTGGTATATTATCACATCTTCTTTATCCATTCATCAGTCGATTGACATTTGGGCTCATTCTGTAATTTGGCTATTGTTGATAGCACTGCCATAAACTTTGGGGTACATGTGCCCCTTTGAATCAGCATTTTTGTATCCTTTGGATAAATACCTAGTAGTGGAATTGCTGGGTTGTAGGGTAGTTCTATTTTTCATTTTTTAAGGAACCTCCATACTGTTTTACAGAGTGGCTGCACCAGTTTGCATTCTTATCAACAGTGCAAAAAGGCTCTCCTTTGTCCACATCCTTGCCAACATCTGTTGTTGCCTGAGTTGTTAATTTTAGTCATTCTGACATGTGTGAGGTGGTATCTCACTGTGGTTTTGATTTGTATTTCCCTGATGACGAGTGATGTTGAGCATCTTTTCATGTGTCTGTTAGTCATCTGGATGTCTTCTTTGGAAAAGTGTCTATTCATGTCTTCTGCCCATTTCTTCACTGAATTATTTGTTTTTTTCGATGTTGAGTTTGGTAAGTTTTTGATACATTTTGGATAATAACCCTTTATCTGATATGTCATTTGCATGAATATTTATCCAAGTTTTAGATTTTGGGGATAAATCATGAACAAAACAGATTCTTGGTTTCAAGAAATTGTGACGGTTTATGGATGGTTCAGAGACTTACCTATTTTTTCTCCACTATTTTGGATTTGATTAGCAAAGAGTGATATAGCAAAAAAAGCCCTGGTGTTTGATACACCTGTAATTATTATCCAATATACATAACTTAAAAAAACTTCCTTTTGAGTCAGTAATGTTAATTGGCGATCAGTAATATGTTTTATTTTTCTAGGCAGTAGAAATTCTCCTTTTAGTTATTATGTGCATTCAAAATAAGCACAATATGATCAAGGTATAGAGTCTTACAAAATCAGATGACACTTTTTTTTATTCTAGTACTGGAAATAGAATACCAATTAATATACATGTGAATTCTTTTCTCTAACCAATTGAAATATTCCTTTTGGGCAATCATTCCACTATAAGCTTTTAGAAAGGAGAACCTTGAACTGGACATAATAGTCCTGCATTCTGATGCCAACTTTGCCTCTAACTGGCTATGAGATCTGGTTCAGAGAGGCTAATTGTTGTGGACTGAAGTTTTCTCATTTGTGTAATAATGAAGCCGGGCTAGGTTCTTTTAACAGTAAGGCTCTCGGACTCTTTGATTAACCTCTATTGTTTTTTATCTCTAACCATTATTAGGACACACAAAAGTGAAGGATTGCATCTAAAGTAAACATTGTATTTGAAAATACTGCAGAGTTGGACTGATATGCAGGCCTCTTGATATCTGTTCTCTGATTACAGTGCCCGGAAAGAAATGAGGGCTCGTTAGGGTGACATTCGCTGCCATAACAAACTCAAAATGTACAGTCACTCAAAAATAATAGAAATTTATTTATTTCCTAGTGGCCCCCTTTACTCAGAGCCTCGGATTGATCAAAGCTCTGGCATTTTTGATACGTGTCTCTCAAGATCATTGTGATCTGACAGCCAGAGGCAAAGAGAACATACAGGAACACATTTAAGTTTATGTAGGTTAGGTCTGGAAGGGGCACATATTACTTCCATTCATATTCCATTTGCTAGAACTCAACACATGGCCCCACCTTAATGCGGGGAAAGCTGTAAAATACAGTACAGTTGTATGCCCAGGATAGAGAACACATGGATTTTAATGAATCATTAGCTTCTGTGCCTTAGAATGGAAGTGACATATGCAAGAGTGATCTTTTCTCAGAGAAATTACCTCATTCCTTCCAGGTTGTTTGGTGGCCTCATTTTGTCATATTTTAATAATTCTTTTCTATAAATTCTCTTTCTATTAGTTCTATAATTTGTTTACAGTTGTTGCTTCTTATGATGCTTCTTTTTTTTAAAGATTTTATTTTTTTAAGTAATCTCTGTACCCAAAGTGGGGCTTGAACTTATGACCCCGAGATCAAGTGTTGCACATTCTACCTACTAAGCCAGCCAGGGTGCCCTCCTGATGCTTCTTATATCAGTTCCTTCAATAGAAATAAGAAAGAGAGACTATGACATTGAGCAGGAATGAACAAAAGTATTTTTTCCTGGGGTGCCTGGGTTGCTCAGTTGGTTAAACATCCGACTTTGGCTCAGGTCATGCTATCACGGTCCATGAGTTCAAGCCCTTTATTGGCTCTGTGCTGATAGCTCAGAGCCTGGAGCCTGCTTTGGATTCTGTGTCTCCCTCTCTCTCTGACCCTCTCCCATTCATGCTCTGTCTCTCTCTGTCTCAAAAATAAATAAACATTACAAAAATTTTTTTAAAGTATTTTTTCCTGAACATGATAATGAGGGAAATGGTGGAGGAAGAACTAATGGAAAAAGCAGTTTTAAAAAAAGATGCAGCAAAGAAATGTTTTTAAAAAGACAGATGTGGGTGGAGCAGGGGCACTTATAATGGCGCTCAGAATTATCATTCTTTCAAGGGAATTGAGACAAGAGTCACAAGATTAAGACTGTGGTAGGATGTGCTGCCTTCAGGAGTGTCCCTGGCAAAGACAACCTGAAAATTATGGCTTTTGTGGTTTTCTTCTTGTTTCTTGCTAAGAAATATATGGAGCCACAACCATATCAGTGGAGCCTCTTTTTCCTCAGTCTTCCCCTCTCCCAGGGCTTGTTGCATGCTCCCTGCCAGCAGCCACAAAACACTGAGCATGTCCTGAGATAGCATGTTTTCCATCTCAAATCGTGATTCATGAAACCCCTTTGTTGCGAACTAACCTGTGGAATGGGGGAAGGAAAGGAAAGAAGGAGCAGTCAGGAATAGCACATTTTTGAGGCTTGGGTTCTGAGGTATTCCAAGAACTTCCCTGAAATTTGATTTATCATCGCAGCATCTTCGAAAATGTAAGCAAGAGCCCAACAAAGTAAAATAAGAAAAAGGTTACTGCCCAAGTGAACCTCAGAGGTAACTGACATAGAGGAAGGTGACTTGGAAATACAGTATAATTTTGTTGTAACTTATTACAGATATCCATTTATGTAATAGGTGTCAAATTATATCTTTGGGGGAAATAAGAATCATAGGCTATAAGGGCTGGTTCTGATATTGTTAGCCTATGGCATGGTGGTAGTCCAGACCCTTTCTGCATTTGGTAAGACTTGTCAACTTATTTATTCACTCAGAAATATGAGAAGCAGAATGGTGCAAATTACAGAAGAGAAAGGGTACTTCGTTCCTAAAGGGGAGGCCTAGGTTTTAGCACTGGCTCGCCATGATCTTATGTGACATTAGGCAAATTATCTAACGTCTTTAGACCAAGGCTTCCTCATTAGTAAAATATGTTGTTTTAAATTATCTTTAAGGATTCATTAAATGTGGACATTCTGTAGCTGTTGGTTATTGCCTTCCTTTTTCCAGAGAAGTTTAAGGTAGCTGATTCTAGAAACGTGTATTTTTAGTTCTGTATGCCAGGGTACCACAGGTCTTTAATAATATATTATTGAATAATATACTCTACTAGTTCCAACAAATATAGATTTGGCTTAAGAGTCTTCCTTCAATATTCAATGAGTTTTTCTTTGTAGAGGTGTCTGGCCAAAATTAATTCATTCAAAAAATGATTTGTGCCTACTATGGGACTCTGTAAGTGATTAAGGTATGGCTTCTGCTTATTAAAGACTCCTAGAAGAGTAGGAGATCTAGGCATTTATTTGAATAACTATAATATATGACGGAGTGTTAAATGCTCCTAACTGCCTGCTTCTCATACGACAGGAATTCACCTAAGGAAATTGCTGCCTCCATTCTCTTTTCTTTCCAGACCTGATTCTCTCTCCATAGGTGCATGTGAGAGGTGGGGTAGTGAGAGAGGGCTCAGAGATGCTTGTGAGAATAAGGCCCTGACCAAGGCAGCATAGGCATATAATAGTGAATTATGTAGATAACAGACTTCAATATCATAAAAGGTAAATCTAAATCCTAGTTTCTTTATTTAATAAATTATCTAAAGGTGGACATTTTTGGTAACCACAGTGTGTAAGAATGATTTCTCACTTGAAAACAAATCTGTTCTTGTTTGCAGGAGAAATACGAAAATAGCAATGTTTTTCTTTTCCTGTGTGGCCCAATGGAAACAGCATGTGGTTTTGGAAACAGAAACTCCAAGATTTTGAATCTGGACACTGTTTCTTACTTGCCAGTCATACAATTTCCCTTTATGTGAAAGTAGAGGTAATAGTACTTATCTCATAGAATCGCACAGTTTAATAAATGACAGTCAATAAATGTTTTCTTCTTTGATAGTCAAGGCAACAAACAATAATATATTTATTTACTTACTTGATGTATACATATAGTCATCTGTTTTCCATTGAGAAAGCTACTGTCATTACCACTTTGACTGAAACTTAGACAGTTATTCTTTATTTTTAAGATAATATATTAGTTAAACCTTCAAAACATTAAGTAGACAGGATCTATTGGTATGAAGAGTGAGACATCTGATTCATTTTACTTCTGGTGTTTTACCAACAAATGGCCAAAGAGGGGGTTTGCTTGTGACTCATCTTCTCTCAGATGCAATGTCTAACTTGCTGACAGGTCAACTTTTGTCTTTGTTTTACACAGATGCCTTCTGATAGTGATATCTACGTAAGACAAGGGCACATGGTCTTTAAACATTGATGTCATGGGAGAAAGAATGTTTAATCAACCAAAGCCTCTCTCCCCCACATCTCCATTCCTCCCTGTTCTCTCCCTTAACAACTCTCACACCAGATTGTGCATTTTCCTGCACGTGACTTTAAAAAGATATCCACGCTCTTGTTTTATTGACATCTAAGGAAGAATTCCACTGGGTAAGAGAGAGCCATCTGGATCATGAGAACATGGCTTATACCACACTCACTCCGTCAGTTTATCATAATTAGTGTGATAGGTACCAAGGGAGGTTATAGCAGCTCTTTCCTTGGAGATGTTTAACTGTTTGTTATCACTGGGGACCATCTGACTTGGGTACAAAAGATGGGGCTATATGACATCTGGAAGCTTTTTTCAATGCTGTTAACTCTATTTCCCAGATGTTGGTGTTGTGGTTTGTAGATACTGTAATACAGTATTCAAAGGACAAAGAATTCAAATTCTCTTTGTGGACATTTCTAGGTCTCCTTCATTCTCATGTACCTTTTGTTGAAACATGAAAAAGAGACAAGTAGGGTGGGGAGCAAACGGCTGAGGGGCTAGTGAGAGTAGATAAGGGGGACACATAAACTTATGTAAGGCATTGAAATGAGTCTCCATGGAACCTCATGTTTTCAAGCAGTTTGGATTAATTGCTCCCAGAGAATTAATTTCTTCTCAAGGGAGAGAACCCTACATCATAGCAATGAATGTGAGTCTTTGCACAAAACAGAGATACATGGTTTTTGTTCAGTGGGTTTGAAAAGAATTCTATTTATGAATTTCCTTTGTAGTTCACATCATGATATTTCAGGGGCCTTGTCCGTCTTAACATAGTACAAAATTAGCAATGCATAATATAACTGGGCACAACAACATTAGACTCAATAAACAAAGCCAGATTGAAGAGAACAGTTTGTTCAGGACTCTGTGTAGGGTCAGGAGTTGGGGGGGTGTGATGTGGAGAAGTCTAACCAAATTTCATGCCAACGATTTTAACATGTGTGAGACCGAGGAAATAGTCAACCGAATGTTATATCCATCAAGCTTATTTTTTAGGATGTGAAGTGTGAATGTATATTCCTTGGAAATTTGTCTCCTTAAAATGTAGTAAAAACAGAAAGAATTTCTAGAAAACTCATAGAACATACCATTAGGAAAAATGATTAATTGCTGTGTCAATTACCTCACTATTAAATTTTGGGCAAGTTCCCAAGGCTCTGCCAAAATAAAGCCTCTAGATACTAGTTTCTTCATCTGTAACATGAGAGGTTAGATTAGATGATTTCTAAGGTCTATTTTTGTTATAACATCATATGGTTGTCTAATAATAAATTCAACATTCAATATATATTGAAGGGTATGATAATCCCAGAATTAGCCTGGGTACTGTAGACATGGAGATAAAGAAGGCAATAACCTTGCCCAAGAGGCTTGTAGACCTGTCTCCTCTGCCTATGTTCTAAAGAGCTTATTTAGAATTATCTTGTTTTTTCATTCACATTCCAAGATCCATGGAATATGTTGTTGTTGGTGTCTCTGAATTCTTACCATTGATCATGAATTACTGCAACAGAAAATGAAAGCATTAGTAGGATATTGATTAGTGACAGAATGTGCTGATGGAACGCTAACTATGGAGCTTAAGTGTTCTTGGTCTTTGGATGCTAAATAAAGTAAGCCAAGTTGGGACATTACCTGCATCTTTTTTTTTTTTAACATTTATTTATTTTTTAGAGACAGAGAGAGACAGAGCATGAGTCAGAGAGGGGCAGAGAGAGAGAGAGAGAGAGAGAGAGAGAGAGAGAGAGAGAGGGAGGGAGACACAGAATCTGAAGCAGGCTCCAGGCTCTGACCTATAAACACAGAGCCTGATGCAGGGCTCGAACCCACAAATCATGAGATCGTGAACTGAGCCAAAGTTGGATGCTTAACTGATTGAGCTACCCAGGCACCCC
This sequence comes from Acinonyx jubatus, assembly GCF_027475565.1. NCBI lineage: Eukaryota > Metazoa > Chordata > Mammalia > Carnivora > Felidae > Acinonyx > Acinonyx jubatus. The sequence goes on along the minus strand of NC_069380.1, from coordinate 201,357,308 downwards.
AACATTACCTGTGTCTTAATGAATCTGCTGTTTTTGTCTTTTTGTCTTTTTGTCATTGATTCTGTATCATTCCACTGATACTTAAAAGCCTATGGAAAAGTTAATTTATAACTTGCTGAAAGTATTTTGGAAACAGGCAGAAAATGTTATCTCACTGTTCCAAATGGTTCCATGTTCAATTCTGAGCCTGAGGAGGTCAGTGGTGGTGTTGGAGATGATGGTGGGAAGAAGACGGAGCAATTATGTCAGTTGAGAGGAATGAGCATAAGGAGGGAACAGATTATGAAGATGGACAAGGAAGATTAAGACCAGTCTCAGGGGGGCCCATGCTTGGAGTGGGTGGGATGGAGGTGGGTGTGGGTTAGTAGGCAGTGACAAATTTACTGCGTTTCTACATTTCAGTGCATTGAAAGTGGGGAAATTCCTTGGTAAGTGAGAAGAGATAAACTTCAGGAAAAAAAGGACTATCACCATGAATACAGCAGCAAGGCTTTAGAGAATACATTGTAGAATGAAAATATACAGTTCCAAATAAATTAATGCATAGTAAGTAATACATGGGTTATTAAGGAAATTTGAATGATTGAAATGTGTTTCAGGGACGGTGACATTGTTTTAGGACTGAAGGTTTTTGTTACAGCCAAGCTGTATGGGGCCATAATCCTGATTCGAATTCTTATGTTCTCTTGAACTGATTTTTATTGTCAGGTTTACTATGTTTTATATCTTACTATGTAGTATATTTTATGTTGTGTGATGACATGTTCTTTGTCCAAGGATATATTTAAGTGCTGGGCATCGTGAGCTGAGGTTAAGTATCTGAAGAATAATGACTGAATTTTCCAAATACTTGGTTATAGAATTTTCTCATGGTTTGAAGTGTAGCTCAGAAATTTGGCTGAGGTTTTAAAAATTGTTAATTACTTGCTAAACTTTACATTTCATCCATAAACAGATTAATAACTCATGACCAAAAAGTTTTAATTTACATTAGCATAGTCATTTACCAAGAAAATTTGCCAAAAGTGTGCCACTTTCTGGTTATAATATAGGAGCATCCACCTTTGGGCAAACTTTATAGTTAAAACTTGAATACATGAAATAAATTGGGGTGTGATTATTCCTGATTAGAGCAGGATCTTTCATTTTTATGAGAATCATAGAATTATTTTTATATGTAATTTGTTATATATACAAAGGTTTGCAAACCTAAAATTAAAATTAGTCACAGCTATTGCAGATTATATTGATTAAAAGCCATGAAGCATAGTATTATTGTTTGGCATGATGTAGGATCAAAATAGCTTTTTATTTGGTCTTGAACTATATAGAAAATTGCCATTACTTAACTTATTAACAATTAAAAAAATTGTTTTTAACGTTTACTTATTTTTGAGACAGAGAGAGACAGAGCATGAACGGGGGAGGGGCAGAGAGAGAGGGAGACACAGAATCGGAAGCAGGCTCCAGGCTCTGAGCTGTCAGCCCAGAGCCCGACACGGGGCTCAAACTCACGGACTGCGATATCGTGACCTGAGTTGAAGTCGGATGCTTAACCGACTGAGCTACCCAGGCGCCCCTTAACTTATTAACAATTTTTAATGTACATATATTCAACATGTGGTGGTTTTAAAATATGTCCACAGATTCTTTCTCACTCTTCCTACTGAGAGGTGGAATCCTCTTAGAACTGGGTGGGCTTTTGTTCTTGCTTCAAGGGATAGAGTATGAGATTGCTGGAATACGAATTCTGAAAACCTTCAGCAGCCAGTTAGGTGGGCTGACTGCCTTGAGGCCACCATGCTGTGAAGAAGCCCAAAGTAACCCATGTGGGAAAACCACATGGAGAGACCCTGAGTTTCCATGAAGAGACAGAGATGCTGGCCAACCCCCAGGTCTCTGGCCTCTTGACATTTGGGCTCTAGTCACCATCTCACTGCACCCACCTAAGAGACTCTAAGCCAGAACTGCCTGGCTAAGCTCTTCCCGAATTCTTGCCTCAAAGAAATGGTGAGAGATAACAAAATGTCGCCTTATGCCACTAAATTTGGGGTAATTTGTTATGCATCAGTAGTGACTGAAAAATGAGGACTTGAAAAGAAATATGAAAGTCACAAGATTAAAAACCATTTTGGGCAGTGATTGGTAACATTAGGGGAGAGGTGTCATATACTCCTTTGAGATTTTGCTGAAAGCAATGAGCCTTTATCCTCCACCCCCCCAAATTTTTTTATGTTTATTTAATTTTGAAGGAAAAAGAGAGACAGAACATGAGCAGGGGATGAGCAGAGAGAGAGGGAGACCCAGAATTGGAAACGGGCTCCAGGCTCTGAGCTGTCTGTCAGTACAGATCCGGGTGCAGGGCTCAACTCACGAGCTGTGAGATTATGACCTGAGCTGAAGCCAGACACTCAACCAATGGGGCCACCCAGATGCCCCTAAACCAGAAAAATTTTATATATAATTTCAGTTTATTCATAATTGGCATGAAGCACAGCCTTGCTCAAGATGTCCGTTTTAGAAGCAGTTGGACAATAATTTCTTCAGGTATGTGATACAAGATAATTATTGCAGTTGTGTGCAAAATGTAACTCTCTTTCTTTTGACTAAAAACGAAAGAAGATAGTTATACAAATTTTTCATTGTCTACTAAATGAAAGCATAGATATGTGTCCAGGAAGACTGGCTTTTCCATGGCACAAAATTCCTGGGGAAATTTATAGTTTGGAATTGTATTTGACCTGACTAGCCATTAGAAAGGTTATCAATTGCTGGTTTTCAGGAGTCATTGTCAAATGGCTACTTTTCACATAGGTTGATTGGCTTAATTCTTGGCTAAGTAGATATGGCTTTAGGAAAATGCACAGTTCCAGCTGATGGAAACTTCATGAAGTTTAAAAAGTGCTTATTTTATTATCTTGTCAACTGAAGAGGAAGGAAAACCTTAAAATTTACATTTTTTATTTGCTTCAGGCTTCTGAAAACCAACTTTGGTATTTAACCAAGTAGTTGTTTTATTTTTTATCATGTGACAAGTAGTTCAGTGATTGGTAGTTATTGGCAGCAGGTTAGCAGGTGAAGGGTGTTAGGGCCAAGGTCTCTGTGAGTCCTCTGGCTTCCCTTTCATAGTTGCAAACTGGCTGTTTGCAGCTCAGCCATCAATCTCATGTTCCAGAAAGGAAGAAGGAGGGAACGTGGGAAAGAAAGGGTATCTATATCAGAGAAATAAAGTTCTCAAAGTTCCCTCAAATCAGTTTTCCCAGAAACATTTACCGACTTCCATTGGTCAGAACTGTCACAATGTTACTTCTAGCTGCGAGAGTTGCTGAGGTTTGTATTCTCTTTCTTTTTTTTTAAACTTGGGAACTTTGCTATCTTTCTGCCTTCCACTCCCCAAATAGGGATTATTTGGAAAAGAGAAAGGGAAGTGTGGATATTGGGAAGGGGAGCTAGTTGTATACACCAGCTATTTCGCTAGTAAAGTTTTTAATAATGTTTTTAATGTCATATTCTGAAATAGTTTTCAGAGCTATGCAATGTCTGTTGATTTCACTGGCCGTATGTTTTCTATTACTTGCGATGGTATTCCTTTGCATATATCTTTAAATAAGATAATTTGGCATTTGAGTCAGATGCTGGGGGATGCAAAAGTGCAAATATGCATTTATTCAGGCTCTTTGGGAAAAAACACCCCACAAAGTTATAACATCTTTTTATGTGAAGAGTTATTTAGAGATTGAAATCTATGACAAAGAAAACTTACGCCTCTTTATTTATTGTTGTATTATCCTCTGTTATAGACGACTTTAACTAGTGGTTCTAACACTGGCAATATATAAAAGATATTCAGATATATTTCCTGGCAGGGCAAATCATTCTTAATAAACGATGACTGTCACATGAATCCCACCATGTTGCCCATCAACGAGTCTGGCTACCAGTGTATAATTTCTGTGGGAGCTGAAAATATGAAGTAGACATGTTGCAAAAGTTCATTTTCAACTAGCTGTTAATATCCAGTAAACAGTGTGTTCCGTATTATCAGCGCTTTTAACTGAAATTGATTATTTTATAGCTGAATAATGAAATTTCCTATTGTTTTCAAGACTGCTAGTCAGAACAATTAACAAATTGCTAAGAACAAAAAGAATGAGTATGTTTTGAGGTGATATGCTACTGTACTTCCCAATGGCTGCTACAAAATTTTTCTTTGTAAAATGAGAAAAGTCAGGATTTGAACTTACTGCAAATTAAGTAGTCAAGTTGAAAATTCTCTTTCTGTGAAAATAAAGGAAATGAGTTATTCTAATTTTCTGGCAGAAAATTCTCAACATGACCAGTTTTAAAGAATAATGAATCTTCCTAAGTTCTGAGAGAATAAAGATTTGAATAAAATGTGTGCCATTTATGTGTGTAGGGGGAGAGTGGAGCCGAAAGCTACAAAGAGGACAGATATTACCCAACAAAGCATCTGAAAAATGGGGTTTTGAGTTTCTTTTTATAGTGAAGCTCTGCGTGACTAAAGGTAAAAGGGTTTTGAAAAGAAATTAATAAAATATTCGTTAAAACCACATTTTAGACTTAAAGATGAAAAATAAATATATTCTCAGAGACAACTAAGTCACATTTTATATACTATCTAAAGAAATTGAATTTTGCCTGCAGCTTGAAAAATAAATATTTATTTGTCTCAGTGGAGTGCTTTGCAAATTTGTTTTACAGGTGAGTCTGTGTTTCTAAATCCTTCAGCATTCTTCTGTATCCACACAAATGGGCAGAGAAATACATGCAAATGGAACATTATTTTCCCCATAAATTGTTTTAAAAGGTATTTTAAATTTAATTTGGAAATTATGGAAAGGTTAGGAAAATATATAACAGTAGGTAGAAGGAAGGAAAATTAACCAGAGACAGCCAGTGTTAATATTTTAAAATAATGTTCTTTAAGAGGCATTTCAGGCATCTTTTTTTGAATGCTTTCTTTGATATACCAGATCACCAACATAATGTATTAGAAATAAGGATGAATCTTATTCATAAGGAAAAATAATAGAGGAAACTTTTTTTATGATAGGAAGTAGCTATGAAAATTTAACTTGATGTAAAAATGTAGGTAATTGAAATATAAGTTTGGCATTTCCATTTTTTCAAAGTAATTGTGCTGGATGTGAGTGTTTCTAGGGATATCCAACTTGTGAGGCCGGTATGAGGTAGCTGAAATTTTATTATTCCATAAAATATACCTGCCTGGTTCTCTCACTGCTGTGGTTCTATTAGTTCTGATTATTTAATCTGATAAACTAATTTCAAACAAATTATTAACTTTTAATTTTTTTAAGTTTATTTCTTTTGATTAAAAAAATTTTAATGTTTATTTATTTTTGAGAGACAGAGCATGCGTAGGGTAGGGGCAGAGAGAGATGGAGAGAGAACTCCAAGCAGGCTCTGTGCTGACTCAGTGGGGGCTGGAACTCAGGAACTGTGGGATCATGACCTTAGCCGAAATCCAGAGCCTAAGGCTTAACCAACTGAGCCACCCAGGCACCCCACAAATTAACTTTTAATGGCTTTATATGACTCTCTTTTCCTTCTTATTAGAATATTGCTAAATGCAACTTAGTACCAGTGAACCAATGAAAAAAAGTTTTTTTTAATGTTTATTTACTTTAGAGAGAGAGAGAGAAAGAGCACAAACAGGGGAGGGGCAGAGAGAGAGAGAAAGAGAGAGGGAGATAAAGAATCTGAAACAGGTTCCAGGCTCTGAGTTGTCAGCACTAAGAATGACTTGGGGCTTGAACTCAGGAACAGTGAGATCATGACCTGAGCTGAAGTCGGATGCCCAACTAACTGAGCCACCCAAGCTCCAATTTTTTCACCTCAGTGAACTAATTTTTTTCATATGAAGCTTGTAAGAGGGAAGTTGGATTTTGTCATTTTTTAAAAATTTTTAATGGTTATTTATTTTTGACAGAGAGAGAGACACAGCATGAGCAGGGGACAGGCAGAGAGAGAGGGAGACACAGAATCCAAAGCAGGATCCAGTCTCTGAGCTGTCAGCACAGAGCCCGACGCGGGGCTAGAACTTGCAGACCATGAGATCATGACCTGAGCCGAAGTCAGACGCTCAACCGACTGAGCCACCCAGGCGCCCCTGGATTTTGTCATTTAAGTCAGTATTATATATGTGATGCCTAGCTCTATTTATGTATGAAATATAATCATCATTCCTAAGAATACTATTATATTAGACTTAGACATCTTGTAATATGTCATCAATAAAATATTCATGTCACTATACAGGAGGAAGATCTTAAAATGCAAATTTATAAATAGGCTCCTATATCAAATGACTTAGTCATAATCATAATCGTAACAATTTTTTTGAGATTAAATTAGCAAGATGCTTCTTTTAGTCATAGTTTCCAATGTCTTAAAACAGAACCATAAAGATATGATAGCTGGTTATGTTTTTTTTTCAGTATGTTTAAGGATTCAAAGGTTAAACTATTACTTCAGAATATACTTAAATGTTACTACAATAATATACAGATAATTAGAATAGTACAGCCTGAGTAAAACAAACATCACAGAGGGGATAGCATGTGAAAGAGGCTAATGTTATAAATAAATATTTTTCTAGGTAGGAAATAAGTCTATTGGTTTGGACACTAAGGCATTAGGGTCACATCTTAGTGATCTATTCCTATTGGCTGACCTATTCTCTCCCTTCCAGACCTTGTGGATTTATTTTTCTTCTTACAGATTTGCTGTGAGAAAAATTAACAATTCTTAACACTGGTCTCAAATAACAAGGTTATTACTTTGACTAATGTAAATTCTGTACACTACCGAGCTTTCCAGCAATCTCCAATCTTTTCCTACATCAACTATTTGGTCAATGTCATATGTTGCCATAGTAAAGAAAACCACACACAATCAAATGTGACTCCAGAAATACCGAAGGTTAATAGGTTTCTACTGAAGGTTTATGGGAAGAGTAGAAATGAGATGCATTATAAAGCGAGATTACCTAAAAATGTTCTGAACATCTTCCCTGAGAATATTGTCATCAATCCTATTGATATCAGGTAGTATTCTATAAACTAACAAAGAAGTGTGTGTGTGTGTGTGTGTGTGTGTGTGTGTGTGTGTGTGTGTGTGTTGGGGGGTGGATTTTGGATAAATAATCAACGGTATCTGTGACATCTTTGAGGGTCCAGTATCCAGCCCTGGAGTAAAGTCATGAAAAGGAGCTAGTGGCTTTTCTCCTTAGAGCCTAATCCAGGTGACTCCCTCAGTTTATTGCTTGGGTTTAGATTTGATTTAGATTTGACTCTTGGTTCCACCATTATCTAGCTGTGGGATGCTAGCCATTTTACTTAATCTTCCTGTGTTTCAGTGTTCTCATTTGTAAAATGGAATTACTGATAATCTCATTTTGATAAATTATTGTGAGGATTAAATTAGGTTGTTTATTTAGCACATCACTTGACATATCCTCAACATGCTGAATTTTCAAGTTAAGCTTAAAAAAAAGGTAGCTTTTAACATCATTATTGTCTATTATTATTGTTTACTGGAAGCGGTAGAAATATTTCACTGCTATATCTAAAAAAGAAAAAAAAAGCCCTGATTTTTAGTGTTTGCCAATTTCTGTGGTGTAAACACACCCACTATAGCTGATTCAGGCTACGAATATGATGTCAACAAGATTACCAAATTCTGGAAATTTTAATTATTGGCTTTCATGAGTAGGGTCTCAGCTGGCTCTAGCATATCCCTGAATGAAAGACTGTCATTCAAACGGCATCTGGTCATGTATTTACTCATAAGCTTAAGTTGCATTAAGGTTGTTCTTTTAGTTGTTAGCAAATGAAGACAAAGTTAATAATCTGTTTGGGTTTCAAGCAGATCTGATAATTCCGTCATTGGGCATCGTCATTGCCTCATTGATTAATGTTATAAATGGGCATATATATTTAAAGTGTCATATTTAAAGAACTGAATGGACCTGGAGAAAAATGATCATTTTTACTTTTTCTTCTTCTTTTTAAAATGTCTTCTGAAATGTCTTCTTTAAACATCTTTGTTCTGAGAACCAGCATCATTTCCTTGGTTACAAATGCTTGATGAAATGCCATCCTAGTTATTTAGAATGGCAGATGTCAAGCTTTTGTTCATGTTTATCCTTTTTAATTTAATTTAACGTTTTAAATTTAAATTCAAGTTAGTTAACATATGGTGTAGTCTTGGCTTCAGGAATAGAACCCAGTGGTTCATCTGTTACATATGACACCCAGTGCTCATCCTAACAAGTGCCCTGCTCAATGCCTATCACCCCTCTAGCCCATCCCTCTACCCACCTCCCCTCCAGCAACCCTCAGTTTGTTCTCTGTGTTTAAGAGTCTCTTATGTTTTCCCTCCCTCTCGGTTTTTATCTTATTTTTCCTTCCCTTCCCCTATGTTCATCTATTGTGTTTCTCAAATTCCACATATGAGTGAAAACATATGATATCTTTCTCTGACTGACTTATTTCGCTTAGCATAATCCCTCTAGTTCCATCCATGTTGTCGCAAATGGCAAGATTTCATTCTTTGTCATCACCAAGTAGTATTCCATTGTGTGTGTGTGTGTATCACATCTGTATCCGTTCATCAGTTGATGGACATTTGGGCTCTTTCCATAATTTGGCTATTGTTGATAGTGCTGCTATAAACATTGGAGTGCATGTGCCCCTTTGAATCAGCATTTTTGTATCCTTTGGATAAATAACCAGTAGTGCAATTCCTGGGTAGAAGGGTAGTTCTATTTTTAATTTTTTGAGCACCTTCCATACATTTTCCATAGAGGCCACACCAGTTTGCATTCCCACCAGCAGTGCAAAAGGGTTTCCCTTTCTCCGCGTCCTCCCCAACACATGTTTGTATTTTATATATGTTCACATGTACATCTATGTTTATGTATATATGTTTATTTGAATGATATTGTAAACAGAATGATTTTATCTGGAGTTCTCTTGTTCATTTATTTGTTTAACTTTGTTCTTCTCTACTAGAATTTAACCTCAATTGAGAGAAGTGATTACAGTATTGCCTTGTTTACCTTTTATTGTCAGTACCTAGAAGAGTACCTTGTGCATTAGTGCTCAGTAAATATTTGATAAATGAATACATGAATAAACAAATTATATATCTAGATATACTGAAGAAAATAATTCTTCTATTTGGCCTTTGGGACTTGGCTTTAATTTTCCTTATGCTTTATGCTTTTTAATAATTTCATTCAAGAGAGAAGATAAGAATCATCTAAATATGCAGATAGAAATTACGGTTTACTACTTAATTCTTACTGGCTATCTGCCAGAAACTCTTTGAGAAATTTAGGTGAGTATAAAGGACCAATTTCTTATTCCCAAATGTGTAATTGTTTCTTCAAAAGAAGTATGGGCAGAAAGGCCAAGTTCTATTGCAAATTGAATGCTGTATTGGTAATCAACTAGGTAGATAGTATTCCCTAAAAACCAAAATCGGCATGATTTATAGGGTAAGGTGAACAGTGAATCAAAAATACAGTTTTCTTATTACAAAACCAGATTCAAGATAGGATGCTTTAAATTGTTTTGAAATCCCTAGAGTTTATGGACTGATGTTTGGAGTTACAATGACATCATTTTATATATCTATTTAAGACTGTCTAGCAAGCTCAATTACTGAGATTGCTAGCTCCATTTTTTCCATTTAATTAGTCTGAAGTGGTCAAGGTCTGAAATTCATTTAGGGACTTTGGGCAATTTGATTTGATATCGAATCTCTTAATATATGACTCTTGAGTGCATTAAATGGTCATCAGGGATTGAATGGGTAAAGCAGCTTATCAATATTATAGATTCTCTCTGAGATTGAAACTTAGTCCCAGAAGAGTTTATGTTCTAATGTGCAGCTAACTGAAAACACAAATCCATAGTATTTGGCGTTTTGGTGATGGCAAAATTAGCTTTGAACTTTCTAACTTTAAGATGTCTTAAGAGGAGACATGGAAAATGGAGTTAGGACCTGATGCCTTAAAGGCTAATGAGAATTAAAACCAACTTTTATGCCACAATATGAGCTAAATGTAGCTAAAAAGCAGAGTTAGATCAGAGAAAACAAATGTTTCAAAATAGCACACGTTTTCAAAGTGAAAAAATCTGAAGGAATAGCAAGAAATACTGATATTAAATCTGTAAAATAGATCATTTACCATTTGTTTTCTAATAAAGATGTATTCATTCTCAGAGCAAAAATATAACTCTTTCAGCGATTAAAACAAGATTTGTAGGAAGTGTATTAAAAGATGAAACTTTTTGGAATCAATGAATTTGGAATTGTTAGTAATGAACTGTTACCCCTATTGAAAAGAAAAATTCTTCAAAATGTTCTCAACCCACTTGTGTTGGTTTGGAACTCAAAATGAATTGTTTTAGATCATAGTGCAGTCTTTAAACTGTATCAGATGGGTCTTTATACATTTTTTTAAGTGTTTATTTTATTTTTGAGAGAGCATGAGCGGGGGAAGGGACAAAGAGAGAGGGAGACACAGAAACTGAAGCAGGCTTCAGGCTCTGAACTGTCAGTACAAAGCCCGATAGGGGACTCGAACCCATGAACCATGAGATCATGACCTGAGCCAAAGTCAAACACTTAACCGACTGAGCCACCCAGGCACCCCAGGTCTTTAATAATGTTTTTTTTTTGCTTCAAGGAAAAAGAATATATATATTCATACTATACATAAACATATAAAACTATAATATAACAAAATCTTACCTATAAAATTAGCCTACTATCCATACAGCTTTTTATTTTATATATATATATATATATATATATATATTCTCTAACTAGTGGAGATTATATATATACCATATACTATATACTATATATAATAGTATATATAGTATATAGTATATATATAGTATATATGTATATTAGTATATATATATTAGTATACTATATATACTAGTGGAGATTATATATATACTTATATACTATATACTATATATAATAGTATATATAGTATATAGTATATATATAGTATATATGTATATTAGTATATATATATATTAGTATACTATATATTAGTATATATATTAGTATACTATATATTAGTAGTTTATTCAAAAAATTGAATATTTTTACTTTCAGAGATTTTCTTATTAAATGTATACACTTGGTCGTACAAGAGTTCAATCTATGTTAAAGATAACTCTCTTTGAAGATCTCCTGTTTAATGTTTATATTTAAAAATTTTGTAAGGCACACGTAAGAATTTGTTAAGGTAGATCTCATCATATATATATATATATATATATATATATATATATATATATATACACACACATATATATACATATATACATATATATATACACACACATTTACCACAATAAAAAAAGATATTCTCCTTGAGAGGTTATTTCTCAATCGGCCTATCCATCTGTCCACTCACTCTCCATTCACCTCTTATCTATTTATAAATATTAAACTAGCAGTTCATTGATATGTAGGAGACTGCAAGTAATAAAGTCCCATATCAAAAAACTGTTTTATTGTTTTTATGACTATGTCCAAATATTTTTTTTAGGACACTCAATATCTGTTGTATAGGTTGTTTTAATCACTATTAATGTATTAAGGAGCTTTCTGCATAATCACCACTTGAGTGGTCTGACATTTCATGTATATAATTTAAAATGTTAATAGCAAATTAGAATCTCAAGTTTCATATCCATCCAAAATCAGGTATTTTAAAAAATTTTCTTAAATTATTTGGAAGCTCCTGATTTTTTAAATTAAAATTATTTTTTTCTAATAGTGATTTTTTCCATGGCATTTATCCAAAATTAAAGATAAGTTTCAGAAGAAAGTAGAAGGATTATCTTGTGCTCAAAACCTTATGAAAGCAAGTAGTGCATTCTTTCCCTTCCTCCTAGCCCAAGTTCACCATCTCTTCAAGTTTCTCTTACCCTGAACCCTGGTGCCAACCTCTGTTGATCCTCTTCATTTGCTGCTCCCCCCCCTTAAAGCTCCCCCCCCCAACTCAAGTCTAGACTAGAACCTTTCTTTTGGCTTCCCCTGCTGCCCAGATGAGGCTGATTAGAAGTTTTATGAGATTTTGGGGGCGGGGGAGGGGGAGAAAAAAAAGAAAAATTAAAATAGTCAAACTTATACAGTTCAACTTTTTGAGTCTACTATACTTAACTCATCCCCAAGGCTCATAGACCCTATCTTTTTCCATAACTTAGTTCTTAAAGTAACAACTTTTCAGCTCCTCCAAAGGTACTATCACATAAGAATAACCTGTTTGCCATCTTGTACTCTTGTGGATGAGATCAAAAGGCAGTTCTAAGCTTTCTCATGGTTCCATTTCCTGTTTGTAGTGATGTACTAATTCCAGGGTCAGGTATTGGTGAGATTCTAATGATCCATAGAATGAAATCATCTGTCTTTAGTGGGATCTTGTCCTGTGTATACTAAGAATGTGTAAGTCTCCTCTAAGTATAACAAAATCTTAACCACAAAATTAGCCTACTATCCATACAGCTTCAATTACGTGGTTTCTTCAGAAGAATTCACTCTATTTCAGAACTGTGTAACAGGATTTTTGTGATGCACTTATGTATATGTGTAGGGATGTGGTGGGGGCACAACAACCAACACTGTATGATTTCACTCACATATGGATCTAAAAAAAGTTGAACTCACAGAAACAGAGAACATAATGCTGGTTACCAGGGCCTGAGGTGTGGGGGAAATGAGGAGATGTTGTTCAAAGGGCATAAACTTTCAGCTTATAAGATGAATAAGTTCTGAGGATCTAATATACACCATGGTGCTATAGTCAATAACATTGTTTTGTATACTTGAAATCTGCCAAGAGAGTGGATCTCAAGTGTTATCACCAAAAAGAAAAAAAAAAAAGGAAAAAAAAAAGAAAAAATAACTCTGTGATGTGATGGGTATATTAACTCGATTTTGGGAATCACTTCACAGTATGTGTGTATATATATATATATATATATATATATATATATATATATATATCAAACCAGCACATTGCACACCTTAAATATATACAATTTTATTTCTCAATTATACCTCAATAAACCTGGAAACACAGGATTTTCTCTATTAGTTTTATTTCCCTACTCATTCTGTTTTTGGGTCTTGTGCTTCAATCTATAGAAGATAAGTTTTTGGATTGCCTACTGCTTGGAATCATCCACATTCCTTCTCCCTCCTACTCATTTGGCTGTTGGAGATGTGCATAATCTTTTTTTCCATTTTTTTTAAAGTAATGATCTTCTTAATTGGTTTAAATAAATGAGTCCTGTGCCACCAGTTCTCAAAATTAAAAAATATAGTTTAAACTCATTAATTCAGATCTAATTTATTCAGAATTTGTGGTGATGTGGTTTAAGACTGGCTTAAGTTGACTTTGAACAGTCTTTGAGAGAATGGTTGCTGAGTAAATTATTAGCCCTATTGCATCACAAGGAGAGTCATATTTCCAGAAAAAGACATGGAATTTAAGAAACTGTCTCAAAGTCATGCAATAATTAATGATGGAGACAGGACAACAGCTCAGGACTCCTAATTCCCATCTACAGGCAACTTATGAGAAGAAACTGTTTTCGGACATTTCAGCCGTTTTAGAAATTCCATTTGTGTACACAACTTGATGAAAGCATACAGTTTTTCAGAATCGTCTACACTTTACTGTGTGTACATGTTCCTGCTGCTCGTATATAACAAGATGTGACTATTTCACCCAATTTGGAGGTACAAATTTCTAACTAAATGAAGTTTGGGAGTAATTGAGAAAGTGAGAAGACCTTTAAAGAACTGTAGTATCATTGTTAAGCAACTCAAAATTAAATTTAGTCATAGGGTAAACTGATATGAGGGAATGTGGCTAATGCTGTCTGAGGAAATGGAAAAACAAGGAAAGGGTATATGAAAAGAATAAATAAGGGGTTATGGACATGTTCTCCCATTTGGACGTAACTGGCCCACAGGATGTTAAAAGAAATCAGTTTAACTCCACATTTGTGTACACGGTAGGGAACTGGTTGGTTACCCAATATGGACTTTAAAGGAACAAACAAGAAAGGAAATGATTTATGTCTGTCTTTTGAGTAACACAGAGGAAATGATTGGCGATGTAGACATAAGGGACTGCTTAACCGAGTGATAGCCATCATAATTCAGTTAGATTGTAATTGAGAATCAAGTGAGACCCAGAAAAGTAAAATTTAGGATGATGATTGCCAAATTAAAGCAGAGAAAATGCTAAAAAGAAAGGCGATACTCAGATACAAAGTCAGGGCAGAAGCTCAGGAGAACAAAATTGAAGTTTAAAAGAAACGGTCCCCCCAAATATTCATTGGTTTGGTTTTGCAAATTTTAGAGTGACTAAACACATAATATGGGGAAATGAAAAGTGTGTGACTAATAAACTAGACAATTCAGATGATGGCCAGGAACAATTATAGAATGAAGCTAAAAATAGTGTAAAATGATAATAAAAGTTACATTGGCAAAAGTAAATATCGTATCACAAGAAGCTAACATAAAGCAAAACGTTTTCCAAGATTCTAACATATAAAATCTCAGACGGGGCTGCAGCTAGCCCTAGGAAAATGGCAAGGAAAATCCATGCATGGAAGGTGTGGGTACATTGCTAAAAAAAGGAAAAGAATTTTAAAATTGAGCTGACAGCAAATACAGCGTGACCTGCCCCCTTAGCTTTGGCGGTACAAGTAATTATTCTACCTAGGGTAAGATAAAGACCGAGATTTATTTGAGCTTTGGGGAGAGCGTCACACTGAGACTGCCTTGTTACTGAGCTGGAGGAATTTGCAACCCCTTGCCTAAGGAGGTGGTTCTTCTGTTTGGCAGAACTGATGCCATGGAGAAAATATTGGCCCTGGAGTCAATAGGCGTGGGTTTGAATCCAGGTCTGCTACTTAGAACCTGCATGAATTTAGACAAATCATGTTAGTTATGGGATTCAGTTTCCTCAAAGTTATTGGTTAGATGTGACCATTTCTCATTTCCTTTTAAGCTGAAGGATATGGGAAGAGAAAAATATAAAAATAAAACCAAAACTGCACTTTCTTTCGTTTCTGTATCTGTGTAACAAAAATCTGGGGCTTAGAAAAGGGAAGCCTCCTAATTTCTTTCTTTTTCCTCCTGATCTCTGGTCCCAGTGAGGATTCCAAGACCAAATGCCAGGTGGGGAATTTCATAACAATTGGAAGGAATATTCTTTGAGATTCTGAAAGTCTTTGTAATTCTGTTGAATCCTTGCTTAGAGATGGGGCCGAGAAGTTTAGATACCCACTGTGCTTTTTCAATGCACAATAATTATCCTCACTCCTTCATTCAGCAGAGATCGTTTTAGAGCCTACCATATGCTAGTATGTACTAGGGTGTATACGTACAAAACTAGGAAGCGTTACTCTTTCTCCTTAAAGACTCACTGTAATGAATCCAAATTTCATGTATTGCATCAGTGGAAATGAATATGGATTCGTTGCACAGTAACTTGGATGTTTTTGTGAAGAACATTAAAAAACAGGTTACTTGACATCAGTGTACTTGTTTTTCAAAAGGTACTTTATGAACTTAATATGGCTTTTCATCAGGTTTAAGACATCGTCAGTTAGACACATCACCACTGTAACAACTCCTTAACGGGCGAAAGAAGAAATTGCCACATTTATCTACACATTGATTTTCAGACACATCCCAGTTTCTGAACTCTTAAAATATGAAAGAAATGTGATTTATAATTCAAGTCATAAAATAGTTAGCTCTTGTTTACTTGGTTTTGGAGATAAGTAGTGCCTCAGAGAGTGAAAAAATAGCAAATTCTCCTAAGCCAGAAATATTAAATAAGGTATTCCTGCACTTAACAATAGTACAGAAAGGCATTTGACAATCAGGACATCTGCTGCCTTCCACACAAATCACAAGACTATTTGTGAAGATCTCATTTGCGAGGGAATTCCAAGACAATGCAGCTTCCCCGTGTCAACCTGTGTTATCTCAGATACACATTCTCCACTGTGTAGGCCTAAAGGTTGGAGAACAGGTCAAGCTGAATTGCCACTTTTGAGATTTCATGTAGAGTCAAAAGTGGAGGTGTTGCAGGGAAAGGATGGAACAAATGCTGTTTAATTTTCATGTTTTATCTATACAACATGGGTAATTACAAGTCAAAGGCGCAAATAATCGAAGTGAAGACGGTGGCCAGTTGCAAGCAGCTGCGGCTGTAAACAGCGCAGGGAAGTAGATCTCCAAGCTGTTTCTTTGAAAATAATCAAATTTCTCAATGTACAGGGTGATTGGATGTATTTGTTTTGTTTTGTGGGCATGTGTGTGTGTTTACATAAATCACATTTCTTGTGCCTTCAAGAATATAGCACACACACATATTTACCTATCATGGGACTAAAATGCATGCTCATACAATTTCAAAAACATCACAATGTTTTGAAAAACTAGGTTGCAAGTGATATGTACAGTAAGCTTTGGGCCAAGTAGATGTAGAAATGGATCTCGGGTGCCAAATCTGATTTGGACAGCAAATTGTCTACAGAAATCGCTGCCAAAAATAGTAGTAGTGGGTCAGAATTTCTTCCTGTGTAAACTTCTAGAAACATTTTCTGTATCAGGTATATTGTGTGTCATCTGACTAAAGTCATCTTGAAATAAGCCAATAAACTATTTGTTTTAAAATATGCACATACTTAACATATTTTAATTCAATAAAAAGCCCGTGGGCTAGAAATAGACCATATCTGATTCTGTAGGATTTTTCCTGTATAAATAATTTATCCATTTGTTCAATCATTTGCTCAGCTAAAATTTATGGGACGTGGCAGGAAATAGATGAGTAAAAAATTTTAAAGTAGTATGATGGGTGCTCCTATTGCTGTAAGCACAGAGTACAACAGGCTTTCCTGACTCAGCCTGGGGGAAGAGGGACAAGGCAAACCACAGAGGGGTGGGAACCACATAGCTTGACCCGGGGATGCATGATCCATGCCTTGCTTCTTTCATTGATAAAGAATGAATATCAGGGCCCGTGGGTGGCTCGGTCGGTTAAGTGTCTGACTTTGGCTCAGGTCATGATCTCATGGCTGGTGAGTTCGAGCCCAGCATCGGGTTCCGTGCTGACAGCTCGGAGCCTGGAGCCTGCTTCAGATTCTGTGTCTCCCTCTCTCTCTGCCCCTCCCCTGCTCATGCTCTGCCTCTCGCTCTCTCAAAAAATAAATAAACATTAAGCAAAAAAGAGTTCCAAAACAGAACAAAACAAAACGTCTGCTGAACTGAGCAGTGTGCTTTAGGGACATTCTGGTGCAAGCTCCTTATCTCCTTGTGGACAAGAAACAATTTACAGAACTGTCACCAGACTGGGGACCACAGTTTGAAGACAATTTGAGTAGGGTTATATTGGAAAGGGTAAGACTGTCTTCAGGGATTTAAGTTGGAGATCATTAAATAGACCAAACCAAATGATGAGGTAGTGCCAGTAGAAGTGGAGAGAATGGGACAAATTCCAGGAATATTTAGGAGGAAATATGTGTAGGATTTGGGGAGTAATTGGAAATGGGGTTGAGGGTAAGTGAAATAGCGGTTGAGCATTTCGAAATTTCTGGCATAGGCAACTGGTATTCATCAACACAGGTGTACACAAAAATAAGCCTGGTGACCAGATGATGGGGTCAGTTCTGAACATGAGCGTGATACAGACAATTGTGGGGCAGCTGAGAAGGTACTTGCAAATACGCATCAGAATATCCAGAGAAGAAGTCTTGACTGATGGATTTAAAAGTTCATAAAATTAATAGCAGTTGAAGTCTTGATTATAGAGGAGGTTACCCACGGAGGGTAAATAAAGTAGGAAGGGAATAGAAGAGAAGCAGGGATTCTATCTGGGGGTCAACACTGATGAGTAGTTTAAAGAAGAATCAATCTTCCAGGGCTGAAGGAGCAATGGAAAGGGTTAGAGAAAATTCGGAACAATGTTACCGGAGCCAGCGTTAAAAGATTTGTAAAAAAGGAGAGAGTCAACATGGTTAAACTCTTCAGGGCTCTTTACAAATTCATTTTGGTAATACCACATCTAGCTGCAAATGGGGTGCAACCCACATTTCTGTCTGGCCATATTTTTGGAGCCCCCAAACTGATGATTGCTGAGTCAAGTTCTTAGGACACAAACGAGATAAACAAGAAGACAACAGCTGTCCCTGGGGCAGAAAGGTTTGATAACCTTTTTGATAATGTTTTTTTTCCTGCCAATCTGAATTTGGAAAAGAAGGGACAGTGTGAAATTTTACCTTCCTCTCTTGTCCAGGCACCGTAGAGAGAGAGCTTCGAGAGCTGATTCTGGTAAGAAATTCTTACTCACTCTTAGCTGGCTTCTGCCAATTTCCCTACAATGCCGTCTGCGCTCTCTAGAGTGAGTGGACAGTCCCAGCAGGTCTCCTCCTGGTCACCAGAAGCTGTAGAGGAGAAAAAATAATTTTCCCACCAGCCTTTATAGTGAGTGTGGGGCTCTTTTTCTCTGGGGCACCTTGAAAAGGGATATACTTATTTAAGATGGTTCCAAGTTCTCCACAATGACCACTGTAATTCAAGATTATCTTTGGTAAGGTTAACCTACTTGTTCTGCCTTAAAACAAAGTTTTATTCACCTGGGGGCCTCACACTGGACCCAGTTCCGCTTAAGGAAAACCCAGTCCGGTTTTTAGGTCAGACCCGGTCCAATCCGGGGACTTAGTCCGAGTCTGGACCCAGTTCGGCTTTTAAGTCAGACCCAGCTGGTTCAGGCTGGTTCCAAACTAGTGGGAGAAAGAAATGTTCTAAAGTCTGAAGGCCCTTCATGCAAAAGCTGTGGAACCAGAGTCCAGGATCCAAGAGGTGCTTACTCCCCACCTCCGGAGACAGTGAGAACGCGGCGAGTTCAAGGGGCTCCACAGGTACCTACGTTTGGTTGCTCGGTGCTCCTGGGGGCTCACGGGGGTTCCTTCCGTTCCTTCTGACACCAGAACTGTTAAAAGATAAACTGAGGCGTATTAAAAACGTTAAAAGTTTATTTGAGCGAAAATCAACCCGCATCAGCCGGCACCAGACCAGAAGGGGTTTGAAGCGCTCCCATTCCAGTAACGTCTTTTTAAAAAAAGTTTAAATTAAAAAAAAAATTTTTTTTTGAGAGAGAGAGAGAGGGAGAGCGAGCGTGAGCAGGGGAGGGCCAGAGAGAGAAGGAGACAGAATCGGAAGCAGGCTCCAGGCTTTGAGCGGTCAGCACAGAGCCCGCTCTCGGGGCTCCAACTCACAAACCCTGAAATCCTGACTTGCGCTAAAGTCCGCTGCTTAACCGACTGAGCCACCCAGGCTCCCGCCACTCCGGTGTCTATGCAGCAAAGATATGTGGTGACCCTCAGAGTAGATTTAGTGAAGTGCAAAGCAAAATCCAGATCAGCAATTTCCTTCGTTACTTTACAGTTTCTTACTGTTCAGTAACTTCGTTCCTAGTTCACCCTCAAGGACTTCAGTTCCTTCATAAACGTTAATCTATAGATTTTCCTAAAAGAATAATGGTTTGAACAAAAGACCAGCATTCTGGAATGTCTTCAGCCCTGATTCACCAGTTAACCAGTTAAACTTGGGATAACCCTCTGAGCCTTCAGTTTTCTTATAGGGTTTTCAGGGAGATTGATCCAGATAACGAATTTGAAATTATTTTGTAAGATAAATCGAACAGAACAAATGTTGGTAGCTACGGTTTTTGTAAGTTATTATTTCCATGCGGTGTATGGTAATTTCACTGGAGTTGAGGGTTAGGCTGAGTTGTTGTTTGTGTGCTTGGTTCTGCCACTAGTGGTATAAATTTGGGTAGTTACTTATCCTCTTTTGCTCTCAGTTTACTCACTGATGAAATGGGAGTAATAGTACTTACCTCACAAGCAGGTAGAGAGGAGGAGTGTGCCTGGTGATGCATCGAGCGCACATTGGTCAATCAGATCCCAGCATTAGCTTGTCGGGTTCTGGGTTCATCGCCTGTAGGTGGTTGTTGCAGTTTAAGAAAAGGACTGAGAAGAGTTTGCACACCTCAAAGCGGGCCTGACTTGTTCAGGCAGCTAGCAGTTAAGGGTCAAGTACTCATCTTTCCAGTCTTGTTCTGGGCATTTTCCCCTAGTGGTTGCTTGGGTTCCAGCTATAAACAACCATTGTATGTTCCTTAATTGTGCCCCTGTGCTTCTGTATGTGTTATGTGTCCTCTGCAAAATGACTTTTCCTCTTTATTGCCTGAAAGACTCCTCTCGTTTTTTTTTTAAAGATTAAATTTAAGAGCTACTTCCCCAAGGTAGAATTATGTGTGCTTCCTCATTGCCTCTACCATGTTGAATCGAATCTTTGGTGCTATTATCTTCTATATACAGATGGTAACAAATATCTATTGTATTAATGATTTCTTATATTTTAAAATGACCTCGAGATGTAAAAATACCTCAACAAAGTACAAAGGAGAAATACTGTCAGTTTTGATTTGCCTATATAAAATATGTCTGAATTCTGTAATTAAGAAATGGTATCAATTTATGCTACATAAGGACCTTGCCAGCCTTGACTTTCTTACCTTTGGAATATTAGGCACTTTCCATTTATTTAAGGGGACAAAGGGTCAGCCTTACCCGTTAGGGGTGAGCTTATTTCAGAATGGAGGAAATACCATTTATATTGAGAGCTGCATGGTTTGTTGAATACTTGGCTGGAATCCTATAAAAGGAGAATTCATTAAGTGTCGGTTAAGCCCTGTAAGTGTCTGTCATTGTTATCATCGTGTTTTCTGCCAAATAAGAAGATAACATTCGTGTGGAAACAGAAGGATAAGGGATTCTTCAGCAGGGGGCATCTGGAAATAAATAAGTGGACCCTGTTATGTGATTACAGTTGCAATGATCTGTGCTCTGCAAGAAAATCCTGATTGTGGCATGCGGCAGGGAGGACCCTATTGCAAAACTCTATCCTGCATGACTGTAGTTCAGAGTGGACAGTGTGAAGTGCAGGGAGAACACGGAAGTCGGTATTAGAATTTGAATTCTGGGAGTTTGAATTCTCATTCAGCCTTCACGAAATAGATGACTTTACATTTATTTATTTATTTACGTATGTATGTATGTATGTATGTATTTATTTATTTATTTTAAAATGAGGTCAGTGGTAGTTGCTTCGCTGGTTTAAAGGGACTAAATTACGATTAAATGAAGATTAAATACGATTACTTTATGCAAATAAAGTGATATGCAAGTGGGATAATTTTAATAGGGATCTCTTGAAAATGCAGTCATTTTAAACAAAATGAATTAATTTCTTGTTGTGAAATGTTGGGTTCTACGCCAGTTGGTGATAGTGGAGAAAGCTGTGTTGGGGCAGACAATGCTTTCTCTTTATATTAAATCATATAATATGAGCAGCATGGCATGGAGTCAATAAAAAGCAATAACAAGGGACATAAGATTTATTTGATTTTTTCATTAAGACTGCTCATTTTTTCTCCATTCTGTGATTATTTTGCTTCCAAAACTTTTGACGTTTACATATAAAGATTAACCAGTAATAAGAAAGCACACAAATGTTTTTACATCTTTTTTTTTTTTTTGAGTTTACCTCATTCTTTTATAGCTTCTCTCATTGATTCTGTTCTTTTTCCTTTGTAGAAAGATTAAAAAAAAAAAAAGGCTGACTTTTTAAGAGTGGTAATTTATAGATAGAGCAATGGCATGAATTGGTTTTCTGATGGATCTTATTCTGCCTTTTGCTTAATCTCTCAGCTAATGATTTCGTATTGAGATAATAGAAATACCGATAGAAAAATAAGCAGAGCAAACAGGTAACAGAAGTCACAGTCAAGGATACTTCCCACTTGGCCTGAGCAGATACAGGGAACACCTTGCATTTCGTGGTGAGTCTGGCCGCGTGGCAGGGCCGCAGCCTGTGCCCTGCAGCAGCTACCACAGTGCTCGTGTGAGCAGTCTCTGGAGGGCACATGGCGCCCTGGGATAGGATAGATTTATGGGGCTCTGGTATGTGAGTTAAATTAGACTTTTTTCTCTTCTTTTCTTTTTTTTTCTTCTCTTTTCCTCCCTCCTTTCCTCCCTCCCTCCCCCCGTCTTCCCCCTTCTCTCTTCTTCCTTTCCTTTCCTTCCTTCTTTCCTTCCTTCCTTCCTTCCTTCCTTCCTTCCTTCCTTCCTTCCTTCCCATTTTCCCTTTTTCTTCTTTTCTCTCTCTCCCTTTCTCCCTCTCTTTCTCTTTCTCTCATCTCTCTGTCTCTCTCCCTCCCTCCTTCTCTTTCCTTTCCTTTCCTTTCCTTTCCTTTCCTTTTCTTTTCTTTTCTTTTCTTTTCTTTCCGTGTCTCATGTCTGAAATGAGTATGTAGTTGGAATCTCAGGTTTAGTAAACTGTAAGTGTGCAGAGGAAGGGGGAGAAGGAGGTGGGTGCAACATGAGCTGACCACAGCTGGAGGCGGATGGGTTCCCTAAGGACCTTGAGGGCTTTAAAAGAGGGTTAGAATGTGAGCTGGGTTGGGGGGGTGCAGAATGGGATGGTGGTGTGTTTGACAAGATGTTTTGTTGACAAAGCTCAACTATAAGCTGGGCATATGGTTGACCTGGGTAGGCCTGAAAAAAAATGGCAGTAGATGAAATTTTTTTTTTTTTTTTTTTTTTTTTTTGCTTCTCTGTATGTCTTTTTTCTGGAATCTAGATTTCCTTTTTTCTCCTTTCTTAACCTTCTGGGAACAGCCCTATTGGTTAGGAGGAATTTATGTGACAATTTTTTGTGTTACTCTTTTAAGGAATACTCACGTTGTGACTATATTAATTCGTTGAATGTTTTGATTAGATGTCGGTTTAGTTGCTTGTAATGGAGGTTGGAAACAGCAAGGTTTTAAACAAGATGCAATTTTCCTTCTCTGTCTCCTAAAAGTCTGGGGAGGTTTGGTGATCTCTCCATAGAGGTCTCCATAGAGAGGCCAGGGGCCTGGTTTTTCCTATGTTGTTATTCCACTTTGAGTATTGCTCTTATCTGCTCGGCACTTTGTCCTGCCAGCATGAAGAAGAAAGGAGGAAAAGGGAAAATGAGGGAATTCCCATTTCCTTGAAGGGCGTGACCAGGAAGTTGCCTTTGCATCCCATTAGTTCAGACTTGTTTCCACGATGCAAAGGAGACCAGCATTTTTCCTTCCTTCCTTCCTTCCTCCCTTCCTTCCTTCTTCCCTTCCTTCCTTCCTTCCTTCCTTCCTTCCTTCCTTCCTTCCCTCCTTCCCTTTTTTCCTGAGTGCCTATCTTAGCTCAGGCTGCCATTTACCGGGGGTTTAAATAACAGATTTTTACTTCTGTTAAACAGAAGTTTTTACTTTCTGTTAAACAGAAATTTACTTCTTATAGTTCTAGAGGGTGGAAAGTCCAGGATAAGGTGCTGGCAGATTCTACTCCTGATGAGAGCTTTCTTCCTGGCTTGCACACAGCCACCTTCTCCTATGTCCTTACATCATGGGGAAAGAGAAGGAGAAAAGTTCTAGTCTCTCTTCTTCTTCTTAGAAAGACACTAATCCCATCATGGGAGCTGCACCCTCATGAATTCATCTAAACCTCATTACTTCCTTAAGATCCCACTTCCAAATACCATCACATTGTGGGATAGGACTTCAATATAAATTTTGGGGGTATATAAGCATTCAGACCATAATGGTACCTACTCCTGGATAAAAATTGGGGATTCTATTTCAATAGGAAGGGAGAATAGATATTGAGATATTAATGATCAGTGTGTCTGGCATTACTAGAGAAGCTAATGCTTAATGTAGTGGGTTAGGATTTTCATGGAATTTTATTGGAAGGTAATTTCTAGGGTGGGATAATATTCTAGGGTTTATTTCTTCATTCAACAAATATTTACTGAGTATAACAGGGACCATGCTAGAAAGTATTGGGGATACATTGATGAGAAAAAATGTACATGTTTCTCACACTCATGAAACTTACATCCAAAGAGGGGGTGAGAGAAATCTATAAAATAACCACAAATATAAATATGTATTTCGAAAGGTGATAAGTGTTATAAAGGAAAAAATACTGAGTCCTATGAGATTGTATAACAGGGCAATTTGGAAAGACTTCCTTGAGTAAAATTTGAGCTGACTTTTGAAGAGTAAGAAAGACAGAGGGGAGAACCTTTTCAGCAGAGGAGACTGTGTGTACAGGCCCTGAGGTGGAAAGGCACATGGCTTATTTGAGGAACTTAAGGTGGAACATGACAACTGAAAGGAAGAGGGCTATGTGGTGAGTCTGTAGGCACAGCAAAGGCTGTATTAGGCAGAGGTGTGGAGGCTATCTTGAGGATGTTGATCTTTAAGAGCAATGTGCTATTATTGAAATGTTTTTAGCCATGGTTGATGTGATCAGATTTACATTTGGAAAAGCTCACACTGGTGGCCTGGGGGAAGGTAGGTTCTAGTCAATGGAGAAAGACCAATTAGGAGGTTGTTGGAGGGATCCAGGTGAGAAATGATGGCAGCTTAGAATTAAGCAGTAGCAGTGTGATGGAGTGAAGTGTATGTATGCAGGATATAATAAGGACATAAAAAAAAGTTAACACATCTAGTGATACATTGGGTGTAGAGGATGTTGGAGAATAGGAGTCAAAGAAGACTTTTTGGTTTCTGGTTTAAACAGTTGGATGCATGGTGGTTCAGTTGGTTAAGAGGCTGACTCTTGATCTTGGTTCAGGTCATGATCTCACAGTTTGTGGGTTCGAGCCCTGTGTCAGGTTCTGGTGCTGACAGCTTGGAGCCTCCTTTGTATTCTGTGTCTCCCTCTCTCTCTGCCCCTCCCTTGCGTGCTTTCTCTCTCTCAGAATTAAATAAGCATTAAAAAGTATATTGAACAGTTGGATGAATAATGGTGCCATCACTGCATGACATGGGGTCATTGGAAAAGGACTAGGTTTTAAGGAGAAGAGCATGAGTTTGGAAATGTTGAGATTGGGGGCCTTTGACATATTCGGAGATGTTAAGAAGGCAGTTGTTTCTATAACTAGAAGTTCAGAGAGTGGTCTAGTTGGCCAACATTAAAAAAAATAGAGGCAATTGAGACTATACCTTGTGTGGTCCAGAGAAAGAAGAATGTCCAGGGAAGAACCTGGGGAAACTAGAACTTTTACAGGATGATTAGGAAGTGGTTGAAACAACTGAACAATTGAAATAGAAAGTAAGCAGAGAGGTCAGGGGCAAACTAGGAACCTGGGGTATTATGGGAGGCAAAGAAAGAGTGTTTGAGAAGGAAGTGTCAAATGCTGATAAGAAGTCAAATAAAAGAAGAGTTGAATATAGATGAACCTGGACGACATTATGCTAAGTGAAATAAGCCAGACAGAGAAAGACAAATACTGTATGATCTCATTTACATGTGGAATTTAAATAAAAGTTGAACTTATAGAATCAAAGAGTAGGAAGAGAGTTACTAGGTGCTGGGGCATGTCAGGGGGTAGAGGGGAATGGGGAGATAGATGTTGGTCAAAGGGTTCAAATTAGCAGTTATGGAGGATGGATAAGTGTAGAGGTCTTGTGTACATGCATGAAGACTGCACTTAATACTCTGTTGAACACTGGAAATAGGCTAAGAGAGTAGACTTCAGGTGCACTCATCACACACACACACACACACACACACACACACACACACATAATGGTAGATGGTAACTGAGTGAGGAGATATGTTAATTAGCGTGTAGTCATTTTACTACGTATATGTGTATCAAACCATCATGTTTACACCTTAAGTATATAAAATTTTTATTAAAAAAAGAGCCAGATGTCCTTTCAGTTTAGCAAAAAGAATTGTTAGTGATGTGAGAGAGAGTTATTTTTTCTTAAAAATATTTAATGTTTATTTTTGAGAGGGAGAGACACAGTGTGAGCAGGGGCAGGGGAGGGGCAGAGAGAGAGGGAGACATAGAACTTGAAGCTGACAGGTCAGAGCCTGGAGTCCCTTTGGATTCTGTGTCTCCCTCTCTGTCCCTCTCCCGTTCATACTCTGTCTCTCTCTCAAAAATAAATAAACATTAAAAAAAAAGAGTCGGATGCTTAAGTGACTGAGCCACCCAGCTGCCCCCTATTTCTGTTTTTCTAAGGTGGAAATTTAGGTTGTTCTCAAGGTTTTGATATCATAAATGATGATGTCATAAACACTATTGTATGGATCTTTTGTACTTGGTACAGGAGTTTCTCTGGACCGTATGTCTAGAGTGGATTTATTGAACATAGAGTATACATAGACTTAATTTCATAACATATTGCTGAGTTACTCAGTAGAATGGCTGGCCAAGGACATTCCTTCCAGTTGTGCATAGGGGTCCCCATTTCTTCATATGCTTTTGATTTGTGGAAATGTAATGGTGAATATCATGGAAGTGAATGATTAGATCTATATGGCAAAATTTAAGGAAGAAAGGAATATATATGCAATTAACTTTCAAATATCTTATAATAAAATTATTAAATTCTGGCCCATTTTCCATGGCAGTCCATGTATCCTTTTCCTTGGTTTACTATTCCCCTTCATTTATTTTATGTGCTTTAAGAATCCAAGAACTAAATAAAATATTTTTAGACAAATTTATGAAAAACATATCCTCTATCCTAAATAAAATGAGTAATTACAAGTTGAGAGTAGGCTATTAGTCTAATTCTAAGAATTAAACTCTTAGTGGAAAGCTGCTGTGAGGGACTATTTCCCAGTTGTCCTTCTTTCAGGGTTTTGAGTTGGCTGAGAAAACTTCCTGAAATTTCTGGGAGCCCTTTGAAATGTTAATAAGATTCTGAATCACCCGGTTCCGTGGAAATTATGCAATCAAGAAAAAATGAATATGTAGTTTATATTCGTAGTTCTTATTCGTGTGTTTTATATTTATTTTGTAATAACACGAAATATTTAGTTTGTGTTTGTGTTGGAATTCATT
The DNA here is from genome assembly GCF_027475565.1 of Acinonyx jubatus. Lineage (NCBI taxonomy): Eukaryota > Metazoa > Chordata > Mammalia > Carnivora > Felidae > Acinonyx > Acinonyx jubatus. The sequence goes on along the minus strand of NC_069380.1, from coordinate 201,330,236 downwards.
ATAACCCTATAACCCCATCCTCCTCCCTTCAGCATATTATTTTTTCTTTTTCTGGCTTTTGTGGTCTTGATTTTCATTTTTTATCCTTTTAATCTTGTTGACGGAGGAAATCATGATCTTTTAGGTTCTTTTAGCTTGTAAGAAACAGAGACATGCCTAGGTTACCTTATTTAATGGGGTTTATTGTAATGATACCCTGGGAAATAAGGAGGCAAGAAACAGTTTCAGCTGCCAAATATTCAGGCCTCAAGAAGACTGTAGTGTACTTTAGGGTATAGTTCTTAATGGCTCTGACACTCTGAGACTCAGAAATCCAGAAACTCATTACTCCATATTTCGTGTGTTGCCACTAGGCTGTCATTATTTGCTACTTCTACGTCTGCTGTCCCTGACACTTCTCCCCCCCCCGCCTTTGTAAATGCCAAGTTCAGACCCCCCCCCCCCCAATTATACCAGGGTGTTATAATTAATCATCATCTATTTTAGAGTGCTTTCCCAACCCCCACACTGAGCTGAGTTCTCTTATGAGATTGCCTCTAAAAGACTGCCTTTGGGTCAGCTGCTCATTCCTAGTCCAGATTTTGTGAGCATGTATCTGGATATCTTACATGTGAGTATGTGGGCATGGCATGAATAGGCACCTTCCTTTAAGTGGTCAATACAACTAGAAAGGACCTTGCTTGACCAGATGATACAAATTACCTCTATTTTGTTAAGCATGTAGAATAAACTTATATACTTCATCTGCAGGCATTTATATGTCTACATAATCCTTTAAAGGATTTCCTTCAAAGCTAATATGACCAACTCGTCCTGGATTTCCTGGGTGTTTCTGGGTTTGAGCACTGAAAGTCCCTCATCCTGGGAAATTCCTTATTCCCGGGCAACTTGGAAGGGCTGGTCACCTCAAAGCCTTATTCTTTCCCTTTCCTCTCTTTTTCCTCCCTTTCCTCCTTTCTTTCTTTCATCCTTCCCTTCCTCCCTCTCATCTACCCTCCTTCCTCCCTCCTTCCTTCCTTCCACAAATACTTATTGAGTGCCATTATGTGAATCTCTATGCCGGGTAGTGGAGAAATATGGGTGGTAGAGAAGTAGTGGTGAATGGGACAGGTACGTTTCACATTCTTTCTGAAATGACAGTCTGTGGTGGTAGATAGAACCATCAGACAGTAATTGTGTGATGAGTGAATGGAAAGGCAAAGTGCAGGGTATACTGGGAGAGAGTAATGGGACCTGGGGGTCTCCATTAGATTTAGTGGGTAGTGAGGAAACAGCTGAGAAAAAAAGACAGACAAGCCCTCCTTCTCATGTTTGTGTGTGCACGTGCATGCGTGTGTGTGTGTGTGTGTGTGTGTGTGTGTGTGTGTGTGTGTGTGTTTAGTGGGGGAGATAATCAACAAGTAAACAAAGTGAATACTCTGAAGAAAATAAAACCAGGTAATGAGACAGTAACTTGACAAGAGACCAGGTAGTCAGGGAAATTCTTTTTGAGAAGGCGACATTGTGGCCAAAACTTGCATGGCAATAAGGAGGTAACTATCCATAGTAATGGGAATGGAAAGGAAGCTTGTGTCACTGCAGTTAGAGTAATGAATGATAGGTGAGCCCAGAGAAGCAGGTAGAATCCAGGTCATATAAGGTCTTGGGTTTGTAGGCCATGGTAAGAAACTTTATTTTAAGGGTGATGTAGTATGTTTTATGTAACCAATTCAGGGAATAGTTTCCTTCTTGAGTAAGATGATTAAAGACAGAAGTAATATGAACTATAATATTTGAGCTACAGGGATTAAGGTTGGTAGTGTCATTCCAGGTCATAGAGAATTTAAGAACTGATAGCCTTTGGAGAAAGAAATTATTTCATATTCAAGATATTAGGTTTAAGAGGGGCAGTGAAGCATAAAAATTGTCTAATAATTTTTAATTTAAGGCTGATCTCCAAACTAGTATTTGGAAGCCACTGTGTATTTATACTAGTGTTTGAAGAGATGTGATCATATGAATTTCCCAGAGCAATGAGTACAGAAAGAGAAAGTCAGAGAACCTAGGATTATATGTGGAGACAAATCCAATTTGACTGTATCAAATATTCGAACCTTGTTTTTGAAGCATTTAATAATGGCAAAATGTCTTGAGCTCAGCAAATAAATGCTCAATAACGGTAGTTCACTTAGTAAAACAGACTTTCAAAACCTGTATAGAAAAACTATGAACAACCCTTGCCTCAGGGAAGATGACCTGATTCTCAGACCTTTAAAGTAATGGCAATTGTCTATGGAAACTCACACTCTTATTTTAACCTGGGTAACTAGATGGTATTCCTTCAGAATGGGAAAGTTTTGGATGAGGTTTTAAAAGAAACATGCAGACTATGAATTTTATGGGAACATTGTAGACAAAAAACATGAGTCTAGGCTGAGTCAATTTGTTGCTTTTTTTGAGCAGCCTATTTTTTTGTGAAAAGTTAAGTCTCCTTAGCGAGAAAAGTACTCAGAACAGTTGGCAATAGTTTTCATTTTATATGCCCATGCATCAGAAAGACCCAGCTGACACTTAGCTCATCTTTCAGAAAAAGATTGACAAGGGAGCAAATGAAGAAAAAATGGTAAGGGAAGAGAGGAAGGACCAGTGAAGAGCTGAGGATTAGGGACCCAAGAGGGCGTGGAACTAGTCTAAAGGGGTCTTTTTGTGTTACTGTGAGAGGCAGGGAGTGGAGTCATGGGCTAATCTTGACGCATATAAGCCAGGGCGTCACAGAGAGAGGAAGAGGGGAAACTCCCCATTTCCCATAGCCTGATAACAGGTGCTCTGAGTTCAGTGAGGTAGGTATGATTTCCACTCTACAGATGAGATATGACACAGTGACATGGCGCATACAAAATCTCACAGACAGGACATATGAGAACTAGAGCAAGAGCTACAGCAGTCATGTGTTCCTAATTTTCCTGCGGAGTCATGATTTCAGGGCTCTGCTCAGTGGTCCCCACCGCACATTTTTATTTGTGAAACCACTAGAAGCCGTGTCTCAACTCACTAGAAGCCGTGTATTTTGGGGCTTGCCTCAGCACTCTTTCTGCTGTATTTCCTATATTATGTCCAAGAAGGAGTCTATCAGATTCTGTAACTTTGACAGATATTATTTCGTAAGAAATTTACCCAATGGATATCTAACAGAGAAGTGAATGTCTCACAGTTGGGATGATTTACCCTTAAATTATGGGTAGCCACTGGGCAACCTATTTGAGATGGAAATTTCTGCAATAATGACTAAGCTGTGGTGTTCAAAAAGGCTTTTTCTTTCTTTCTTTCTTTCTTTTTTTTTTTTTTAACTACAGTCATAAATATCATGGAAAAACAAATCACTGGTTTTTGTACGGAAAAATAAGGGGAAGCATTTTATCTTCCCAACTAAAACATTGGAACATTTGGGCAGTGTCAATGAGAAAGATATTCAAAATAGGACTGAGATGTATATCCCAGAAAGAGAAAACTGTCTTGGCATGATACTAATCCACATACTCTTGAGGATGAGAATGCCCTCAGAATGAGAATGATTTACAATTTAGGAACTATTTTGTCTTAAAAAGATAAATTTTCTTTTTTTAAAGTTTATTTATTTTTGAGATAGAGAGCAGGGAAGGGGCAGAGACAGGTAGACAGAGAATCTCAAGCAGGCTCTGTGCTATCAGCCATGAACTGTGAGATCATGACCTGAACCAAAACCAAGAGTCGGACACTTAACCGACTAAGCCACCCAGGTGCCTCCACAAAAATAAAATTCTGAGGTACAGTCATTAATGATTTCGCTATGGGGAAATCAAAGTTCAATAATGACTCAAGCACACCATACAACACAGTTTGAAGCAAAGCATTGTGATTGGTGAGAAATTCAAATAAATACAGACCATATTTTGAATAGGAAAGAGTAGCTTGTTTTGAATGTAGGTAATGTGCAAAATGAAAATCATGAGCTATGAACTCTTTGTAAGTTTAATAATTTCTAACTAAAGAGTAGACTAGTCAGAATATACTCTGATCTTAAAAACAAGTTTTGTAGAGTGTCTTATCTAATTAACATTCCACTGGAAGCATAGGGTATCATGTAAGCTGGGGATAATTAGAAAAATAGGTCTTGTAGATGGTCTCTGATTTACAGTACTTTTTGCTGGATAACAGATGATTGGGTTTCTAGAAAACACTTACTGAATATTTTAATGTGGAGGGTTGAAAATAATCCCAGAGGTGCCCGTACCCTCAAGAAGCTTCTAGTGAAGTAATAGAAGACATAAATATGAAGAGCTGATCATTCTCTCTTTGATTCTTCTCTCCCTCTACTTCCTATCTTCTCTGTCATTTAGGCAAGCTGTGTTATTCCTATTTCCACAAAATACTAAACACACTTTAGCCTCCTTGTCTTTTCTCACACAGTTCTTACTTTTTAGAAAACAGCTTCTTCCCTTAATCTCTGCATATCCAAATCCTACCAATCCTTCTGGCCCAACATTTAGTTGCCTTTAGCTTAGGTGAAAGAAAGGACTTTAGAATTGAGAAAGTTGAGAAGCTGAGAAGTTAGACATTGGGGCATTGGAATCATCCTCAACCTGAATGTTGAAGTCACTGAGAGTGATGACTGATGGAGAGGTGGAAAGGAAGACTGAGCAAGGGGTAGGTATAATGAAAAGAGACCAGAGTATTTTAGAAATTGGTATTTGATGGAAAAGAGGGTGAGGAAAAAGAGGCATAAGTGAGGTTTCCTTTTAGAAGAGGAAAGATATTTGAGTGGGAATTGTAGGAAAGTCATTTGGGAACAGTGTTTGGGAGGAGAGGAGAACTTTCATAGTGAGTCCCAGAAATAGGGCATTCAAGACTTGGTATGTAGCCATCAGCCCTGTGGTATCCCCCCACATGGTGGCCTGGTTGCATTTAAGAGCAGGAGGTGGAAAGACCAATCAAATAAAAGCCTGAGCCTATTGAAATGCTAGGACTTTGTTCTCATTGAACAGGACTTCCACAGAGCAGAGGGGCAGAGGGCAGATTGGGCAGATTAGGTGCTGGCATGAGAGGGACCATGTGGAGTAGGAAAAAAAGCATGGCAGAAATTGGGAAGGGTGGAAGCTTGTGCTGAGGATGCTGAGAGTGAATAACTGCATCAGATTAGGAGAGAGCTGAGAGGGATATAGTGAGAAAAGGAAGAAGTGAGTGTGGAAGAAGTTGTGACTATTTTCATGTATGATTATTTATCGGATTTGATATAAGTGGGGTGTGGATTTCAATACCAACTCTCTATCAGCTAATAGAGCTTCGGGGCTGGGAAATTAACATTTTTAAGTCTATGTCTTAATTTGTAAAATGAGGAATCATGACACTTGGCAGACATCTCTCATGAGTTGTCTTGGGAGTTATATTAAATAAGATCATATTAAATATATAAATATATTTTTAGAGGAAGGAGTTTTATTTAAGTTAAGTTGCTCAGTAAACTAAGTTGCTGTTTCAGTTCAACAATGGTAGTCATTTCTTTCTTAAAGAAGTTGGAATTCATCATCCCTAGAGTTCCAAGTGGAATCGTATGCCTTCCAAGGAATGGCTTCCTCTACTGAGGAAATTGACATTTCCTTCTCACAGGTGAACCACACTTAATAAAGTGGGGTTCAACAAAGTTGCCACAAAGGAATTGAATCTCGGAATCCAATGAAAGATAGAAGGAGATTAAAATTAGTAAGAGTTGTAATTGCTTTTTGACTTTGGGGTTTTCTGGTAACTAAAAAAAAAAAAAAAAAAAAAAAAAAAAAAAAGGAAACAAAAGCCTCTATGTCTTTTTTCTATCGATCATTAGATGTCTGCTTCATTCTCTCATGCTCAGGCTGGTCATTTTATTGAAAATTGTTGCCAATGCTGTGTGCTGTGTTTAGGAAAAGGGTGCGAGAGGGGAGTAATTATAAGTACTCTGGCCTTTCATCAAACCCAGGAATCTTAAGTGACAGCTGTTTGAGGGACTTGTCATTCAATTAGGCGGTTTGAAATGCTGCCAGTGGTTAAAAAACCTGTGGTTCATGAGTTTGCAGCCACTGGGGCCCGCACAGTCTCACAAGAGTACTTGCATTTCATTGGAAACCACTGCTTTGTTGGGCCAGAAGGATGCTGGGCAGACATCCTGACCACGATGTTTATTTCTGGAGGGCAGAAATCACAATGGAAATTGGACCTGAGTCTAGCAGAAAATGATTCCCCCTCTTCAAACATGTATAACATGGCAGTTAGAAATGAAATGTCTGTCTATGTTTTTAGCCCACTGAAAAGATATGGAAGGGTTAGTACCAGAGGAGTATTAGCATATGTTCTGTATATTTCTGTCCTTCTCACCACGTGAAAACCTCATCTCTACTTCACCCGATAATGATTTTCTCTTTCGTAAATGGTATTCCTAGATGTATGTGGGATGAAAAGAAAGTAGAAAGCAAAGTACTTTTTAGAATTTGATCATTATTGGGCGAGTTACAACAGATAGTGAACAATTTCAGGGCAATTCAGAAGCCCCCGTGAGACTGAGTACCGATAGGGTTCAGCGGAGGCTGAGTTAGGAATGACCTCCCACAAGTGGGGCTCCTGACGAAGTGCTCCTGGGAGAGGATAAGGCCACCAAGCCCATGCCGAAAGAGGGGGAAGTAGCCCTGCCCTGAACCAGTTCTCTAAAATCAGTCTGGTCTGTCTCTTTGTTTCCTCTGTTTTTCTTTGGCCTCTGCCTGGCTTTTTTTTTTTCTTGTCGTAACTGTACTGTGCTAGATATTGCGGACCAAATATTTATTTATTAATCTATTATCCAAGGATACAGTATTGCTTTTGGCCCTCAAAAGTGATTAGGATTGTCTTGATGAGGGCTCCTTCACGGAATATATTCCCAATCTTAAGGCCTTTTAGAATGTTACACTAAAACATTTTAAAACTATAGAAAAATACAATAGAAACAAATAGTGCATGAAGAGGTTATTTCTTAGAACCTGTCCTATAGGCTAGTAGAAACGATGCAGAGTTTTCTTACCTCAACTTCATGCTGTTGCCATTTTAAAAAACGTGTAAGATGAATGTTGTGCAACTAAGGAACGATAAAGATGTTTAAGTACAAATAAGCAAAAAGAGGTTAACCTACCTTCATGCTTTGTGTCCTTTGTTGATGTCACCCAAATCACTTATTGCCAGAATCATCTTGTCTTTGTTAAAATTTGGTGGTCAAGCAGGAAGCCTTTCTTATTCATGTCTGTCCTCTTGCTCCACCAATTTAAGAAGCCTATTCTCTGAGAACAAAGGACATCTCCGTTCAAAAAGTTGCCCCCGTAACCCTAACCTGATACCTGTCTGCCGTTAAACCTTCTACAGTAGATCATTCCTCAGGCACACAAAGGCATCTCTTCTCCCAGCGCCACATTTATCAGCAGAAAAAAAGCAAACACCACCACTTTCGCAGGTACACAGTGTCTCCACACCTATTACAGCTGAGGGCAGTGGTGACCTTACCCTGGCCCAAACCACCCACGAGTAGCCTTTGATGTTACCGAGCCTCATGTTTGAATACAGTCTAAACACCCCACGTTTGAACTGCAAGAGTTCTGCTTCCAGCTATGTTAGAAATGATATCAAAGACGGTCCCATTTTAATGGTCTTTCTCTTTCAGAGAGAAGGCAGTTGGCAAGGCAAAGGGCACCGAAGCTGTGTTTCTTCTCTGTTTTTAGTTCTCCCGCCCGTCCACACTCCATCTCTCCTTCTCCACCCTATGCACATGCCACACGTCTGTCACGAGAGGGATTGACTGTTTTTGGGAACTGTAGAGTCCTCTGGGGGAAATGAACCCCTTTCTTTTTACAAGTGAAAACAAAATCCTTCACAAGAGATAATTTTACATGGACTTTCCCCAGAAGAGTGGGTGGCATTCATAATTTGGGTAAGGCACCAGGTGGTTTTATAGCACAGTGGGAGAATAGTCACTAGAGGAGGATAATTAGCCAGTGGGCCCAGGAAGTCAGGAGTTCCAGGCTTAAGGCTGATGATCATTTGAGTAGGAAGAAAGTTTAACAATCGTATCGTACAGGACGTTCATTTTACAGGTGAGGATATTCTTGGTGTGAAATAGAGTCAAGGCCTTTCATGGAAACAGATTCAGTGATCAGATTATTTCAAATATGGAATGGCGTTCAAAGGCTCTGAGAAGCTAGCTATCTTCCGTTATACACGCGCTTAGGGGATTTAAATCTTATGTTCAGACCGTGAAAGGTCATTTTTGCTTATAGACTCCTAAGAATAAGACACACTATGTGATTATGTGTCTCATACACTTCTAAGTACTTGGTAGATTTAATTCATTTATTCCTCACTACAACGCTATGAGGTAGGTACGATTACTGTCTTCCCAATTTTCCAGATGGGACAACTGAGGCGTAGAGAAGTCAGGTAACCAGGTCGAGCTGACCCAGTGAGGAAGTGGCAGAAGTAGGATCCAAAGTCAGGCTTTAGGCTGCTGAGTCCACACTCTAAACCACCGCATTATACCAGGTCTCTGACAGTATCTGACTGAGAAAGTCAGAAATACAATTTTTTTTTTCCTTTCTCACAAGTTTGAAAATAGAAATTATTAGATTAGATTTATTATTACTTTTTAAAGAAAACCAGATTTCTATATCTGGGTTGCTGTCACTGTGGCAGCACAATGATACATAAATGTCCAGTTGATCAATTCCTGTGCTTTCTTGCCAAGTGACAGCATTCACAAGGAAGGAACCCCTTATGGAGCTTTGCCTGAATTGTTTCATTTGTATACCTCTTGGGAGGGAAAAACGTCTTTGGAAATTTCTTGACATTACTTTCTTTGAAATTGTTAAAGCCTTTTGTTTACCAAAGGCTTTACACTGTTAAAAGTAAAACTTCCTCAGTGTTCTGAATTTTGGCCCAGTTGGTTAATCTTTCAGGAGTGTTGAAAACAGGGCTTTAATTAGCAGTTTTATCAGTTAACCTAGTCACTCATCTCCAGTTCTTATCGGAGTCCTTGGTAGTGCAGGCACTTAGGGACATCAGAAAAAGGCCGACTTGTCAGTGTGACAGTTGAGAGGCCTTCTGTGGAGGGAAAAACAAAGATCTCAGAAATGGACAGTATTACATGGAATCTGATACCGATCCAGAAGAAATGATCTCACCAAAAGAAGCTGGAAGAGGACTTGGTTTCTCTTGTATTTTTCTGTAATCCTCTACGGTATGTCAGTCACCTTTGTGAGTCAAGACAGAATCAGTGGTCTTGTGTGATGTGAAGATGGAGCCTCAACGAGGGAAAAGTTCTAAACCAGCTGCTTCGTCACTGAGCTGAACGTAACCCTGGAGTGGTTCTTCACTATGCAAAACCAAAGGACCGTTTGGAATATTAACACGGGGCTTGGAGAGGTCAGTTTCCTGGTGAAAGTGAGAAAAGTACCAGTCACAGGAACTATATAGAAAGAGCAATCACATTTTGCCTTCTCTAATGCAATCCAGTTAGAGAGGTGTGAATCTCTGAATTTAATTTATTTATTGGTCTCATTTACTTATTATATTCCTCATTTGCTAAACATCTTGTTTCTCCTGTATTTGAACTGCATTAAAACGTACCACTACCTGGAAATAAACCTCCACTTCCTCAGAAATGAAAAGCGCTTAAACTATAAAAAGAAGATCCGTAAATTCATTATCTCAACATGGGTCTGCTATCATTGCAACAGCAGAGAGAGTCACAGGGGAAAAAAAAATCCATAAGGGATACTTTGGAGCCAGGAGATACTTATGCTTGCCTAAGCAGTTCTGATGATTTGATAGTTGAAATGTTTACGCTTTTGTTCACTTAGATAACGTACTGAGGACATCTATTTTAAACAACAGATAATTGTAGTGGTGCACTGAGGAGGCTGACATAGTGGTAGTTGGTATCTGAAGATTATTAAAACAAACTTAGATGGTTGTTGCATAGGGTGACTCTTTTTGGCAAAGCAGTTACTTAGTGTTTCATGCTAAAAATGATAGTGTTTTAGATTTATCCTAACACCACAGAAAAACACATTTTTCTTCAGAAGCAGAAGGGTGGAACATTAGTTAGAGCTTAAGGAAAGCTTACTTTGATCTTCTGTTTCTTTCAGCCGTACCTGAAGAGTAAAATCGGCGTATGACCTTATTTCGTCTCTGGTTCTCTATTCTTTTTTTCTTCTATATCGTTCGACTTAATTTCAAAGTAGCTAAAAGTGCCAGAATCAAAGACCAGGTTAAATGTTCCCCGAAGGATATTGAATGTCATGGTCATTATTCTAATAATAAGAGGTTTGTGTAGCTGCTTTGATTTCCACAAGCTTCGTAGCCCCTTTTCTGAGGGGAAAAAAATACCTTTTGCCTCAAGTTTTCTCACAAGTAAGCAAGCGAAATATCATGTCAGTCTTCAAACTTGTATGGAATCCTGCTGCCTTCACTTTTTGAGATAGAAATATTGGCAAATAAAATGGAAAACTCACCTCAATCAACTTTATCAGGCTGTGATTTCTATTGATAAACTCTGTAGGAGATTTGAATTTTACACTTTTCTAGTTCCAATAATGGGACACTTCATGGAGTTAAAGATTTCTCAAAATTACAGGATGACTGTGACAATTACATATATATGTATAATAATCTCTGTAGATGATTGCAGTAATAACTTGAAATAGTTATGAATAAGTGAGTTTTAAGCATCTCTCTCCCTGATCATTACTGGTAATTTGCCAGTTCACACCCTCTGGTACCCAGACACCTACGTTTTTCTGGGTCTGCGATCTCTTGTTCCATCATCTTTCTTTGTCCCTCCCACTCTCATATCCCTTCTTTCCTCCTTATCTGACTAACAGTCTATCATTATAATCACTTACTTACACCTTTAGCTCTTTGCCCCTTTCTGACTTCTCGTACTAACTACTTGTCTGCTCTGATCCTGTGCAGCTGAACATGGCTGGAAAAACACACATAAGCAAGCTGAGTGGCCTCGTTTTCAATCCGTGACCACTGACCTCAAGTGAGCCTCAGGATGACCACAATCTGTTTACATTTCTCTAATCCATTCATTCTCTCTGTCTCCTAGTGGAAGCAGTGGTTCTCAACCAGGGGTGATTTGTGCAACCCCTCCCACAGCCACAGGGCATTGGCAATGGCTGGAGATGTTTTTGGTTGTCACAGCTTGGAGGAGGGAGTGCTACTGGTGTCTAGTGGGTGGAGATCAGGGATTCTGCTAAATGTTCTGTGATGCACAAATAGTGCTCCCTGTCCCCCCAAAGAATGATCTTGCCTTGAATGTCTGTAGTGCTAATTGAGAATGCCTGTGTAAAGCATTTTATAACTTTTCTCTGTTTAAACGTCCGACACTCTCTCTGTCCTGTGCTTTCAGCTAATGATTTTCCCTTTTCATCTTAGAAAATAAACAGTTTGAAGACACTTGTTTCACGTCAACTAGCATTCCTTCCTGTTACTATGGATGCCCATCTCTGGTCCTAGATAAGGCTGACCCCTCTTCATGTATTCTAGCTCCCATGCCCCCTCCTCTACTCAGAGACAGAGTGCCAGTAATTTTCTATTTTCTCTTTTGAATTACCAATTCCCCCCCTTGATTATTCCCATCAACAAAGCAACATGCTGATAACATCTCCTGTCTTAAAAATGAAAACAAACTAAACCCCCAAATCTCTCTTGTGGACAGCATGATCCATAAATTTTCTTCCACTTTCTCTTGAACTTGCTCAAAATGAACTTTCATCCCCTCTACTCCAGAGAAATAGTTATCAAGGTCACCAGTCATGTGTTTACTGTTTTATCCAGTGGTCATTTACTCATCTTCAATTTTCTTGTGCCATCAGAGACTTTTTACATAGTCACTCCCTCTTTCTTGAAACACTTTCTTCACCTGCCTTCAGGATAATACACTCTACTAGTTTCCTTCCTCATTTATGTATATCTCTTCTCAGCTTTCTTTTTTGGTCTCTCTGTGTGGCATAAGAAGAAAGATATTTGGCCTTTATCCCTGGGCTCCTGGTATAGGGTTCTTAAAATGCTAGGAATTCCCTGAGTAATAAAGAGTGATAGGAATATCTTTTGTTCTAATGAGGTGACTCTTGGTGGCCCCTTAGATAGCTTTAGGATGGGGGCTGGTCACCAAAAAGATCAAGTCTTGATTAAAAGGTTGGAACTTTCATCCCCATCCCCCAACCTCTGGGGAAAGGAGAGGGGTTGGAGATTGAATTAATCACGATAGGCCATAATCATGGCTATGTAATGAAACCTCTATAAAAGCCTCTAAATAATGGGATTCAAGGAGCTTCTGAATTGGCAAACATATCCATGTGCCAGGAGGTGGTGCATCCAACTCCATGGGGACAGAGGCCCCTATACTCTGGACCCTTCTGGACCCAGCTGTATGTACCTCTTTATCTGGCTATTCATTTATATCATTTATAATAAACAGTAACTAAGTATGGCATTTTTCTGAGTTCTGTGAGTCATTCTGGAAAGTTATTAAATTGGGGCCAGGGATTGTGGGAACTCCTGACTTTGTAGCTGAGTTGGACAGCTTTGTAACCTGTGTGGTAACTTGGGGACCTGATGTCTGAAGTGGTGTCTGAAGTGAGGGTAGTCTTGTGTAACGAGCCTTAAACATGTAGAGTCTGACTCAGGCTCGGGGTAGATAGTTTCAGAATTAAATTTTAGGACACCTTGTTGATGTTGGAAAGTTGGAGAATTGGTTGATATGAGGAAAAGCCACTCATTTGGTGTCAGGAGTGGGACTGGCTGGACTAGTCCTGGCTCATGGAAACTTGTGGTTTAGGAAGAGAAAGGATGATTAGACACAGGATAAGGAACCTTTGATTCTTGGGTGGCCACATAGTGACCTATGGTATGGATCAGCAACTGTGCTGCAACCATTTACTAAAGGTAAAGCTTACCAATGGAATTTAGAGATAGATCCAACTCCAAGGGAGTTGGTTCACTGGATGCATAGGGAAAAGCAAATCAATAAAGAAAAAACAAAAACATACAGTCCCTTGATTATTGTTATCTGTAATAGCTAATATGAAAGTAAGAGAGTGCTGGGTCGGATCTTGATGCTGGAACAAGCTCAGATTTTGGTTAGTTTGAGTTTTGACCAATAGCCTCAAAGGCAGCTCCCAAAGTGAAAAATTATATAGGACAACAAGAGTACCTTTAATACCTCTGGCACTAAGAAGGTAGTCTATGTAGGGGAAGGCAAAAGCAAGAAATTATTGAAACCAAGGGGGTATGGTATAAAAGAGTTGTCTCATTTTGTGGATTGATACCATCAGCTTCCTGAAGAATATTTACCAAAATGGATTGTGAGGGTGGCTAATTAAGAACAGTGGAGTTTCTTTTGGATTCAATGCTCTGCACTGGAAGAGCATGTTTGGACTGATGCAGAACCCACAGCTCACTGCAGAACAATCACAGATGGCTGTTGCTGATCCAGACATACATAAGTTTATTCTGAAGGGAACAGTCACTATAAGGTCTGGTAACTCTGAGAACAGACACTGACTGACTTTCTCTATAAATGCCAAGTGGAACACCCCCGATAAACCAGCTTATATGTTTCATATGCAAGCCATATGGGATTGGCATCATGATAATCAGGAAATTAACTAACTGAATATGCCTGTTATCCAAGTCCCTTTTGGTCTCTTTTGCATGGGTATCCCATGTAACCTTACTGCTGCAAAATCAGCAACAGTCTAGGAAGTCTTATTGAATTTGTTGTCTCAGCTTCCCCTGCTGGGACTCACACATGCTAATAAAAACATTAGATTACTTAACAAGAGACTGCAGAGGCTGAGGAGAGAGTCAAGGGACTTGTCTTAGCAGAATGGGAAATTTTAAATGGTTATTAAGAAATGGGGTAAGTAGAGCAAATATTGATAGGGGCAAAATAAAGAGGTAAAGAAAGGCAAGATTTAAGAAACTCATCCCTGCAGAGTGAAAATCTTTAGATGGTTATTATGAAATGGGATGAATTAAATAGGGTTGAAACAAAGGTGCTAATAATAGCACTATGCTTTGGGTGGATCAAAGTGATCCCTTGCTGATCCTCCAACATTAAAGTGCTGTAAACTAATCTCTTGTATATACCTTAGTGTGTAGAAATTTTAAAAGCCATAAGCCATCAACATAGGCAAATCAATAAATGTGATACATGCCATTAATAGAATGAAAGATAAAAATCATATGATTATCTCAATAGATGCAGAGAAAGCATTTGGCAAAATACAACATCCTTTCATGATAAAAACCCTCAACAAAAATTGGGTATCAAAGGAACATGAGGGATGTTTGAAGTAGTTGTGTCTCTTTTACCTGAATGTCTTTTGGGGATGGACATTGTGTGTGACTGGAGAGCTGTTCCTGTAAAATAGAAGACATGTAAATCTACCTTTCAGGCAATATTAATTGGACATGCTAAATGGGAGCCAACAAGATTCCCTGAGCCCACGCAGTGTAGAATAGTAGCTGGAGTGCTGGCATAGACAAATTGTCTGAATGGAGTGTAGTCTGGGGCTTAAGGCAGAAGCTTATGAGTGCCTCCCAACACTGACAACTAGGACCAGAGAATTTTCATTTGTCTTAGTCTGTTTGGGCTGCTGTAACACAGTGCCATAGACTGAGTGGCTTGAAAAGCAACAGAATTTTTTTTTTTTTTCATACTTCAGGAGGTTATGAGTCAGAGATCAGGGAGCCAGCACGGTCAAATTCTGGTGAGGATCCTCTTTCAGGTTGCAGATTGCCAATTTCTTGTTGTATCTGAACATGGCAGAGAGTAGAGAAAGGAAGCAAGCTTTCTCGTGACTCATATAAGGGCACCAATCCATTCATGAGATGACCTCATCTAATCATAATTACTTCCCAAAGGCTCCACCTCCTATATGTCATTACACTGAGAGGTAGGGTTTCACCATAGGAGTTTTGGGGGAAACAAATATTCAGTTCATTATACCAGTTGAAAGGCAATTACTAGCTTGTGGCCAACTATTAATTGAAACTACTCTTATGACTGAGGGATATAAAATAATTTTGAAATCTGAAATACCCATGATGTTTTGGATGATGTTGAAAAAGCACTCTAATGGGGAGGACAGTGCTGAGAGAGTTCCATACTAAAATGGAAATGGTTTATACTAGATCATACTACCAAAAGAATGTGGAGAGGAGATACTCATAAGCAGGGAGCCTCTTTTCTCTAGGGCTGAATCTGGAATTGTCACTCAGTGCCCCATAAACAGTTCCAGACTGACCAACAAAGAGCTGTTTGGTTTGTGAATGGCAGTTCCAAGGTAAATGGATGGCATCCTATTTGGAATGCCACCACTCTGACTGAAAAAGGTAAAAACAAATCAGCTCAGTGGGCTGAATTGCATGCTCTTTTTCTAGTAGTGATAGAAGAATTGAACAATGACAAAAGCACCGATGGTTTTTGTTTTTGTTTTGTTTTGTTTTTTTATTGACTCATGGATGATGGCTTGGCCATATGATTAGGCAAGAGGAAAGTGGGAACCTGACCTACTGCAGGGGTGCCCTTATGGGGCACAGCTCTGTGGAAATCACTATGGAAGTTTGAGGGATGCAGTGAAGTAAGACATGTCTATGCCCATCAGAAGAACTGCTTTCCAGGTTCAGAAGGTGATGGGAGCCACCAAGTAGACTTTTTGGTACACTCTCTTCAAGTGGCTGCCTGGATTCATGAATTGAGTAGACATAGTGTGGACTGCAGCAATGCACAGAGAGGCTGAGCCTAGACATATTCGTCTTGTACCCTCTGAGACACAAAATACTAACAAGAACTGTCATGTCAACAAGAGAAACAGAGATTTCAGATGCCTGTGAGGAGGATTCCTGGAGGGATGCCCCACACATAACTGGCAGGTAGATTATATTGGACCAATGCACGTAGCCCAGGGGGCAGTAAATGGGTCCTGAAAGGTATGGACACTTACCTATCAAAATCCATATGGGATTTGCATACTTGGTGAAAGGTGCAGATGCTCAAAATACTATTGAAGGTTTGGAACAGAAGATAACTGCACCAGTTTGGGCTGCTGAGTTACATTACTTTTGACTAAGCAACACACTTTATATTCCATGGTATCCAACAGTGGGTAAAGAGCTATCATATCAAATGGACATAATCATGTTTCATATCATCCTCAGAGTAGTGGTCTAATAAAGAATTGGAATGGGCAGTTGAAAAATTTTCTGTTCCAAATGGGAGGTGGGGAGATATGGGTATAAAGGGCTGGTTTACACGAACGTGTGCTTATATGCCCACGTGAGAGGGGTAAGGACTACTCCACCGGATAGATTCTGTCCATTTTTTACCTGTATCACTTCAACTTTTTTGCTTTTTCATTTCTGATGCAGTGGTTCCAGTCTAGGGATGCAACTGTGGGTGACAGAAGCGGGGATGATTCCTAAGCAAGTAACTTGTAACTATACCTTTGAACCTTTGTGCCAGAATTCCTAAAGGCCTGATTGGGGGAGGTGGGTTGCATTTATGCCATCTGGAAAACGTGGGGCTGATGGTTGAATAACTGCTGTGTTGCCTAGTTGTTGGGACAGCTCACTAGTTCTGTACCTGGGTAACCCTACCCTGTGTGAATGGGAGTGAACTGGGAGGAAAGCATTTGCTTGTCTAGTATTGCTGCTAGCAATTTGGAATAGCATAGGGGCTAAACCTTCCAAAGGTAGAAATTTTAATCTTTTGACTTCCATTTTTCAGGTTATATCTAATACAGAGGCTATCATTTGGGAAGGAATTTCTGAGAACTGCTTCCTATTGCTATTTCAAAATCTGTGGGGTATGATAGTCAGCCAGACACTGTGTCAGTATAACCCTGATGTGATCAAATGCTTAGAAAAGTCCCTGGTTATAATGGACAAAATATAATGGCAGCATGCCCACCGTGCCTGCGCATCACCCTTGTTTTCTGGATGGAAAGCTATTAAGCAAAATAGGGAAAAACAATAGATTCCTGATGGGATTAAAGCAGTGAACATGATGTGTAGATCCTAGATCTCCTGGGTAATGTCCCCACATTGAGATGGCAAAGGTCGTTAGAGACCTTATGTAGGTGTGAGTACCATTCATGTAACTCTAGTATGAGGGACTGAACATTTGTGGGTGCAAAACATACATATTAACTGCACTCAAGACATTAGTTCCTAATGGCAACAACATACATGGTGAATTAAATAGCATTGGCCTGCAAGACAGAAAAGGGATTCCGTGGAAACAAGTGCCAGTCTAGGTATCCTGGGACAAAGTGAATTTGCTTTTAATGAGGAGCAGCATTTGGAGGAAAAGGATTTGTTAGCTAGAATAAGTAGATTAGAGGGAATTTGCTTTAGGGATAAGACAGAGAATGGAAATCAGCCTGGAAAGATGAAACTTTAGCAGAGTAGATCAGGCAGATTCAACAATGCTGGATAATGCTAGAACCCAGCATTGGGAAAGAGTCTGTACCCTGACCCAACAGAGCATCTTGACTATTTTATTTTAATACAGATAGAAGCTGAAGTGGCTGTGGGACAATGGCCCTTAATTCTAGCCATATTTATCAATACATTTTGTAATTTCTACAAGTATGTTCTTCCTTACAGTAAAATTTTCAATGTGGCACAAAACATATTTATTTATGGTAATATACTCAAATATCTTAAAAATTGTTTTTGAAGCTTATTTATTTTGAGATAGAGACAGCATGAGTGGGTGAGGGGCAGAGAGAGAGAGGGAGAGAGAGAATCCCAAGCATGCTCTGCACATTCAACATGGAGCCCAATGCGGGGCTTGAACTCACGAAACCATGAAATCATGACCTGAGCCGAAACCAAGAGTCAGATGCTTAACCAACTGAGCTACCCAGGTGTCCTATAGACTCAAATATCTGAGGTCCTCTGTCAAAGGAAGTCAAAAGTGGATAAACCTATGTGCAGTAATTAATGTTTCAGTATTTTATCTTATTTACAAATGATCTAGCTATTCAACAAATGTCCTTCATTTAACTTGTCACAGTATACCCTTAATGTTTCAAATTACCAAAAAGATTTTTGAAACTATCTTTAAGTACACATACTATAAACCATAATTATTGTTAAAAAGTTCATTTATAAACTTTATCTTACATCTATTAAATTTTCTTGCTCTTAATTGTGTTTTGATTAGTCATGAAATTTCATGAGACATTAACCAGCTAACCATCATTTTAAGTTATCTTTCTTGCTGACAGATTCTGTGACAGATAAACTTATTTGGCTTTTGTAAACATAGGTACAATAAAAGTATTATTTTTAAAGCTGATAACGACGTGCCTGTTTTAATTAAAGCAACAAACTTAAACTAGCTTGTTTACTGAAGATTATCCTAAGATTATCCTCGACTGCCTGAACTTGAGAAACATTTGGGTTAGTTTCTACATTTCCGAGAGTATACTTGATTTATATAAATGCTTGTTTGTCTTTGAGCCAATTCAATAGAGCTCTTTACAAATTAATTTTGGTAGCACCATCCAGAGGCAGAAAACAAATCCCGCATCTATAACATACATACATACACACGAACATACAGATAGATATAAGGAGGGATTTTGTAGCTTTTGTTTTAAAATTTTAGCTCTTGAGACAAGTACAATAATGCAAAACTCACTAGTTTATAAAAGAAGAGTTGGATCCAAATTGTGTTTCCCGCAGATGTAATAAGTTACCTGTTCATATGGCTAAAGCTTTTACTAATATTTGTGGCAGAGACTTTTAAGATTTTCATGGTTTTCAAAGTAGCCTTTCTTTCTTTCTTTCCCTTTCTTTCTTTCTTTCTTTCTTTCTTTCTTTCTTTCTTTCTTTCTTTCTTTCTTTCTTTCTCTTTCCTTCTTTTCTTCTTTCCTTCTTTCCTTCTTTCTTGTCCTTCTGGTAAGAATTACCTTAGCTCCTGGAGAGGACCAGGCAGTATACTTCTATCTCAAGGCACAGAGAAAGAATGCAAGTTCCACCAAGAGGGATTTTTAATCCCTAAATCCAGATCTTTTTACAGTATCTGTAAGCCTTCTGAGATGAATAGGGAGGTTTTGGGATTGCTAAAAAGGGGATGTGGACTTGGAATTGTTTGTAGAGCTTCATTTCTGTTCTTGTGAAAACTCGATTTGTAAGAGATGTACCGTTGTTTTTAATTTTTCAAAGAATGAGTTGCAACCTGAATACTATCAAGAGGCTGCTCCTCCCATCCAACTCGATTATCCTCAGTTTACTTCTTTATATCAGGGAAAACATCTTCAACTGAGATGAAAATCAGGCAATAACTATGTTCTAGGTAGAGCAGTGTGTCTTTGGAAAGTTTTAGTAAATCCTTCCTCAAAGGCTTCAGGATGTTTTTCTTTCCCTCTGGATGCATAGTTCATTGTAGCTTGGGGGAGAAAGCCTCAAAAAAAGTTCCTATCAGGCTCTGAATATCAGTTTCCAGTTTGGTCAACTTCTGACCACCGAGCTACTACTTATCAGCCTGGATGAACAATAAATATTTCTGGCAGTATTGAATATACCCCTTGGATACAAGTGGCATTCCCAAAGAGGGTGCAAAAAATATTGCCCTCCCAAGATCCAGAGCCACTCTCAAAGATAAGTGAAAGAAAGGCTCAGATAATTCCCCTGAGAGCTGGCAACAGTCAGCAGGACCCTAGCTGCAAATGGGGTACAACCCACATTTCCGTCCAGCCATATCTAGCCACAAATGGCACACAACCCATGTTTCTGTGTGGCAGTGTTTTTGTGGCCCCCAACCTGAAGGTTGCCAAGCGAAATTCTAAGGACACAGACAATACAAAGGAGAAGGAGACAGCTCCCTGGGAGAGAAAAGATGAACAACCGGTGGTTATTTGAAAGCAAATTATGAGTCACATTTCAAAGATCTAATTCTTGGCAAATACTTTTTGCTCGCCAACCTGAATTTGGAAAGGAAGGCACAATGTGAAATTTTACCTTCCTCTCTCAACCAGTCATCACAGACGGTGATCTGGGAGAGTTGAGTTTGGTAGAAATTCTCACCCTTTGCTGGCTTTCTGCCTGTCTTCTAGGATCCTGTCTCCAGGCTCTGGAGTGGATGGGGTGTTCCAGCAGGTCTCATCCTGGTCACCAGAAACCGTAAAGGAGGAAGAATAATTCTCACTTTTGCCTTGGCTGAGACACCTTTTGTTCTAGGGAAACTTTTAAGTGGATAAACTTATCCAGGTTAGAAGTTCTTCACTGTGGCCACCGTAATTCATGATTATCTTTGGTAAGGTTAACCTGCTTGTTCAGACTTAAAAACAAAATTGTATACACTGGAGGCCTCACACTTGACCCAGTGCAGTTTAAGTGTGCCCAGTCCAGTTTTTAAGTTGGACCCAGTCCAAGTCTGCTGTTTCTGGACCCAGTTTGGAAAAAGAAATGCTTAGATAAAGTCTGAAAGCTCATAATGCAAAGCTGCAGAGCTAGGATCTGAGAGGGACTTGGCCACCACCTCCAGAGGCAGTGAGAAAGCAAGCTCCAGAAGCTCCAGAGGTACCTATTTCTGCTGGCTCATTGCTCCTGGGGTCATTTGGGGTCTCCTTGGGTTCCTTCTTCTGATACTAGAACTGGTAAGAGATAAGCTAAGGCATATTAAAAATTCCAAGAGTTTATTTGAACAAAATTTGACTTGAATTGGGCAGCATGCAAACCACCAGATAGAAAAAAGAGCTCCAAGGCAGGTCATGATCTCACAGTTCCGTGGGTTCAAGCCCTGCATTGGGCTCTGTGCTGACAGCTCAGAGCCTGGAGCCTGCATCTGATTCTATCTCTCCCTCTCTCCTTGCCCCTCTCCACTTGTGACCTGTCTCTCTCTCAACAATTAAAAAAAAAAAAAGAACACAAAAAACCTATTAAAAAAAGGGCTCCAAGGAGCAGTACAAAATGAGACTTTTATAGGCAGAAGGGAGCAGGAACAGAGAAGTTATGCCAGGCAAAAAAGCAGGTTGGTTATTGCAGTTACTTTTCTTTAGGGAATGGCAGGGTCTCTCAGGCAAATTAACTAGAACTGATCAGGTGATTCCTGATTGACTGGTTTAAGGTTCCATTTCTGAAAGAGTAAAAACTGTACTTTCATTTTGAAGATGTGGGGCTTAGCATAGGTGATTCCATTTTGGGCTGGTTATCTTGTTTTTAATACTGGGAACTGGTGTCTGAAGTGAGGGCAGTCTTGTGGGATTGAGCTCTTGAACCCATGGAGTCTGATGCTAGCTCTGGGTAGTTAGTGTGAGAATTGAATTGAATTGTAGGACACATATTTGGTGTTGGAGACTAGGAGAATGGGTTGGTGTAAGAAAAAAAATCACTCGCTCGTCATCTGCCCAACTTTTAAACACTGGCTGCTCTACGGCTCAGCCCTGGATCTCTTTTTTGCCCTGTCTATGCTGGCTTCTGATTGGAGATTACATCTATTTTCGTGACTTTCAAAATCATCTATAAGTTCTTGAATCCTAGGTTTTTATTATTAGCCAGAATTTTGTCTTTAATTCTAGACTCTTTTACTCAGGTGCCTTCTTGACACGTCCTCTAGAATGTCTAGTACATATCCCAGACTTCACATGTATGAAACCAAACTCTTGTTTTTCCCTTCCCAAACTTCTCCTTTCACAGTTTTCCTCAGTAAAAAGCAATTCATCCTTCCAGCTGCTACGTCCAAAAGCTTACATGTCACCCTTGTCTCTTCCTTTTGGAGATCTCACATCCTGCATGTAATCTGTCCGCAAATCCAAGTAGCTCTGCCTTTAAAACATCAGAATTTGACAACTTCTCACTGTCCCCACTGCTATTATCTTGTTCAGACCACCATTATTTTTCACTGAGAATATGGCAAAATGGTCAAGAATGTCACCTTTCTTCTACTCCTGACACAATCTGGTCAATTTTCAGTTGCTACCATTTAACTCAGAGTAAAATCCAGAGCTATTAAAATGGTCTAGAAGGCTATAGATGATGTATCCTCCATTCTGACCTGCCAGTCTCCCGTCCATTCATGACGCACCATCCCTGGCCTTGCTACTTTTCTCATATGCCCGACTGGCTCCTGTCTTAAGTCCTTTATATTTGCTCTTTCCTCTACCTGGAATATTCTTCCAGATATTCCAGTGTCTCTTCCTCATTTTAGTCAAGTATTTGTAGAAATTTATCCTTCTCAGTGAAGCCTACTCTGGCCATCTTAAGTCTTTTTTTTTTTTTAAGTTTATTTATTTTGAGAGAGTGAGAGCATGTATGCATGTGTGTGTGTGCAAATGCACACACATACACACACCTGTGTAGGAACATGTGATGTGGAGGGGCAGAGAGAAGGGGAGAGAGAGAATCCCAAGCAGGCTCCATGCTGTCAGCAAAGAGCCTAACTCAGGGCTAAAACTCACGAACTGTGAAATCATGACCTGAGCTGAAATAAAGGATCGGATGCTTAACTGAATGAGCCACCCAGGCGCCCCTGGTCATTTTATTTAAAATTGCAACTACAGTGAGTCCCAGAATTCTTTGTTACTCTTTCTTGCTGTGCTTTTCTCCATACCACTTATACTCAGATGTTATACCATATTCTTTACTTGAAAAAACAAACAAACCCTATTTTCCTCTTTGAGCATATAAGTTTCATAAAGTTCAGATTTTATTATTATTTTTTTGGTCTATTTTGTTCACTGGTAAATCCTTAGCACCTAAAACAGTTCCAGGAACACAGTAGACATAGGACAGATATAAGTAAGATGGATAAGTGAGTAAGAGAATTGTAACTGGATACCATACAAATTATTCAGTGATAACAAAGTCCAGCTGAAGAAAAAGCACTAAGTGACAGTATTAGAGAGATACATAGTGGGGGGAAAGGAACCAACAGCTGCTGACCATTTACTCTGTCCCAGGTACTATGCTAGTTTCTTTATATATGGTATCAAATGAAATATTAATAATTCCTGTGACATGAGTATTCAGTCATTTTATAGAAATAGTAACCAAGAGGAGTAAAATGAATAGCTGAAGTTCACATAGTTAATAAATAGAAGAGACAGATTTCAAAGCTAATACTGATTCCAGATATCATAAACTTTCTATGTTAATCATGATTCTCACAAAGAGGCAGGGAAATACCAAAAGACGTAGCTTCCTCTGATGGATGTCATTGAGTTTAGATCTTTTTCCCCCCAGAGTTTCTTAAAAATATTTGTATCTTAAAATAATCACGTATCACAGAATCTGGATAATATACACACAAAACGTTAACGGTCAGATTTTAAATCAAGATTGTGTCGTAATTATATTACATTTTTTATTTTAGGAAACCTTGCTAGGAAAATTATCTCAAGGTTATACTGCTGTATAAAGTGAAATTACGCTGAAATATTAACTCTGATTTGTCAGCATTTTTTGAAGCTATAGAAAAACTTTTATCTTCTTGACTTAAATAATTTTCAAGGGTTGTATCACCTTATGAATTTTGAGAGTGCCTCTATTTTCTGTCCCATTGCAACCATGCGCTATATAAAATACAATCCAACAATACTCATTTTCTTTTGAATTTATTCCATTGAGACATTTCCTAAACTTACCCTCACAAGCTTCCAAAAGGAGATTATGTTTATCCTTTTAGTAAAGAAAGTGAAAAAATAGGTAGTGTTCGGTTAACTCAATTATATGGACATGTTCCCTTTGGAAGGGGAAAATTAGATAGGTCTCCCAATAGATTTATATTTTAGTTATGATTTACCATCATCAATTTATAGCAAAGAAATTAATCATTTTTTCATGATAATAGAGGTCACAGAGCAGTCAGTGACTGGATGCTAGTGTCTGATGATTCACACCAGTCCTTTTATTTTGGACATTTATTAACTTTCACAGGGTATCTTTCTATGGGCTGTGAGAAAGGTTTATCTTATGGAACAAACTGAAAGAAAGATACTAACTTGTATGGGGTTGAAGAGCACAAAAATCAGTAGTCTTTTACTCTGGAAGGCAGCTGTAGGTCAGCACATAACTAAGATAAAGGAATGATCTTTTTCATGATAAGGTCACAAAGTTCTATCAGTGCTGTATATTTAATTAATATTAAAAATGGAAATTCTATAAAAAAGTGAAAAGTTGAAAGCATGATATAGCTACAGCTTGGAATATTATAGGGTCATTGAACATTGTAATATTGCAGAATTCTATGAATATGGGGGAATTGTTCACAATGTAGTATCAAGTAAAAAGACTACATCCACAACAATGTGGAAAATAGGGTATAGTTTTGGGAACTATATATCCATATCTGCACATAAAATGCTAAGAGTGCTTACACTTGAGAGATGGTGTATTCCTAAGGTTATTGTAGTAACCTTATTAATTTCACTGAATCATTTGCTGTGTGTGGGTGGACAGGGTGGGGTACGGCTATTCCATATAGTCAATCAAGGATTCAGGCTATTGTTTCCACCATCTTGGATTCAGGCTGATGTTTCCACCATCTTCAATCAGGGTTTCCAGTGTCTCCTGGACACTGATAATGAACTGGCAGATGGGAAAAAGAAGGAGAGTAGAGGATCTCTGGAGGTTGTATGGGCCAGGCTAAAAGTGAAGCAAATCACTTCTGCTACATTGGCCAGAACTCAGTTCTATGGCCTCATCTAATTATAGGAAGAGTAGAAAGTGTGGTCTGCTTGTGCATCCAGGAGAAGAAGGATTAGCTTTTGGTAAACACAGAGCAGTCTCGTCTCATGTAAGATCCTGGGTAATATGTATACTCATTCTCATTCTTTACTCTGTTTTTAAGTGGTCACTGGATTTCTATGTCTGTGCTTAAGGCAGAAAGCAACATCTATCATCACTTGATTTTGTGCCAATTTTGCTACTATTGCCACCACCAGATCTTGAGACTGACAACAGGGTTCTATATGGAGGGACGTAGGGTGGATACTTACCTAGGATGAGCTTTTCAATGTTACATTGGCCCGCTCACACTCTGTTGTGTCAGCCATTATTTTGTTGTGAGTCAGAGTCTTGAAAACTTGCCATTAGTTTTGAGGATCATAAACCACAAGCCATTATAGAAAATGACCACAAAAATAAAGTAGCTAATTGCAGCCACACCAGTTTTATGTACGTGGCATTTAGTACATAGTAGGTGCTGGAGGAATGTGCATTGACTGACTGATAGTCTTCCCACATTTTTCCAAGTGGTGGTCTTTTTCTGTCCATAAACTAGGAGCCCCTGAAAGGCAAAGACAGTGCCTTCATTTTGTGAATCTCTTTTGGTATGTGTTTGTATAATTCATTTTTAGTCTCTTTCTGCCATATATTGGGGAATATACAAGATTATGTTGTTAAGGCCAAATGGAAAGATCTCCGGGTTTAGAGGTAGAAGCTGGGCTTAGGAAATAATCAGTTCTCTGACAAGTCCATGGGCACAGTGGCATTCACTAAATAATTTTTGGGTGATTTAGGCAAGTAATTTCTCCTCTCTGTCTAGTATTTCTTTTTCCATAAAGCAAGTATAATACTGATAATATTTGCTCTATTTCTGGTACCCCTGTGAAGATCAGAATGCTCTTAGTTTTCACTTACAAACTTAAAGGATGTATGTGACCTATCTAGACTTTAGAAATACAATCTTCTACAGTATTCAGTTAAATTCTGCTGGATAGTCTCCATTTGTCTCTGTAGGTCCACTCTTCAGTCACTCAAGAGGCTGATCTCTGGATTTTTATCAGGTAGGCACCCTTGACCTATGGCTTACTCCTCAGAGTACCAGTAAGGAGACTAACTAGATGGCTGGAGGAAAGGGAGTTTGGGATGTTTATTCCACAGTTTCTTCCCTGCAGGGCTGTGGGTTGGTAGAGTCTGTGTTCCTCTACCAAAGGCCGTGGCTCCTGTCTGGTAGGTCTCTCCTACTATAGTTACAGCTTTCTCCAAGTTCCTATAATGTCTCTTTTCCCTTACCCTTTCAAGTCTAGGGGTGGTAGTGGTCTCAGGGTTTTTAAAAAAATTGAAGTATAGTTGACATGCAGTATTATATTAGTTTCAGGTGTACAGTATAGTGATTCGACATTTATATACATTGTGAAATGATCACCATGATAAGTCTAGTTACCATCTATTAGCATACAAAGTCATTACTGTATATATATTATATAGTATATGTATTATATATTATATAGTATATATGTATACTATATAGTATATATATTATATATATACACTCTCTCTATCTAATATATATACTATATGCCATATATAGTATACTATATGTACTATATGTATACTATGTATATAGTATATATATACTATATATATATATATCAATTTTTTAAATATTTATTCATTTGTTTTTGAGAGACAGCATCGGTGGGGGGAGGAGCAGAGAGAGAGAGGGAGACAGAGAATCTGAAGCAGGCTTCAGGCTCTGAGCTGTCAGCACAGAGCCCAACATGAGGTTCAAACTCACAAACTGTGAGATCATGACTTGAGCCAAAGTCGGACGCTTAACCGATTGAGCCACCCAGGCTTCCCCAAAGTCATTACAATATTATTGACTATATTCCCTTTGCTTTACTTTATATCCTTGTGACTTACCTATTTTATAACTGGAAGTTTGTACCTCTTAATCCTTTATCTATTTTGGCCATCCCCCGCCTCCCCTCCTGTCCTCCGGCAGCCACCGGTTCTCTGTATTTATGAATCTGTTTCTATTTTTTGTTTTGTTTTGTTTTTTAGGTTCTACATATAACTAAAATCATACTATATTTGTTCTCTGTATGGCTTATTTCACTTGGCCTTAGGGTTTTTATCATCCCTGTTGTTGCCTTTCACCTTGCCCACCTTTGAAAGTGGCCCTTACCCTCAGATAATTCACTCCTTTTGAATGTGCCATAATCCTGTCGGGACTCTGACCTATACGTATTCCAAAGATATCTGTGCTGCATCACCATGCATAATATGCCACACTTAAGAAAATGATGTTGCTTAATCCATGAGCTGTAACAAGAGATTTCTTCAGAAATGGAAGTAATCTTCATATTCCCCTGTGTGCATTATGCAGTAGCAACACAGGCTAAGCCTATCTGTAGGAAGCTGAACAAAATTCCTGACAATTAAGATCTTAAAATTTCATAGACGTTATTAACTTAGAAACAATGAAAGGGCATAAGAATATTGAGAAATGTCAGCAAATTATTTATAAGTTGTGCAAATATTGTGGCTGCCCAATTAATATAGGATATTACGCATGCATCCAGGTCAGCTCCTGAGCAGAAGGCTCTCTGATTCTCTGCTGCTTGGGTAACTTGTATCCCCCTCCTCAAAGAAGGTGTATTTTTCCTCTGAAGATTTCACCTTTGGTATCCTTTCTTTGAAATGTTTCTCTGGCATAATACACGGGTTTAATGTATGATTAGATTGACTCTACATCTCAGTTTGAGATTGTTTCAGTTTAATTAAGTGCTAGTTTAATTTTAGTATCACCCCCTTATACTCTTAAAAGTGTTCCAATTTGAATGAGAAGTTATATTGACCCCTATGTATAATAACCTTTGCTGTTGTTTATGGAGATATCGAACTATATAAACTTTATAAACAACCTGTGTAAGTTTCAAATACACAGCCTCATTCTGTTATACCGTGTCATTTACACAAATTCTTGCATGGTGGTACCTGTGGTTCTTGGTTTGTTTCTGAAATTGGCTACCTGAGTATGGTAGACTTAATTCTCTGGTCATTTAGTTTTTCTTTCTTGGCTCCAGGGGTAGCATTCAACTCCAGGTTGAAATAGCTTTCTCTGTAGGCCTTTCAACCTTATATAAGCGCTGTATTCCTTTTCTAAAGCAGCACGCTTCTTTTTCTTAACTATAAGCTATTCTTTGATAGTTGAACACTTAAAAAAAGCTGTATACTTTTTTCCTTTTGGCAGAAGTCATTCTGAATTTTTCTTTGCTTTTTCTATTTCATTCTGTTATCCAGTTTAAAAAATGTCATGACAAAGTATCACGATATCAGTTTTAAAAGTATCAGGCATATCTAGATATCTCTATGTACCATGTCAAATTTGTTATTCTTCAAGTTCTTCATATTTTTGAAAACATTCATAAATTTTAAGTCCATATAATTGTACCAGCCCTGGGAGGTGGGAGTTTGAGGAGAGAGACGTTTTAACTGTGGTACCTCACTGAAGATTTCTGAAATATGAAATCACAGGCAGAATTTTATCTTCTGCAGTCATTACCACATAGTCAGAGATAGCTTATTAAAGCTCTGAGATAGGATGCATGGAGTTAAGAAACTTGGCAACCTAATGGAATTTTTCCTCTAGCAAATAGTATTTGTTACATAACCACCTACTCATGAAACACACATCATCAATAAAATGTTCATGTTTTCAGAGATATTGTTGAATAAGCACTGAAATATCCATTGCTATCAATTACTCCAGTTTCTATATATTTTTAAAATAGCCTGATTAGTCAAAAATATTATTTTGTCATTTATTATCCATTTACTCATTTGGTCAAGAATTATTTATTGCAGTTACTCTATGTCAGACATTGTGTTAAGCACTGGGGATAAAATGATGAATGAGAAAGATACAGTCATTGCTCTTGGGGGGGGGGAGTGCTTACAGGTGGGCAGAACACAAATAGGTACCTAAAGAACAGTGTGATGAGAGGCACACAGGTGTAAAAGGCAGACCTATCTGAGAATTAGTGATCAGACAAGGCTTCCTGAGAAAAGTCCAGTTTAAGCTGGGCCTGAGGAACAAGTGTGAGTTAGCTAGGATAGAAGTAAATGGGGCTGGGAGAAGGAGAAGGGTGGAATGTGTTCTAGAAAGAGAGGAGAGCGTGTGTACAGGTCCGCTGGTCTGGGAGAATGGGACGCATTCAGGGAACCAAATGGTCTGGCTGGAATATGGAGTGTGAAGGGATGGGAGAAGGGAGAATGAGGCTGGTTGGAAGCAGAGGGCTGATACGTTGTTAGCCAAGGGGAGGACATAGGATCTAATGGTTGAAGGCACATGTAAATCATCTTACATCAGATTCAAGGATCTAGTCCAGCATACTTTTCTGGGATATGTTTCTACTATTTATCAATATGTGCTCTAGGGTGCAGGCACTGTAGACCGTAGGCTGTTGCTCTTTCAGGGAGGCCCTCTTTCATCTATGTTCAAAGTCTGTGTTCTCCATTCAACTTTCCTTGATTCTCATGGTTGGGAAATGCCCTCTTTCTGTTGTGAACTTCCACAAGTCTGTGTACCTCCCTTAATGAGGCTTCACGCATAGTCTTCTTGTGTTTATGGCATATATTAGCTGTCGTTGCCAGATCATGCCTTAAGGACAAGAGCTTGTCTTCTTTATCCATTTATCTCTGGTAGCAATTGCCTAAGAATAAATACGACACTTGTTTGGTTCATATCCATCTCCAGTGAATCCATTACAGTTTGGAAACATTCAACCTCATGCAGTCCACATGTTGAACTCTGGGATCTTCTTCTTTTTCTCTATTCTGAGTGTACTTGCAGCATTGTTGGTGCGCAGGGAGCTAGCCTGAACATCACTACTCTGACCTCAGTGGAGTAAAGAACTCAACCAGCAACAACAGTACCTTGGGGTTGCAGGCTGCTCTTTTGCTATTATAATGGGGCGGAAGAAAAATTTATATAAAGTATAGACAGGGACTAGCAGAGAACCTACTAGACAAGATTAGTGGACTCCCAGATCTATTTGGGAGGAATTGGAAGGAGATTAGAGTTTTTGTGAAACAGATGGGGGTTAAGCTAGAGAAATATTTTTGTAAAGCTGCCTTCATGTTCCAATTTCCACCCCTGGTCTGGGTGCATGGCAAACATAAATCACCTACATTACGTTTCATTCATTTCCTCAAATGTATCTATGAACATCTTCTGGAGGGGGACCCTGATCCTGTGGGATAATTGAGCTGCATCGTTAGGGAAGCACACACCTTCCCTGTGATTAGGAACTGGGGTACCGCAGCAGTATGACATTGCAGAACCTATCTCCAGTTCTTAACTGCCAGCTCACATTAGGGGCTCTCGGTGCAGCACACCAGCCTCTCCTGGGGCGATCTGGGTTCTGGGGTCCAAGCAGTGAAGTTGCAGATGTATGAGGGTGGTAAACTCGGAGCCAGGTTAGCATCATCATCCCTGAAGGAAGCACCAGTCTTTTTCCTGACCTGATGGGGAGCTGGAGTCCTAATCTTGTTGTTGACCATTTTGAATTGTTTTAAGCCCCTGGCCATCGTCAGTTTCCACGGAGCTTTGTGGGATGCCAGCCTTCTCTCTGGAAGGTCGTCTGCGGGAGATGGATCTTGGACAAGTTATCCTTATTCCTTTCTAAACATGTGAGGTTAAAGGTGCGGAAAATATCTGATTGTTTTTTGATAGATGATCTAATTATTTTATTCTGCCTGTATATTGCTTAGCACTATGACAGGCACAACTAAATTTTTAGCTTTTTTTAAAAGTATAAAACTTGTATTTTTATATTACAAAAGTAATAACACCGTGTAGAAAAATTTAAAGAAATCAGATCATGTAAAAGAACAATTAGAACAGAAGTAGTAGTTTTCCATAGCTTTTTTTTCTTTCTAGAGAAAAGTATATACCTACACATGCAAATGTATTTGCATACACATGTGTGTATATACATCTTAATTAAATTTTTGTTGGTAGTCTTTGACTTCATATAAGATAATGGTATGAGACATTTGAATATTGAGGATTTCTGTAGGAATTTCATTCACATAGATGTGCATATATATGGGCAACTTTGGAGAAGAGACAATTATGGTCACATTATTGAATTAAATTATTTATGGAATTAAATTAAAATTTTTTGTAATCCAAAATAAAGAAGGCCTACAGAAATTGTAGAACAATTTTGGTAACACTGAACTAAATATCAACACAATTGTATTCAGAGAATTCTATCACATGATAAACTTAATAACTAAGAAATGGTGTCTAATGATCGAGAAAGCCCTTACTGTCTGAGAAGCAATCATGTGACAAGGGTCACCATGAGATAATGACACAGATCATTCTGGTAGGTTCCGTGATGTAATGCCCATTTGTTTGTTTGTTTGTTGGCTAAGTCTCTTTCCAGGTGGGTCAACATAGCTGTGAAGAGTCTCAAACTGAAGTTTTGCTGTTTCATTTGGGGAGAAACCGCTTTGTTGGGCAGACCCATTGAGAGTTCACTATTAATGCTCCAAGGATTGTTGATTCGTTTCTTTGAGGCAAGAAATTTGGGGGCAATTTGTGTTGGAAACAATATATTGTTTGATAAAGTAAAATTAAAATGAATTTTAATTTTTTTCTTTTACATCATTGAGAGGGTTTTTTTTTGTTTTTTTTTTTTTAATGTAAGCCACAGAAAAAATATTGCCTCCCAACTGTCTAAAGGGAGAATAACATGGATGCTAAAACTTCTTGGTGGCTGCCAAGCTTACATGGTATATCATTGATGTCTAACATTTATTATTACCTATTGAATGAGTTCTGAATAAAAGTATTGCCTTGGGAACTTGAAATCTACATTAAACCACTTCCAGATACTGAAGAAATGATGACTTTTAGGAGTGCCAAAATGATTCAAGATGAGATCTTACAAAGAGCTTGTAATGAGCAGTTTCAAAGTCGCCATCAAGATAAAAATTTACAAAGGATAAGTAAGATATTTTAGACAAAAAGTTCATTTTCTGAATAGTTAACATTTGGTATGTGAATACCTTGTTTGTATGGGATGTGATATGCAGAATTAAGGCAGTGCTCCTTGTAAGTTAAATTTAACATGTCAATGCTTTAAACTTTAGGCATTAAAAAAAATTGTTGTTTGAAATTTATTCATTTTTGAGAGGCAGCAAGAGACAGACTGTGAGCTAGGATGGGCAGAGAGAGAGGGAGACACAGAATCCGAAGCAGGATCCAGGCTTTGAGCTGTTAGCACAGAGCCCGATGTAGGGCTCACACTCATGAACCGTGAGATCATGACCTGAGCCGAAGTCCAATGCTTAACTGACTGAGCCACCCAGGCGCCCCTGGGCATTTTTATTATTATACATCACATACCTAACTAGGGTTATCATTTGAAGGATGATTTAATTCTTTTTGATCACTTGGAGTCACAGATGTGAATAACAGATATTACTTTAGTATAAGAACAATACAGTGAGAAACTGCTAAAGTAGGTTGAATTTTTATTTTTTAATTAAAAAACTTTTATTTTAATTCTAGTTAATATACAGTATTATAATAGTTTCAGGTGTACAACATAGTGATTCTACAATACCATACATCATCTGGTGCTCATTATGACCAGTGCACTCCTTAATCCCCCTCACCTATTTCACCCATCCCCCCACCTGCCTCTTCTCTGGTAACCCTCAGTTTGTTCTCTGTAATTAAGAGTGTTTCTTGATTTGTTTTTCTCTCTCTCTTTTTTTTCTCCTTGCTCACTGTTTTGTTTCTTAAGATCCACATATGCGTGAAATCATATTGTATTTGTCTTTCTTTAGCTGACTTATTTAACTTAGTATTATACTCTCTGGATCCATCCATATTGTTGCAAATGCGGAGCTTTCGTTCTTTTTTTATGGCTGAATAATACTTCATTACATCTATCTATCTATCTATCTATCTATCTATCTATCTATCTATCTTTATCCATTCTTCAGTTGATGGGGCTGAGCTGCTTCCATAATTTGGCTATTATAAATAATGCTCCTATAAACATTGAGGTGCATGTATCCCTTTGAAATAGTAGTTTTGTATTCTTTGGGCAAATACCCAATAGTGCAATTGCTGGATTATAGGGTGGTCTTATTTTTACTTTTTGAGGAATCTCCACACTGTTTTCCACAGCAGCTGCACCAGTTTGCATTTCTACCAAGAGTACACAAGAATTCCTTTTTCTCCATGTCCTTACCAGCATCTGTTGTTTCTTGTGTTGTTGATTTCAGCCATTCTGACAGGTGTGAGGTGATATCTCATTGTAGTTTTGACATGCATTTCCCTGAGGATGAGTAATGTTAAGCATCTTCATGTGTCATCTGGATGTCTTCTTTGGAAAAATGTCTGTTCCTGTCTTCTGACCATTTTTAAATTGGATTATTTGTTTTTTGGGTGTTGAGTTTTATAATTTATTTTTATTTAAGAATTTTTTTAAAGCCTCCCAATGTGGGATTCAGACTCACAACCCTGAGATCAAGAGTTGCATGCTTTACTGACTGAGTCAGGTGGGCACCTGGAGTTTTGTAAGTTCTTTATATATTTTGGATACTAACCCTTTATTGTATATGTCATTTGTAAATATCTTCTTCTTGATAGGTTGCCTTTTAGTTTTGTTGATTGTTTCCTTTATATGGCACCACAAAAGACCCCAAATAGCCAAAGCAATGTTTAAAAAGAAAAGCAAAGTTGGAGGTATTACAATTCTGGACTTCAAGTTATATTACAAAGCTGTTGTAATCAAAACAGTATGGTACTGGAACAAAACCAGACATGTAAATCAATGGAACAGAATAGAAAATCCAGAAAGAAACCCACAGCTATGTGGTCAATTAATCTTTGGTAAAGTAGGAAAGAATATTCAATGGAAAAGGACAGTCTCTTCAATAAATGGTGTCAGGAAAACGGGATGGCAACATGCAGAAGAAAGAAACTGGAACACTTTCTTGCATCATACACAAAAATAAATTCAGAATGGATTAAAGACCTAAATGTGAGACCTGAAACCATAAACATCCTAGAAGAGAACACAGACCCTAACCTCCTTGACATTGGCCATAGCAACATCTTTCTAGATATGTCTTGTGAGGCAAGGGAAGCAAAAGCAAAAATAAATTATTTGGACTATAATATATTGTATTTTTAAAAAAATCTCTTCTTGAAAAATAAGAATTTATAGCTCTTTTTTTTTCTTTTTCTTATCAGTGTGATTTCTCTCTTGTCACAATATAGGACAACTTCTAAACTGCAGGTTTTTGAGGTTTTTTTTTTTTCCCCCCTGGAAGAACCTGAGAATAATTCTGCCTTTTTGAATAAAATGAATTGGTTTTTGGTATTTTTGCCTGTTTTTAGGCCTTCCAAGTTCGTCGGTGTGTTCTGGTCAATTAAAGAATTAGAAGCATGACACAAACATAAATGATTGTTCTACTATTTGTCTTTTCCAAGAAGAACTTCTCTATAATTGCATAGAAAATTTTGAAAAGGTTCAGTGCCCACCATCTAACTGTCAAGGTTTTTGGCCATTATCAGATAAATTCACAGAAAAATGAGGATATTATTTGAACTCGAAACTTATAATCTATTTCCAGTTTGTTGACACTGACAGCCAGAAAGATAGATTATTTGGAATTTTTGCTAAGCTGATGATATAAACAAACACAACCAAATACTCTTAAGTTTTAGGTTGTTTACATTGTACTCTGTAAATTTCTGTCCTTGTTGTCACTGCATAATGTTAGATATCACTGATACCTGCTTTATCTGTGGTGTCTGAATAACATAATGGTCAAATCTATTATTTGTCTTGTTTTAAATTCAGCTAAACAGGGGGGCACCTGGGTGGCGCAGTCTGTTAAGCGTCCGACTTCAGCCAGGTCACGATCTCGCGGTCCGTGAGTTCGAGCCCCGCGTCAGGCTCTGGGCTGATGGCTCAGAGCCTGGAGCCTGTTTCCGATTCTGTGTCTCCCTCTCTCTCTGCCCCTCCCCCGTTCATGCTGTGTCTCTGTCTGTCCCAAAAATAAATAAACGTTGAAAATAAAATTAAAAAAAAATTCAGCTAAACAGGTTTGAATCCAAATGCTTTGTTTCTTATTTGTCTTTGAGCAAGTAGTTCTATTGAATTTTCTGCTTAATAAAAATCTAATCTGATGAGTTTATTCTGGGTCCTTGTGTAAGAGGTGATTCTTAGGTGATAAAATTCACTGTTCATCTTTCCTGCTGACATTCCCTAAACCTCTGCCATTAGGTCCTTTAAGTGTAAGTATCTTTATCAGCTCATTTTGATATCTTTACATCACATGTATTGTGCCTGTGAAGGTTAACATCTATTTCTGAACAGTTTTGTTAATGTGCATAGGGTGGCAGAAATGGATGGGAGGAGGACTAGATTTTGATAGGGATTTGAGGTGAGAAGTAGTTTGAGCATAAGTGGCTGCCCCGGAGAGCTGGCTATGATGGCACACCCACAGTGACACATAATCCATTCATGCCCTTCTGTGACTCCATCCCCTTTCTTTTCTGCCTCTTCTCAGCGGTGATTGTTATCCTGAATCTTGTGTTTCTCATTTCCTTTAAGAATTATACAGTTTAGCGTATTTGGTTTTGCATGATTTTGGGTTTTGTATAAATGGAGTTATACTTTTGTAACTTGCTTTTATCACTCAACATTATGTTTCTGAGGTTCATTGATGATGA
Organism: Acinonyx jubatus; assembly: GCF_027475565.1. Taxonomy (NCBI): domain Eukaryota; kingdom Metazoa; phylum Chordata; class Mammalia; order Carnivora; family Felidae; genus Acinonyx; species Acinonyx jubatus. The sequence continues at coordinate 201,294,712 of NC_069380.1, read as the reverse complement.
TGTGTGTAAACATAGTTTATTCATTTTTACTGCTTGATAGTATTGTAATATATGAGCATACGATGTCTCTGTAAACATATTTAGATTTATCTGTAAATATAAAATTGAGATGTTTCCTTCTTTATACAGTTGTAAATCATGCTGCTATGAGTATTCTTTTGCATATCTTGTGGTGCGTGTTAGTTTTGGTAGGGTGGTGTTTTTCACACTCTGGTTTGTGACCCATCACTGGAATATGAAATCAATGTAGTGGGTTGTGAATAGCATTTAAAAAAATTCCTACAGTAGACCAGACTAGATTGGAAAATGTCAGAGTGCATTCTGCCTCTAAAGGCTGAGGATTGTTTCTTGGAACTTTTACTTCAGTATGTATATGAGTATGTTATATATATGCATGTGTTGAATTGTGACATAAAATATATATATTATTTATGTAAAAAGTTTTTTAATGTTTTATTTATTTTTGAGAGAGAGAGAAACAGAGTGTTAGCTGGGTGAGGGGCAGAAAGAGAGGGAGACACAGAATCTGAAGCAGGCTCTAGGCTCTGAGCTGTCAGCACAGAGCCCAATGCAGGGCTCGAACTCACGAACCATGAGATCATGACCTGAGCTGAAGTTGGACGCTTAACCAAATGAGCCACCCAGGCGCCCCGATTTATTTATTTTTTAAATGTTTATTTTTGAGAGAGAGAGAGAGAGAGAGAGAGAGAGTGCCTCCGTGTGTGTGCACAAGTTGGGGAGGGCAGAGAGAGAGGGGGAGAGAGGATCCAAAGCCCCATGTGGGGCTTGAACTCATGAACTGCAAGATCATGACCTGAGCCGAAATTAGACTCTCAACCGATTGAGCCACCCAGGTGCCCCTAAAATATATTTTTTATTGGGGTTCATAACCCTAAATTTTGAAAGCTACTGCTCTAGTATACATGGTAAGGAGTAGGATTAATGGGACACAAGTTCTCAACTTTATTTTATTTTATTTTATTTTTAAGTTCTCAACTTTAACAGTTAACACCAAATTATTTTCCAAAGTGGTACTACCAATTTGTGCTCTCAGCAGTGTGCAAGAGTGCCAGCTGAATGTCACACTCACAAACCTTTAATATTCTGGATTTTAACATTTGTGATAATCTGTGGGTGAAATAGTATGTCATGGAGGTTTAAATATTCAGTTCTCTGATTATTGTTAAAGTTGAGCTTCTTTTTAACTTTCTCCATGTCCCTCATAAACAACACTTTTTGCTCCCTTTAAAAGGGATGCTTCCCAAAATAAGATTGCTTCTGAAGATTTCTTATTGATTTATAAGCTTATGCTTTTCACAGTGAAATTTCCTAAAGAATCTGGTTGGATTCTAGCTTGAAAATCCTGCCAGTGTTATGATAAAGGTTTTGGTAGATTTTATGGCAACTGGAAGTTAAATTTAAGTTAATCCTGAAGCAAGAATATGTGTAGATCAAAATGAAAGATTTTAAGTTGAAATTGCTCTTATGAGTTTAAGATCATGTTTTGACACATTTATTTTCTGAGATATGTTTCATGTAACAAGGGGTTTCTATTGAATTAGTAACTGCACTTTTGATAGAATCCTTTTCTTATCTGCAGTGGGAGTGAAGAAGTGGGTGCTGTTTTAATGTCCTATAAATATGGCACTGAGGACTATTTGTTGTTTTTCTGACTCTGCCCCCTCCCCACCCCCTCCACAGCCACCCAGCTTTATTGAGATATAGTTGACATATAACATTGTCTAAGCTTAAGGTGTGCCATGTGATGAGTTGATAACATGTAAATAGTGTATAGTGGGACATGTTCACTGACACAAAGTTAGTTAACACATCCTTCATCTCACAAAATTACCATTTTGTTGTTACTGGTATAGTGAAAACATTAAAGCTCTATTCTCATAGCAACTTACAGGTATACAGTACAGTGTTGTTAAGATAGTCACTATGGTGTACTTTAAATCCCTGGAACTTACTAATTTCATTAAGGGAAAGTTTGTACCCTTTGACCAATATCTCATTTCTCTTACCATACAGGCCCTAGCAAGCACCATTCTACTCTTTGTTTCTAAGAGTTGTGTTTCTAGATTCTATATATAAGTGAATCATACAGTATTTGTCTTTCTTTTTATGACTTATTTCAGCTAGCATAATGTCCATAAAGTCCATATGTTGCTATAAATGACAAGATTTCCTTCTTTTTTATGGCTGAGTAATATTTTATTATATACACACATATGTATATATATCACATATTTTCCTGATCAGTTCATCCATTAATGGACACTTAGGTTGCTTCCATATCTTGACTATAGTTAGTCTGTTCTAGGCAGCATATAGTTGGGTCTTTTTTTTTTTTTTTTTTTTTTTAATCCTTTCAGCTAGTCCATGCCTTTTAATTGAAGAATATGCTCCATTTACATTTAAAGTAATTATTGATAGGTGAGGATTTACTGTTGCCATTTTATTAACTGTTTTCTGGCTGTTTTATAGTTTGTTTTTTTTTCTTTTTCTTTTGCTGTCCTACTTTATGAATTGATGATTTTCTGTAGTAGTGTAGTTAGATTCCCTTCTCTTTATCTTGTGTGTATTTACTATAAGTGTTGTTTTGTGGTACCTTGAGGCTTACTTGAAACACTGTGTTCATATAACAGTAAGTTTTAAGCTGATAACAACTTAACTTTGATCACATACAAAAACTCTACCCTTTTGGGTAAAGGGGAGTAGGAGGTACAGATTTTCAATTATGGAATGAATAAGTCATAAGGATGAAAGATACAGCATAGGGAATACAGTCAGTGGTATTGTAATAACGTTGTATGGTGACAGATAGTGTCTACACTTGTGTTGAGCATAATATAAGATATAGAGTTGTCAAATCACTATTTTGTACACCTGAAACTAATATAACATTCTATGTCAACTGTACTTCAAAACCCCCCCACCCCCAAAACTCTACCCTTTTACTCCTGCATTTTATGTTTTCTGATGTCACAATTTATACCGTTTTATACCATGTACTCATTGACAAATTATTGTAGCTATAGTTATTTTAAAAAAATGTTTATTTATTTTTGAGAGAGAGAGAGTGCTTGTACGTGAGTCAGGGAGGGGCAGAGAGAGAGAGAGAGAGAGAGAGAGAGAGAGGATCCAAAGTGGGCTCCATGCTGACCTCAGAGAGCCCAATGTGGGGTTTGAACTCATGAACTGTGAGATCATGACTTGAGCTGAAGTCAGATGCTTAACTGACTGAGCCACCCAGGCACCCCTAGCTATAGTTATTTTTAATGTAGTTGTCTGTTAATCTTCATTCTAGAGTTAAGGAGCCAACACACCACCATATCACATTATTAGAGTATTCTGAATTTGACTATATACTTAACTTTACCTGTGTGTTGTGTATTTTTATGTTTCCATGTTACTTACTAGTGTCCTTGTGTTTCAGCTTGAAGGACTAACTCTTTTTAGTGTTTCTTGTAAGGCAGGTCTAGTGGTGATGAACTCCCTCAGCTTTTGTTTGTTTGGGATAGTCTTGATCTTGCCTTCATTTCTGAAAAGCAGCTTTACTGGGTAAAGTATTCTTGGCTGGCAGTTTTTTTCTTTCAGCACCTTGAATATATCCTTCTATACTCTCTTGGCCTGCAAGGGTTTCTGTTGAGAAATCCACTGATGGCCTTATGGGGGCTCTCTTATATGACTGAAATGTTTTTTCCTCTTGTTGCTTTTAAAGTCTCGCTTTGTTTTTTATTTTAGACAATTGAAAAATATTTTTTTTAACGTTTATTTTTGAGAGACAGAATACGAGCAGGAGAGGTGCAGAGAGAGAGGGAGACACAGAATCTGAAGCAGGCTCCAGGCTCTGAGCTGTCAGCACAGTGCCTGATGTGGGGCTCAAACCCAAGAACCATGAGATCATGACCTGAGCCAAAGTCGGATGCTTAACCAACTGAGCCGCCCAGGTGCCCCTGATTTTAGACAATTTTTAAATAATGTGTCTTAGAGAAGATCATTTTGGGTTGAAATTATGGGATGACTGTTAGCTTCCTAACTTGGATGTCTAAGTCCCTCCCCAGGTTTGGAAAGTTCTCAGTCATTATTTCTTTAAAATTTATTTATTTTGAGAAAGAGAGAAAGAGAGAGAGAGAGAGAGAGAATGCACATGTGAGTGGGAGAGGGACAGAGAGAGAGGGAGAGACAGAAAATCCCAAGCAGGCTCTGCGCTGTCAGCCTGGAGCCCGATGAGGAGGCTCGAACCCACGAATAACTAGATCATGACCTGAGCTGAAAGTAAGAGTTGGACACTTAACCGACTGAGCCATCCAAGTGCCCCTCAGCCATTTTTCTTGAAATAACTTTTTTGCTCCTTTCTCCCTGTATTCTTTTTCTGGGACTCCAATGATGTGTAGATTGTTTTTCTTGATGGTGTTGCATTAGGTCGTGTTTATCTGTGTTCTTTTGTAGTTCTCTGTGCATCTTTAGAACAATTATTTTGAAATCGTTGTTGGATAATTCATATATCTCCATTTCTTTGGGTTCATTTACTGGAAGTTTACTGTGTTTTTTCATTGGTGACATGTTTCCCCAACAGTTTGTGGTTCTTATGGCCTTGTGTAGATGCCTGTGTATTTGAAGAAGCAGTGACCTCTTTTAGACTTTATGGACTGACTTCAGTAAGGAAAGACTTTCGCCTGTTGGGGGGCACAGTGAAGTGTGCTGTGATTATGGGTTTAATGGTACAGGACATCAAGTGCAAGGGCATGTGGTGGTTCTAGTCTGGGGGGAGTATGATGTCTCATTGCTCAGACTGCTGAGGTCCATGGCATCAACAGCGGTGTGTTTCTTAGTGACTATTGGGGTCTGCAGTGGTTGCAAAGGCTGTTGAGGTCCTCAGCTACACCTCAATATTCGGGGGCTGGTGGCGGTCAGTTACCAGGGCAGGTCCTGGCGGCGGTCAGAGTGACGGTGTACATCTACCTGTGTGGCTACGGGTACCAGCTGTAGGCTCCTGTGGTGTGGCAAGGGCTGGCTGTAGATATACATGTAACGAGGGAGTTCAGGACCAGCCACAAGGACCAAGGCCAGCTGCAGGCACACTGGCCACTGCAGAGGTCCCAGCTGTTGATATGTACTCTTGTGGCTGCAGGGTTTCACCTGGGGTACATGCACAGCCGTGGAGGCTGGTGGTGGGAGTTGGGCTGGTGCTCCGGGTGCACAGCTGGAGGGGCTCATTGCAAACAAGCCCGGCGGTGCAGGCCAGTGACAGGAGACAGGGCTAGAGCTAGGGCCACACGCAGCTGTAAGGTCCCCGGCTGTGAGTGTGCACTTCTGTGGCTGTAGTCTCACCCTAGGCATACACTGTGGAGGCTGCTGAGGGAGATTAGGCCAAGGATGTGCAAGTACTCAGTGAGTGTGAAGGGGACCGTGGGGTAAAAATTGGTGAAATCTGCAGGGGGTCCACAGCAACCTTGCTGGCTATTGGTTTATTCAGTGGCAAAAGCTGCCAGGGTCCTCTTCAGAGCAGGACACTGGGAAACACAGTTGATTCTGCTGTGTGGTTAATACTGGTCTTCTTCATTGATCCTAACTGCCTCAATTCCTTTCAGCTTTGCTGGACTCTGGATGGGGGAAAACTGAAGTGGGTCCTTTGTGTGGTGTCCCGAAAGGCTGGGAAGGAAGCTGGTCACTTGCTCTGCTCTCCCTTTTCCCAGCCGGGGGAACTCTTTCTGGCCAGGGAATTTCCTCTTGGCCGTAAACAGGGCTGGCCTGAAGGATGGGATGAGGCAGGCAAAATGAAGCTGTTCTTCCTTCCCTTTTTGTATGATCATTCTCCGGTTTTTTGTTCCACTGCACTGCTGAAGTTTGTTAAGTGGACTCCTGAACTCTCCCAGAGCTGTTCTTGTTCATAGATAGCTAATAATTGATCTTTGTTGAGGGATTGGGGTGGTGCCTCCTACTTGGCCATCTTTGTGAGATGGCTCCTTTCTGATTCTTGAATATGTCAGATTAGAGACACCTTCATGTGGGTAGCTGAAGGGATGTCCTCATTATTTCTATGTGGCAGTCTCAGCACAGAGATGTGATCTGTCATACCTTACATCGTTGCTCACAGCATTCTAGCCTCTAAGAGTGGGTGGTCCTATGAGAAGTTCTAGTGAAATGTTCTTTAATCGTGCAGTTAATAGCTCATCAGCTCCAGAATAAAACCTACTTGGTTTTAATATTCCTGGTCTTTGATTATGCTTCATTGGACCTTAATTGTTAGAATTCCCTCATGGATACTCCATCTCTTAGAAGGATGAGAGAGAGAGAAAGAGACAGATAATCCTTCTTATATGAAGATAAAAATGACTTTTAAGTCTGCCTTATGTTTTGGCAGCCTATATATATGTATATATGTATATGTATATGTATATATGTATATGTATATATGTATATGTATATATGTATATGTATATATGTATATGTATATATGTATACGTATATGTATGTGTATATGTATATATATGTATATGTATGTATATGTATATACATATATATGTGTGTGTGTATATATATATATATATATATATATATATATATATGGAGAGAGAGAGAGAGAATACACATATACACACAAACTCTTAAAGTATCTACATTCTCCAGTCATCGTCTTTATTTTGTTGTGATCTGCCCCATCACCTTAAAATAGCCTTGTGAATTTCTGTAAAAACTTTCAGCATTTGTTCTATAAAATACCAACACGTTAATAGAGATTCCTTATGTGGAGTTGGGGCACATATGTTTTAAATAATCCCAGACTGAGAAACATTATTCTTACCTGAAAAATACAAAGCTATTAATGAAGGAATCACATTTTGGATATGGTTGGGAACATCTAAACCACAGCATCTCTTGTGCAGTATTATAAAAGTTGTGGGTACATTAGATCAAGTTTATTTCTTACTTTCAAAGTGCAGACATGAGAGGTAGATTTTAAAGGAAGAAAACATTTACTGTAAATACAGAAATAAAGGAATGAGAAACCCCCAGGCAGCTGCTGTGGCTCCTCACCTGGGCCCTCTTGGGAAATACAGGAAAAAGAAAAATGAGAGATCAGGGCAGAGCCTGGACACAGCCGTAGGCTAGGATTTGCTTGTAAGTAAACAGCTTCTGACCTGAACTTGAAATTCTAGCATCTGTCTCTCAGAAAAAGACAAAAATGTTAGAGTTCTATAGCATTTCCTTAGAGTTTCCCTAAATATCCAGGTCTGTTTGCATTTCAGTATCTCTACACAGTTAGCTGTTGGCCTTCCTACAGCTTGCCCACCTGGCACCTTCCTCTTTCTCTTTATGTCTCACTTCGAATAATTTCCTCCTTGAGTTGTCCCCTGATTACTGAGCAAAGGCTCTGATGCCCCTTCTCATAGGCTCCTTTGCAGGACTCTATTTCCTTGAGTTTGTGTTCCAAATAGAACAAATAAATAAAAACCCCAAATTTGTCTTATGGTCAAATAATTTTGGGAAACTCTGCTTTAGACTTCTCATATATTTATTTGAGTATTAATGGTCCTGAAAGATAATTCAGGGAAGAAATGTGTTTTTACCCAATGGTTCTAGGATTGATTGATCATGAAACATCTCTTTTGACAAACATCTGTCTTATGTCTCTTAACAAGGTTGGGAAATGCTGTTTTATTTTGTTGTGATTTATTTTCTTTGCACTGTGTCTATACATGACCATAATTTATTGGTATCATCAGTGCTTGATATAGTACCTGGCACATAGTAGACCTTTAATGAAATTATTTGTTAATAAAAACATGGGGGAGAAGAAGGTAATGACTCCCATGTTTGACGCGTGGGAAGCTAATAGTTACTGTTGTATTACAAACTACCCCAAAATTTAGTGGCATAAAGCAGTCTTTTTTTTTTTTTTTTTTTTTTTTAATGTTGATGGCTTTCGTGGATTTGGAATTCAGAAAGAGCACAGTGGTGACAACTTCCTTTTGCTTCACAATGTCTCTGATGTTTTGTGGGATGATGGAAATGGCAGGGGGTGCCTAAAATGGCTGGGGGCTGGAAGGGCTTGGCTGGAGGACCCACTTTGACGATGGCCTCTTCACTCACAGGAGTGGCCAGTGCATCCTACCTATGACCTTTCAGGCATGGCCATCTTAGCATCATTGAGCTTTCTGCATCCTGGCTCAGGGCTCCAAGAACATGTGTTTCCAGAAACCAAGGCAGAGCTGCCAGTTTCGTTATGACCCAACCTCAGAAACCTCAAGTGCATCAAAGAACTTATAGCCATGCTTCACACTGGCATAGCAACTGTGAGAATAGTGATGCCACTAATTGATGTGGAGGATTCAGGAGAAGAGTTTGCCGGGTAGGAGAGAGTGGGAAAAGAATGTGTTTCAGTGTGAGGCACATGTGAGCATCCAGGTTGGGATGTTCCAGGGGAGTTGCAGGAGTGTATCTAGAGCTCAGGAGAGAGATCGGGAGTTGAAAATGAGGGTTAGAGGTTACATCATGTAGGTTGATGCCGCAAGCACAGATACGATTCTCTAGGGAAAATTGGTAGAGCAGGAAGGAGAGAGGCTCGGACACAGACCTGGTGTTAACAACGGAATGTGTCCCCCCTCAAATTTATAGGCTGAAATCGTAACACTTTATATGGTGGTCTTCAGAGGTGAGGCCTTTGGGAGGCGATTGAGTCATGAGGGTGGAGCCTTCAGGACTGGGATATAAAAGAGACCCCAGCGAGCTCTCAAGTCCTCTTTCCGCCACGTGAGGCTGCAACATGAAGTTGGCAGTCTGCAACCTGGGTGGGGGTCCTCACCAGCACCTGAGCGTGCTGGATCCCTGATCTCTTTGGACTCGTAGCTTCCCGAACTGTAAGAAACAGATTGCTGTTGTTTATAAGCCATGCAGTCTATGGTACTTTGTTAGAGTAGCCCGAACTTGACTTAAGACACCTGGGTGATGCCAACATGTAAGGGGAGGCAGAGGAAAATAAGTGAGGAAGAGAGCTGAGAAGTTGCAGCCACAGTGATAGGAGCAGAGGGCAGTATGGTCCTGGGCAGCCCAGGGAAGACTGTTCCGAGGGCAGGACCGTCCACAGTATCACAGAGAAGTCGAGTATAAATAAGGAGGCCCAAGGAGTATCTACCGGATTTAGCAGTTACAGGATGTTTTGCTAAGGGAAGTTTCAGTGAAGAGGCTATGGGTGCCAGAAGTGGTGGCGGGGGCCTGTTGTTGAGGTGTTGGGGTGAGGCTGGTGGTGGGAAGCCGGAACACGGGGTGCTGAGGGAGGAGGCTCTGCTTTCGCTGTCAGGCTGGGGCTGTGTTCAGGTGGTGAGAGATCGCCTTCCCCTAACCCACAAAAGCCTTTCCTTGTGATCGGGAGTCACATGACAGCTCATTCACAATTGTTAGAAATGTGTAAAAGTCATTGAATGGAAAAAGCTTTTAGGAGCACAAGGCAGCCAGGGTGGATCACATAACAGCGCAAACATGTGACACATCTCTAGATAAGCCTGAAGCCACAGCCAGTGACAGCTCCGGAATCTGCCCGGGAGTAGCCAGTGCGAGGAGCAAATATGCTTCCTCTGTTTGGCCTCTGCTGGCTGCTGGGAAGGGCAGTTTGCCAAGTGAGTTTTCCTGAAGGGTTAAGAGTCGTGCGGGCTCTATAAGATATGTCTCCATATGAGGAGTGAGTAAGGGCCGTTGGGACAAGGAGGTGTTATGTCACCTTACACATTCTACTAGTTAGCCTGACATTTCCCTTTCAGAAAAGGCAAATGCAAGCCTACAGGAAAAACTGTTCTGCTGTTCAATGTTTTCGCTTCTGCAGGACTTGAATGTGGCCATTGGAAAAAATTTCTTCCAGTTGTTAAATTATGATTAAATGAATTAGTATACCTAAAGTTCTTAGAATATCGCGTGTTCTAAGAACCAACACCATATAAGTATTAAAGTATTATAATTTATATTTTATTATTATGTTGTAGCTTTAAATACAGAATTATAGTTTCATTTGAAGGAAATCCTCTTTTCTTTTACATTTCACAGATGAGATAAACTTCATATTTTGGATCCTTTCAAGAAACATTATAAAGGTAGGAGTAAGATTTCTTTAGCCCCCAGTGAAACCATTACTGGACAACAAAGTGGTAGTGATCCATGGGGCCAAATTTGACAACCGAGGGGATATAGTTATCCTAAGTGGATGTTCTTTGTGGCTGGTGGGCTTTGATTCCAGTGATTTGTTTTCGACTTTGAATATCCAGATTGAGAGGGCATCCTTTTGGGAAAAGCGGTGTGTTCAAGTGATAAAATGTACGGCTGTAAGGTGATCTGACTTGAAGGGGCCTACTGAAAATTTGGAGCCCCATTGTGTACCTCCTGTCTCTTTTGCTGTCTCAGAGAGAGAGAGAGAATGCTAGCAAGTTCAGGTCAGAAGCTGTTTACTTACGAGCAAATCCTAGCCTAAGGCTGTGTCCAGACTCTGTCCTGATCTCTCATTTTTCTTTTTCCTGTGTTTCCCAAGAGGGCCCAGGTGAGGAGTCACGGCAGCCGGCTGGGGAGGTCTTGAGTGGGATCTATGGGGATTATTTTATTCCTTTATTCCTACTCTGAAAATAAAATCTTGTCTACCAAAAATCTTCGTCTCAGGCTTGCACTTTTGAAAGCAGGATTCAAGCGTGAGTCAATGCCCATCCATATTGGTTTGCTATAAATCCACATCTAGCTGTGGACTGGAAATCAGGGAAAAAGTAGAAGATGTGATTTCTGAGTTTCAAGAAGTTCCACAATCTATTTTAAATATGAATCAAATCTATCTATGTGAAGTAAATAGGCACTTAGGAATATGAAGTATTTATTTTGAAATCTAGGTTTTCTTATCAGAAGAATATTGGGACACTTTTTTGTCATCCCTATAGGGATGTTTGAGGAAGGTGGGATAGACTAAGATAGAGGAAATATGATTAGTTAGAGATGAAGTCTTGTTCTAAATTTCTTTCCCATTGGTTAGAAATAGACTTTCAAAGTCTTTTAGACAGAAATAATTATGGGGAAATCGAAAAGGAGAATAGATATGATTAGTTATTCTATGAGTGTGATCACTGGGCTTTTCCAGCACTTTTCTCAGTTGAGGACCAGGTTGAAAGGGGTCATCTACAATAGTGAGAAGGGATGCTGTGTCCTGACAGATATATGGACTTGAGCTTCTGGAAACAAGTAAGGTGGTCTCTGATACTTAAGTAGAGGAAATTTAATTTCAACACAGGGAAAGCAGTGTGTTTTACACCCAGCAGGTGTTCTGTAAGTTCTTATTGTTCATAATATGCAACTGATGCCTGAATTTCTGAGGGTTTCATGGATCCTAAATTCCTGAAATGTCTCCACTCCCCCCCCGCCCCTCCCGATAATGTGCTCTGACATTCAGCTGAGTCTTGAATCTTCTTCAGGCTGCACATGCATGCTTGAAAACCTCTTGGAAGCTAAAATGCTACGCCCAGATTAGGCAAATTTCATAAATATGTCTCTTTCTTTTAGTGTTCAGGATAATAAAGTCTTTAATAGGATTTTTTTGGCCTTAAATATCTATTTGGGTGATATGTCTATGAATATTGGTCCTCAGTAATTTTCAAAACTAAGGTTGGTTACCTTCTAGAAAATTATATCTAAAGTCAACTGTTCCTACACTGAATTTTGTGGGACTTGGAATAGAGCTAGTTTCTATAGAGTTCTTATGTCTCTGGAACTCACATCCTTGTTGGTATAGAGACTAGAGTTTGTGTCTTTAGGAAACGAGGCAAGACTTACTGGTAGTCAGAAAGCATTAGTAGTAAACCCATCTGCTCAGGTCAAGTTTTGCTTGCCTGATGTCTGTGGCAAGATCAAATGGAATAACAGATTATTTCTAATTTTTCTAATTAAATTTTGGTTATCCAGATCAATGGAGATGTGACAAGAGACTATGGGGGAAAATAAACTCCCTTTCACACACATACACATTCACACAAATGTATATGTATATTTGGAATTTCAGTGACTCAAAGAAGAAAATAGTGGACTGTATAGACTTCACATCAAAAACATTCATTTGGAAAACCATAAAATAGGAATAAACATAACCGAAGAGGTGAAAAATCTATACCCTGAAAACTATAGAAAGCTTATGAAAGAAACTGAAGAAAACACAAAAAAATTGAAAAATATTCCATGCTCCTGGATTGGAAGAACATTGTTAAAATGTCGATACTACCCAAAGCAATCTACATATTCAGTGCAATCCCTATCAAAATAACACCAGCATTCTTCACAGAGCTAGAACAGACAATCCTAAAATTTGCATGGAACCAGAAAAGACCCTGAATAGCCAAAGCAATCTTGAAAAAGAAAACCAAAGCAGGAGGCATCACAATCCTGGACTTCAAGCTATATTACAAAGCTGTAATCATGAAGACAGTGTGGTACTGGCACAAGAACAGACACTCAGATCAATGGAACAGAATAGAGAACCCAGAAATGGACCCAGAAACGTATGGCCAACTAACCTTTGACAAAGCAGGAAAGAATATCCAATGGAATAAAGACAGTTTCTTCGGCAAATGGTGCTGGGAAAACTGGACAGCGACATGCAGAAAAATGAACCTGGACCGCTTTCTTACACCATACACAAAAATAAACTCAAAATGGATGAAAGACCTCAATGTAAGACAGGAAGCCATCAAAATCCTCGAGAAGAAAGCAGGCAAAAACCTCTTTGACCTTGGCCGCAGCAACTTCTTACCAAACATGTCTTTGGAGGCAAGGGAAACAAAAGCAAAAATGAACTATTGGGACCTCATCAAAATAAAAAGCTTCTACACAATGAAGGAAACAATCAGCAAAACTAAAACGCAACTGACGGAATGGGAAGAGATATTTGCAAAAGACATAGCAGATAAAGGACTATTACCCAAAATCTATAAAGAACTTATCAAACTCAGTACCCAAAAAAGCAAATAATCCAGTGAAGAAATGGGCAAAAGACATGAATAGACACTTCTGCAAAGAAGATATCGAAATGATGAACAGACACATGAAAAAAATGCTCCACATCACTCATTTTCAGGTAAATACAAATCAAAACCACAATGAGATAACCCCTCACACCTGTCAGAATGGCTAAAATTAACAATCAGGCAACAACAGGTGTTGGCGAGGATGTGGAGAAAGAGGATCTCTTTTGCACTGCTGGTGGGAATGCAAACTGGTACAGCCGCTCTGGAAAACAGTACAGAGGTTCCTCAAAAAATTAAAAGTAGAACTACCCTATAACCCAGCAATTGCACTACTAGGTATTTATTCAAGGGATACAGGTGTGCTGTTTTGAAGGGGCACATGCACCCCAATGTTTATAGCAGTGCTATCGACAATAGCCACAGAATGGAAAGAGCCCAAATGTCCATTGATGGATAAATGGATAAAGAAGATATATATACACACACACATATATATATATATATATACATACACATATGTATACGTGTGTGTGTGTATACACACACACACACACATGTGTGTGTGTGTATATATAATGGAGTATTATTCAGCAATCAAAAAGAATCAAATTTTGCCATTTGCAACTAGAGGTATTATGCTAAGTGAAATTAGTCAGAGAAAGACAAATATCATATGACTCCACGCATATGAAGAATTTAAGATACTAAACAGGAACATAAGGGGAGGGAAGCAAAAGAGTATAAAAACAGGGAGGGGGATAAAACATAATCAACTCTTAAATATAGAGAACAGAGAGTTGCTGTTTAGAACAATTATTTCCTATGAAAATTTAGTGTCTGAATTGAGATGTGTTATATATATAAAGTATGCACTGGCTTTTGGAAATAATACAAAACAGAATGTAGAAGAAGAATAATTTTTTGTAGTAATATTGATTACTTATTGAAATGATAATATTTTACATATATTGAAGGTATTATTTAATTTCATCTGTTTCTTTATAGTTTTGTAATGTGGTTACTGGTAAATTTAAAATTACCTGTGTGGTTCACATTATATTACTGTGGATGGTATTGGAATAAGCAATACATGGTACAGTGTTTCTTTTGAGTTTAAATATGATCATTTATTGTGGTCACTGATATATCTTTATTTATTTGTATTACTTTGTTATTTTGATGCTTTTTATGATTTTATTCTTTCTTTTTTTTGGTTTATATAAAAGTTTTAATTTTTAGCTTCTCTTTCATGGTACAGTATTTCAAAATGAAAAAAATTCAGTAAAAGCATGGGGAATATCTGAAAATAGCTGGGGCTTTTAGGTATTCGAAGGAGAAAAAACATTCCAGATAGAATGATACTTGCAAAGGGCTCACAGAGGAAGTGTATGTGAGGTTCATTCAGAGCAAAGTGTGTGCATTAACTTGATGTGAAGTGGTGGGTAATTCAGTTATAGAGGTAAGTCCTGATAAGGCCTGATTGTGAGGGTGCTGAATGCCAGGCTAACAAGCATGGATCTTATTCTGTAGGCAATTAAAGAACAACTGGAGGTTTTTAAGAAAAGAGGATATTTTATGGAGGTTAATTTTGTTTTATTTGAGTGGAGAAAAATTGAAGAGGAGATCAGTTAGGATAACATTATGATACTCAGGGTGCAAGGAGGACTTGATTTCAGTTGGTGGTGGTGTTAGAAATAAAGCCAAGGGGTACCTGGGTGGCTCAGTCCGTTAAGCATCTGACTTGACTTTGGCTCAGGTCATGATCTCACGGTTCGTGGGTTCGAGCCCGCCTGGGGCTCTGGACTGACAGCGCGGATTTTACTTGGGATTTTCTCTCTCTCTCTCTTTCTGCCCCCCTCTTCCATTTGTTCTCTTTCTCAAAATAAATAAACTCAAAAAAAAAGAACTAAAACCAAGAATGATAAAATAGTAATATCTAATATTTATTAATTGTTTATTTTATGTCAAGAATTGTGTTAAATATTTTTGCATGAGTCATTTTATGTAACCCTCATAATGCTTCTCTGACATAGGTACTATTGTCCCCATTATCTACATGGGGAAACTGAAACATACACAAGTTAAGTATCTAGATGAGAAGAACATCTTTATGACTTCAGACTGGGGAGAAGCGATCAAAGAAGTTTTGGAAATCTATTTGGTTATGCCACTAGCGAGTATCCTTTTCTCTTTTTAGAATATCAGGAGATGGAGGTTGTTATTTTACATAGTTCACCAGTTGAAATTAGGTCCTGCTTACACCATGAATATCATAATGTTATCCTAACTGATCTCCTCTCTAATTTTTCTCCATTCAAATAAAACAAAATTACCCTCCATAAAATATCCTCTTTTCTCATAAACCTCCAGTTGCTCTTTAATTGCCTAGAGAATAAGATCAGCCTCCTTTAATAAGGTGAGAGTTGACTAGATATCTGGAGGAAAGGAGAGAACAAGGCTTATGGGTCTTTGGAAGGAGAGCGTTCCAGGGAAAGAACATCAGGTACATGAACATGAAGTAGCAGCATGCTACTTGGCATGCTCCAGGACTAGCAAAGAGCCTCAGTCCAGTGTTGACTGGGCAAAATAAAGAGGAGAGCTGTGTGGAAAGAAGTTCAGAAATGCAGGTATGCCAGCCCTTGTAACATCTTGTGCCTTTATATAACTTTGGGTTTTATTTTGAGTGAAATGGTAAGATACTGGAGGAATTTTAATAGAGAATTGACTTAATCTGACACCTATTTTCTTTTTCTAAAAAAATTTTTTTTTTAAACATTTATTCATTTTTGAAAGGCAGAGAGAGACAGAACGCGAACGGGGGAGGGGCAGAGAGAGAGGGAGACACAGAAACAGAAGCAGGCTCCAGGCTCCGAGCTATGAGCACAGAGCCTGACGCAGGGCTCGGACTCACAGACCACGAGATCATGACCTGAGCCGAAGTCGGCCACTTAACCAACTGAGCCACCCAGGCGCCCCAATCTGACACCTATTTTAGAAAGAGCACCCTCGCTGGTACGTGAGATTCAATTTTATGGGACAAAGATGGAAGCCAGTAGGAGAATACAGCAATAGTCCAGGTGAGAGATGATGCTGGCTGAGACCAGCATGGTAGAGGTAGAGGTGAGAAGAAGTGTTTGCATTCTGAATATTAAAACAAATAGGATTTTCTTATTTATGGAATATGTGGTTTGAGAGAAAGCAAGGAGTCTAGGACGACTTCAAGATTTTTGGCTTGAACCACCGGAATTGGCTATTTATTGAAATAGGAAAGAATATGGTCAGAACAAATTCTGTGGGGAGGTGAAAATCAGTTCTGTTTGGAACATTTAGAGATTCCTGTTAGCCACCTATGGCAAGATGTCAAGTAGACAGTAGACTATAAGTCTGGAGCTCAGGGCACATATTTAGTTGGAAATAAAATTTTGGTGGCATTTGTAATATAGTTGGTATATGAGGAAAGAAACTGGATGAGATCACTAGGGCATTAGCATAGACAGTTAAAAGACCTGAGATTTGAGCCCTGGCATGCTCTACATTTAGCATTTGCAGGCTGGGGAGATGAGCAGAAATCAGCAAAGAGACCAAAGGCATTGCCAGTGAGGTGGAAGGAAAACCCAAAATGTGGTGCCTTGGGAGCCAAGTGAAAATAGTGTTTCAAGGAGGAGAGTGTGATCAAGAATTTCAAATACTGCTGTTAGGTTAGATAAGATAACTTGGGAAATAACCATTTGATTTCTCAGCCTGGAGGTCACTAGTCACTTTAACAAGAGTTATTTCTCTGGAGTGTTGAGGAAGGAAGATTGTGTTCAGAAATTCAGAAGGCAATTTTGAGAAAGGAAAATAGTGTAGCCCTTTTATGGGGGAGGAGTTTTGGTGTAAAAGACAGAAAAATGAGATGAAATCTGGAAGGAGATACGGCGTCAGGGAAGATTTTGATTTTGTTTTGTTTTTAAGAGGGAATGTAGGGTGCTTGTATGCAAATGGTAGTGATCCACTGTGGCACAGGAGGGGAGGGGTGAATTGCCAGAGCAGCCTCATTGAGCACTTGAGAGGGGATGGGATATTGTGCACAAGCGGAGTTGGTCTTTGGCAGAAACAACTGTAGTAACGGGAATGGTATTAGATTTAATAAATTCATAGTATCAAATTGCTGGTAACCAATTTACCAAATTGCACATCAGACTGTTTCTTTAAAAATGCATTCTTCAACATATGAAAAGACCCTCATTCACACTCAGAGTAAGAGAAATGGAAAGTTAAACTGCAGTGACATAACTTTTTACATCCGTCAGGCTAGCAAAGAAAAAAAAATCTTTGATAGCACACCATGTTGGAAGAGTATGGAGAAATCCTCATTCTTATACACAGCGAATGGGAGTGTAGTTGGTACAGCCTGTGTGGAGGGAAATTTGGCAAACATCAATTTATAAAAAGCAAAATGTCTCTGTACCAGATTTTCCACTGCCAGCTTACTCTGCAGGTATGATTACCTATGTGGGAGGTGATATTTATTCAAGAATATTTATTGCACCGCTGTTAATAGGAAAAGATGATAGAACAGAGTATTTAGCAGTAGTGGACTGATGTGAATTGATGTGATATGAATTGGATACAGTTCAACATGATGGAATTGGATGCAGCTGTAAAACAGGAGTATGGACTCCATTTATCTGTTAATACAAAAAATGAGAAGTACTGTTAAGTAACAAAAGGAGTTATAGAACAGCATGGTACAGTTTTCTATCATTTGTGAACAAAAAATATACAGATGTGATTCATTTATATATTTGCATATGTCTAAATGTCTCTGGAAAGATCTAGCAAATATTTAAAATAATATTACATGGAAGGTATTGTACTGGTTCATTTTTTACGTGATAATCTGTTTCAGTGAGGAGGTTTAGTTTTGTAAAAACAAAGAAAGTATGAGAATCGAACAGTAAACATGTTTACGACTTCAGTACCTTTGATCTAGCTAAAAATTTTAGTTATAGGCAGCTACTAATTTAAATCTAAAATATCAATAAATGAAAATATGTGTTATAATTAATGAATCAAAACAATCTATTTCACTTTTTAAACAAGTTCGAATATCTTAATTTTTAAATTGCCAGTAAAATGTAATAAATTATAATTTTTTATAATATGTGGCATGTGCTTTAAAATATTTTAACAAATTATATATTAATCTCATTTATTACATCTAAAGTTATATTCAACAGTGTATTCGAACATATTATTTTATATATGTTAATAAACTATTGAATGCTTTGGTGGATTTAGCATTTAAACAATTTTAATGTTCCAAATTTTTTCTTAGATTTAGATTTTTTTATAGGTGTATATGTTTTTCATTATTGTTGCAGTATTGCATCAGAAATAGGCTTTATAACTGCTTGAAGAAAGTGTAGTGCAATTCTCCTAATTTACTTCTCTTTTTTTGGTTCAGTTATATTTCTTTCAGATTCTAGGCAATTGAGATCTTGCTTTGTTTTGTATATTTGATCTACACCAGCACAAGGAAATTAAGACCATTTAGTTTTTCCTTCAGTTACTTAAATTGGCTCCAGTGTTTTGCTTCTTCTTGTCTGGGGAACAGAGGCCTTAATATATATTGGATATATCATAACGAATGCATGTTGAAATCAGACCTGATAATAATTCCTTTTAGGTTCCTTAAAGTGATATCATATTAACCTATGCTAAATATTTACACATTTAGGAATGTAGGATTTTGTTTTTCAATGTTATTGACTGTACTTTCTAAAGTACCACTTGTCAAATTAAGCTCATTTCTAATAGTCAACAAATGGTGTTAATTTCAAGATTTCTAACATATAGTTTTTAAACACTAGAGTGATATCTTTTGTCAGAACTGAGTACAAGAGTTGACAATTCAAAGACATACCTTTTTCTGAATGGTGTATTGTTAAGAGGAAATGCTTGTGAACAAAAGGTGGAAATAACCATACTGGGAATCAGGTAACACAGGCTGAGAACAAGGATAGTGAATAGAACATATGGGCAAAGTCTAAGGGCTTAAATGACAGCCCAAAGACAAGATGGGATTTCACCCATTTTCAAACATTACTTTTGTGTTCTGCTTTAAAGCATCGGCTTTAAAAAGCATCTGCTTTTCTTCAATTCATATGATAGTAAATATCAATGCTCAAGCAGTATCTATGAGCTTCCATTTACTTAGGGGTGGTAGAAGTATTCATATTTTATTGGACTTTATTCAACAACTAGATCCTTTTACAAGATGCACATTCTCAGGTGTATTTTATAGATTCATTCTTTACATGTACATGCTATAAATATAATTTTATTTTTCCTTTTTGAAAATACTAGGATTGTGAAATAGAGAGGAAATATTATAGTCACATATATTTAAAAATAATTAATTTTCCTTTAAAAGCTAAGGTCAAGAAATACAGACGCCTACTAATATGTGAAAGCATGTAGAGGTAATTCTAGCTGTGTAATTTTGAAAATCCTCATAGGAATATTTTATAATGGTGCTCTTGTAGCAAACTCATCTGTAATCACCTAAGTGATGTTAATTAGAGCAATTTAGAGACCTGGAACACCCTTGCAGTATTATTACTAGCAGAAAAAAATTACTAGGTATTTCCAAGAACTATCTACATATTATTTAGTATTCTGAGTGGTATTTTTGTGAATGAAAGATAAATATCACATTGTCAAGAAGCAAAATAACTGGCAGAATAAGGTAAACGATGTGAAACAGGGCAAGACTGTAAGTTTGAAAGACATCTGAAAGGCACAATCTGGAGTAATTATGACTTAAATTCTTTTGTAGGGTTGACATATCAAACTAACACATGATATGGATAAGTAAAATGAGATAACATGGGTTTGGGTGGAAAGTAGGATAGGATTTTGGAGCTAAGGTCAGTTTTAAGATAGAGATTTTATGTTGGGATATTAATAATGAGAATATCTGGGGCGCCTGGGTGGCTCGGTCGGTTAAGCATCTGTCTTCGGCTCAGGTCATTATCTCACAGTTCGTGAGTTCAAGCTTCGAGTTGGGCTCTGTGCTGACAGCTCGAAGCCTGGAGCCTGCTTCGGATTCTGTGTCCCTCTCTTGTTCTCTGCCCCTCCGCTGTTTGTATTCTGTCTCTCTCTCTCTCAAAAATAAACATTAAAAAATTAAAAAAATAATGAGAATAACTGATTATTTATGCTATGATTTTTTTTTTACACCGTTTTTTAGTTAAAGCCAGGAACATTTTGATTAGTTAAAAATCATTTGAAAAGGGGTAGTCAACTGGCAAATTTTATTTTTGGTATTTTGGTGAATAACTAGACTATGCAAAAACTTGGCTTAAACATAGTTTACCACAAAATTTTAATAGAGAAAATAAAATAATGCAATTAGAGGTGTTATCCTTAAAATATTTTTGCAAAGAGGCTTTTGGTTCCTTTAAGTTGTATTAAAATGAAAACAACCTCAACAAAACAATTCCTCTGTGACAAACTAGAAAATCCTAGCCCTTAGCTGTATCAGAGAAAATTTCCATTTCTGCTTCTTAACATTCTTCTTGAAGAGAACCAGAGTGGAACCAAATCTGAAAGAGAAACCCATCTGCAATTGATAGGTTTACCACAAAAAGGCTGCTATTGCACCGAATTTTGCAAGACATGACTTTAGGTACATACACATTTGTAAATTTCGGAGCAGAAAGGAGGAACTTTGAGATTTTAGTCATTGGCTGTGAGAGGTACCTTAGTAGACATTTACTATGCCTCGTTTTGTTAGGAGAAGTAAGTGGGGTCCAGAGAGATTAAATAATTTCCTCACGGTCATGTAGCTAATTCATGGCAGAGCTGGAATGTTACTGACTGCCTTCTGAGCATCACACACATCTACCTTCCTTCCATTCATGGTCCATCACTCTGCCCCCTGTCTTTACCTTCTCTCATACGGTCTGTGGCTATAGGGCTATTTCTGGGATGTGTGTTTCAGAATTTGGTGGCCTGCCCTGCTCTGCCCTAGGTAAACTCAGTGAGCTGGCAGTGAGGTAGGAGGATGAGTATAGATGTTCCTCCTGGCACCTCTCTCTATCCATCCATCTATAACATAGAGTCTTCCTTCCTGTTCCTACATTCATACTTCCAGTAGCATAAGTTTGCATGCTTTCTGCCTTTTCCATGTTAAGACTGCTTCCAGTGTTCATTTTAACTTGATTTCATTTCATAAAATGTTCCAGATGTTTTTGGAGTGGGGGACAACAGTGTGATCATAGTTGAAATATGTCCTATGGCCCATATCTTCCAAGATTGTCCCATCTGTGATACCTATATTTGCTGACACCTCATCCGCAAACTGTCCCCCACACAACCCTCAGGTTAATCTTAAAGCATAGGTTTTCCTAGTGTCATTCTTTTCCTTAAAACTATGAATTTACTTTCTATACTTAAAGAAATAATTCCTTAGTTGAATGTTTAAGATTTTCCGTGATCTTTCTTCTGAGTTTTCAGGGTCATTTCTATCCATTTATGTCAATTAACACTCTACTTCAGTACCAGTGGTGTTATTACTCACTGTCCATTCAACAAACTGTGTTTTTCCTGCCTCTTTTATTAGGTCAAATGGTGCCCGATGTTGAGAATGCCATGACAGGTGAATGTTACCTACTAATATGGGCAATTAGTTTTATCAATAGTTTATCTGGTCTCCCAACTCAGTTTTACCCTCTAGGTAACGGGATGTCTGTTCCTGAGATCCGCTCCCCCAAAACAACTATACTAAATGTTCAATTGTAAATTGTTCTAATTACAATTAGAACAATTGTAATTTAAATACTTCACTTGTGGGACGCCTGGGTGGCTCAGTCAGGTAACAGGCTGACTTCGGCTCAGGTCACGATCTCGTGGTCTGTGAGTTGGAGCCCTGCGTCGGGCTCTGTGCTGACAGCTCAGAGCCTGGAGCTGCTTACGATTCTGTCTCCCTCTCTCTCTGCCCCTCCCTCCCTCATGCTCTGCCTCTCTCTGTCTCTCTGAAAAATAAATAATCATTAAACAAATTTTAAATACTTGGGTAATGTTCAATCTCTTTAGGATCAAATGCCCAGTCTCTTAGATATTTGAATCTTTTGTCCCCCCTAGTTCCTAAGATGGTATCTGTTGAATGGGTGTTGGTGGATGGTAAGGGGGGCCTGGTCTGAGCAGAAAATTAGGGATTTGGGGCAGGGTGTCCCTTGATTCTCTTCATTAGTGTCCTTTGACCATACGGTTGGTGCTTATTCCACTTTCATTTATAGCAGAAGCTAGCAATTGGTGTACCTCCTGGTACTCCCAGGTGGATTCAGTCACAACCGTTTTATGACGGCACCACAGACCTCTCTGGGCCCTATCTGGGTGGGGTACTTTGTAGTCATTGATTCAGAGTCTTCCAATACCCCAATCTCTGCAAATTCCTCACTCAGATCCAGCTGTCTGGGGTCCCATCCCATTTGTGTTACATGGAAAGATAGCAGAGGAAAACCACATGTCAGGACTTCCCTCTGCCTGGGCCTCCTGATGTGGGCTCCCTGTACAGAGTTCCAAATTGGCAGTGTGGGCAAGAGAGCTGTCTGAGCTTGTCTCAGGGCAAAGTCTCTTATTGAATGCATATTACCTTTCCAGGGAAAGTCTGGGGCCTTGTCTCGTCTCCTTCCCGCTCTTTCTTTTTTTATACCGTTATATTTGTGCCCAGAGAGACCAGCCTACCTCACATCTTCAAACGTCTATACTTTTGTGGCCAGCTGCAGAACAGCATGCCTTATGACCTAGCTACTCTGCATTATGGGTAGGCTCTGTAAACCTGGTCCCAAGTTTGGTCCTGAGATAGACCAGCAGGAACTCTGATGGTCTTTTTATTTAAAAAAAATTTTTTTTTAACGTTTATTTATTTTTGAGACAGAGAGAGAGAGAGCATGAACAGGGGAGGGTCAGAGAAAGAGGGAGACACAGAATCTGAAACAGGCTCCAGGCTCTGAGCAGTCAGCACAGAGCCCGACGCGGGGCTCGAACCCACGGACCGCGAGATCATGACCTGAGCCGAAGTCGGATGCTTAACCGACTGAGCCACCCAGGCGCCCCCTGATGGTCTTTTTATACACGGTTATCTCTCATTTCCAGATGAATGTGTTTAAAAGAGAGCTGCTACCTTCTCCTTCCTCAAACTTGACTTTCCTCCTTTGTGCCCTACTTCTGTTAGTGGTGTCACATCCCACCTTGTAAGAAGCCTTTGGTTCCTTATTCTCTAAAATCTCTACCAAAGGGGCTCTAGCTTCACCTAGTTCTTTCTTTAAAATTTCATCTTTGAGTTCTCTTTATTCGGCCTTGTCTTATTTATGTACCTCAATTCTATTTCCCCTGCATATTTATCATAGTTTCTTAACTAATTTTGCCACCTTCAGAATTCCTGTCTTTAAGCTGTCGTCCACACTGCCACACTGCCACACTGTCAGAATTATGAAATACTAATCTCAGAATTTCCATCCTAAAAACTAGGGGTTTTTCAATTTATTCCACAAATATTTATTCAAAGTGTTTTGTATCATAGCTACCGTTTCAATAGCTGTCACCTCTGTTACTTTCTCTCCATCTCCAGTCACTGCCACCCTGATTGAAGATACCATCATCTCTTGCCCAGAATACAACACCCGCCTCCTGTCTGTCCTCTTTGCTTTTCTCTTGCTCATCTCCAGTCGATTTCCCAGAGAGCAGCTGCAGTAATCCTTCATTTATTTATCTTTCCTGTATTATGTTTCCTCAGGGAATTGTCAGAGTTGGTTATCAATTCTAGTTAGTTAATTTCCAAGAGTTAAGGACAATAATATTTGCATTTTAAACACCTTAACTTAAACTGATGAGTAATTTCAAGAACTGGCCTTTACCATACAAATGGGCTGGGTATAAGGGAGGGGAAGCCATGGACAACTTCGGGAGTATATATTTAATGTGTTATTGTAGTCTCAGTCAGTCTGATTTCAAATCACACCCTTCCGGGCACATTTCCTCTGAAATGATTCCTCACAGGCACACACTACACCTCACTGCTCTGTCACTGCTCCCCAGTGAACACTAGAAACTTTTTCATGCCACTTTTGATTTTGTTATTCACTAAGACTCGACTGCTCCTCCACTTACCACCATCAAAATCAGATTTTAATATGTTAAGATTTGAAAGAAATATTTTTTCTTTTCTCAAGACTCTCCTTTTCTGTTCACCTGAATTAATTACTTCTTCTTTGATGGCTCATAGTACCTTAAAAGGAAAACTCAAGAGTTTTGGGAACACATATGGTAGATAATGCAACGGTCAGATTGAAAGTCTGTATGTTGCTCTAGGTTGTAAGTTTAATTACTGAGGGAAGTCATGATACCTGTGCCTTCTGCAAACTGTACCTCCCATTACTGACTGCATTGCTTATGGTAGCACTGGATAAATATTTGTTGTTTCTTCCCTCTATTACTTATACTAAGAACCAGGTATTTCCTAATGGTGTCCAAAATGCCCCCTGGTGATTCCATATTTTGAGATCACCAGTTTTCTGGGTCATGATGCTAAACAGCCAGACAAGTCACTGAATATATGGTTGTCTTTCTTGCTTTTTTCTCTTCTCTCTTCTCTTTTTCTTCTCTTTCTCTTACTTGCTTTCTTTTCTCTTTTTTTCCTCCTGATGCCCATTTCTCTTTAATTTTAGGAAAGATTCTTTAATAATTATTCAGAAGTTCAGTCTCTAGAAATAAATCATGAAAGGCTTAGGCATTAAAATTTTATGGACATATGATTACTGATTGTAGTATAATTGACTTTGAAAAATGATTGTGGCCCTTTTAATTTTCATAATACCTTATGCAAAAAATAATTGTATAATATAATCCACTTAATAATCCATTTTTAGGAATGAAGGCTGTTGGTTTATGATGACTATGGTTCATCCATCTTGGCTCTTCAAAGCTTAAAATCTAGAGCAGATCTAACATGCAATTGGAATAGGAACTGAATAAGCTGGTATAGTTTTAGAAGTGTCCAAAGATGACCCTTTCTTTTATGGTTCCTGAAATTACTTGTTAGTTAAGGTATTTAAAATGTAATTATAGTCATTAAAACTTGGAAATTAGCTAACTAGAATCGATGACTAATTCTTGACAACCTCTTGAGTAGATATAATATCAGAAAGATATATTTTGAAGCAAAGTGAGGGTATTGTCTCAGAGAGGAATTTCCATCATTCTTAGCATGAGATTGATAAAGGATTGAGGAAAATAGTTCTGAAATAGAAGCCCAAATAAAAAAGAGAAGGAAAAAAGCAAAGAATGGGGAAGAGGCTGGAACTGATATTAACTGAGTGCTTATAATATGCCAAGTGCTATGTTAGACTTTTCTTTGTTGGATCATTTAGCCGTAAGGGAGTTTCAAAGACTAGCTCTGCCTAATTTACAAATTTACCTGGTCTTGCCCTGAATAAATCTGTCTCTTTTTTTTTTTTAATTTTTTTTTCCCAACGTTTATTTATTTTTGGGACAGAGAGAGACAGAGCATGAACGGGGGAGGGGCAGAGAGAGAGGGAGACACAGAATCGGAAAGAGGCTCCAGGCTCTGAGCCATCAGCCCAGAACCCGACGCAGGGCTCGAACTCACGGACCGCGAGATCGTGACCTGGCTGAAGTCGGACGCTTAACCGGCTGCGCCACCCAGGCGCCCCTGAATAAATCTGTCTCTTATAGCTCTTACTCATCTAACAAGATTTGTTTTTCACTTCCTGCAGCATATCACTTTCACTAGTGACCTGCTTTTTTCTCACCTCCCTGTGCCAGTGCCCTTTGATGGTGCCCTTTCACTGTGACTCTTGGTATGATGATAGACTTCCTTTGGCCAATAGACAGTAGACTGTGTAGAAGTAGCAGGCTTAAGGAGCACGTGTGCATTTTCACTTGTCCTTTGCATGACTGAACTTCTTTGCTCTTGTTTTTCTGCCCAGTCATGAGTTGGTGCCTGAACTAGCTTGCTGGAGGGATATGAGATGCACAGAGAGGAGCTGAGGCCAAGTGACTCCAAAGATAGGACAGAATAGCTAGGAAACAGCAGAGCCTATCCAATACACTGCTCACTGCAGATGCGGGAGTGAATCCTGTTGTGACCTGAAAAACTACTCAGTTGACCTGTTAACTTGTGAGCAATAGTAAATGGTGGTTTTTTAAGTTAAAGGGTGATCTGTAACAAAATATTGTTTTGGCAACAGATAACCTGCTACATGCCAGATACTGAGATATGTGCTGGGAATACAAATATAAATAATAAGTAGCTCTACCTGCAAGGTGTTCATTTTCTGGTGAGGGAGCCAGCAACAATAGGATCACTGCTGTAATAATAATAGAAATAACGGTACTGTGGGAGTCAAGACGAGGGCCACCCAGCCATGTGAGAATGTGGGAAAGGAGGAGATATTGAAGGAGATTCTTGAAAAATGGGTAAGAATTGCCTTTATGAAGAAGAAGGAAGGACCTTCAAGATAGAGAGGAAAGTACGTCATATATATATATATATATATATATATATATATATATACACACATATATATACATATATATACATATATGTATATATGTATACATATGTGTATATATGTATATATATATATATATAGGGAAGGAATTATGTATAAAGGGAAGGAAGTATATCAAAGGAAAAGGCAAGAGGAATTGTAGGAGATGGGGCCAGAGAGGTTGGTTGTGACCATGCAGGATGGGTCGTGGGCACTTTTGGTATTTGGTTCACTGTTGGAGTATCCAGGATACACATTTGTTTGTAATTGTTCATGAGTTCTCCACTATGTATTTCCTTGAGTAAACTGTGATCAATTTGTCCTTTCTAGAAAGCCATCATTATTGGTAGTAATAGCAGCTACAACTGAAAATTATAAATAGTAATCATAACCCAAATCAATAGTATTAGGGTTACAGGTTTATATATGAAGAAAAGAGAAGATGGCACTCTCTGATTGGGTATAGTGTTACACACTAAATATGTGTTTACACACTAAATATGTGTGTAACACTAAATAGTGTTACTAAAACTAAATACACATACCTTTCTCCCGAGTTTATAATATGTATGAGGGACAGTGATTTCTCAAGAATCTCTAAAATCTCTATTAACCACTCTTTTTCAAAAGACCTGACTCTAGCTTCTTCTTTCTCTTTTCAGTATCTACTAAGTTATCCTTTCTTCCTCTACTACGTCTATTAACTTATATTAATCTTTGTTACCCAGTGTGGATAACGATATTAAATTATTTCTTTTTTTTAAAGTTTATTTATTTTTGAGAGAGAAAGAGAGAGTGTGAGCAGGGGAGGGGTAGAGAGAATCCCAAGCAGGCTCTGTCAGTGCAGAGCCTGATGCCAGGCTCAGAACCACGAACCACGAGATCACTACCTGAGCCAAAATCAAGAGTTGGACGCCTAGCGACCAAGCCACACTAATTCTTACAAAGGAATTAAGATTAGTATTATTAAAGTGGAAGTGAATAGCCACAAGCCTAGTGAGTTATGGATTCTTAAAAAGTCACTGGTTTTCATGTCTTCTCTCTTCTCATTACTTGCCCAGTTGAACAATCTATCCTAATGATTATTTGGTGCTCTTTTTGAAAGTTCTTAGAAGCTTAGTACTTGTTTCTAAGTCCTTGTGGCATAAGCGGAAGAAATGAGGGAAAGCCAGAAGGTTATATGGCAGGGGTTATGGACACTGCTGTTCTCAAGGACCACCTGTGCTAGATTTCTCCTCCACCAGTTTGGATTGAAAAGTCTCTTGCAGGAAAGGAAAGTGAGGATTCTTTTGGATAGAATATTTGTCTGCTTTTTCTGCAATAAAGTACAAAGTCCTTCAGGAAATATTAGGCCCTGAAGCAGGTGTCACAGAAACATTTGTCCCACATTTCTCAGTGCTAGAGCATCTCCCGTCAGTTCTCCTGAAACAATCACAACCATATTATTATGGCAAAGCTTGAATGGTGGGAAGGAGCAAAGCATACAGGTGTAGGATGTTCCTATTTCAAAGAAGTGGCCTTTTTTCCCCCCTTTAAACACAGACTCAGGGCACCTGGGTGGCTCAGTTGGTTAAGCGTCTGACTCTTGGTTTTGGCTCAGGTCATGATCTCACAGTTGTGAGACTGAGCCTCGAGTCAGGCTCAGTGCTGGGCATGATAGGATTCTCTCTGATCCTCCCCGGCTCTGGCGCTCGCTCTCTCTCTCTCTCTCTCTCTCTCTCAAAAGAAATTTAAACACAGACTCAGTTCAATGAATTAATTCTATAGGAAGGTTGGAAACTAAAAGTGGCTTTAAAGTGGAAATACCTTTTGCCTTCTTTATTGAACTTGCTCTTCCTTGTAGATAACAAATGCTAGTCTTGTATGGGGAGTAGATAATTTTGGCATTTCACTCAATTTTTGTTCTTAAAAGACAATTCCACATATTCATAATTTTACCTATTTCATGTCTGTACATGTGTTTCCTTTGTTTCTTTCATTTTTCTCTTCTTTCTTAAAATGTACAACTTTTGGTAAAAGAATTTGTTATTTGCTTTTGGTATTCTGGGACTTACAGTTTTAAAGATTGATTTACTTTTTGTTAGGTGGCTTGGTGCAGTGGCAATGTTTTAGTTCTGGAGATGTATTTATTAGTTTTATCTCTGTTTTTTCAAAGAACTGAGGATACAAAGAATTTAAACACATAGCACTCCTTTAACACAACAAACAGTAGCAACAGGAGCGGGGCTGGGGACATGAAAGAAGAGAGAGGGCATTTTCTCTTTTTTCATAGCTCTTTGTTCTGTGTTTTAACATGCTAGCTGTTCGATTCTGTAGAGAGTTTAAAAATGCAGCATATCTGGAGAATGTGTATAAGTTCAAGTTGTGCAATATAATTTATGTCTTCTTACAAAGAATAGTAGCTAGCATATACTTTAGACTCAATTGTTGACTTACTATATAGAGAATAAATTTAGCAAACTCATTGCTTTACTTCCTTCAAAAACTTTTAATCTTTTTTCTTTATTTTTTAAGGAAGTTTTTAGAG
Organism: Acinonyx jubatus; assembly: GCF_027475565.1. Classification (NCBI taxonomy): domain Eukaryota; kingdom Metazoa; phylum Chordata; class Mammalia; order Carnivora; family Felidae; genus Acinonyx; species Acinonyx jubatus. Next base: position 201,265,634 of record NC_069380.1, on the reverse strand, counting down.
CAGCATATCAATGATAGAACCTAATAAAATCTTACCTTCGGGCAAGCCTCTTGTATATAAAATCAGAGACTACAGTGCCAAGGCTTTCTATTAGTACCATCCATTTTGTTAGCATTTTTCCAATTTATCTTGCGTTACTAACTCTCAGCGTACTATGCCTATTGTAAATATTTAAGCATTACTGTTGACATAAAGATAATACTGACAAATTGAGTTAACATTTCTGTTGAGGATTACCGACCATGTGTAGCCCAGAACAACTTTAACACCCGCACCAAACCCTATACTCAGGCCAAATTGTGTTTAGTCTACAATACAGCCCTGTTCCTCAAATGAATTTTCAGCTTTGATTTACACAAAACATGAAACAACCTTTCTTGCATCAATTAATTGTTTGACTTTCCTAATACATTTCCATTTTAACAAGATTATATCTATATCAAAGGAAAAGGGATGTGTGCAAGATGTCAGTGTCTTGGGTGCACATACCCGCCCATCCTGGGGTATTGTAATTTTGTGTGATCTGAATAAAAGGGAATCTGTTCTGTTTCTCAGCAGTCTTACCTGAGACTGCTCTTTCTTTGCTACATATCAAGTTATGTACCTGTTTCCTGTTGTGACTAGCTCTAGCATTATTTAACTGGCTATACTATCTTACTCAAAAAGAAAATAACTTGGAGAATTTTATCTTGTGGAAGAATTTCAGACCCATCAGCAAAAAATTACCACGTGAAGTAAGAAAGACTGGCAAAGGTGAAAACCCACTCATATATGTTGGTATATTTCTGGTAACCTATAAGATTTATTTCTCCTATTTTCCATTTAACCAGTAAATGACCATAGAGGTTTAGTTGATGTCATATCAAGCTTCATATCACTCTTGGTTCCATATTTATAATATAGTCACCACTGTAAAGATGTTTAGAGGGGAAAGCTTTATAAAAAGAAATGCAGTGGCATTCTCACATAACACTTAATTGTGGAAACATTTTGGAATCCTGGTGTTTTCAGGCTACACTATGTTAATAAATTAGCATGAACAGTTCTCTTTCCTGTTTTGGTTAAATTCATCTTCATAGAAAAGCTTACTACTACCAGATTGATGGAGCTCAAAAACACATTAATTTTAGTTATTTCCTTTTTCTGAATTCACTGACTTATTTGAGAAAGCAGTAACAAAAGCCTGGTGACATCAGGAAGGCAAAATTATAATTTGTTTAAATTGCATCTTTCTTAATTACTTTGAAATTTAATTTCCCTCATTGCTTCAGTTCAGAGCCCCCAGGATCCCATATACAATTGTAGCTTGCTCTAAGAAGAAAAGCTGTATTGTTCAGCTTATTTTTATGAAATGACCTGCATCTATTAGTTTATATTTATTAATTTCTAGAATGGAAATTGAGGCAAAGGAAACCCTTTCATTATTGTTACCTTTTAAATTCTGTATAAGATATTTTGTCTCAAAAGTCTATTTTTAGACCTGCTGCATGAGGCAACTATTTATTTTTCTTAGAAAGTTGTCATTCTTACAAGATTAAAAATTTTAAATACTTGTCATGAAGGTTTTGTTTCCTCAGGTAAAACGTTCCCTATTTGTGACGCAGTGGTCAGAAGTAAAATTTCTGAAAAGATAAATATGAACAAGAGACTGCATTTTGAAGTGTGTGACTAATGAAGCTGTGGGGGGAGCAATTTCCTATTGAGATGCTCTTCAAAAAGGAAACTCAAGTTGGGAGAGGCTCTAGAAATGTGATAGAGGTCTGTGAGGTCTAAGATGCCTGAGGTTCTAGTTTCATTAATCCCTTGGAGAGATCTATAGCCTTCTATTGGGAAGCAAATGGCTTTGTGGAGACTCACTGGGCTTTGTGACATCAAATAGCTCTTACAAAACAACAGCATTTTGAAGAAGCAGAAACAGATGGATTGAATTTCCTTTGAAACACAATAGGGTTTAAAAATGATGGGGAGGAAAAAATAATGCCAAATCCTCAACTTTTGTAAAAGGGTTTGAAACATTTCCCAGCCGCAGAGTGCTGTCGTGTTTACTTATCAGAACATATTGACAGAGGATCCTGCAGAACCCCACCTGTCTGTGAAAACTCCATAATTAAATCAGTCATTCAGATCCCATGATCTGCCTGACCAGGCCAAAGACATCACATTCCAAAAGAAATTATACTTGCACCTGGTACTGAACTCCAGTTTTTCAAAGTCAAAAGTGAATGACTTTAGGGGTGCCTGGGTGCCTCAGTCACAGCTCAGATCTTGTTCTTATGGTCCTTGAGTTTAAACCCCACGTTGGGTTCTGTGCATGAAGCCTACTTAAAAAAAAAAAAGTGACTGTCTTCAGTGGAGTTTTTAAGGCTTTAGTATAAAAACAAAAATGTGTTAATGGCTGATGTTTCCTTTTTTGGTTATGAATTAGAAGAAGGACCAAAAATGGAGACCTTCCAAGGCCCTAGATACTTGGAATTGTTGGTGACAAAATAGAGAGGCATCTTGTATGGTGTTTTCAACACCTTTTTAAGTAAGACAGACTTTAGATGCAAATAAAACAAGTCCAGGGGAGAAAAATTTGATAAATAAATTCAGATGATGTAGATGGCTGATAAATGGAACTTGAGCAAGGCAGTGTCATGATATAAGTTTAATTAAAATTAGCTTGACTATAATATATGATGCATTGGATTTGGGTGAGGTAATGATGGTACCAGCAGCTAAAATTTACTGAGTTCTTGTTAGCAGCTAGGAATGGTGCTGTGTCTTTGTGTACATATGTCATCTCATCCTCTTGACAACCCTGTGAAGCCATTACCTTTACTACCTCCATTTTACAGATGAGAAGATTTGAGGCTAAGAAGTTGAACTTGCATAAGGCTACACATTTTGGTTAGGGCCAGTCCTGGAATTCAAGGCAGTGTTTTGCAACATTTTGCTGCAGAGGATTATATGGTATCATATATGCAACTAAAATATAGTTATTAATCTAGATGAAAAGGTACTAGAGATGAAGAATAATGCACATTTGGAAGAAAACATTTACGGGAATGAATGAAATAGAAGAGGAGGAGAAAGATGATGTCATGATTTCAAGGTTGGATGATTGGGGTGGGAATGTGGTCCTTTGAATGCAGTGATGATGATGGGGTGAACTGATGCAGAGGTGGGAGAGAGAAGATGATGGATTCTGCTTTAGATTTTTAGAGTTTTTAGTTTAATGATTTTTAAAATTTTTTTATTAAAAAAAGTTTATTTATTTTGAGAGAGAAAGAGAGCACATTCACAAGTGGGGGAGGGGCAGAGAGAAAGAGAATCCCAAGCAGGCTGTGTGCTGTTAGTACAGAGCCCGATGTGGGTCTTGATCCCATGAACTGTGAGATCATGGCCTGAGTCGAAACCAAAAGTTAGACACTCAACCAACTGAGCCATCCCCATTTTTTTTTTAACAGAGCACAAGTGGGGGAGGGCCAGAAAGAGAAGGAGACACAGAATCCGAAGCAGGCTTTAGGCTCTGAGCTGTTAGCGCAGAGCCCGACGTGGGGCTCGAACCCACAAACTGCAAGACTATGACCTGAGCGGAAGTTGGACACTTAACTGACTGGGCCACCCAGGAGCCCCCAGGTGCCCCATTAAAAAAAAAAAAACTTTTAGGTTGAGTTCGAGGCAACTGCAAGACATCACGTAGAAGTGTCCAGTAAATAGAAATTGAAAAGGGGGTTTCAGTTTAGGAGAGATGGCAGGCCTGGAGCTACAGAATATTGAGAAGGTATTGGAAACTGTGGGGGATAGTTGAGCTCTCAAATGGAGTGCACACAGAGGGAAGAGGATTAAGAATTGAGCTTTAAGGGATGCTGAAGTTAGAATAGCTTTGATTTTTGTCTTAGAGTATTTCTGTGAAGACTCAATATGGAGAAATAAATGGTAGAGGAGGAATTTTAATAATTGCTTCATTGCATATAGTTGATCTTCAATCTTTTTATACTTTTGTTTTTAGCAATGATTGATAATATCGTAACAACCTCTCCCATATGGTATCTATTCATCTTGTATTTGTATAATTATGTTACTTTCTGTTCCCTTGTTTTAAAAGATGAAGGAACATTCCTACTTTTTCTCATTCATTTCAAAGAGAGTTTATGGAGAAAGTGAAATGTGATGGAGTCATGTTTGAGCCATGATTATAGCTTCAGTACTTCATTACAAAGCTTCCAGTGTTTTCCTTCTTGTCTGATGTAAGACAGAAGAACCACACTACATTCTTTCTAACAGAATGATGACCACCATGCTATTTCATTGAAACAGATGCGTTTCAGAAACTTTACTAAAATGGAGTAATAGTGGATCAGATGAACATTTTGGTTAATTATTTTCAAGTAGAAAATATGCCAGTAATTGACACAGAGCAGTAGTATGGGTTAGGAGGAAAATCAATAAATTTGAGCTGATATCAATGGTTAATACTTTTGTAACCCACAACAATTTACCAAAGATTTTCTGTCCCTCAGTATTACTGCTAGAAATAGTGAGTTGTCTCCATTTGTTTTTCAGTTTCTGTAGTCTTTTTTTTGTTTGTTTGTTCCTTCCTTTTTGTGCCCACTCTTTCTTTCAGCCTTTTGCTGGGACTATTGTAATTTTATGCCTGGTCTCTTTCCCTCTTCTTTCAGGATCCTTCAATTCATTAGTTGATTGTACCAGAGGAATACATTTAAAATGCCTATTTATTTATTTTGAGAGGGGGGTGGGAGAGAGGTAGAGGGAGGGAGGGGGGAGAGAGAGACAGAGAGACAGAGAGAGAGACAGAGAGAATCTTAAGTAGGCTCCACACTCAGCATGGAGCCTGATGTGGGGCTTGATCCCATGACTCTTGGATCAGCACCTGAGCCCAAATCAAGAGTCAGATGCTTAACCTACTGAGCCACCCTCGTGCTCCTAGAGGAATACTTTTAAAATTTAGATTTGATCATTAACTCTCTTGTTTAGGAATCTTTAAAGATCTGTTATTTCCTATCAGATTACACCCAAAAAATCAGTTAGTATGGCATTCAACACCCCTGTTTCTTGTTTTTAACTAAATCCCCAGCCTCATCTACTTCTCTCCCTCATGCAACTGAATTCCTGCCAACCTCTCTAAACATCAGTAATTTGTAGCCTCTGGACGATAATTATTGCAGACTCAGGCTTTTGCACTTCCCTTCTTCATACATGCGTTGGGTTTATGTGGGAGAAACATCTATAAGAAGGCTTCTTGAAGATTTTTAGCTTAGAGAAGGTATATTTACTCCATAGAATGTGAGAACCCTGACAGAAGGAACAGTATTTTCCACATCCATATTTTTCAGTTTTGAAGCACAGTTCTGGGCATGTAGTATATTCTCAAGAAATACTGGTTAGTCTGAGCTGTTTGTTTGTTTTTACTTGTTCTAGGCCCCCAGGAACAGTGTGACAGCATAGGAATTACAACAAGGACAATGAAGGGCAAAGGACAAGATGCTTCTGATGGTTTAGAAAGATCTTAACTGGTTACCCTTTTAAGGGATTCTGGTCGTTGATCAGAGGTCAGGTATAGAATCAGTCAGGATCCTAGCAGAAAACAGATAACTCTGTCAGAATGGTTGACTTGGAAAGAATTTATTGAGGGGACTATGAAGAGAAGTGTGGACAAGGTTAAGGAAACCCGACAAGGAATGGTGATGTACCCAAAGACCAGCTATTGTAGGAAGTTATTACCCTTTCAATTTATTAAGAAAGGATATTCCACAGTGGAACTTGCCCACATAATCCTTTGTCATGAAGTGACACTTGAACAGCTTAGGGACTCTCTGACCAACACTTTCTTGTGCTTAATGATTTCAAAGAAAATATTCAAAGAAGTAATACTTTTGAGTGATGACTGTGGCAACTTTCTTGCAAAAGTGTTATTATTATACAACAAAAGGCTTGCAGAAAGATTAAGGAAACACATTAATTTGCTTGCAGAAAAGTTTCTGTGATCTTTTAAATTTTCATTAAATCTCCTAACCCTACTTTCTCAGCTCCTAAAACATGTCAAGTCCTCTGAGCTCTTCTTGAGATTACAAGGTTTAAGGAGCTGCAGCTATACAGAAGTTTTTCTAAAAGTCTAACACAAGATAATGGAGAGGCAGAGGTTAATGGGTTGACTTTCAAGATTGACTTCTTTTAAGCTTCTGATCTCAGGGCTGAAAAACTGGGAGGATGGTGTTTATTTGACGTGTCTGTACTGTGAGTCAGTAAGGCACCCCAAATACCATCTTATTTTTATTTATGGATTCCATTTCCTAAAAGCAATAAGACTCTCATTCTCTACCATGCGTTTTTAGGATATGACTGAATAGTTCAAGTGGCTAAATCAAGTTGGTTTGGAGCTTGGTGACTCATAACACTCATACCATTCATCAATTAGAGCAGGACTGCCTGTCTGCTTGTAATTTAGTGAGCAGCATTTTGTCTTCCAGAAGCACTCAGAAAAATTCTTCTGTCAGAAGTGAAGGATGAGGAAAAGTGTTCAATGAAATCAGCAAGACAAGACACTTGCCCTGATTAGACAGCAGCCACAAGCTTGCTACTGGGGTGCATTTTCCACGGTGACTGTCATTATTACTTACAGGGAATGGAAATGAGTTAATCTCACTCTGTCTTCATCCCTAGCTGTAAAATGAAGAACAAAACCTATTCTGGGAGATGAAAAAAAATGCTGATTTCCAGAGCATATTGAGTTTCTGTGGGGGAAAGTACTTTATAAGCCAGGGATTAAATTAATTGTAATTCTATTTTTGTCCCCAAGAATAAACTGTTTAATTGTGTGAGCAATATGATGGGATCTAATTTCCTTTGTAGTCTAAATCATATTACAGCATTTACCTCCTTGCTTGTACCCTTGTTTCCTATTGCAATTTGCATAAAATCCACAGGTCTTCATGTGGTCACCAGAGTGCTGAAGGTGAGTTGGCTTTCCTACAACTTCAACGCTGCCTCCTCTCCTGTTTCCCGTTGCTTGCAACACTCAGGTCACACTGGCATCCTTATTCTCTCATGAGCTGGTTGAACTTCTTTCCATCTTAGAGCCTTTTCACGAATCACTCCTTATGCCCAGAATCCTCTTTCTCCAGTTCTTCATGGGCCTCCTCCTATTTTCATTCGGTTCTCAGTTCAGATGCCATCATATCAAAATAACCTTCTCTATCCACCTGATTTAATGCTGCTCTTTGATGTTCTTTTTTATATTTCTTCTTTTAGCCCCCTCCTAGTACTCGACACTACTTAAAATTACCCTTACTTACTGATTTGTATACTTATTTACTGACCTCCCTCCATAGGAGAAGTTCTGGAGAATAGGAATCTTATTTGTCTTCCTCACTGCTCTCTCCATGGTACATGGAAGATTGGCTGGCATGCAGTTGGTACTCAGTAACTAGTTTAGTTATTGGATGGATGAGTGAATTAGATATCTTTCAGTGACTTAGCAAGCATATAAAAATGCTATTTTCTTTACCGACATCAATAATTCCATAGTCCCTAACCAGTGTTCACAAAGAAATAGAGCATTTAGAAAGTTGGGTTGTATTTTAAATTTGTCAGTTACCTTGAGCTGATTAACAGATTCTAATTTTTATAGGGTAGATTTATTTTACCATGGTCTTACTAAGTCCATTGGTATAGCAATGAAGTCCATTTCATTAAAATATAAAACATAGTTCTAAATAGGTTTTAGTATCACTCTAAAATGGTTAATTTCTGAAATTAGATTAGTATTTTTCCAGAATATATCATCCTTCTTACATGACATAAGTAGCTATATTTGTGAAACATTCCTTACACAATTATTTTATTCTCAGTGAATCTGACTGGCATAACATAATTGTATTTTCAGCATTTGTATTGACTTACATTCAATCATTCTAAATTTTGTTTGCATGCCACTTAAGTTTTGTGTGATCTTAGTATTTTTCACAAGAGGCTGATGATGCAAAATTCATCTTCTAGACCTGCCTTAAAAGTTCATGAATAGTTAATTGAATTCTAAACAAAATCAAATAAATTGGGCTAAGTGCTGTAATACTACCTAGCTCTGTAAATATTGTCATTGGTTGAAAAGGATGAGAAAGTAATTTGTTTATTGGTGTCTATAAAAGACAGAATGACATGCCAGTATCCTCAAAATTCCATAATAGGTAAAATGAGGTTTAAAATAATATTTTATTTGTGTTTGTTTTTAAGAGAGATCTTTACTGAAGTGAGGTGGGTAACAGCATAAATTTTGATGTCAGACAGATACAGATTTTAATTCTGGCTCTCCCCTCCTCGAGCTAGGAATTCCCAAGAAACTTATTTCGCCTCTGTGATTCTCAGTTTCTTCACCTACAAAATGAGGACAATAATACCCATCTCACAATAAAGATTAAAGAAGCATATTGTAAATCTCTTTGTACAGAGTCCAACACATAGGAGGTACTGAATAATTGGAGGCTATGATTATTATTAGGTTGAAAACTTCTGAAGTCATATTTTAAATGATCATGCTCTGTGAAACGTGAAGATTAGAGTGACTGAAGTTTACAGTCTGTGTATTTTTTATAAAAGAGATCACACGGAGTGCCTCTTGGATTGTTTTTTTATCTATTTCAGGTTTCTTTTGTTAATGCAGCCACTTTTTATTGTTAATATAGCTTCCAGTTTATTAATTCAGTCAGTCATTTATGCTAATTCTGTATAAGCTCAAAGCATGGAAATGAGAACTAATTTTCCATCTAGAGTCTGTGAGTCTGTTAGTTATATACTGGTTAAGTAATTTCCTTTTACAGAGTAGTCACATATAGTAATATATGGTATTTGGTTTTTGAAGACCACTGCATTCGTTCACCAAGTAACTTTAAGAATTTTTGGGTTCAGAATGTGTTTCTGAGTAAAGGATAAGTAAGACATATATGCTGTACTATAGCAAGAGAGATAAAACTTGCTCAAGAGTAGTTACAGTATCAGTTACTTTTTGATAAAAAACTGAAATTTGCATTTGCATTCAGAAAAAGGATGGAAATTTCTGTGGAAATTTTAATGGAATACATACTATTGAGTTGAAGAATATGGAGTAGGACTCCCAGGAGAAAATAACAACATAAATAAAAATGGATTAAATATAAGGGGAAAGTTTGGTGGGGCATGTTCTCATATTGGGTAGGCATAAGGGGGATCCTGCAGGATGGTTCAGAGGCTAAAGTAAAAGGAACCTGAAGTAAAGACAATGAACCTGTACCTTTTAGACCAAAGGAAGCTCTTGCTGCCTATTCAAAGTCAGGGAGTGATCAATCCCATTAATAATGTGGAGGGTGGGACATGACAGAGAAAATTCAAGTAGGGTAAGCCATTGAGAGACAATTGTAATAATCCAGGCATGAGGTAGGAAGGCCTTAAACCAAGGGTGGAGGCCATTGGATTGGAAAAGAAGGGAAGTAGTTAGGAATTTGATGTCTGAGTGGATAGATAAGGAAATGGTGGGTTCAAGAAGAGCCTGAGGAATCAAACTTCTGAAACAAGGAAAACTGTTCTACAATTACTAGTAATAAGGAAATTGAGGCATGAGTTTGGACTGACAACATATAGGCTAAGAGGAGTCAAGGTGTTAGCCAAATAATCTTTAGCATATGCCATCACTGAAAAAAAATTTTTTTTATTAATGATGTAGATTGTGGTCAAAGTGTGTGTTATTTGGAACTTAGCCTTTGTATCTAACCCAACTGGTCTGGAATTTTGACTTGGAACAAGCTACTTTTTGCCTTAGAGTTTTTTCCTTCATAGACTGAGTCACACCTTTTCCTAGACCCCCACATCTGGGAGATTAAGTGGTATTAACTTATCTTCCATTATAGAAAATTTCAATTTTTAATAGACCAAGTTATATCTCTATCTTTATCTCATATAACTATTTTATTAATATGGGTATTTTCACTCGATATACTTACTGGTGACATTAAGTCTATACATGGATGTGTCTAGCATTTTGGATCATTTGATCTGTGTTTGTGTCAGTTCTTGGCATTTATGAATTCACATGGATCTCTTGAAATTACCTTATGGGGAAGGAAATTTCCATGCTATTTCTTAACCCAAATATGAGTTTTTAAATTAGATCTCTGGATCTGAAGCAACGTAGTCTGTTTGGCTCACCAAGAACTAAGAAATGGGAGCAACTTAAAAACTGTAACTTTCCATGTGGTTTGTGCTCACTGAGAAAGAATCTCTTGGCTAATTTGGGAGAAAAGAATGTTTAAATAAGGAAGTTAGAATTGAATCAAAAATAACATTTCAATATGAGAAGCCAGAAATGCCCACTTCCTTTAGTTATGAAACTACTTCTGTTGCCTATAAAGAATTGTAAACATGCATTATCATCATCAGTTGCATTGTGTAGTCTGTGCTAATGGTTTATCATAGTCTCCATATTTGGATCCATTTCTGCAGCAGTGTAAGTGTTCTGTAAGAATGTTGGAGAAAGAGAAATAATTTCCCTTTCTCCTCTCATTCCTTTCCCTTTCTCCTCCTGTATCTACTAAATGGCCAATACTATTAGCATAACTTATCTGATCACTTAAGTATAATAAAGTAAGATTAGAATGAATACAATATTATTTTCTTCTTTTAGTTGGTAATAAGTTTTGTATAGAGCTTTTATTCAGGGGACCTGAAGTTTTTTTCTGGATTAAATACCGGTAGTGTTTCACATTTTAAAATTTAAAAAAATTGGTAATGACATAAAGTTGTCATGAAAAGGATTAAAAAATTCTGGATATTCTCAGCATTTTACTGCAAATCTCCAGTTATGTTGCTGTCACTGTATTATCATGAATGGCATCATTTACCATTGAATTTTATAAATGTTTTGATTCATATAATCTTCAAAGACAAGCTGATACCTTCCTTTCTTCATGAGGTCTTATTAAGTAATTATTGTCTTTATTGTTTATTCCTTTTATTTTAGAGAGAGAGAGAGAGAGCGAGAGAGTGTGTGTGTGAGTGGGGGGAGAGAGGCAGGGGAGGGGAGAGAGAGAGAGAGAGAGAGAGAGACAGAGAATCTTAAGCAGGCTCTATGTTCAGTATGGAGCCTGATGCCAGGCTTGATCCCAGGACCCTGGGATAGTGACCTGAGCCAAAATCAAGTCTCACATGCTCAACTGACTGAGCCACCCAGGCACCTATATTCTTTATTCTTTAGGTGCTTAGAAAAACAGTGGTTTATGTCACATCATTTTGTGTGTCTATCCCTTTTGATCCTATATTTTATTGTATTACTCTTTGGGCCTGTGGCAGATTATCTTTAGAGTGGCTCCTCCATGGTATATGCCTCCTGATGTTCATGTTCTGGTATAATTTCCTCTTCTTGAGTGTGGGCGGAAACTGTCTTTCTCCTAACCAATAGAATATGACATAGGTGATGGGACGTTAGTCCTTTAAGTATGCTATGTTGTATTAATCTCCATCTGGCTTGCAGAGTCTTTGTGGAGACTCTCTTTCCTTAGCTGGCTTTGAGGAAGTAAGTGACCATGTTGGGAGGCACAGAACTTAGAGTAGCCTTTAAGAGATGAGGAAGACCTCCAGATGATAGGCAAGAAGCTAATACCCTTCCTTCTAGAACCATAAGGAAATTAACTTTGCCAACAGCCTGAGTGAACCTGGGAACAGATTCTTCCCCAGATGAGGTTCCAGATGAGAAGGTAGCCTAGCTAACACCTTGACTGCAGTTGGGTGACCCTAGGCAGGGTACCCAGTTAAGCTGTAACTGGACTCCTGACCCAAAGAAACCACAAGTAATAAATGCAAGCTGTTTTAAGTTGCTTAGTTTGTGGCAATTTGTTACTCAGCAATAGGTGATTGATACAGGGATGTTTTGTTTCCCAAACAAGGTTGGAAAGGCCATTAGCAGTAAAGTTGTTGGTATTCTTAGGAATACAATGCCAAGTATATAGTAGGTGACGGGCAAATCTTTGTTAAATCTTTATCACAGAAACTATTGAATGTGTATAGACCTTTTGAGAACAGAGACTCTGTCATATTTTTCTTTGCATCTTCCTTAACTGGCAGGGGTCTGACACATAGTTGGCCTTGAATATATACTGTGTCAATCAAAGTTCAGTCAGTGAGACATAACCGCTATGAGTTACGGACTAAATCAACAAATGATGACCCGCTGGTTAAATCTGATCCACTGTCTATTATTGTACAGCTTTGAGCTAAGAGTGCTTTTTACATTTTTATTTTTTTTTAAATTTTTTTCTTAAATGTTTATTTATTTTTGAGAGAGAGAGACAGAGACGGAACATGAGTGGTGGAGGGGTAGAGAGAGAGGGAGTTGCAGAATCCGAAGCAGGCTCCTGGCTCTCAGCTGTCAGCACGGAGTCTGATGCGGGGTCTTGAACTCACAAACCATGAGATCACGACCTGAGCTGAAGTCAGACGCTTAACCGACTGAGCCACCCAGGTGCCTCCCTTTTTAAAAAAACTTTTTTTTTAATGTTTATTTATTTTTGAGAGAGAGAGAGAGACAGAGACAGAACATGAGTGGTGGAGGGGGAGAGAGAGAGGGAGATTTTACATTTTTAAATGGTAGAGAAAAATAAAAATAATATTTTATCATATGGAAATTTTATAAGATTCCAACTTCAGTGTTCATAAAGTCTTGTTGGAATACAGCCACACTCTTCATGTGTCTGTTATCAATGAGTGTGTCCATGCTAAGAAGGTAGAGTTGGATTAGCTACAGAGGCCGTAGTTGGTACTCTGATTACTTTGCATTGCTGCCTGGCATACTGCAAATGCTAGTGATGCAGTTGTCACTCAGCAGTGTTTCAAGTGCCAAGCACATTGGCAAATTGTGGCATTTTGTGTATTCTTACTACCAGTGCGTACCTATTGTGTCAATGCAAGGAAAGTAGAGTTGGAACGCTGCTCTTTCACAGCACGGTGGAGTGAGAATTATTTTCTTATCGAAGTAGACAGCAAAGCATTGTGTTTTAGTGCAATAACACTATAGCTGTGCTAAAAGAACAAAATATAGGTCAGCTTTACCAGACTAAGTACTTACACATAAAAAAGAATGAAATCTTGCCATATTCAACAACATGAATGGCTCTAGAGGGTATAATGCTAAGTGAAATAAGCCATTTGGAGAAAGACAAATTCTTTTTTTTTTTTTTTTTTTAATATATGAAATTTATTGTCAAATTGGTTTTCATACAACACCCAGTGCTCATCCCAAAAGGTGCCCTCCTCAATACCCATCACCCACCCTCCCCTCCCTCCCACCCCCCATCAACCCTCAGTTTGTTCTCAGTTTTTAACAGTCTCTTATGCTTTGGCTCTCTCCCACTCTAACCTCTTTTTTTTTTTTTCCCCTTCCCCTCCCCCATGGGTTTCTGTTAAGTTTCTCAGGATCCACATAAGAGTGAAAACATATGGTATCTGTCTTTCTCTGTATGGCTTATTTCACTTAGCATCACACTCTCCAGTTCCATCCACATTGCTACAAAAGGCCATATTTCATTTTTTCTCATTGCCACGTAGTATTCCATTTTGTATATAAACCACAGTTTCTTTATCCATTCATCAGTTGATGGACATTTAGGCTCTGGAGAAAGACAAATTCTATATGATTTCACTCATGTGGAATTGAAGAAGCAAAACAAATGAACAAAGGAAAAAAAGAGAGACAAATGGAAAAACCAGACTCTTAACTATAGAGAATAAATGGATGGTTATCAGAGGGGAGGTGGGTGAGGGGCTGGGCAAAATAGGTGAAGGGGATTAGGAGCACACTTATCTTGATGAGCACTGAGTAATGTAAGGAATTGTTGAATTGCTATATTGTACACCTGAAACTAATGTCACACTGTATGTTAACTACACTGGAATTAAAACAAACATTTTTATAAATTTATACATTACGTATTAAATAAATATATAATACATAAAAAAGGTAAGAGAGTGAAAGTAGGAAGAAGGATTGGCACTTGCTCTCCCTTGCTCAGATCTAGTTCTGAACTCCCTGTTGATAACCAAAGAGTATTTGAAACATTCTGAATGTGGTATCCAGTGAGCTCTACATGAGATAAACTATTTCCTTAAGTAGGAGTCAGCATTTTTTTCATTCAACTGAAAAAAATCTCTTTGGTAAATGTATTCTTAAATACTTTAAATTAATAAGCATTTTTTAATGCTTGCTAAAAACCTAGCACCGTTCCAGGCTCTGGGGATGATAGGAAGGAAGTAAACATTATAGACACTGGATTCATGAGAGTCTCACAATATTTTGAGGTAATGGGATTTATATATATGAAACCATTACAAGCACAACAAAGAGGTTTGTAATACATACACATAATAAATAACATTCTGGGTGATTCATAGGTACCCTGCCATTTCTCATCACCAGCTGTCCTGATTGTGCATCAGAAGATGCAGGGACCTGATTGGCTAAGACAAAGCTCGCTTAAATGGATACAGAGGGAGTTCTGTAACATAGGGCAGAACTGCCATGTTACTAAAAATTGTACCATTCCCTGGTGCACATTTGTGTAAGAAAAAGCGAACCAAAGGGATATCAGTATCATTTAGTATATTGTGGACATTTGAGCTCCGAGCACTTACTGCAATAATGAAGAAAAAAAGTTTTAAGGGTGTGGAATAGAAGGGAAACTGGGAAGGTCAAAGCAGAGGTTTGCGTGAGCACTTTTAAAATGACAGTTACTAAATAGTAACAGGACCACTTATTGAGGAGTGTGCAGTACTAGATCCATTAGGCAGGTTATGCCTAATCCTTACTACAACTTTCAGAATTTGGAAGTTTTTCCTGATATTTAACTGATGAGGAAACTAAAATGCCAAGGGTTTAAGTGATTTGTTCAAGGTTTCACAGCTCGGGAGAAGTGAGTAAACTGGGATTCAAGTGAGACTCATCTGACCCTTAAAACTATGGCTTTTCCACTCTGCCCAGTTTCTCCAAACTCCATGTGGGCCTGGAACCCATGTGGATGCACGCACATCTCAAGTGCAGCAGGTGGCACAATAAAAGATGAAGTGGAGCAAACCTTCAGCAAAATTTATTAGGTTCCTTTTGGGGCCAGGCACTGGCTAGATGCTGGATGTGCAAGAGTGAAGAGGCAGACACCAGCCCTTGCCTGTCTTGGGGGGAGTCGAATACAAGATCAGGGACAGATAGGAGGTTAAGAGGAGAGGGTCTCTGCATCATCTCACACATCAGAGACCTGCTTGCCTACAAGTTGTTGGAAGTGCACTAGAACTTCAGTTACACAAGATGAGGTAAGTTCACAAACCATGCCCGATTTCAAGCACCAAGAGCAAAAGGTCCACCAGCAGAAACAGCATGTGGTAATAATGAGGACAACAATCAAAATACACTGAGCACGTAGAAGGTGCCAAGTGTTCTTCTATACTGTTAACATATGTTAATTCATTTCGCATAAAAAAGATAAGAGCCATTTGTAGACTAAGAGCAGGAAACAGCGTGGTAGCAAAGCTGATTGTTTCCTCAAATCTTTGTGCCAGTTTTAACCTCAATAAAACCACAGGCCTTTGTCTCAATCTCCTCCAGTATCTACATATCATCTGTGCCAAAATCATCATTCTGGCAGACAATTTTCAGTATTGAGATGAATAATTTAAAAGGAAGGAAGGAAGGGAGGGAGGGAGGAAACTCCATTCAACTGCTAGATCATTTATTATCAGGAGCATATTTTGCAGCTAACTCATGCTGTCCAGCCCTTTGAGAAGTTTCTTCTTCCAAGGCTCAACCTATTGGAATGGAGTTGTCTTTATGAATAATTACTTCTCCAGTCCAAGCCCGTGCCAGGGTAACATGTACCCTCTACTAGGTAGCAATTTATATCAGCCTCATTAATATTCAAAATAAAATATTAACTTTTCTGCATTTATGCCTGATATCTAAACTGTGTCTTGCTTTTCAGTCAAGAGTGTAGAATTCCTCCTGTACCTGAGGATCCTTCAGTGGCCCCGCATACAAACTGACTGCCAATAAAGGGCAATTTAACAAGAGAATGGCACAAGATTTGAACAGACACTTAACAAAAGATAGCATCCAAATGACTTATAAACATATGAAAAATATTCAGTGTCATTGGTCATATGGGAAATAGAAATTAAAATCACCTTAAGGTGTTTTTACACTGACCAAATAAATAGCTAAAATGAAAAACTGTCAATACCAAATGTTGGCAAGGATGTGAAGCAAATGGAACTGTCACAATGCGAACTGTCACTGTTTACAGAGTGTAAAATGAAAAGCTGCTTGTCAGTATTTATTAAAACTGAGTGTATATACATGCTATAATGGAATACTTCTACCCTTAGATATATATCAACAAAAATGTATCTGCACATCACAGACATCTACAGCACTATTCATAAGAGCAGTACTCTTCATAATAGCACTATTTGTAATTGCCAAAAATTGGCAATTACCCAAGTATCCATCAACTGTAGAATGTACATATAAATTGTGTTATATCCATATAATTAAAAACTACACAGGAGTAAAACTTGGTGATCTACAACTGCATTCAAATACATGGCTAAAACTCACAAACATAACTTTGAGAGAAAGAAATTAGACACAGAAGGCTACATACTGCCTGATTCCTTTTATATAAAAAAATAAGCATACAAGCAAGACTAATATATACTGGTAGAATTCAGAATAGTGGTTATTTGGGGAAAGGGATCCTTAATGGCAAGGGGGCACAACAGGCGCTTATGGGGCTACCGGTTAATATTCTGTTTTTTGATGATCCGGAAGCTGGTTACATGGGTGTGTTCACTTTGTGAAAATTCACTGAGCTTTATGCTTATGGTGTGTGTGTGTGTGTGTGTGTGTGTGTGTGTGTGTGTGTGCACGCCTTTTTCTGTATATAGGTTAGATTCCATTAAAACTTTACCAAACAAGCAGGAGGTGGGAAGAGATGTTTGAATATTATGTATCAATATGTTGAATATTTCTGTCTTCAGCAAAATTGCTGCTGATATCAATGCCTCTAAATAATTCCATGTAGTAAATTCCTCTTAGAATATGTCATAAGAAAAATATTTGTCTCTCTTGAATACCTTTATGCCTCATTTATTAGGAAGCTAAGAGCTGACCTGAATGCTTCAATGGAGTAATTACTTTCAACAAAGTTTTTTTTTTTTAGCATTTTAAAATCTCCAATTCAATATTTTATGTTCTTCAATTCATTTTTGCATGATTCCATCATATTTATATCTATTCAAGCAACTAGCATCCTCAAAACCTTTCTGGAATTTATAGAGGTATAAAAATGCATACATGAGAGTAGTGAGAATAAACCAGTGATCAAATACAGCCTCTGAAACTATATGGTAAATTTATAGGTAGATACTTAATTTGTAGTATACTCTACAAGTGTTCCTATAATATGGCTAATAATTCTTAAGCAAAAATCTACCAATCATACATCCAAGCAAACAATTTCAATGTATTAAATGCAAATATTAAATTTAAGTAGACCATATCAACCATCTGGTTATTATACTGGGCTGTCTCAGACTAAGCCTATGTCTTATTTGCTAGAGAGGAGAGGAAGTTTACACCATCTTCATCATGAAAGGTTAACATTATAAAACCTACAAAGACATGCTCTAGACAAGAGGAAATTTACTATAACAAATGAATTTGAATGTGTAGCCAAAAACTCTCATTATATGAAAAATAAAACCAAATGTAATAATACAAGTGGTGGCAAACCAATAAAGATTTTTGATGAGTTTACTATAAACTCCAAATAAAGGAAAATGGGAAAGAACTGATGTGGGACTGAGATAAGTATAAACTGAATAGAACTTGTTTTCCTGTTGTTTGTAAAAGCAAATAAATGTCAAATTGTGTAACTAATGAAAATAAGCGAACATCAAATATTTGTAAAGGGGTTGTTTCAAAAAGAAAATACAAATCGACTTTCAACTATTAATAACTTGAGCTTCCCAAAGGGACTATTTGGTTTTAGGTTGCTATTGTTGTTGTTGTTACTGTCATTTAAAAAGTATTGTGATAGACTTTCTCCATTAAGCAGAACAATCATACATTTTTATTTCCTGTCCTTACTGGTAAATACCCCACAAAATTCCTTTATTGATTCTTTTTATTCTCTTAACGTAGTAGGTTAGGCTTCTTTTTTTCGATTTTCTCTTTCTTGCTGACTATATAATATTTCCTAAATAGTAATACGTACATAATAACAGTTAACCCATGTTGAATGGTAACTGTAGGTCAGGCACTCTTCCAAACACATTACATGTAAAAATTTGTTCAATCTTCAGAACAACGTGATGGGTTAGGTGTTACCATCACCACCATTGTAGAGATGAAAGAAGTAAGGCACAGAGGATTTAAGTTACATTCCATGGTTACCTAGCTAATGTGTTAAAATCTAAATCCAGTAATACAAAAATACTACGCAGGTTAATTATTTACCATATGATGAAATGGATACGTGATATAGAAATATTCAAAGGTTAGTTCTATAGGGAAAACAACTTTCCAATAATGTTGAACTATTTAACTCAGCATTATCTTCTTCCAAATTACCACCATTAACATAACAACAAAGTACACTAAAATTAAAACAGAAAAAGCCTCTGTCTTGATACCTTGTAAGAGAATGGGGGCCTTTTGTTTTGAAGACTATATCAGCTGAAGGGTTTTCTTGAATCAGAAGTGAATATGGTAAAGCTAATATTGTAGCGCCATGTCCAACATCAGAAGAGTTTGAGAAACCTTCAAGGTTCCTCAGGGATCAATCTATGAAAAACAGCCCACTGTTCAAGAGTCTCCCCATCAGTAGCAGCTTTGTTGGTAATCACATGAGCAGACAAATAATATAAAAATGGGTAGATACCCTCTGTCTAAAAAGGAGTAAATACAATAGCATACCTCTTCTCCACATTATGAGCAGATGATCTTTGAAATAAACTTGCTAAAGAAGATGGTCAAGTTAACATCTGCAGTGCTTCAGGAAGAGATTAGATAAAGCCTGGTAGGAATGATGGTGACTCATCCTGAAAAATACAGAGACTCACATCATGAGGTGATTTGTATATAGGAAACATACCCAAAGACAAATAGTGAAAGAAAAGCAAAATATTACAAGATTGAGCAATTCATTTTAAAAAGAGAATTAAGAGTTTAATTCTTTTAATTAAAATAATAAAAATGGCTAAATGAAATATAAGGTTAAAAGAGATTAGTAGAATACTACTAAAAGTAGTAAAATACTATGTGGAAAACTGTGGTAACTTAAAAATGCAGACTATAAACCCTAGAGTAACCACTAAGTTAATAAAACAAAGAGGTATATAGCTAAGTAAGGCAATAGAGAAGATAAAATGGAACACCAGAAGTACACTTAATCTGTAAAAATACAATAAAGGAGAAAAAGACAAAAGAACAAACAACAGAACAAAAGAAAAAAGAAGAAAACAGTATATTTAAACCCAACAATATAAAAATTAGATTAAAAATAAATGGTTTGAATATTTGCATTTAGTAGTTAATAATAAATGTCTCTATTCAGGGATAACATGATATTGTACATCAAAAATTACCAGGAATTCACAAAAGAGCTGTTGGTACTAATAAGTCAGCAAGGTGGCATGTATTCATGGTCAGTCTAGAAAAAATTATATTTTCATATACAAACAACGATGAAGAAATAAAATTTGAATATATATATACATTCAATATGTTATATTTTACATACATCATATATTCTTATATATTATACATATGTAAATAAATTATAATAGCACCTAAAAGCCTGAAATATTTAAGGATAAATTTAAGAAAACACGTACAAGAACTGCACACTGAAAGCTACAAAACATTGCTGAGAGAACTTAACGCCAAAATAAATGGAAAGATATACCATGCTCATGAATTGAGATACTGAAGATTGTTAAGGTTCACAAACTGACCTATAGATACAGCACAATCTCATTCAAAATTTCAGAAAGGTTTGGAGTTTTTTGGTTTTTTTTTTTGTCTATTTGTTTTGGTTATTAGTTTTAGTTGTTTTTCTCTTTTAAATAGCAATTGAAAGTTATTTCTAAAATTTAAGTAGAAATAAAGTGTGGGGCACCTGGGTGGCTCAGTCAGTTAAGCATCTGACTTTGGCTCAGGTTATGATCTCTCGGTTCATGGGTTCAAATTCTGCATTGGGCTCTGCCCTGACAGCTCAGAGCCTGGAGCCTGCTTCAGTTTTGTGTCTCCCTCTCTCTCTGCCACTCCCCCACTTGTGTTCTCTCTCTCAAAGATAAATAAATAAACATTAAAAAAATAAAATGAACCAACATTAGTCAAAGTATTTTTGAAAAAGAACAAAGTTGAGTGTTTACCTCGTTTCAAGACTTGACTGTAAAGCTACAGTAATCAGAGTAATGCAATATTGGCATGTAATATCAGAGCAATGAATACATATACGGATCATTAAACAGAATGGAGTTCAGAAATAGACCTACAAATATGTGACTGACGGATTTTCAAAAAAGATGCCCACGGAATATAATTCAGTGGGGGGAAAGATAGTCTTTTCAACAACTAATACTGAAACAAATGAATATCCATAGTAAAAAGAAAAGAATCTTGACTCTTACCTCACACCATACACAAAAATTGTATTAAAAAATAATCATAGACCTAAGCGTAAAAGTCCAAACTATAAAACTTCTAAAAAAACCTCCTAAGTGTGGGGCACCTGGCTGGTTAAGCATAAGTGAAAAAAAAAACATAAGTGAAAATATTTTTGAATCTTAAAGATTTCTTAAATGAAACAACACACACACACACACACACACACACACACACACACACACAGAACCATAAAGAAAAAAAGCAGTAAATTGGACTTTATCAAATTGAAAACTCTTTTCTTCAACGTATGCCATCAAGAAAATGAAAAGACAGTGGGGCGCCTGGGTGGCTCAGTTGGTTGAGCATCTGACTTCGGCTCAGGTCATGATCTCACAGCTCGTGAGTTCGAGCCCCACATCGGGCTCTGTGCTGACAGCTCAGAGCCTGGAACCTGCTTCGGATTCTGTGTTTCCTCTCTCTCTGCCCCTAACCCACTTGCATTCTGTCTCTGTCTCTCTCAAAAATAAGTAGACATTAAAAAAAAATTTAAAAAGAAAATAAAAAGACAATCCATGGACTGGAGAAAAATATTTCTAGTGTTTCTTTTTAAAAATTTTTTAAAAAGCTTATTTATTTATTTTGAGAGAGAGAGAGAAGGTGGGGGGAGAGAAAGCACAAGTTGGGGAGGGGCAGAGAGAGGGAGAGAGAATCCCAACCAGGCTCCACACTGTCAATGCAGATCCTGACGTGGGGCTCAAACTCACAAACCATGAGGTCATGACGTGAGTCGAAGCTGGATTGCTTAAATCAACTGGGCCACCCATGTGCCCCTCCAGTTTTTCTGACAAAGAACATGTACCCAGAAAACAAAAAGAGCTCTTAGAGTTTAATAATAAAAAGACAGTATATTTTTAATTTAGCAAAAGACTTACACTGTTTTTATTTATTGGTTTTAGGAGTAGAAATTAGTGATTCATCTGTTACGTATAACACCCAGTGCTCATCACAACAAATGCCCTCGTTAATGCTCATCACCCATTTAGCCCATCCTCCCACCCATCTCCCCTCCAGCAACCCTTAGTTTGTTTTCTATAGTTAAGAGTCTCTTATGGTTAAACTCTTTATTAGAGAAGATATACAAATAGCCAATACCCATATGAAAAGATGCCTCATTATCACTGGTCATCAGAAAAATGGACATTAAAATTACAATGAGCTAACATTACACGCTCATTAGAAGGTTAAAATTAAAAAGTAATAACAATTGTTGGCAAGGAAGTGGAACACTAGACCTCTCATACACTGATGATGAAATTTAGAATGGTACATTCACTTGAAGAACATTTTGGCAGTTTTCTTTATAAGGTTAAATATTTACCATATAAAAGAAACATTGTACTCCTAGATATTTACCAGGAGAAATTAAAGCATGTGTCTACCAAGAGACTTGAGCACAAATATTATAGCAGCTTTATTCATAGTTGCACAAATCTGGAAAGAATCTAAACGTTCAGCAACATGTGATTGGATAGATAAAAGGTGATCTATTCAAACAATGGAATATTATTCAGTCATAAAACAAACTAATGATAAACATAATGGATTAATCTCAAATACAAAATGCTTAGTAAAAGTAAAGAGAAAAGAGTACATAGTGTATGATTCTATTTTAATGAAACTATAAAAGAAGCAAATCTAATCTGTAATGCCATAAAGCAGATCAGTAGTTGTCTAGGTCTAGTGGAGTATGATTGGCTACAAAGAACTTGAGGAAAAAAGTTGGAATAATAGTGTTATATATTTTGAGTAGAGTGGTAGTTACATGGGCCTGTGCATTGGTCAAATTCATCTAAATATATATGTGAAATTAGTTCATTTTACTGCATAAGTCTTGAAAAAGTTGATTTTAAAGGAAAATATTTATTCCATAAAAAACGATAAAATTAAAAAAGCTGACTCAAGGAGGTCTGGGTATTAACTCAGCCCAAATAATCTAACTGAAACTGAGATCACTCTCCATCTGTTTATTCATTCAACATAGTGGTTTATATATGTTATTTTGATTAAGCTGGAAAAATTTCCCCAGAATCCTTTGAACTATATGGTCCTGAGTTAGAATTGGCTAAAAGAGGAATCTGCATGAGACTTGGAAGTCAGAAGAGAGCAAGCAGCTTCTTTTCTGAAGGTTACATGGTTAGATGTAGTAAAGGACTTAGAGGTACCCATGGGGTCAAAACTGTCTTGCTCTCTTCCACTCCATATCTAGTTCCTCTTCCCAAGTACTGACACTGTTCACTAATAATGGCTCAGATACACCACCAGATACTTGGTGTGGAACCACGGAGGTGGAATCTACACAGAAGCACTGTTCCCTCCTCCCTACATACTTTTGCCTTCGTTTTGCAATATGATTTTAGTATCTGAACATGTTTGATTTCTCAGATTAACTGATCATTCTTCTCTGATCATCCAACTTCTCTCAATCCTTTCTGCAATTATGTAAGGACTAATTTCTATAATAAATCTATTATGATGGGAGTTAACAAACTTTTTTCTGTAAAGGGCCATAGAGCAAATATTTTAGGCTTTGCAGGCCAAGAGGCAAAATCGAGTGTATAACATAGGTACTTGTGCAAAAAGAGGGAAACAAATTTCCACAAATTTTTATTGATGAAATTCAAAATAGAATGATCATAATCAACTACAATTTTTATAATACATATATATTAGTTACTAAATGAAAGTTTTTGGTGTGGGACAACACTGCTTTTAATTGGGATTTAAAGTTAGCGTACCCTACCCCCTGAGCATGCAATATTATTTTAACATATTCCTCATTTACTAGGCATTGCAAGAAGTATTAGATTCTTATTTTGATATTTTTCCTTTAGCATGTCATTAAATTGCTGATCAGTTACTTCCAGTTGAAGAACAAGGTGGAAGCTCCTCAGTTGTAGGGTTAAATGGATTTTGAAATATGGAAATTTTCTTGGCATTTGTATCAAGATTTAAAAAGTATTTGCTGGGAATGGGAGAAAATATTTGCAAAGTATATATATATGATAAGGGAATATTTGGAATATATAAAGAACTACTACAACAATAGAAAAACATAATCCTAATTCAAAATGAGCAAAGGACTTGAATGGATGTTTCTCTCAAAGAGATATACAAATGGCCAATAAGCACACGAAAAGATGTTCAGCATCACCAACCATTAGGGAAATTCAAACTAAAACCACAATAAAATATCACTTCACACCGTTAGGATGGAGACACACACACACACACACACACGCACACAAACACACACACACAATGGCAAGGATGAAGAGAAATTGGAACCCTTGTATATTGCTGCAGGTGGGAATATAAAAAGGTGCAGCCACTAGGGAAAACAGTTTGCTGGTTCCTCAAAAATGTACCATGTAATCCAGCAACTCCACGTCTTGGTATCTGCCCAATAAAGTGAAAGTAGGGACTCAAACAGCTACTTGTACACCAGTGTTCATAGCAGCATTATTCATAAAAGCCAAAACATGGAAATAACCCAAATGTCCATTGACAGGTGAATGGATACACAAAATGCGATACATACCTACAATGGGATATTAGTTAGCTTTAAAAAGGAATGACCATTGTATATATATACACTGCATTTTATTTATCCATCAATCTTTTGATGGACATTTAGGCTGCTTCCATAATTTGGCGATTATAAATGCTGCAATAAACATAGGGGTGCATATATTCCTTCAAATTAGTGTTTTTGTATTCTTTGGGTAAATACCCAGTAGTGCAGTTATTGGATCATAGGGTGGTTCTATTTATAATTTTTTGAGGAACCTCCATAATGTCTCCTACAGTGGCTGCACCAGTTTGCATTCCTACCAACAGTGCAAAAGTGTTCGTTGCCAATGCTTGCTGTTTCTTGTGTTTTTGATTTTAGCCATTCTGACAGATATGAAGTGATATTTTATTGTAGTTTTGATTTGCATTTCCCTGATGATGGGTGTTGCTGAGCATCTTTTCTTGTGTCTGTTGGCCATCTGTGTGTATTTTTTGGAGAAATGTCTGTTAATGTCTTCTGCCCATTTTTAAATTGGATTATTTGTTTTTTTGGTGTTGAGTTGTTTAAGTTCTTTATATATTTTGGATACAAACCCTTAATCAGATATGTCATTTGCAGATATCTTCTCCCATCCCATAGGTTGTCTTTTAGTTTTGTTGGTTGCTTCCTTTGCTGTGTAGAAGCTTTTTATTTTGATGTATTCCCAATAGTTTATTTTTGCTTTTGTTTCCCTTGGCTCAGGAGACATATCTAGAAAGATGTTATGCCTTATGTCAGAGAAATTAGCGCCTGTGCCCTCTTCTGAGATATTTATGGTTTCAGGTCTCACATTTAGGTTATCAGTCCATTCAGAGTTGATTTTTGTGTGTGGAAAGTAGTCCAGGTTTATTCTTTTGCATGTAGCTATCCAGTTTTCCCAACACTGTTTGTTGAAGGGAGTGTCTTTTTTCCATTGTATATCCTTACCTCCTTTGTTGAAGATTAATTGACTATATAATCATGGGTTTATTTCTGGGCTTTCTATTCTGTTCTGTTGATGTATGAGTCTATTTTTGTGCCAATACCATACTGTTTTGTTTACTACAGCTTTGTAATATAATTTGAAGTCTGAAGTTGTGATACCTCCAGTTTTTCTTTTTCAAGATTGCTTTGGCTCTTCATGGTCTTTTATGGTTCTATACAAATTTTAGGATTGTTTGTTCTAGTTCTCTGAAAAATGCTGTTGGTATTTGCATTAAATCTGTGGACTGCTTTGGGTAGTATAGGCATTTTAACCATATTTGTTCTTCCAATCCAAGAGCATGCGATGTCTTTCCATTTCTTTGTCATCTTCAATTTATTTCATCAATGTTTTATAGTTTTCAGGGTACAGGCCTTTGACCTCTTTTGTTAAGTTCACTCCTAGGTATTTTATTATTTTGGTGGAATTGTAAATGGGATTTTTAAAAATTTCTCTTTTTGTTACTTCATTATTAGTGTATAGAAATTCAATGGATTTCTGTACATTGATTTTGTATCCTGTGACCTTACTGAGTTTGTGTATCAGTTTCATTAGTTTTTTGGTGGAGTCTTCGGGGTTTTCATTTTTCTTTCTTTCCTTTTTAATTTTTTTAATGTT
Organism: Acinonyx jubatus; assembly: GCF_027475565.1. NCBI lineage: Eukaryota > Metazoa > Chordata > Mammalia > Carnivora > Felidae > Acinonyx > Acinonyx jubatus. Next base: position 201,239,765 of record NC_069380.1, on the reverse strand, counting down.
TATTTATTTTTGAGACAGAGAGAGAGAGAGAGAGAGAGAGAGAGAGCAAGTGGGGGAGGGGCAGAGAGAGAGGGAGACACAGAATCCAAAGCAGGCTCCAGGCTCTGAGCTGTAAGCATGGAGTCTGATTCAGGGTTTGAACCCATGAGCTGTGAGATCATGACCTGAGCTGAAGTTGGATGCTTAACTGACTGAGCCACCTAGGCATCCTAGTTTAGGGTTTTCTATATACAGTATCATGTCATCTGCAAATAGTGGAAATTTTATTTCTTCCTTACCAGTTTGGATGCCTTTTATTCCTTTCTCTTGTCTGATTGCTGTGGCTAGGACTTCCAGTACTATGTTGAATAAAAGCAGTGAGACTGGACATCCTCGTTCCTGATCTTAGGGGAAAACCTCTCAGTTTTTCCACATTGAGTATGATGTTAGCTGTGGGTTTTTCATAGAAGGCCTTTATTATGTTCAGGTATGTTTCCTCTAAACCTACTTTGTTGAGGGTTTTTAAAAATCATGAATGGATGTTGTACTTTGTTGAATGCTTTTCCTGCATTTATTGAAATGATCTTATGGTTCTTACCATCTCTCTTATTGATGTGCTGTATCACGATGATTAATTTGTGAATATTGAACCACTCTTGCATCCCAGGAATAAATCCCACTTTGATAGTGATGTATAATTTTTTAAATGTATTATTGGATTCATTTTGCTAGTATTTTGTTGAGGAGTTTTGCATCAGAGATACTGTCCTGTAGTTCTTTCTTTTTTTGGTGTCTTTATCAGGTTTTGGAATAAGGGTAATGCTGGCTTCATAGAATGAATTTGGAAGCTTCCTTTCTCTTCAGATTTTTGGGAAGGTTTGAGAAAAATAGGTGTTAACTCTAATTTAAATGTTTGGCAGAATTCACTTGTGAAGCCTTCTGATCCTGGACTTTTGTTTGTTGGGAATTTTTTGATTACTGATTCACTTTCATTGCTGGTAGTTGGTCTGTTCAAATTTTGTATTTCTTCTTGTTTCAGTTTTGGTAGGTTTTATGTTTCTTGGAATTTATCCATTTCTTCTAGGTTGTTGATATATAATTTTTCATAATATTCTCTTACAATCTTATGTATTTCTGTGATGTTGGTTTTTGTTTCTTCTCTTTCATATGTGATTTTGTTTATTTGAGTCCCTTTCTTACTTTTTGGAGGAGTCTGGCTACAGGTTTATCAATTTTGTTGATCTTTTCAAAGAACAAACTTGATTTCATTGGTCTGTTCTACTGTTTTTTCAAAGTTTCTATATAATTTATTTCAGCTCTAATCTTTATTATTTCCTTCCTTCTGCTGGTTTGGGGTTTTGTTTGTTCTTCTTTTTCTAGCTCCTTTAGGTATAAGGTTAGGTTGTTTATTTGAGATTTTTCTTGCTTCATGAGGTAGGTCTGTTTTGCTATAAATTTCCCTCTTAGAAACCTCTTTTGCTGCATCCCCCAAATTTTGCATCATTGTGTTTTAATTTGCCTTTGTCCCTGTGTATTTTTCTTATTTCTTCTTTGCTTCTTGGTTGACCCATTATTTAGTTGCATGTTACTTAACCTCCATGTATTTGTGTTCTTTCCAGATTTTTTTTATTGTGATTGATTTCTAGTTTCATAGCATTGTAGTCAGAAAAGATCCATGGTATAACTTTTATCTTTTTAAATTTGTTGAGACTTGTTTTGTGGCCTAATATGTGAACTATTTTGGAGAATGTCCCATGTACACTTGAAAAGAATGTGTATTTTGCTGTTTTAGGATGGAATGTTTTGAATGTATCTATTAAATCCATCTGGTTCAGTATGTCACTCAAAGCCTTTGCTTCTGGGGCACCTGGGTGGCTCAGTCAGTTAAGCATCCAACTTTGGCTCAGGTCATGATCTCACAGTTGGGAGGTTTGAGCCCTGCGTTGGGCTCTGTGTTGAGAGTTCAGAGCCTGGAACCTGCTTTGGATTCTGTGTCTCTCTCCCTCTCTTCCCCTCCCCCGCTCGTTCTCTTTCTTTCTCTTTCTCTCTCTCTCTCTCTCTCAGAAATAAATAATAAACATTAAAATATTTTTAAAAAGCCATTGCTTTTATGTTGATTTTCTGTTTAGATGATCGGTTCATTGATGTAAATGAAATGTTTAAGTCTCCTACTATTATTTATTACTATCAATTATTTCCTTTATGTTTTTTATTAACTCTTTTAGGTATTTAGGTGCTCGCATGTTGGGTACATAAATGTTTACAATTATTATGTCTTCTTGATGGACTATCCCCTTATAATTATATAGTGTCTTTCTTTGTGTCTTATTATGGTCTTTTTTTAAAGTCTATTTTGTCTGATATAAGTATTGCTACTGCAGCATTCTTTACACTTCCATTTGCATGATATGTTTCTCCATTCCCTCAATTTCAATCTGCATGTGTCTTTAGATCTAAAAGGAGTCTCTTGTAGACAGCATATAGATGGGTCTTGTTTTTTTTTTTTTTTTATCCATTCTGTCACCCTATGTCTTTTGATTGGAGCATTTAGTCCATTTACATTCAAAGTAATTATTGACTGGTGTGTATTTATTGCCATTTTGTTACTTGTTTTGTGGTTGTTTCTTTATCTTTCTGTTCCTTTATCTGTTTCTTATCTTATCTTTCTGTTCCTTTCTTGTTCTCTTCTCCCTGTATTTGGCTTTCTTTAGTGATATACTTGGATTCATTTCTCTTTAGTTTTTGCATATCTACTACTGGTTTTAAATTTTGATTTGTGGTTACCATTAGGTTTGTATATAACATTTTATGAATATAGCAATCTATATAAGTTGATGGTTGCTTAAGTTTGAACCCATTCTTTAATTCCCTACTCTCCATGTTTTAGGTATATGGTGTCGTACTTTATATCCTTTTATTTTATGAATCCCCTGACTGATTTTTACAGATATACCTATTTTTACTGCTTGTTGTGCTTCCTACTTTTCTTACTCTTACTTATGGTTTTTCTGTTCCACTCAGAGAGTCCCCTGTAAAATTTCTTGTAGGGTTGGTTTATTGATAATGAACCCCTTTAACCTTTGTTTACCTGGGTAACTCTTTATCCTTCTTTCTATTCTGATCTTCTACTTTAAAAAAAAAAAACAACCCACCCATGGGTACATGTGCTTCACTACTAGCAGGATGGTAGAAAAAATATAGTAATGTTTATTTTTAAGTGTTTTGCTCATAGAAACTCTGATGAGATAGAAACATTTCATTCACTTATTACAAAACTTTGAAAAAACTTTTTTTCTTGGTATGAATATAATTGGAAATTTTTTATTTTAAGTTGGACCAAATAGTCATTTTGAATTAATGCCAAAAAATCAACCCTCACCCGATGGTTACACAAAAGCCAGTTAAACAAGTGTGTCGTCCTTTCTTGCCTGAGGTATGAGCTCTGTTTGGTTCTGTGTTTGTCAGACTTGTGCTCGTGTCCCACTTTCCACATCCATACACTCTTTGCACAGTCAGCTGGCAGTGAGGGGAAGGAGACTACATCTCAAAGGAGGAAAAATGTTAAGCAGGCTACTTAAGTTCCAGACTTCACTGCAGACCATGTGGTGATGTAATTTAGGATCAACATACCTCCCCCAAATCTGGGAGAAACCAGGTAGCCTGAAAAAGGGAAATAGTAGTGATTGGCTCCCATATGAAGGATCTCTTTTTTGTCCTATATAAAGTGAGACCAAGAGACCCATAGTTGTGTGGCTTTACAATTGTAGAGATTTTTTGGAGAGGGTGTTGTATACACTGTGGCCCTAATAATGGTATTTTCAAGGTGCCCAGAGTCTTAAATGTAATGATTCATTAGTATGGTTTGATCATGTCAACATTCAAGAGCCACTCCTCATAGAATGCAAATATCTGGGACACAGTTTTAGATTATTATTATTTTTATTTTTTACAGATTCTAGAAGACAATGTTAGAGGAAGAGATTTATAGTTTTTACTATAGACAGGATGGTGTGACTTAAGATTTTTCAACTTCATGATGGCACAAAAGTGATACCAACTCAGTAGAAACTGTACCTTAAATTTTGAATTTTGATATTTCCCCAGGCTGGTGATATGTGGTATGATACTCTGTCCTGATACTGGGCAGCAATAGTGAACCGTAGTTCCCAGACAGCCATGTGATCATGAGGATAAACAGCTGTTACACTTACAACCATTCTGTCCCCACACAGCTATTCTGTTTTGCACTTTCAGTACAGTATTCAGTTAATTACATGAGATATTATAAAATAGGCTTTGTGTTAGATGATTTTACCCAACTGTAGGCTAATGTAAGTGTTCTGAGCAAATTTAAGGTAGACTGGGCTAAGCTATGATGTTTGTTTGGTAGGTTAGATGTGTTAAGTGCATTTTTGACTTAATGAAAATTTCAACCGTGATGGGTTTATCAAGACGTCAACCCATCATAAGTTAAGGAGTATTTGTATATCACTCATTGCAGTGGCACAAGTAGATTAGGAAAGAGCACAACAAAAAGGATCTTCCATCATCTCTTTGTTTGCTCATCTAACAAACGTGTTTAGATGACTACTGCAGGTCACATAGAGGCAAGATGGCTCTGAATTTGATTGCGATGTGATGTGTTCATATAATTGTGAAAGATATGTGTCGTAGTGAGGTTTTAGCACACAATGATTATGTTCAAACTGAGAAAACAAATCATCGTTCACGGTATGAAGGAACTAAAATTTCCTTATTTGTTTTCAAAGACATTTATTATGTTAAACATAACTATTTAAAAGTGCTCAAAAGCATAGTTTCTTTAACTGGTAATTGCTTTTAGAAGTTACCAGAGCGGCTGACAATCTTGTTTTCCTAGCCTAAGCAGAAGAATTTAACAGTTATATTATGGTAGAAAAAAGGGAGAACGAATCCTGATGAATCAGTCTCCATAGGCCTTTGGAAGACACACACTTATGTGGTGGAAGATACCCTAAAAAGCGTAGGGGGCTTCACGAAGCATATACCAGGGTTGGCCAAACCATTGAAGGGAAGGTGCTAGCCAAATTTTAAAATTAATTTTAAAATGAGGTGGATACTAGGATGCTTAACTTACATGAGGTGAAGAATTTGTACATTTAGGTGAAAGCACGTTAAGGTGTAGGTAGAATTTTTCCTTATTTTTTCTTGTGTCATTTCTACGTATATGTTACATTTAGCTACTTCAGAATGATGATTCCAAAATTATATCTTGAATGAAATACAAAAATGTATTGCCTTTCATAGTTTGTGCCCTGCCCCCCCCCCCCCCCCCCCCCCCCCCCCGCTCCCCTGAATTTTAACCATCAATGCCTATGCATACAATGTAGATCTTTAATTACAGGGCATACATGTATTGTTTCAGAGAGCAACTTAAACCAGAGCCATCTAGTGGCAACTAACCTGACTTACAGTCATGTGACTTCAGTCCAAGGAAGCAGGGGCTAAGGATTTCAATGAACCTGATTTTGAAATTACTTGAATATCATAGAAACCTGTACATTAGTGACATTTAAACACTGTTTGGCAACATTTACTGTGAAATACGGTGTGGGGGCAATACAAGCATTGCTGTTGTGTTATACATGAGCTCTCTATAGGCCATTGGGAAATATTTGTTCAGTGTTGTTTATTTTGGAAATATTCCTTTCAGTTAAAGGTTATGTACTTAATCACTGCTCTGTTTGAATATTTTTCCTTTTGATGTAACAAGCCATTCAGTTCAATGAAGTTTATTTTTAATTTAAGTAGACAGAGACTTCAAAGAAGAGAGGGTGGGGTTGCAAGTGAGTGAGAAAAGATGGCCAAGTTGATACAAAAAGTAGCAAAACAGTGTAGGAAAATATCAACATGTCTTGCACCACCAATCCCTGAAAATGTGTCAATAAGAATGAAGTCATCTCGGAAAGGTACAAAAATAGCTGAAATAAAAAAATATAAGAAAATGTGGTAGAATTCCTAAACCCAACCTATCTCTTAAAGGAAAACATTAAAAGATAAGACTCTAGTGTCTGAAAATTAGTACAAATTACGATAAAAGCAAAAATATTTCTTGTAGTGAGATATTTTCAGTCATGAAATTTAGCCATCTGGAGTTATTTTTAAAGGACTATACTATTAAATCTTTTGAAATAGAGAATTTTCCTTTTAATGGGAAATCTGTATTTGATTGTAAAGATGGAACACTGTGTCCTTGGCCTGGCTGTTCTTGAGTTGTAGGCTTAACATATAGTAGAGGCTGGGATTCTAGTAAATTTATTTCAGGCATGAAAGCCTGGAGGGATAAATGCATACATGGGAATAGAGGAGTGTAAGAATGTGAAAGCCACTTCCATCATGATGAATTCCATGTAAGTGACACCGTCAGACTCCTTGTCTTATTGTTTGTTATGATGCTGTGAAGATGGAGTAAGTCTATGATTGCTGTAATTAGCTGTTGGCAAATCCAGCTGTGTAATGAGATGCAAAATAGCACAATGGCAAGTTTACACAATAAAAGTCTGCCAAAGGACAATATTTTACTTTTTTCAGGAAAGGAAATCATGTACCACTCTAAGACCACATGAACTTGTAATACATGGAACAGATTTAAAAGGAGAATCATAAATTTAAATATATGACCAATGTGCTTAAAAGAATTTTTTTTAATGTTTATATTTGAGAGAGAGAGAGAGAGAGAGAAAGAGGGAGAGTGTGAGCAGGGGACGGGCAGAGAGAGAGGGAGGCACAGAATCTGAAGCAGGCTTCAGGCTCCAGCCTCTGAGTTATCAGCACAGAGCCCAACATGGGGCTTGAACTCAGAAGCCGTGAGTTTGAAGCTGTCGGTGAGAGACTTGAGAGCGAAGTCCAATGCTTAACCGACTGAGCCACCCAGCTACCCCTATGACCAATATGTTTTAAAGGGGACTCTAGTCTACTTTTTTTGTTTAGAAGCTCTTCAAGAGGTTAAAGTGATGGTCAGTGCTGGTATGCCTTCAACTAAGGTGAACAGTTGGTAAGATAAATCAGAAAGGTGGCATAGGACTTATGAAAACTGATAAAATGAAGATTTGGTCTCTGGTTATGGAGAGCGTGGATTTTTTTCAGCTGTACGCACAGACAGTGCCTTTCCTCTTAGCTCATTGCTGAGATTCTGGTAGGGCTGGAGACTTTTTTTTTTTAACTTTTTTTTTTTTAACATTTATCTATTTTTGAGACAGAGAGAGGGCATGAATGGAGGAGGGTCAGAGAGAGAGGGGGACACAGAATCTGAAACAGGCTCCAGGTTCTGAGCTGTCAGCACAGAGCCTGACACGGAGCTCGAACTCATGGACTGCAAGATCATGACCTGAGTGGAAGTCGGACGCTTAACCGACTGAGCCACCCAGGCGCCCTGGGGAGACTTTTACAAAGCTGAAGGATTGGAATGGGGAGATAAAAAGTTGTGAATGAATTGCTTTTGGAATTTTCTCTGATAGAAATCTCTAAAGATTTCATTCTTTTCTTTCCCCCTAGGATCCTCAGCTTTTTAAATGATATTTCTAAGGCTTTTCACTTTTTAATTTATCAGTAACGTTAGACCCCTAAACCACTTGGGGTAGCATTTGAAACACTAGGAAGATGTTGGGGTGGTATTTGGGGGAGTCACTATGGTATATGTGTAAGTGAAACTGAGCATTTCCCAGTGACTGCCTGATTAAAATTAGTGATTAGTTTTAGTCATTTTTTATCTTTTTATTTTAATTCCAATGGAGTTAACAAACATTGTTTTTTTAATTTATTTAAAAAATTTTTTTAATGTTTATTCTTTTTTGAGAGATGGAGAGAGACAGAGCATGGGTGGGGGAGGGGCAAAGAGAAAGGGAGACACAGAATGTGAAGCAGGCTCCAGGTTCTGATCTGTCAGCACAGAGCCGGACATGGGGCTTGAACCCACGGACTGCAAGATCATGACCTGAGCTGAAGTCAACCGACTGAGCCACCAAGGCGCCCCTAACAAACAGTGTTATATTAGTTTCAGGCGTACAATATAGTGTTTCAGCAATTCTACACATGACTCAGTGCTTGTCATGATAGGTGTGCTCTTTAATCCCCATCGACTATTTCACCCATCCCCCCCCCCACCTCCCCTCTGGTAACCATCCATTTAGTAATTAATTTTTGATAGTTGTAATTTTAAGCTTGATTATAAGCTTAACATTTTAAGCTTATCCATGGATAGGAAATGTTTGTAATGTTTTTCTAGTACTCACTGTTCTTATTGAATGTCTATGCATGTTTTAAAGTCATAGTAGCAAGGAACTGTAAATAATCTTGTCTGACACCCTCAGGCGAAAAGATTACCTAACTTGTCTAAAATCTCACACATAGAAAATATAAGTATTTCTGACTTGAAGAGAAGGTAGAAAAATAATCATAAAGGTCCCCAGAAGTTCAACACTCATATAATAGTTCTGTCAGAGACTTTGACTAACAAGATTTTGAAACTTCACTTACATATATCCAAATATTATTGACTTAATTTTAGAAGTTTGTGTGGAAATGAGTCTGATATTTAAGAAACTCAAATATCTTGGTTAGAATTAAAACAGTTCCATGAAAAGGAATATGAGACAAAATTAGAGAAGAGATGATTAGGGCTATTTAAAAATGAAATACAAATCTTACGATAATTATTTAGAAAGTTTAATGCTTCTGATAACATTTCCTTGTATGATAAAACTATTTAGACAATGTCATATCTAGATAGTATTCAAAATATGTTTAAATGTGATATTTTTAATTCAATTTTGCTGCAAGAAAATCATCACATCAAAATTCAGAAACAGACTTTTGGGTGGGTGAGAAGCCCACTTTAGATTGTAGGCTTAAGAAATTTTAATTATACATTGAGAAATCTATTTTACACATTTAAAATGATTACAATGAAACTATGGCTTTATTACTGTGCTAATTCGATATTCCTGCTCTAACAAATTGCCACAGATTTAGTGTTGTTACACAAACAACACTAGTTTGATGCACAAACATTATCCTATAGTTCTTGAGATCAGAAGTCTGAAATGGGTTTCCAGTGAAGGTGTTGGCAGGGCTGTTGCTTCTGGAGGCTCCACGAGAACATCTGTTCCCTTGTAGCTTCTAGATGCTGCCCACATTTCTTGACTTGTGGTCCCTTCAAAGCCAGCAATGGCAAGTTTGGCCTTTCTTCTGTCATATCACTGTGACTCTGACTCTTCTTCCTCTCTTCTCTTGCCTTCTTCCAGGACCCCTATGATTATATTGAGCCAACCTGGGTAATCCAGGATCATCTTTCTACTTTAAAGTCAGATAATTAGCAACCTTAATTCCATCTCCAACCTTAGTTACTCTCTGTCATGCAAAACAACATACTCCTAGGTTCCAGGGGTTAGGATGTAGAGTTCTGTGTATGTGTGTTGGGGGAGGGGGCATTATTCTGACTACCATAATTATTATCAATTTAACTTTGCTGGTTCATTAGACACTATAAATTTCATTTAGAGAGCTGAGATGATGAAATATATGATGCAGATCTTTGTACAGTTTGGTCAGTTATGAAATTAGAGGCATGTTAAATAAGAAACACTAGGGGCGCCTGGGTGGCTCAGTCGGTTAAGCGTCCGACTTCGGCTCAGGTCATGATCTCACGGTCCGTGAGTTCGAGCCCCGCGTCGGGCTCTGTGCTGACAGCTCAGAGCCTGGAGCCTGCTTCGGATTCTGTGTCTCCCTCTCTCTCTGACCCTCCCCTGTTCATGCTCTGTCTCTGTCTCAAAAATAAATAAATGTTAAAAATAAAAAAAAAATTTTAAATAAGACAGATTAATAAGGTAGAAGAGATGGACTGGGTTGTAGTCTGCTTGTGCTCCTAGGGGCTAACTGGTTAGTTTGGTCCATTGGGCTGCTACTAATGGTTGCCAGTACATTGTAGATCTGAATGCCATCCAAATCAAAGTTCGTATTCTTTCTAAGTCAGTAGCTATAAAAAGCGCCACCTAAAAATCATATAGTCGTTTTAGAAATGGAAGTAAAATATTCTCTCATTTTGGTAAGTCCCTTAATGATATTGGTGTCAGCCCTATTTTCTCCTTATGTATTGTAGATAAAATGTGAAATGAAAGCAGGCAGTGGTATAACTTCAGTATTTCTTAATTTTGTAATGTGCTAGGTTTGAGACCCTACACATGAATGTTGTCTCTTCTGCTTGTTCTGACCAACTTGATTATTTAGCAAATGAACTGAGAGCCCAAGACTTGACTACATCATGGGAGACAGGGAAGACTATGGTTAAATTTCAAAATGGCATGAGACTTGCATTTACCAGGGCAAGAGAGAAAGTAGGATTTTAAAAAGTGGTGGAAACAAAAAGAAAAGGAAAAAGTGAGTAAAAACAAAAAGTGTAAAGATGTAGCTTAATGATATATGTCAACAAAGACAATGGAGCAGGAGAAAAAGTCATAGCAGGAAAATGAAAGTTATACAGAAAGTGCAGAAACTTAAGAGAGTTTGAGGAAAAACAGATGTAGGAGAAAAAAAAGTGCAAACACCCAACATTGGGCAATGCAAGAGAAAGTCCAGTAAAATGGTGGAGAAAATGTGAGCCAGAAATATAACAAAGGTTAAAATAATGTTTGCTTTGCTTAGCCTTAATAACAGGAAAGGGACTTACTGCCTTCTTATAGTTTTCCATCCAAAAATAAAAATTTGTGGCCAGTTCTACAAAGCCTAAGACAACAAGAACTAAAAATTTTTACTGACTCAAAAAAATATATAGTAAATTTTGTCATTGGAACATTTTTTTGAAAGTTTATTGTGTTCATATGTTTATTACTATGTTAGTATGACTATATTATGTTTTTTAAGTGAGTAGAGATGAAAATTTTCAAATATATAAAATTGCCATGCAGTTGTAACCTCCTTGCTAAGAGATGGACACGTATAGCTTGGCATAAAACTTGGCCAAGTACAATGATTGAGAGGGACTGGAAGCAGTGGGCGCTGTCTGCCAGGGCAGAGTGGAGATGTTTCCTGTGCTTTCAGGGAAAGAGATGGATTAAATGATATTTTTGAGTCCCTTCTGGTCTTAAAATGACCATTAAAATTATAGTCTGGAAACACTCCATTTCTCAGCTGGTGGGCCGATTAGCTATTTTCTGCTTTGAAAATAAAGTTGACTTTCAATTATCTGCACTAATTAGGGAGAAGTGGTATGGGATAGATGAACCAAAATGATAGAAAATCCAAAAATAATTTTATTTTTCTATGAAGGGGGTTTGTAGTTCCATGTAAAGTAGTGTTTAGAAAGTTCTGAATACGTGCAACTTTTCAGACAAAATGAGCTGTTTGGTACCAGTGACCTTCTCTATATCTTTATCTTCTTTTAGAGGCTGGTACAGGGTCTTGCATATATTCAAGAAATGTTTTGTTGAATTGGAATTGAAAATGCACTGCCAGACCTGACCATGGAGCTTCCCACCTTGCATCCTGCTCAGTCCCTCTCCTACTTCCCTTTCCAAGTGGGAAAGGAAATACATGTCTTTGTTCATTGATGGAGCGATGGTGACTGAAAACACAGTAAGCTTCACTACCAGTCTTTGGGCTAATAAGACTTCTCTTCCAGCTTTTGCTGTTCCTCAGATATGCCACTGATATGCTTCAGTGTGTTTCTACTTATTTTCCCTCTTTTCTGGAAGGTTCTTTTCCTTGTATATGGCTTTCTTGCTTACTTTCTTTAGGACTGTTCAAATGTCACCTTCCTTAACCCTCTTATATAGTAGAACTGTACACACCTCAGTCACTATTTCCCTCACTCTGTTTTATCTTTCTCCATAATAATTATCATCATCTGATTATCTAACCTGTTGTTTACTGTTTTTTTTAATTGTTTGTCTCTATACATTAGTATAGGTTCTCCGAGGTCAGAAACTTTATTTTGATCTCCTGTATATTTATAGTATCTATATGTGTTTATTGAATAAATTAATTCAGGATCTTTATATATGAAACAAGTGAAAAAAGTAGCATTTATTAAATATGCCAACTGCTTCCCACTTCCAAGGGACAGAGTGAGTCAATGAGGAGTGTTTATTATCTCATGTTATCGCCAAATAAATGGGAGTACCAAAGATGTTTAAGTTGAGTGTCATTTAGCTGAACTAGAAACTCAAAATCACATTTGTCTGGTTCCTGGGTGTGTACTCAGGGCATAAATTTCTCTGATTGTTTTGAAGATTTCCAAGGGCATGAAAGTTCTGCCAAAGGATTGGAACAACAAGTGGGATGGGCAGAATGGCCCCAGGATGGTCTGAGGCAGCACGAGGAGAGGAGACTCTTCGTGAAAATAGACAGGCAAAAAGTCACAGCCCAGGACATAGCAGTGTGCATCATTCAACAGAGTGACGATAGAGGCAGATATAAAAAAAGAAAACAAATTGTACAGTCTACAGCCTGAAGTATCAGGTGAGAACAAGATGCCAAGGGCAAAACAGGGAAGTAGTGAGGCTGAAAACAATTGTCAGATATTAGGGGCCAGTTTTCTCTGTGCTGATATGTATGGTCATGGTGAATTTGAGGGTTTATGGATGGTGGAGAGCCACATACAGAATTGTCAAACATCCTTTTGGAGTATTAGCTCTGTATGCATCCTGTGACTAGTGATGCAGCTATCTGTCCCTTATATAAACAGATTGTTCTTTTATGTTTTCTCCACTGGCAATGAGGGGCTATGCAACCAGTTTATCTGTGATTCTAATGTTCGGGGTGGTGTTGTATCACGCAGCGTCTCATTGTCTGCTCCTTCTGGTTACCTGGCAGGTTATGACTAGGCTTTGCCTTTGTGGGCCCCTTCCTCCATAAAATATTACAAATTATATTTTATGATTGTGTTGGTCAAAAGGTGAAAATGTTACTATTATATAGTAAAACATTTTCTTTTCCTTAGAAGTGTTTTTTTCTTCTGATTTTAAAAGAAATTAAAACATTTTTGTGGTACCCTAAAAATACTGTGGGTATTAAGCACTGTGGCTACAAGTGGCTAATCAATAGGGCAGCCCGGCTTATGAACTACCTGCTTGCTTTAAAATATAAAATAATCACATGTGACATCCTTGGTTATAGTAATGCTTGGACATTAGGTTCTCTGATCATGAGTAAAACAAGTGTACACGTTATCCTATCCGGCTACAGTTAATCTTTGTCCATATAGAAAATGTAAAAATACCTGGAGAGGGTCTCTTAGATTTCTTGAAAAAAGATGAAATTTCTGGAACTCATTAGATTGTAGAATCTTTTTTTTTTTGTTCTTTTTATGTTTATGGCCCTGTAATGCTATCAGCTTGATGGATAATTTTATGTAGGAAAAGTAAGAAACAAAAGCTAAAAGAGAGTTTTATTCCTGGAAAAGCTGGGAACCACCAAAATGAAGATTACTTAAGAAGACTTTAGAATTGCCTAGAGTTGCTGGAAAAGGATAGTATAGTTGTAATAACAGTGATAATTAATCATCAGCATCATCTAACTACCATATACTGAGTTCCTTTTATGTTTGAAGCATTAAGTACTTAACCTGTTTTTTTTTTTTTAAGAAATAAATCCTAACAGGTAGTTACTATTATTAATCCTAATTTATGAATGAGGAAATGAGAATTATCGAGGTTAAGCAACTTTTTCATTGTTGATGTATGACAAAGCCAAGGCTCAACTAATTTCGTGTGATGTTAAAACTGTACTTCTAGCCTCATTTATCTATTATCTTTCCCATAGCTTCTTGGAACTATTGGGGAGTTCTTTGGAATTTTGCTAAATTTTGGATCCAGCCATGAAGAGATGGTTTGGAAAAACCCCAATGAGAAGGGGTGTTTACTCTAGCAGATGCTTGGGAGCATCGTGGGGACACAATAAAAATGTGAGAGTTGATTTGACTCTCTCCACTAATTGTGGGTTCTCTGAATAAGAGGAGGAAAAATGTCCCCATTTCTCTCATTGCTTGACCTATTTCCAAAACTATCTTTCTGTTGAAAAATGAACTCCTTTTCAAATTAAATTTTTGGGAAGTATAACAAGAAATATTTGCCCAAATATATAGACAATTTTTATTTAGACAACATGTATTTAGTTAGGGTCAATTATGTACATGATTCTGTGTGAAATACCAAGGGAAATCCCTGGTTGCAGTAATGTTATTCTCTGAATCTGCACTATTCATTCAATAGGTATACAATATGAGCCACATATGTAATTAAAAAATTTCTATTAATCACAAAAAATAAAGATAAACAAATGAAATTAATTTAATGATGAGCTTAAACCAATATCATTTTGACATGTAACTAACATGAAAACTATTAATGAGATATTTTATATTCTTTTTTCATACAGAGTTTTCAAATTTTAGCATATATTTACATTCATGGCACATCACAATCAGAATGCCAGATTTTCATTAGTACTTAATATAAATTTATATTTCATAAAATTAATAGTTGAAAAAATAGATTCATGTGCCTAGGTTATTTCAAACATACTTGAAAAATTTCTAGTTATTGAAATTACCAGTTTTTAAATTTAATTTAAATGGATTAAAATTAAGTAACATAAAAAATTTGCTTCCTTAGTTGAAGTAGTCACATTTAAAGTAGTCATTTGTGGTTGGTGGCCATTGGATTGGACAATGCATATCTTAGAAATTCTGCATAGTCTATGGATTTTAAATGAATTCCACTTATAAGGGCTTATTCCATTTGTTGATTGGAAATTTGAACACAAAAGCCATTTTCTTAGCATATTCGGGGTCCCTGCTATTCCATCCATTTGGTGTAAAAGAGCAAAAGATAGTTCTAAACAAAAGTAGCAATACCTTAACATTATTAGGTTTATTTTGATCTAGTTTGAATCTTCTACACTTTGCCTCTCTTATCCATCCTTATTCTTTCTACTTTCCACATTTAGAAATAGGAGAACATGGGCAGGCTTATGAATCAGAATAATTTTAGATACTTTCTCTGTCAACCCTTAACATCTTTGAAATGCCACTGGCAATCTCTGGTTCTTAGTAACATAAATATTATCCATAACTAGAAAATGAGATAGCTGCAAACATTGTTTTCTTAGCTGTTACTCTTTGGACTTTGACAAATACTATTTTGGAGTTTTTGGAAGTAATGTTACTTTATGGATGGATTTGTCTTTTGGTTAATGCTTTTGGTTACTAAAATTCCCTGGATGCTATTGAAGATGGGATTAGGGTTATTGGAGGCTGGACATGGAATGCTGTGGCAGTATGGGAAGCCGGGCATTAGCATGGCAATAACTGAATAGTTAATATCAAGGTGCTCTAGGGGACATTATATGATGTACAATTCTATATATACACTGGGCAACAATGTAATGCTTATGGCATGAATAAGCAAACTGTGACTGGTGTGGCTTTCATTAGCTCCAGTCAGTCATTGGTCTGACGTTAGTGTCTTATATTAGTTTACCCTTTGTTGGGAGGATTCGGTGTATTTGGAGTGGTCCTACGATATTTCAGCTGTCCAGTTAGGTTGAGGCATCCTAAAGTCGCTCCAACTTATTGGAGAATGGCTAGAGGGACCATAGAATTATGTCTATCGTGTATTTGGGGGGACATTTAAAACCAAGGACAAATTAAAAGACGAAGATCAAGGACAAAAGGCCCTGGTGACTTAGGCCCACTTAGTCTGAAACTTTGTGAATTTGGGTTGTGTTCTAGGGGCAAATATGGCTGTGCCTTGCTCCTTTCTATCTCTTGTCTTCTCAAAAAAGGCAACTCTCAGACTAGATAATTAGGAAAATTGTTTTAGTTAGAATTGTTAGGAATAGTATTACTGTTCCCACCTCTCGCTCTTACCCTATGCCCTGATTATTGATGTCACTGATGTGACCACGGTGAAACTCCTTAAATTCCTGTCTGGAAGCTCCATCTATTTGTCTTAAAAGCTTTACCTGAATTTTCTGGTTTTGTTGTTGTTGTTGTTGTTGTTGTTTTTCCTGGATAAAATATTTAGTCTCTACCATAAGTGGAGAGTAGTCCTTTTCTAAGCACTTCCTTGATAGCTTCAGTGTTCCTTGAGGGACTTAGCGGATTAGACTGTTTGGTGCCCTTGTATGTGCAGTGTTCCCTTCTGCTGTGAGGACTTCATTTGTTTCATAGTCTGTCTTTGTTGATTTTAATGTAATTTTTATATTAATGCATTCCTTGTAATGAGAGGTCATAATATAACTCTCATTTTATTCTAATGGAACTGAACAGATGAAGCCAGAAACGTGGTGGGAGTAATCTTAACTGCCTTTGGGTACTCTATGTCTCCATGTTTAGAAAATTCAATATTACCTGGTTTTTAAGGATACAAATTTCAATTTTCATTACCTTTTAGTAGAAACGTTGGTTGACAATCTACTAGTGCAAGTCTTAAATTTGTCCCTAAAATTGAGAAAGCGTGTAAGAGCAATGGTATCCAATGCATAAAGTTAGAAGAGGGATCCTTACTAAATATAACAGAATTCCTATAAATTTATTTCCTTTCCTTTTCTTCTTTTTTGCTGTTCACACTTTTTTTTATATTTTGTTTTTTTATTTTTGAGAGAGGGAGAGGGAGAGGGAGAGAGAGAAGGGAAGAGAGAGAAGGAGACACAGAATCCAAAGCTGGCTCCAGGCTCTCAGCTGTCAGCACAGAGCCCATGCAGGGTTCAAACTCACGAACCACGAGATCATGACCAGAGCTGAATTTGGATGCTTAACTGACTGAGCCACCAGGTGCCCAGGTTCCACTAAATTTCTATAACTCTAATGTGGAATTTTAATTTTGTTTTCATGTACCCTATTCAAAAGGGATATTGGCATAAATACCAGGAGGGTGTTATATAATATATCCATGTATAAGTTAATAGAATACTAATATTTCTTAGAGGCTGAAAAATTAAATTTATTTCATTAAAGAAATGCTGGGCAGCAGAATATATGACTGAGTAAATAATGGAAATGTGACTTATATAATTAAGGAAATGAATGTGAAAAATTACAGTAAATTTGAGATATAGATGCAGTAATGACAAAGATACCAAGAATGTGAAATTAAGAAAAAGAGGGGAGGTTAAGTGAATGGATATTTAAGAAGTGTGTTTTTTTTTAATACTAAATCTTAAGAACATATTGGAGAAGATTTTGAGCATTACCCCATTTCTGTGGAAGTAATTTCTAATTTAGGGATGCAAAACAGAAAATGCAGATATATTGATTAAAGTACAGAGGAGGGAGTGCTAGATCCATTTTGAGGAAGATTATTCCTCTGCGCACTGAATTTTTATGCAGGAATTTTATCCACTTTTAGCTCATTGTGATGGTAAGTTGCTCACGAAATTTCATCTGGGTTTCCATGAAAAGAAGTATACTTAACTCTGTGAGCATGGGCAGGGCAGAAATCTCTGTTCTTTATAAATTGAGTATTGGGACACAAACATTACTGTGGTTTAATTTTACCACATGACCATACCAAGTGCTGATGGGAAAGAAAGATTCAAGTGGAATTGGAGAAACCCATCTGATAAGTTAATTATCATGGGGGATTTTATCTCACATGCTAGCAGTGATGCTGAAAAAAAGAAGAAAAGACATCAGAATTCATAGAATTGTGGACTAAAATATTATACAGCAGATCTCTAGAACTTTCTCAATTTTGCATGAGTGAAACTTGATGCCCATTGAACAGCAACTCATTTCCCCCACCCTCTAGCCTCTGATAATCAAAAACCATTTTACTTTTATTTTATTGCGTGTAGGAAGTGTGCCCAAATCAGTTTGAATCAACTAACACCATCTTTGACTTAAACATGAGAAAGAGAATGGCTGCTCAAAGGCTTCTAAACAGAGACTTTTAAAAATTGGGTGTCACTGTTATATAACGGAAAGGGAAAGCAGTCCATATATGGCACCGAATATTAGATTGTCCATTGCTTGACATTCTAACTTCTCAGGGAGCTGAGGGGAAGGACTGAATCAAGAGCAGGCCTCTGAGGTATTGAGAATGTCCTGGTGGATAAAGACATGGACAAGAGAATCTGAAATAATACCATGAGTTACGGTAAGTCACCATGAGAACCAATTCTTTGAAAGATCTACCAGAAGACTACAAGCTTGCACAAAGGCGTTCAAATGAATGATTGATGAGAGTGATTCTCCAAGTGCTAGAACAGTGAACTCGCTGGCAATATGTCATACCAGATCCAGATAGAAGGAAACTCTCATGGCAGTTTGTATAGTATAAAAAAAAAGAAAATTGGGGAGGAACCAAGGTTGAAGAGATGTAGGGGGAAGATTGTCAGTATTCAGCCACATTCAGAGAAAAGTAAAGAACATTTATTGATCAATAAAGAATGAAGGTTGAGGGGCGCCTCTTTATTTATTGATCAATAAAGAATGAAGGTTGAAGTCGGTTGGGCGGCCGACTACGGCTCAGGTCATGATCTTGCCGTCTGTGAGGTTGAGCCCCGCGTCGGGCTCTGTCCTGAGAGCTCAGAGCCTGGAGCCTGCTTCTGATTCTGTGTCTCCCTCTCTCTCTGCCCCTTCCCTGCTTGCTCTCAGTCTCTCTCTCTCAAAAATAATAAACAATAAAAAAAATTTAAAAAAGAATGAAGGTTGAGTCAGCCTTATCAATAAGAAGTTCTGAGTAATGTCTTGATTTTCTTTGGCACATGGAGTTCTAAGAAAATGCCAAAAATTTCAAGGAAACAGACATCATTCAACATAAGATTTGAGAAAGTTGACTGGATAATTTCTTTATTGTGGTAAAAAAAATACATAATATAAGGTCTACCCTGTTAAGAACTTTTTAAGTATAGGGGCCGCCTGGGTGGCTCAGCCGGTTGAGCATCTGACTTCGGCTCAGGTCATGATCTCATGGTTCGCGGGTTTGAGCCCCGCGTCAGGCTCTGTGCTGACAGCTTAGAGCCTGGAACCTGTTTCAGATTCTGTCTCCCTCTCTCTCTGCCCTGACCCTGCTTGTGCTCTCTCTGTCTCTAAAATAAATAAACATTAAAAAAAATTAAAAAGAATTTATTTAAGTGTACATTATAGCACTGAGGTTATACAGCAGATCTCTAGAACTTTCTCATTTTGCATGAATGAAACTTGATGCCCATTAAACAGCAACTCATTTCCCCTTCCCTCTAGCCTCTGATAATCAAAAACCATTTTACTTTTAAGTGTTTATTTTTGAGAGGGAAACAGAGAGAGAGAGGGAGAGACAGAGCATGAGTGGGGGAGGGGCTGAGAGATGGAGACATAGAATCCAAAGCAGGCTCTAGGCTCTGAGCTGTTAGCACAGAGCCCAACGCAGGGCTGGAACCCACAAACCTTGGGATCATGATCTGAGCGTAAGTCAGATGCTTAACACTTGAGCCACCCACGTGCCATCCAAAAACATTTTGCTTTTAGCTTCAATGAATTTTACTGCTTTATCCTTCTGTGACTGGCTTATTTCACTTAGCATCATGTCCTCAAGGTTTATCTGTATTGTAGCATATGACAGGATTTCCTCCTTTTTAAGGCTGAATTCCATATTGCCATTGTATACATACATACTCCCTTCTAGGTTAAGTACCACATTTTCTTTATCTATTCATACGCTGATGGCCATTTAGCTGGTTGTAAATAGTGCTACATTGTGAATAGTGCTGCAATGAACTTGGATTTGCATGTATCCTGATTTCAGTTCTTTTGGATGAATATCCAGAAGAGGGATTGCTGGATCATAAGATAGTTATATATTTTATTTTTCAAGGAACCTCCACACTGTTTCTATCGTGGCTGCACCATAACAGTGCACAAGGATTTCAATACTTCCACACCCCTGTCAATGTTTGTTATTTTCTGTTTTTTGAAAAATTACTGTTTTTTATAGTGACCATCCTAACAGGTGTGAGTTGGTATCTCATTGTGCCTTTGGTTTGCCTTTCTCTGATTATTAGTTATTTTGTGCATCTTTTCATATACCTGTTGGCCATTTGTATATCAACTTTGCAGAAATATTTCTTCAAGTCTTTTGGCCAGTTTAAAAACCTTTTTAATTAGTGGAGGATAGCTGATACACACTGTTACATTAGTGTAAGGTGTACAACATTGTGATTCAACAAGTATATACATTATGCTATGCTCACCACAGCTGTGGCTACCGTCTGTCGTCGTACAGCACTGTTCCAGTACCATTGACCATATTCCCTGTGCTGTACCATTTATCTCCCTGCCTTATTCATTATTCCATAATTGGAAGCTTGTATCTCCTACTCCTCTTCACTCGTTTTGTCTATCACCCTACCCCTCTGGCATTCATCAGTTTATTTTCTGCTTTTATGAGTCTATTTTTGCCTTTTGTTTGTTTGTATATTCATTTGTTTTGTTTTTTACATTCCACATATAAGTGAGATAATAGAGCATTTGCCTTTCTCTTTCTTACTTCACTTAGCATAATACCCTCTTGGTCCATCCATGTCACGAATGGCAGTACCTCATTGTTTTTTGTAGCTAAGTAATATCCATATACTTTTGCCCATTTTTAAAGTGGATTATTTGTTTCTTTATTGTTGAGTTGTAGGAGTTCCTTATGTTAGAAATTAGCCCTTTATCAGATATATAGTTTGCAAATGGTTTCTCCCATTCTGTAGACGGCCTTTTCACTCTATTGATTAGTTCCTTTGCTCTGTAGAGGCTTTTTAGTTTGATGCTGTCCCACTTGTCGGTCTTGGCTTTTGTTGCCTGTGCTGATGGTGTCATATCCAAGAAATCATTGTCAAGACCAATGTGAAGATTTTCCCCTATGTTTCCTTTTAGGAGTTTTACTGTTTCACATCCATTTTTGAGTTGATTTTTTGGGTATGGTGTAAGATAAGGGTTCAGTTATGTTCCTTTGCATGTGGATATCCAGTTTTCCCAAACCATTTTTTGAAGAGATTATCTTTTCCCCATTGTGACTTCTTGAAATCCTTGCTGAAGAACAGTTGAGTGAATATGCATGGACATTTCTGGCCTCTTTATAGTGTTCTGTTGGTCTCTGTGTCTGCCTCTATGCTAGTACCATACTATTTTTTTGTTGGTGTTGTTAATGTTTATTTATTTTTGAGAGAGAGAGAGAGAGAGGGAGAGAGGGAAAGAGAGAGATTGTGAGCTGGGGAGGGGCAGAGAGAGAGGGAGACACAGAATCTGAAGCAGGGTCCAGGCTCTGAGCTGTCAGCACAGAGCCCGACGTGGGGTTCTGTGCCAGGGGGAGGGATTATGGTCAGAGAGTACCATGAATTTTCATACTTTAATGCAGTTGGTTTCATGCTGGCTTAGGGTGTAGGAGCCTCTTAACTGTTTTGTGTATTTCTCATAAAGAAAATTGGTCTGTGTATTGTTTTTGAGGCACTATTTCTGTAGGAGAGGAAGGGTTTGGGGCTTTCTATTCTACCATCTTGCTGATGTCAACCCCTCTGACTATGTAATTTTTAAGGCAACTTGTTCATTGTCGGTTAAACCCTAGTTAGAGGCTTAGGATGGGCTAATGTATTATAGCATCAAGGCCAGTATTTCATTTGTAAACAAAATTCTATTATGAGTTGGTAGAATTCAATTTTCCCCATAGTTACCAGATTTGTGCTGTATCAGACACCTCTGCTATGCATCTTTTTCACTTCATCTTTGCTTTCAGGCATAGCAGATGATAACAGTTCTGTGCAAGCTTCAAATTTAAATCACAGTGGTAGTGCCTTGCATTAAGGGCTTTATAGTTCTTTCATTTTCTGTTCTGGGCTGCTCCGAGATTGCACATGCTACTCAGAAGTATGGGGGCATTAACACTCTTCATGAGGGCTACCTTAACTCATGAGATGTAAGAGACAACAGATAAATACTTCTCGTCCACTCTTGGGTGGACAATTCTGGCGGCATCTTACAGGCTTTTTAGAGGTTGCAAAGTGGGAACAAGCTTTGTTGTCCCAGTTATCAGCGGTGACCTTGGGTAATGATTCCTTTGGTAATGACTGGCTTTTCCTCATTTCCTCATTCTCCCTGCTCCATTTTTACTGGTCCTTGGGATTACTTCCAAATGAATAACCTATTACAAACATTTGTCTGGACTCTCCTATTGCGTAGAATATTGGTAAGACAAGGCCTTTAATTTAACTGTTATCCCACTTTATCAATGTCACCTCTAAGGATTTTTTTTATTATTAAATAATAAGGTAAAGTCCACAATAATCAAGTTCTGCAATCTGTTAGCACTCAAGTATGAGATGAAGAAGGGTACTCTGTTCCAGACTTTGCAGGAAAAGAGTACAAGCAATGGCCATGTAGTGGCTGAACTGGGGACAACCCCGAGACAGAAAAAAATGTGGAAGTTTGGAGGGTCTGAGGTGCCCAGCTGAATACAGTTTGGGAAGATGATGGAAGGGTCTTTGATATGTCTTACTGTTATCTTTGGTGCCTTTAACTTCTAATGGTCAGCGTTAGCTGTTTCACTCAGGGAGGAAAAGAGTCTGATGAATTCATCCACTGGGCTGTGTAGTGACTCTATCTTAGCTGTCTTAGGAATGTTTGCATTGCAAAAGAGGTAAGGGAGAGTGGCTCTTTGGGGGTGACATTTCCTTTACACGTAGGGTACTGGTTTTCACAGAAATTCTTAAGTCACCCCGCATGGGCCACTCAGTATTTTGTACCAAAGGTAGTGCTTATGGCCTGGGTTTAAGCTAGGGTATTGGAGGAAAAAAAATCCTATTGTATTTAATACATTGTATTGTATTTAATCCATTAGTTAAAAGTTGAACAGACAAAATTAAAATAGTCTTTTTTTTCCCCCAGAAATCCTTAAGCTCTTCAACTGTCTTGAATGCCTGAAAAAAATATTATCTCCATACAGCCTAGATAAGCTTTGCTATATAAGAGGAATCTGAAGGAAGTGATGGTGGGGTGAATTTGTGATGATCAGAGCAGTCCATTCTGTAGAGATGTGAGTCCTGGCTGAAAATCATTCCAATTATGATCAGCAGACTCTGCCATCAGCTTGGGCTTCCAGACTGGGTCCCCTGCAAGAGTGTGACAGAGAGCTGTTTGGTCTTTTCCAGTGATGTGGAAGATCAAGCAATGCTAAGTATTGCAGTTAGAATTCCATTTTTGCATTCTCTTGGCTCTTTCCTAGGATTAATTCCCTGCTCACCACATTGACCAGATACAGGAAATTTTATAGCAACCCTTTGTGGCAAACTGTTCTAGATTAACTGTAAGCATTAGAGGAAGACTGTTCTGTTTTTTCTTTTGTTTTATTTTTGTTGTTGTTTTGTAGCATTACTACTTTGGTTAAGAGATTCTATTTACGGTTGGAAAAAACCCTGATTGTTGAAAATTTTCGCACTATCTCCACAGAATGTATTGGCTTGACTTTTCAGTTCTGGCTTTCTAAGGGAATTACTGGGTAGGTATATGGATTCTAGAATTATTTCTTTTGACCTCCACAGAAACTCCTTTCTGAGGTGCTGTCTTCTAGCAGCTTAAAAGTGGGTCCAGCACTTTCAGGATGTTTCGATTATATGCTTCAATTAATTTATGAATCTGAGCTTACACAGAATGCCAAAACAATGAAAAATTTAGTTGTAATACTTTAAAATCTCATAAAAATGCTATGAACTTTTAGGAGAGTCAGAATATTGGGAAAAGCTAAAGGGATGTGGAAAAGTCTGTCTCTTTGATGGCTTAATCAAAATGGAAGGTTAAATACTATAAAATTTAGAAGTGAGAAATAAAATTCCAAAATGCTTTATTTTCATTCAATTTATACTAAAAGTTAAATAATATTTTTTCACGTGAAAATTCTATTTTATCTAGTTTTGTGACTTATTTTTAAGGATGTAAACAGATATTTCTTTTTTATATTTTATTTTATTTTTTAATATTTATTTATTTATTTATTTATTTAATTTACATCCAGTTAGTTAGCATATAGTGCAATAATGATTTCAGGGGTAGATTCCATCCCCTGTGTATAAGACCCAGTGCTCATCCCAACAAACGTGAACAGACATTTCTTAAAGCATTTATTGTATGCCAGCCACTTAGATAATTGCTGTTATATAGATTATTTTACTTTGTATAATCTTCATAACAACCTTTGTAGATTATTACCACATTTTAAAGATGAAAAAATAGAGGCTCAATTAATGAAGTTCATGAAGCTCATGTAGTTAGTGAGGACGGAGTGTAGAGACAAATCCTATTCCCTGTTTTCCAGTCCAGGCTTTTTGAAATACACCATACCTTCCAGAACTAAATTTTAATATTCAAACCACTGCACACTAAATGCTTCTGAAACAGACCTGAAATTTGTTTGAGGACCTCTGTGTATTCACATATGCAGACTAATGGCAAGTAAATGGTGAAGATACAGACATGAGTGTACATGGAAGGTTTACCTTGATCCATGAAACCATGTTGAACATATTAAACTCCAAGTTACCTTGGCCTATTGGGTGTGGGGGTGGGGGAGATGGATTATAGATGAATCTGGAAGGAGACTGAGGGACCCAACTATCTCAGGCTTAAAGCAAAACATGTAGAGAAACTATAATCGGATGGATTAAGGAGGTCTAGTGAGCATTTGACAATAGACTAGAGAAAGGTCCCTTGGAGGCTCCATATGTGCAGAGAAAACACTTCAGAAAGAAAATAGTTTTTGAAGCAATGTGGAAATTCTAGAATCCAATGATGGTAGGGCTCCATCAGCAGGATAACAAAGTCTTGTGGCGGTTATGAATAAAGGCTGACAATATGCCTGAGAAAATAAATACAGCAGGTAGAAGGAATGAAGTTGGAAAGGGGCAGGCAGGTTGAAATGATTGAGTTGTTGACTTTGGGACCAGCATGTTGAAGGTTAGGACAGGGTTTTAAAAGGCCTAAGAAATACTGAGATACCACTTCATACTCATCAGAAAGGCAGAGTTACACCTTTTAAAATTGTCCAGTACGTCTTAGATGGTCTGTTCTGTTTTCTAAATTATTTTTTTCTCTTTATATTTCAGTTCAGGAAGTTTCTATTCATCTGTCTTTAAGGTCACTAAATTTTCCTTTGGCTGTGACCAGTCTACTGATGACCCATCAGAGATATCCTTCATTTAACATTGTTTTTGATTTCTAGTATTTCCTTTGGTTCTTTCTCAACGTTTCTGTCTCTCTGCATACACTATCCATCTGATCTTACATGTTGTCTATTTTTTTCCATCAGAGCACATAACATAACATAACATAACATAACATAACTACATAACACAGTTGTTTTAAATGCCTGCATGATAATTCACAAATCTGTATTTTATCTGAATTTGGTTCTAATGCTTGCTTTGTCTCTGTGGACTGGATTTTTTCTTTCTTTTTTAGCTGCCTTGTAATTTTTATTGAAAAACGGGTATGATGTATTGGGTAATTGGAACTGAAGTAGTTAGGCCTTAATGTGAGGTTTTATATTAATCTGACAAGGAGTTGGGCTGTATTTAATGTTTGCCGTGGCTTTAGGTACCAGAGTCTTCAGATTCCTCCCAGATCCTTATTTTTCTATTCTCTGTTGTCTTTCGGCTTCCCTAAAAGCCCTTCTTAGGTAGAGTCTGCATCTGGCAGCTCTTTCAGCAGTAGTCTACTGTCACTCTACTGGAGTGCTGCGGGTGTGGTCAGGTGTGGAAGAAGAGAAATGTTCTGTAGTATTGCGGTTAAGTCTCAGATGTTTAACAGGCCTGTGTCCCTGGACTGTGACCCTTACCAATACTTTGTAGCTGCTTTCTAGCCTTAGGTGGGACAGAAAACTAGAAGGGCATATATTATGGGAAATTCCCTTCCTCAGGTAGGATGAGGCCCTGATGAAGTCTTTTAAATTCTTTCCCTTGTCATATAAGCCTTGGTTATGGAGAATGCTCTGGGCATATTTCACAGTGGATAATTTTCCCCTGCCTCTATTAGAGCCATGAGGGAACTGTCTTGGCTCTTCACTGTGAGAATCTGATGCCTTTCCAGGAGGTAAAATCCGTGAAAATGTGGAGCCTTCCTAAGACTTTGGCTTCCAGAAGTTTCTCAACCTCATGCTAGTCCATTCTCAGCTTCCAGCAACATTTCAAAATAACCGTTTCAGTGTTCCTTCCAGTTTATGGTCCCAGAGGCTTCTGTTCTTGATTTTCCTGGAAAATCTGTCTCTCTGGATTTTCTTGTCTCTCCAGTTTTTGAGGTAGCAGTTTGCTCTACGACCTCAGTTCTCTAATAAGTCTAAGAAAAGTTGTTGATTTTTTAGGGTTTCTTTCCCCAGCTTTCTTCTTGGAAGGATGAGGCTGACACCTTCCCAGCTCTTTACACATTGGAGCTGAAGCCACAGTCTTCTCACAGTCTGTCTCACAGACACAACAAAGACAAAGTTTGAAAAAATGGAGACTATCAGGTGGTATGATATTGTATGAAAAAAGGAGCTAGGAATTCTTTTTGTTTTAAAGTTTATTTATTTATTTTATGAGAGATGGAGACAGCACGAGTTGGGGAGGGGCAGAGAGAGAGGGAGAGAAAGAGAATACCAAGCAGGCTCCACACTGCCAGTGCAGAGCCCAACACAGGTCTTAAACCCATGAAACTGTGAGATCATGGTTCGAGCTGAAACCGAGAGTTGGATATTTGACCGACTGAGCCACCCAGGTGCCTCAAGGAAGTAAGAATTCTTATATGGTGCTATAGAAAGTATAAATGGGCACAGAAATCTCACATACATCTGTCACCTTTATTTACTGAAATTAGATCTGCTTTGGCTCTTTGAATCAGCATTGCCACTCCTAAGTATATAACCCGGCAGGATGGACAGTTTGAGGATGTTTATTTTGATGTGGTTTATAGCAATTGGAAATTATCAGTATAGGTATCCATCATTGGTGGATTGGATAAATAAAATATGGCAGATATATACAATGGAATACTGCATAGCGGTTAGAATGATTCCTGCTGGATAATGGATAGAAATTAAAAAGACAGTGTTGAAAAAGTTGAAAGACAATCATATTTATAGCCTAGCATTCATATAAATAAAAGAAGAAATACATAAACAACACTAAAAATTTTATAAGCATACATGAATATTTAAGGACATATTTCAAACATACTAGAATTGATGTCTGTGCAAAGGAAGCAAATGAAAATGAAGATGGATAAGAAGGAGAAAAATAAAACAAACAAGAGAACAGCTTTCCGTGGCTGATAAGGATAATATGCTATGGACTGAAGAACAGGACTGACTCAACTCTTTGGAGTTCTAAAATACCAACCAACCAACCAACCAACCAATCAGCCCCCTTCTCCCTCCCTCCTAAAAAAACCTAAGGAACTACAGAATTTGAAAGTCTAAAATAAATTTAGTGGTATGAAGCTGGACTCAAATATGAGGAATATATATATCTAGATATCGGCAAAGCATAATAAAACATATTTATGGAACTTGAATTTGCCTATGTATTAGCCAAGAATTTGTACAGCTTATTTTGCACTGCATGATATGGTTGACAAGTTTAAAATTGTTTAAGAGTGATGAAGAAAATAACTTTCTTTACTTGTTCATTTTTACATTCAGAATATGTATAATAGGCATAAATGGGATAGTTCCAAATTGGCTCACGTAATCCCACTTTGGCCAGAGGTAGAATTTCCTTTAATATCACCATTATATTATCCCTTATGGAAGGCAAGTGTGTAATTGTCTATACAAAGGATTTACGTGTGTTGGGGTGCCTGGGTGGTTCAGTCAGTTAAGCGTTCGACTCTTGATTTTGGCTCGGGTCATGATCTCATGGTACATGAGTTAGAGGCCCAAGTTGGGCTCTGTGTTGATGATGAGGAGTCTGCTTGGGATTCTCTTTCCCTGTCTCTCTGCCCCGACCCGCCTCCTCCCCCCATGCTCATTCTCTGTCAAAAATAAATAAATTAAAAAAAATTTTTAAATAAAAAAAAAACAAAAACAAAGGACTTACAAGTGTTCTATTGGGCTACAGTTATTTAAAGGAGAGCACTACATTAATTAGACAGCTATGCCCTTCACTGACCAGACTTTTTCATCTCCAAAAATTGAGGTGGTATTATTCCTTCCACTCCAGTTTATGTAGACCTACTTCACTTTCTCTTCTCCTTTCTAGTTGGATTTCTTTAAAAACAGAGTAGCTCAACCTGCCTTTCCATATCTAAACTTTTCATTTTGCACAGTCCTTTGCTATTTTCCCACTGTAGGTGACAATTCTGTTCTGAAGTTGGGCAGAGGAGGGGACCAAGAGGAAGAATTTGGTGAGCCTGTGGACAGGGTAGTGTGGGGAACAGGCAGGAAGCAAGTTAATACTTGGACTATCATCTCCACACATAAGGAGATGGAAAGGCCTAATGAGGTATACAGAATGAATGAAATAACTTTGAGGAGCTTACAATTTAGTAGTCCTACTCATTCATACCCTCAAACATAGAGTAGACATGTATTGAACACTTACTTTGTTCTAGCAACTGTGGAGGGAACATGGTGCTTGCATTCAAGGAACTCAGTCTATTGAGGGAGTCAGCCATGCACAGAAATAAGTCAAATAGATCATAATAAATGCTGAAATAGAGGAAAACGAAGTATTGTGGAAGCTCTAAGAATGTCAAACTGCTAATCCCAAGACGAGGCTGGTGGATGGAGGGTGACAAGAGCCAACAGAGGAAAGAATGGGCAAATTAGGGACGTCTTAAATATATGGGACCTTTTTTTTTTTTGATTTCACGATTTTATTTATTTTTTAAATTTATTTTTAATGTTTTTATTGAATTTTTAATGTTTATTTCTGAGGAGATGGGGAGAGAGATAGAACATGAGCAGGGGAGGGGCAGAGAGAGAGGGAGACACAGAATCCGAAGCAGGCTCCAGAGCCCCACACGGAGCTCAAACTCACAAACCATGATGTCATGACTTGAGCTGAAGTTGGACACTTAACAGACTGAGCCAACCAGGCGCCCCTTCAATGTTTTTATTTTTGAGAGAGAGGGAGAGAGGAGGCGGGGAACGGGCAGAGATAGGAAGATGGAGGGTCTGAAGCAGGCTGTGCACTGACAGCAGAGAGCCCGATGTGGGGCTTGAACTCACAAATTGTGAGATCGTGACCTGAGCCGAAGTCAGATGCTTAACCGACTGAGCCACCCAGGCACCTTGCATTTCAGATGATTTTAAATTATTAATACGTAAAGGGGAAGGACATATGAAGGACTCATTTAGTTGAGTATGCTTTTAAAAGGAATAGCCTATCCAAATGTCATTAATTTGTTCATTCATTTATTAATTTATATAACCAATGTTGCAGGTGCTATGCTAGACTCTCAACCACAAAACGGGAAACTCCCTCCTTCAGAGGGCTCACAGCATATCTAAACTTTACCATTAGTTCAAGTGGTGTTCTATATATAGGGAAATTGTAGGTAGAGAAATTACTGGTTAAGAAAAAGTTAACTTTCTTAAAGTAGACACTATTTTCCAGGCATTCTGCTGTGCGCTTTTCACCAGTTATGTCATTACTCTCAGTGTTTTAATGAAATAGGTATTATTTTTCCCACTCAGATGAAGACTTGCAATGCAGCTGCAAAGTAACAGAATCAGAAACCTCTGCCCCTGGTTTCCAACTCCAAAACCCATGTGGTATATATTTTTTCTCTGTTCAGGCTGCCTCTCTTTAGATATTTTAAAATACCGATTTTCCCCCTGATTATAAAAGTGGAATGTATAGAAAAGCATAAATATAAAAAGAGAAATTGGCCATTTCTGACATTCTTGAGGTATACTGCCCAGTATGGTAGCCTGAAATAAGTTGTGCTATAAATGCAAAATACACACCCAATTTCATGGACTTAGTATGAAAATATATAAAATATCTCATTAATCATTTTTTGTATTGATTATGTATTCAAGTGGTAATATTTAAATATATTTGGTTAAAGTATGTTATTAAAATTAATTTCATTTGTTTCTTTTTGCTGTTTTAATGTGGATGTTATAAAATTAAAAATCACATCTGTGGCTTACACCATATTTCTACTGGACAGTCCTGATCTATAGGATATATGCCAAGTCTTTTTCCTATGCATTTACATAAATTAAAAATTATGATTGTTTTATACTCAATGTTTTAATTTTATTCATGTATTTTGGTAAATGTTTATTTTTGAGAGAGACAGAGAGAGAGAGAGAGAGAGAAAGGGAGAGAGAGCGAGTGAGTGGGGGAGGGGTGGAGAGAGAGGGAGACACAGAATCCTAAGCAGCTTTGAGTCTATATGAGTTTTAGTTACTCAGAATTATCGTGTTGCTTAATATTGTTCTTGAGCTGCATCTTCTAAGTGAATAATGAGTTAACTGTATACTTTTTAGGACAGCAACC
This sequence comes from Acinonyx jubatus, assembly GCF_027475565.1. Lineage (NCBI taxonomy): Eukaryota > Metazoa > Chordata > Mammalia > Carnivora > Felidae > Acinonyx > Acinonyx jubatus. Next base: position 201,209,318 of record NC_069380.1, on the reverse strand, counting down.
AAATATAATCCCATAAAAAGGATTCCATTTGATGGTCACTAAAAAGTATTTAAAATGACCTGTTTTTCAGAGATGTATTTTGGTTTCAAGCAACTGCTTTCTTTTCTTTTTTTGTCAGGTCCATTCAGTGGTTAAGTTTTTTTCCCTCTGTACTTCAGAGGAAAAATGTCAGAAAAATCTCCTTCTGTTACGTGCAAAATAAACAGAACCCCACTGGAGTTCATGAGCTGCCTGACTGGTATTTACACCAATGGGCTCATTGAATAGCAGAACATGCTGTTTCTGTCATATCAAACTTGGGTCAATCTGATAAATAGGCCTAACAGCTCTGCTGTTTCAATGACTCTGAATTACTCGAGTCCACATTTCTCTTTCTCATAGTCAAGACCAGAAGATACATCCCAGGTGTGACGGCCCTCTCAGCCGCTTCTCCCTGTTGGTTTGCCTGGAGTTCAGGCTTCCAGCTTGAATACTGTGAGCCTCACTGGCAAACACCACGTGCTTCAGATGGTGGTCCATCTGAACTAAATCATCACAGGGCAGGAAAGAGCAAGTGTGTGCCATGCATTATTCTTGTTGGCTTGCTTTTTAGTTTGGCTGCCTTTATCAGTGTTTCTGTTTAGCTGGGACACTTGGAATTAAAACTGTTCTTTTGAGGCAGAGGTATGGGAAAAGGGACAATCTTCCTAACACAAAATGCTAGCGACAAAAGGGATAATCACTGGTGTGTGTGTGTGTGTGTGTGTGTGTGTGTGTGTATGATTCCAACCAACTTATAATGGACTCAACTGGTTTGGGGTTTCCTAATGATTCTGTTGTGACCAGATGAGATGAACAAATATTTTAAAATACACTTTAGCCAAAATTAAAGTCTCTGATAGTAAACTTTAACAGGGAACCGAAAACCACATGTGAAGGAAATGTTTATTTCTTTAAGTCCTAACCACTGGCTGAATATCTAGCACTCAAAATAAGGCCATCGTATTTGTTGCTTACCTAATTTGTGGCCCTTTCTATAGTCTTGTGACTTATGTCTCTAAGGAATTGATCCTGTTTATCTGGCTATGATTTTTCTTTACGTGCTTTCCTTTCAAATACATGCTGATAACCAACATCTGGGAGAGAAAAATGTGTACCGTGTCTCCTTAGCTGTTAGCATAGGAAAAACTAATTGAGGTTATGTGTAGGATAAAATTGGTGTTTGTGCAGTAAAGAGCAAAGGGATAGTAGAGTCTAATTAGCAAGTAAGAAAACTTTCCATATGCTAGTGGGAGAGAGCTCTTGTCTGTGACGTTGCAAGACTCTTACACTGTCAGAGCCTCTTATTTTCTGCTTTTGCCTATAGTTGTTAACTCATTATTTCTCCAGTCCAATCTTAGGACAGAGCACTTTTCTGGGATGATAACCACTGAGAATGCCTGGCCACAGAGCCAGGAATATTGGCAAAATGCATAAGCACCCTAATTCTGATATCCATCCCCTTAAGAGTTTTTATTAGGTATATGTGTGGTAGGGAATGGTGAAAACAATAGATATTTTTAACAAAAATGGCCAATAAATTTATACTAGCTGTGCGGAATTAACAGAAACAGAAAAAGTGTGACAAAAGATGTGGAAAGCTTAAATCATCTTAAATGGGGTACAATTAACAGAGTTAAGTGTTTTTATATTAATTAGTAAAATAGAGCAAAACCCCAAGAAACACTAGAAGATAAGTACAGTATATTAATAAGGACTAGGAAGATGTAGAATTTCGTCCTATTTTTATGAAGGCACTCAACAACAAATGATTTTTGTGTCATTGGCTTGTTTATTATATATCTGTAAGATTTTCAGATGCAATTTATATGCAATCACTTTTGTGATTCTGTCATAACAGGGATAACAGGGATTTTAAAGTGGGGATAAGATTTTTTTTTTCTGCCTAACAAGTGTAACCTAGGTAAGTTTTTGGTCTGGTGACCAGAACCTGCTTTCTAGAAATCAGTGGTCTCTTTTGGCTTATTTTTGTGAACAGTAGTGACTCGTCAATTAAATCAATATTTAGTAAGGGCCAAATAGTCATTCACTCATAAATACCTCAAAAAAAGTGTGTAAGCATCTACCATGTGCTTAACATTCTTAATTTCAATGAGGGATGCAGTTAGAAACAAATTGTTTTATACCTTCAGGGAATTTACAGTGTCACAGAGAGAGAAGACATTACAGGGATTGAATAATCCTGAACTAAGAGAGCAGTGGGAGAGTTAATGAGTAGCCTGGACAGGGAAGAGGGAGAAACTGCTATGGGTTGGGCTAGTCTGAAAAATAAGTTGGAAACAGAGGCATGATATTCATGAGCAGCTCTGCATAACTTCCATGACATCTATGAGTATTTTGGTTCTGGAATTCCTCTACTCCAACTCTTTTATTTTACTGATGGAGAAATTGAGGCCCAAAGAACATAAGAAGTTTGCCTGAGGTGCAGTCAGGCAGTGGCTGACATGGGGTGGAATCCAGTTTCCCAGACCACTGGCTTAGGGTGCTTTCTTTTTTTTTTCTTTTAAAAGTTTATTTATTTTGAGAGAGAGAGAGAGAGAGAGAGAGAGAAGGCACAAGTGGGCAGGAGAGAGAGAGAATATCCCAGGCAGGCTCCACACTGTCAGCACAGTGCCTGACGTGGGGCTCAAACTCATGAACCGTGAGATCATGACCTGAACCAAAAGCAAGAGTCTGATGCTTAACGGACTGAGTCGCTTAGGTGCCCCCAGGGTACAATTTAAGAGATGGGCTAGTGGACCAGCACAGACCTTTGTAGTTAATCTCTTTTTTGTTGTCACTCCTTTCAGATTTTCAGAATTTTAAGTTTGAAGTTTATATTTCTGATTTATTGTTCACAACTACTGTAGTGTTTACTGTAGAAAGATGTGATCATGTATGTGCCATTGAGACCTCTTGAAAGCACAAAGTTGAATGAAAATTAAATGGCTGCACTAATGCTTCAGCGAAGCACTTAACCCTTTTTCCTCTCTTCTGCACACCTCCCCCATCCCTCCCCAGCCTTTTGTTTCAGACACCGGGCACCACCCTGGAAATGATGAATGAGGCTGGCGGCATGGACACAATTCCTGTCGAAACTGTCTAGATCCGGTATTTCTCTATGAAACCCTCCAACACCTTCCTCCCGGCGGTGGGCTTGCGGTTTTTGAAGGCCATACCTGCTGCACCCTCTTTTTCCTTGCAAAGCAATAAAGCGATTGTTTCTCTTTATCCCCAGCTCTGTCTTCATGTTATATTTTGGCTCTGAAACACAGAGGTTGGTTTTCGACAAAACTGTTTTGCTGTCCTATGAAAGTGATATTCATGGAAGGTAGCATGAACTTGCAAGTTAGAGTAGGGATATGTAAAACAAAATGTTTTTGAGTTTGTCATCCCCCACCTTTATCCTTTACCTCTCATGGCCCTAATGACCTCCATTTTCCCCCTCCATAAAGAAATCTTTCAACAGCTCTCATATATGTGCCTGTATTATTATTATTATCATTATTATTATTATTTTTTTTTTTCCCTGACAAAGCCTACCAGGAAAGCACTGTTTGAAAAGTTCAGTACGGCTTCCAATCTCAGGCTTTATCTTTGAAATTTTGCACACTGAGTTAAAATATTGCTACATTTGTGGCCTGGGATCGTCCCTCCTAATTCCATATGAAACAAGAGTGCCAAAGAACTCTTAGAACTCCCCTTGTGAATTTGCTTGGTGAGCAGTTCTGGACTTGGCGTTTTAATCTCTCCATCAGGATCAACGTGATCCTGTGTTAAAGCCAAGGTCAAGTGGGATAAGCAGTTGAACTTTCTGCTTTGTCTTGCATGGCTCCTTGAAACATGTAACCTTTCTAGGCTTGGTTTTGCTTTGGAGGGGAATCTGAAGTCCAAGCAGATGTTTCTTTCCTTCTTTTGAAAACCCCTTTTCATTTTACTAGGCATGGTGTCAAAGAAGCAATTGGGGGTAGATTAGGTAGAAGGTGGAAGGTCAGTGTTTTCTTTGTTAATATTGCAAAATAAGAGTTTTTTTTTGTGTTTTATTTATTTTTATTTTCTGCCAGTTGGGCCACTGAGAGTAAGTTGTTGATTCTGAAGACGTAGATTTAATCCCTTCATGGGCCAGCAATGGCTCTGGAGTCAAGGTAAGACAAGACAAGGCTGGGCTATAGCCATATGATCCCTTTTAGTTGGCAGAAAATAAACCCCTTAAGCAATGAGCTGTCACCTTCTAAGGCTTTTTCCTCCAATGCAGTCAGTGTAAATGACTCCCTTCTTCCGCATAATGCTCTAATTTATCTTTGTTACTAATAACGTGTGAATAAAGTGGTAGTTAAGCTGCTGTTCTCCGATGCAGTCCCATGTTTTCTCAAATGAACCAGCATGCACGCATTATCTTTAATCAGAAGCGACATTTATGGTCAACTTTATGGCCTCTGTCATTTCACGTGGCTCACTCACAAGTCCCTTAAAATAACTGTCCTTTCACAACGTCATGTGGTTGACCTTCTGCTTCAGGGTAGCCTGTGGGACAACCTACCAGCTGGTAGTGGTATTTGATGACAGAACTCCATACACTCACTTCTGCCTTTTTCTACCTGGAGGTAGAAGTCTAAACCTCCAGTTCATATTTTCTGTAAAGCCTTTGGGATAGTGGCAAATCATTCTCTGGCTAATTTCGTGGGCAAAAAATAATTAAGACAAAAACCCCCACAAAGAATGGAGGGCACATATAAAGGTTCTAGAATTTTATGGTTGGGAAGAGATCCTTGCAAGGAAATTGAAAAATGGCTTCTAGGTATCATGGCCAAGAATCAGTACCACTTTTGTGGAAACACTAAGTATGCCTGAATTCTCACGTAAATCATTTTTTCTTGTTTTGCCCTTGTCTAGTAGCCAAAATTAGCTTTTTGTCCTTTTGTCATTAACTGGGGAGCACTGCTAACTTTTTGACTGAATAGATGGTATAATGTAAATAGTAAGTAAAAGATGGATTTTTAATTCTCATTGCACATAAGAAATACTGTGCCTAGGTTCCAGTTTCTAGGCTTCTGATTGAATTGGTTTTGTATTGAGGGAGGATGGGTGGCATTGATTTTTTTTTTTTTTTGTTGTTTAATGTTTAGTTTTGAGAGAGAGAGAGAGAGACAGAGGGAGAATCTCAAACAGGCTCTGTGCTGAACAGCCTGATGCAGGACTCAGTCCCACAAACTGTAAGATCATGACCTGAGCCCAAATCAGGAGTCAGAGGTTAACCAACTGAGCACCCAGGTGACCTTATGTTGATTTCTTTTTAAAAGATTCTGAAATTATTCTAATGAACCCCCGCTGACAACCATGGTAGGCAGAGACCCTGGAAGCTACCACCTATGTTAGGGCATTTTGATTGGCAAAGATAGATTCTTCTTTCAGGAAAAAAAAAAAAAAAGGAAACAATCATATCTTGGGGCCCCCTGGGTGGCTCAGTTGGTTAAGCGTCTGACTTCAGCTCAGGTCATGATCCTGCAGTTCGTGAGTTCCAGCTCTGCGTCAGGCTCTGTGCTGACAGCTTAGAGCCTGGATCCCGCTTTGGATTCTGTCTGCCTGCCTGTCTGTCTGTCTCTCTCTGCCCCTCCCCGCTTAATGCTCCGTCTCTCTGTCTCTCTCTCTCAAAAATAAATAAACATTGAGAAAAGATATTTAAGAAAACAGTCATTTCTTTTTCACTATATATTCAACTGCATAGTTACATATTGAAAAACTTCTGATGAAACTAAAATTAAGCCTTGTTTAATCTTCACGAACAAAAAGCGTATAGTGACCTAGATAACTGTTTTCGTTGAGAGTTTGCTTCTTGGGCCAGGATTACAAATTATGATGAATTTATAGAGAATTTTTATAAATATGAACAAATAAATTCCCTTTTTTTGCCTAACGTAATTTGAGCTGCTTCTGTCCCTTACAATCAAAAGATCTCTGCTCAAATGTGGGACAGACAAAATATTATAGCAACTATTACACTTAGTTGCTTATTACTTAGTCAGGACCTCAGAGGTTCCCGACACTGCATCTATCTTTTGTATGAGTGTTTTATGCTTTTTAAGAGTTTTTGAGTTGAACATGTAAATGTTTTCTGCTCTCATTTGGAATCATGTATTTCTAGCTGGACTATAAGCTCCTTGAAGGTGATTTAATTTTTTTTTTTTTTTTTTTACTTTGCAATGTGTAGCATAGTGCTTGGCCCACAGTAAGCATTTAAATTACTTCTCAGTTGAGTTTTCAGACCAAGGAAGAAGAGAATTAAATAGCCATGTAATAAAAGATGCAGAACTAGCCTCAGCACCTATTAGTTGAATGTGACTTTCGTAAGACTGAGGACAATTAAAAAGAAAAAAGAGCCCCCCTGAAATCTTAGTATAGATCTAAGTACTGACAGATGAAAAGATCTAGAATGAAGGAATGAGCTGAATAAGATGCTGAGGACGTGTAAGAAGTTCTGATAGTTTCTTATTTACTGGGCCAGTGTTAGGTGCGGACTTCACAGTCTTTGGCGGACTGTGAGCCATGACAGTTCAGTGGGTGCCAAAATCATGGGCTCTGGACTCAGAAACACTCAGGGGTCAGATCCGACCTCCGCTGCTCACTAGCAAGATGATCTTGAATAAATTATGTAGTGTGTTTCAGAGTTCGTTTTATTATTAGAAATTGTAATTCAGCTCATGACATTTATGTAGAGATAACATGGTAAAGAGGAAAGAGTGTGGGGATTAGCATCCAGTGCCCTGGGTTCAAATCCCAACTCTGTCACTTCTTGTCGCCTGTTCTCTGTTCCGCGAAATATGGGTCATAACTTTCTGTTGGTTTACCTCTCAAGGCTGCTATGGGCAATAATGACAAAGCCGATGAGAAATCGTAAAGGGCTGTCCTAATGTAATTATAAAAAAAAGAGAGAGCATTCCTATTCTTCTAACTTAAAAAGTCTGTAAATAGAAAGGTTGGGGCCTAATCCTTTCGATGAAGTCCAGTGACAGTAAGCATACCGTTGTCGATACAGTAGAGTAGGTACCTTTCAGCATAGTCTGTCTTTATTCTGGGATTAGCCCTGGGAATAAACATGAAGCTCAAAAGTATCTTTGGCTGCATAGACTTAGAGATGACAAAAACATCTAAAAAGAACATTATGATCTCATAAACGACACCGAAATTCTCACTTGGGCATTGTGATTCAGCAGGTTTTCCCTTTATTTGAAGGTAATTATCTACCTTGTGGCTGTCATGTTTATAAAGTAAACCCAAAGTATTTAGTTTCCATTTGTTTTGTTTAGGTTGGTTTTTCCTTTGTCTTGCCCTGGGTCTGAAGAAAGCCCGCGCATAATAGGAATGGCATGGAGCTATTTTCAAAAATGTGGCCAGAGGAGCTAGAGCTGAACTACCACTGCAGAAATAAACAGTATCTACTTTTATGACCTGACTTGAACAGCAGTGGGGACCACAGAAAGCCTCCCACCTGCTACAGGCATTACTGCCCTTTGTCCTGTGTTCTTCATTTATTCTCCCACCAATGGTACCTGTTGCCACGTCTCCTTCCAGTGCTGGGAATGTTTACTTTTCTCTCAGTGTGCAGGTTTGGATGCACTTTCTTTCTGGAAATCTATCAAAGTCAGCCTCTAGCCTGCGGTCTAGAGTGCAGAAGAGTTTAGTCATAGCTTGATCCAACTTCTGAACAATGATATTAAACTTCTGATTTCTGAAATGTTTACGTTAGCTCTAGCCACGCTGTTTACTGCAGTTGTGGACACTAACACTGTTTGGTCCAGATGAGAGAACAAGATCAGCAACTGAGATTGTTTTGTGTTGTAAGTTCTACTTGCAGATGTCCTCAAACTAATGAAAGCCAGAGTGCATTTCTTTCTCTGATCACATGATCAGAAAACCAAGGTTGATGGGGACATTCAGAAAGCTTTACTTTCCAAAGTTAACAAGTGATTGTGGGAAGTAATGTCAGGCCTCCTTAGACATTTTCTGACAGGATTAAGAGGTACTTTGCTTTCTTGGGTATATTTCAGAGGCCCATCAAAGCCTTGTGTGTGGAAAGGAGTATGTACTATATCTTAGTAGTGTCTATTTTGCTATTACTTTTTAAACTGCGAGGGTATGAATCGTTTCGGTACGTAAAACAAGCATTGAATTCAAGTAGTTTTCAATCAGCTAAAAAGATGCTTTATTTTCTCAATAATTTTGGCTCTGTGGACATGGTTTTGGAGCATACACTGCCTGGTCTTAGAAATATGCGTAGAAAGAACCTCACTTCATTTTTCCTTTTGTTTTCATTTGTTTAATATTATACTAATAGACAAGTTGGGCCAACTAAAGAGACAGAAAAAGAGGCAACTTAAGAGAAGGGTGATTTTAATTAACAAACTCCTTTTAAAGCTGCTGAAATCTGCCCCTTGGATTGGCAATGCTTTACCATTAGAACCAGACAGACCTGAAAAATCTTGAACTTTTCTTTCACTTAAATTTTTCAGAAAATAATTTCTTTTTTTTAAATGTTTTTATTTATTTTTGAGACAGAGAGAGGCAGAGCATGAACGGGGGAGGGGCAGAGAGGGAGGGAGACGCAGAATCCGAAGCAGGCTCCAGGCTCGGAGCCGTCAGCCCAGAGCCCGACGCGGGGCTCGAACTCACAGACCGTGAAATCGTGACCTGAGCTGAAGTCGGACGCTTAACCGACTGAGCCACCCAAGCACCCCAACACAAAATAATTTCTTTGGAAAGAAAGGAGTGATCTTTCAGAAGATTTTCCACATTGCCCTGGAGAGAGAAGTATAGTTTTAAATCTTACTTGAAGAAAAATAGATACAGTTTTAAATCATTCCTTGAAGGTATTAGTGGACTGCATAGGCTTTATTCCATGATAGAAAACACTAATACAATGGGAACTTATACAGTGAAAACAATTTTCAACCTGTACACCATGGAAGCTGCGTGCTGTGCAACAGGAAGATAATGCAGCAAAGGAATTTGGACAGCAGCTTGAGATTTGCTATAATAGCATTTGAAATGCCACTTTCTAAGGATTTTGTTCTAATCTGCTAAGCTTGGATCTTTGAACATTTGAAGCCTGAGAAAGCCTGCTTGATTCTTTTTATTACCGTAGTAATATTAAAGAATATACATAGTCTTTTGTTTAGAACCCTTTTGATATATCTATCCATTAAGTGTGTAAAGCTTTTTCTTGAAAACATGTTGCTGTTGTATTTTAACTTTGAACATATGTGAGTTTCTCTAAGCCATATAATACAGTAAGTATGCAGAAAAGTATGTATTCACCTGCCCTGTCAACGAGGCTAGTGTCTTCTAAGCTAAATGAATTCACTTAGGAACAACTTTATTAACAATGGTGATAGCAAAAAGCGAACATTTTTCTGAGTACTTATTACATGAAAGGAAGGTGCTATGCACTTTACATGTGGCAGAGAGTGGCTAGTTTTCTCCCATCCTGTTTCCTCTCTTTCCTGGCAATCCAGTGAGTACATTTTCATGCTCATTTATAATTAGGTGTGGCCATGTGGATTATTTCTTGCCAATGGAATAGTAGTGATGTGTACCACTTCTAGGTCTAGCCCATAAAATCCTCCCACATGGGATGCTCTGTGCCCTTTTCTTTTCTGCTGGCTTGTGGTTCCAATGTTCCTGATTGAAGTAGAGCCCCCTGACAATCAAGAAAACCAATGTAGGATTGTATGTGTGTGAGAAATAAATTTTGTCCTGTTGAAGTTGTTATAATTTGGTCACTGATTTGTTGGAGCAGCTAGCATTACTTTAATGGACATGTATTTAATTCTTTGCTCTTTGAGATAGAAGTACTATTTTACCCATTTTAAGGATAAGGTAACTGGCTGATAGAGAATTAAAAAAATAATGCCTAAGTGAACAGTTCCTAAATGGTAGAGCTGAGACCTGATCTGAGTTCTGTAGATGCCTCTTTCTCTTAATATGATTAGAAGTAAGAGGTAAGACAATACTTTATGTTTCAAATCTTACAGTTTGCATTACACAGCTCAACCCTTTAGTATTGAAAAAATGTTGTCTGCATACTAGGCTCTCAGTAAAGTCCAGTATTCACCAACCTTTGCAAAATTTTTGTGGAGATAATTGGGAATTGTTTTTCAAAGAAAATTGAGATTTATTTAAGTTATATAGCACTAATATTGTAGATTTAAAAGAAGAGTTAAAATTATATCACTAGTGGGTCACCTGGCTCAGTTGGCAGAGTGACTCTTGATCTTGGGGTCGTGAGTTTGAGCCCCATGTTGCATGTAGAGATTACTTTAAAAAATTGGGGTACCTGGGCGGCTTAGTTGGTTAAGCATCCAAGTCTTGGTTTGGGTTCAGGTCATGATCTCGCGATTATGAGATCAAGCCCCACCAGGCTAATCTCCAAGCATGGAGCCTGCTTGAGATTCTCTCTCTTTCTCCCTTTACCCCTTTCCTGCTCTCTCTCTCTCTCTCCCTAAAACATATATATAAAAAAAAGAAAAAGCTATGTCACTAGAGTGTCATTATATGAAGATTTATGATCAATATTATCAAATAATACAAATCTATAGTGTACTTTTTCAAATCACTTTTTTTTTTTAGTTTAAATTGGTTATTTAAAACATTAACAGAAACTACTTTTGTTACTTTTGGTATTTTACTCAAGTTATTTTCACTGAACTATTTTGTGGTTTTGATCATAGGAAATCTTCATAGTCATTTTAAATCTGAGGTCTGTATTTTTAGATCCCTGTGTCTCATTGTCATTCAAGAGACTGTGGGCTTTCCCACATGTATCAAGGGATAGCACTGTAACTGCATCATGTTATTTGGATCATTGGAAAATATGTTTTGAACTGTTGCCATAATGTATGCACAATCAAGTTAAACAAGCACACTAAATTCATCACAGGATAATACGTCTTTAAATGTAGAGACTTTGCATGGCTTATTAAAAAAAAAAAGAAGAAGAAGACAGAAGAACCAAGTCTTGAAGTCTTGGAAGTACATACATGCCTGAAGAGAAAAAGCCTACTGGTTAGTAGGAAACTTGAGCATCAATTAGATTTAAGGAAAGCATTCTCAGAGGTTCAGAACAAGTAGTGAAGTACATGAAGGCATTGAGAAAGCTCACAATTTGTATAACAAAATGCTTGGAATACCAGAGGAAATACACTTTCGCTATTGTTTTATAAAATAACATATTTATTCATGGTTAATAACTAAGTATAACATTCCATGCGAAGGACCAAAGTCCTTCATTTTCTTATTGAAACATTGGAATGGTTTTGTATAATAAAGAATGAAAAAACCTTGCTTCTCAATAACAGAATGATGAGTTTGTCTCACTGGAAAGTGTTGTTTGGCAGTTTTCTCTTTATCTTGCAAAGGACTCCCTGCTAATTCTCAGCATTACCTGTTACTCTTGACCTCAAGACTCTAGGAGTAGAGTCTAGTTTATGGGCCAAACTTCCTAGAGGAACACCAGGTCCTACACTTTTTGCATATAAAGTTCCATTTAGTCCTGGCAACGCAAGGCTTTCTGGTTCAAAGAGAAGAGTCTTATAAGACTTCTTGGACACCACATAACTCTTACAAAACAACATTTTGATGAATTAAGTGTAAATGAATCAGAAACATATGGACTAAATTTCCTTTGAAATATGCATGCCTTTTCTGAATTAAGGGGGAAAGCATTTGGCAAAATGTATTTTGCTGAACCCAAAACACTAGAATAAAGCTCAAAGTTTTCCTGGACCCCCAAATTATGCTGGAGTCTCTTTTCTTTTGAAATTAATTCATGTTTAGGTTTAATATTGTTTATTTTTTATATTTGAAAATGACTTTACTCTGACCTCTAATTTCTTCCCTGGATTTGTGCTTCCCTTTGTTCTTGATAAAAGCCCTGGCACTCAGAAGGATGCATCCAACTTTAAGTTCATGTTATCATCCAAATTTTGGTAGAAGATGTGCATTCTGCTTCCCTGGGTGTAACTGTGCAATCTTAATTTTTACATCTTATTCAAACTAAAAAGTATTGTGTAAGTTGTCTAGAATATTCCCCCATGCTGTGGTCACTTGGAAAAGGCATGAAACTGGAGAACGTTTGAAGATGTGGAAGAAAGAGACACCAGGTCCCAATTTGATAGAGGTAAACATAGCGACACCCAGCGAGGAAACTTGTTGTGTGGTAAGGGCGATTCTGTTCCTGCTCTGCTGCTGTAGAGGGTACGTCTCTGCCTTTTCCACCTTCCTCATTAAGTCATGGTGATAGAAGAGGAAATGAACGCAGTTGGCTCTTACTAAATTTTAGTATCCCTTTTTCCTCTTTGACTTTATTTACCTCTTTGGGTGGCCCTATGTTAAGAAGGACAGTAGATGCTTACTGAATTTGCTCTGCTCTGTGCATTGGCGGTTAAGATTCTCCTTTCCTTTTACCTGAGAATTCTAGATAAGGAACACAAGCCTTCTGACCTCTCCAGTCTGCTCCAGATACTTCTTCTTTACTTCACTCAACTATATGCAACAAGTCTTCTTCATGTTACTTAAATGAACTTTCTCCCTTCAGGGTCTTTGCACATGCTGTTCTCTGGGTGTGGAGTACTCCTCTACTTTCCATCTCCCAGTCACTCCCATGGCTAATCCAATTCAGCTTTCAAGTCACAGTTCAGACGTCACCACTCCAGAGAAGGTCTTTGGTGAACAGCCTATCTCCAGTAGGTTCCTTTTTCTTCTGAAGTTATTTTTTTGCCTTCAAAGTAGTTAAAATCACAATTTGTAATGATTCTAGTGATATGTTTGTTCCCCTCTTTCTATTTCTTCCAAAAAGGTAAGGATTGTATTTGCCTTGTGTATGATTTTTTATTTCAATGTCTAGCAAAGTACCTGGCGCACAGCAGGCATTGAACAAGTGTCGAATGAGTGACATGAAATTTCTGTAGCAAACTTGCTAGAGAAATAGAAGAGATAGTAGATAGAATTGGTTGAAAGGGTTTGCTGGGACATTACATTGTGTGTGTTGTCCTGGCTTAATGATTAATGATTTAATGTCTCTTTCACTTTCAGCAATGCCCTGGTTTGGATTATGAATTACATGGTCACTCTAGTTATCTAGTATTTTGAATTTTCTTAGCTTCCTTTATGTAAAGATAGTGTCCCCTGTAGTTACATATGGGATGATGCTTTGGTTGGATATATCTGAGGGGAACATATGACTGTGTCCATCTATGATCTGGAAGGCACTTATACTCCCTATAGAGGAAAAAGAATATTGGTTCTTCCTATGTAGCTGAGATGAAAGATGGGTTTAAAAAAAGGCAGTGAAGTTGTGTATTATTTGGCTTCTGAGCTTACAGACAGCAATGATCTCAAGTAGACTTAAACATTTTTTTAAATGTTTTTATTTATTTTGAGAGGTGGGGGGAGGGGCAGAGAGAAAGAGAGGGAGACAGAATCCAAAGCAGGCTCCAGTCTCTGAGCTGTCACCACAGAGCCCGACACTGGGCTTGAACTCATGAACAGTGAGGTCATGAGCTGAGCCTAAGTCAGATGCTTAACTGGCTGAGCCACCCGGGCGCCCCTCAAGTAGACTTTTGCTATGAATATAAGAATAGATAAATTGAGGTTGATAACTCAGGTCATCATGATATGCACCATCTTAGCTGCTGAGGTTGCAAAGGTGTCTAAGGGTTTTCTTTCAGCCATTGAAAAGCTGATAACCTACTTCAGGAAAAGAAACGTACATGAAAATGTTAAATGGACTATGTGTACAATGTACAGAGAAAATGTGCTGTAGGATCTTAGAAGTTAGAGCAGAATGTTTGGTGACCAGGGAAAGATGTGTGGTGAAGCAGTCAGAAATAGGCTGATAAGGTCGGGCCACATTATGAAGAACCTTCTTTGACTGAGAGATTTAAGTGGAGTGTAGTAGGAATGGAGAGGAAGGGAAGTAGCCTGGAAGGTATCTGTCTACCATTTGAATAACCCAGAAGTAAATTAACTTAAAAAATATGACAGTCGAAGATAGCTGTCCTATCTTTGAAAATTCCTGATGCAAGTACTTGTAAAAAATGGGAAATTATCAATCTCAACACTTTTCCAAACCTTTTCAAAGATGCAGCAAATTAGAATCAGTTAACCTTGTAAATTTCTGATTCATTTTCATGTGACTCTTCTATTTCATAGATTTGTAATTGCAGGATACGCTTTAAGAGACTGTTTATTTTTTCTTAAGGGCCATGTCTGGAATTTGGTAACCTGCCACTTGGTTAGTATTTCCCAAAGCATGTTCCTTAGACCATTACTTCTGTGGGATGTTATGGTTGTAAGGAGGAAAAGGGGTTCATAGTCAAATTATTTTAGGAAGCACTGAGTAAACAAAGTTGAACATATTTCTTTTTTGGAAAAATTCTCAGCAAGTTTAATATGTTAATTTACCTTGTAATTTTAAGAATAGGATTCAAGATGCTGAGTTTCCAGCGCTTTAAAAAAGTAAGACTTTTTTTTTAGAGCAGCTTTGGATTCATAAGAAAATTGAGGAGAAAGTACAGAGACTTCCCATATACTCCATGTGCCCCACATGCACAGCATCCTCCAATATCAATATCCCCCACCAGAGTGGTACATTTGTTATAATTGATGAATCCATATTGACCCCAAGACTGCAGTTTACATTATGGTTAACTCTTGGTATTGTTTATTCTATGGGTTTGGACAAATGTATAATGATAGGTACCCATCATTATGGTATCACATAGAGTATATTCACTGCCCTAAAAATCCTCCAGGCTCCGCCTTTTCATCCCTCCCCCAACAAACCCTGGCAACCACTGGTCTTTTTAGTGTCTCAATAGTTTTTGCCTTTTTAGAGTGTTATACAGTTGGAATCATACACTATGGCTTTTGATCAACTCTGACAATCTCTGTCTTTCAATTGGTGCATTTAGATCATTGATATGTAAAGTGATTACTAGTACACTTTGATTAATATTTACCATATTCGTTACTGTTTTCTATTTTTTGCCATTGCTCTATTTTTGTTTTCCACTCATTTTCTGCCTTTTGTGGTTTTATTTATTTATTTTTATTGATTTATTTACAGTGTCTATTTATTTTGAGAGAGTGTGTGCACATACATGCATGAGTAGGGGAGGGACAGAGAGAGAGAGGGAGAGAGAGAATCCCAGGCAGGCTCCACACTGTCAGCACAGAGCCTGACGTGGGGCTTGATCTCACCCATGAGATCATGACCTGAGCTGAAATCAAGAGCCGGATGCTCAACTGACTGAGCCACCCAGGTGCCCCTGCATTTGGTGGTTTTAACTGAGCCTTTTGTGATTCCATTTTTTCTTCTTACATATCAATTATACTATTTTAAAAATTTTTTTAATGTTTTTCATTTTTTTCAGACAGAGAGTGTGAGTGGGGGAGAGACAGAGAGAGAGGGAGACCCAGAATCTGAGACAGACTCCAGGCTCTGACCTGACAGCACAGAGCCCAACACGGGGCTTGAACTCACGAGCCACGAGATCATGACCTGAGCTGAAGTCAGATGCTTAACCAACTGAGCCACCCAGGTGCCCCCCCCCTTTTTTTTTTTTTACTTTTTAAATGGTTGTCCTAGAGTTTGCAATAATACATTTACAGCCTGTTCTATTTCATTTTCAAATAACAATATACCACTTCATGGATAGTGTGAGTACCTTACAATAACAAAATGATCCTAATTCTGGGGGACCTGGGTGGTTCAGTCGGTTAAGCATCTAAGTTTGGCCCAGGTCATGATCTCACAGTTCATGGGTTTGAGCCCTGCATCAGGTTCTGTGCTGACAGCTCAGAGCCTGGAGCTTGCTTCAGATTCTGTGTTTCCCTCTCTGTCTGCCCCTCCCCCACTCATACTCTGTATCTCAAAAATAAACATTAAAAAAAAAATCTAATAAATCCTAGTTCCTCTCTGTCATTCCTGTATCATTGTTGTCATTCATTTCACTTACATGTAAGCATATATAAATAAGCATTCCTTTGTAAGCATACATAAAATATACACATAAGTATTCATAATCAAATACATTGTTAGTATTATTACTTTGAAGAAACTGTTATCTGTTAGATAATTAAGAATAAGAAAAAAAATTTTTTTAATTTACCTAGACTTATTCTTCCTTTGATGTTCTGCCTTTATGCGGAACTTGATCTACATAACTTCTTTATTCTTACTAAAGAACTAATTTTAATATTTCTTGTGAGTCAAGTCTACTGGTAACAAATTTCCTCAATTTTGTTTGTATGAGGAAGTCTTTATTTCTCCTTCACTTCTGAAAGATAATTTTGCAGGGTACTGAATTCTAGGTTAGTGGCTTTTTTTTTCTGTTAATCCTTAAATATCTCACTGTGTTTTTGCTTGCATGGTCGAAGGAGAAGTCAGATGTGATTCTTACCTTTGTTCCTCTATAGGTAAAGTGTTTCTTTCCTCTGGCTTCTTTCAGGAATTTTTCTTTATCTTTGATTTTCTGTGGTATAAAAATGATATGTCTAGGTATAGGGATTTTTGGTTTGTTTTTGTTTTTGTTTTGCATTTGTCCTGCTTGATGTTCTCTGAATTTCCTGGATTTGTGGTTTGATTTCTGACATTAATTTGGGGGAAATTCTCAGTCACTATTGCTTCAAATATTTCTGCTATTCCTTTTGTCTTCTCCTCCTGGTATTCTCATTACATCTTTGTTACACATTTTGTAGTCATTCCACAGTCTTTGAGTATTCTATTCTGGTGTTTTTTAGTTGTTTTTTTTTTTTTTTTTTTTTTTTTTTTTTTTGTCCTGTTGTCTTTGCTTTTTACTTTTCAAGGATTCTATTGATATATCTTCTAGCTCAGAGATTCTTTCCTCAGCTGTGACCAGTCTACTAATGAGCCCATCAAAGGTGTTCTTCATTTTGGCCATAGTGTTTTTTAATTCTGGCATTTCTTTTTGGTTGTTAGAATTTCCATCTCTGTGCTTACATTGCCTATTTTTTTCTTGCATGCTTGTCTACTTTATCCACTGGAGCCCTTAGCATATTAATGATAGTTGTTTTAAATTCCCAGTCTGTAATTACAAGCTGTGCCTGGTTCTGATGCTTGTTCTCTCTCTTCAAATTCTGTTTTTGCCTTGTGGTATGCCTTGTGATTTTTTTCCTTACAGCCAGACATGATGTATCAGGTAAGAGGAACTACTGTAAATAGGCCTTTAATAATGTAGTGGTGAAGTGTGTGGGCGGGGGAAGGAAAGCATTCTATAATCCTATGATTAGGTCTTAGTCTTTTATCCTATGCCTCTAGACTGTGAACTTCACAAGTGTTTCTCAGGTTTTTTTTCTCCTCCCTTAGGTGAGACAGGATAGAAGAGTGGGCTGGGGGTGGACATTTCCCTTTTCCCATGTGGAAAGGTAGAGAATGCTGGAGTTGGGTATTTCCCTTCTCCCAGGTTGGTTGGGCTCTGCTAATACCCGTGTTGTGGTTAATCTGGGCTCTGGTTAACCAGTTTCTCCTGTGAGCCGGCCTTATTAAGAACGGAGTGCTCTCATGTATTTCAAAATGGTCCCTTTTCCCCTCCCCTGCTAGGGGCATAAGGGGATTTTTCTTTGGTCTTTACTGTGGGGATTTGGTCGAGCTCCTGGAGGTAAATATCACGATACTGTGGGTGCCTCCCTATGACAGGATCTCCCTGGAGTTTTTAATGTTCAGAGTTTTCCATCCTGAGCCACCAGCAATTTGTTGGTTACAGTTAGGATTTTCCTTCCCTGGCCCTGGTTCCCATGGAGGTTGCTGCTTGTAGAGTTCTGCTCTGGTAAGTTGTGTCTCTCTGTATTTGCCTCTTTGTCTCTCCAGTCTTGGGGGCAGTTGGTTTGTTCTGTGTCTTCCCCTCTCTTATGGATCCAAGAAGAGTTGTTTTGTTTTGTTTTTTTCCCAGTCTGTTCAGCTCTTATTTGTTGTCAGGACAGAGTGGTGACTTCCAGGCTCTTTACATGCAGAATATTTGCAGTACTTTTTGAAAGATAGGAACTTGTTTTTTTAAAAATAAGAAAATAGGAAGCAGATACTGAGATGAAGTTAGGAGTGCAAAAGATTTATCAGTAATGCCTGTGAAATGAAAGGGGGCAAAAGTGGGCAAAAGCTGTGCAACCACAGCTCTCAGAATGAAGCAGATCTGACAAAGTCTCTCTCAGCCCCTCTCAGCCCCATGGGAGCTGGGGAGCAAGGATTGCCCACTAGAAGAGGCCTCAATAGGACAGGCATGGCTGGACCCTTGTACCAGAGTCTTGTTCAGTGTGGGTGCCATCCTGAGAAGATTGTGACCTTCTTCTAGAAGTTTTATAATTTTAATTTTAGCTTTTACATCTAGTCTTGGACCCATTTTGAGTTAGCCTTTGTTATGGTGTGGGGTAAGGGTTGAGATACTTTATTTTGCATAGGGATATTGAATTGTTTTGATATCATTTGTTAAAGAATTCATAAATGTAGCCATTTGACCTTGCCATTTGTTATGTTGATTGGAACCCTGGCTTCTGTGGTTAAGTACCCTTACCTAGTCTCCCTTGCATTAGAGCCCCATCATCTTCATTGGTATAGATGAGCCAAATTCTGTTATGGCATCTATCATCAGCTCTGATCTGCCGAAGAGAGCCACTATGAACTTCTTAATAATGATGGTGCTTCTCTCATCAGCACGTTCCTGATAGCTTTGATGAATGGTGTGCTCTCTGGGTCTTCTCATGGCATAGAATCCTTAGGTGGGTTGTCAGGCCTTACATAATATAGCTGTGCCGGTGTGCCTGACTCCATAAGCCTTTTATTCCTTTGCTATACCATCTGCTGTGGTAATTCAGGCAGTTCAGCCTTGCTCGGCATGAGTCATCAGTTTCTCCAGGCTCCTAGGAGCCAACCTAGTGGCTAATTTATACCATCTCCTAGGGCCCTCTCCAGAACATTAATTCTGTGTCCTAAGACTGTCTACATCACTTAATACTCCATAAATCCAGGCCCATGGTACAGCCTCCTTAGTTAAGTATTCTCAAAATCAAGTCAGTAGGTATTATCCATCCCTGTTAATACATGTTGGCTGATTCTTGCATGTCTGTTTGCATATAGCCCCTGTTTCTGAGGCCCAGCTTTCCCTGGATATATCATTGCTGCGAACTAATCTATTTATTGGTGACCTGGCATAAGAGGTGAGGGCAGATCCTGAGGTGGGGGGAAGGTCTTGTTGCTTAGCAGAACAGGGAGTCCTGCAGATTATTTTTACATGGAAAAGTGCTAAATCTTAATAGGGAGGTCTAGATCACCTTCGCAGGTTCTTAATTTAAGAGTAGTCTAGAGAAATTATCTTCACAGTCTTCCATCCAGATGTTCCCATTTCATGGGAACCTGTCTGGGCTTCAGGTTTTCCCACCCAGGGTCCTAAGCTTGGCATAACTTAGTTCAGCTGAGCATTCAGTCTTTTTGGAAACTGGGAGACTCTTCCTATTAAATCTGGAGTTTGCTCCTTAGCTTTTCCTATCCTCCTACTTCATGGAAAAGGGAATGAAGGCGTTTTTGTAAACTGCCAAAGAGGCCCTGTGGCCTTTCCATTTTGTTAGCCTTTGTTATGTTTATGTCAGTTGTTTACTGTCTTCAGCTCCTCATAACCCCTTATAGGGGTCAGTGTAATTTAATCATTATCAGGTACTTCCATTGACCTTGTTTGCATTGGCCCTCTACACTTTTCAGACCCCTGAATCCTGTCACAGTGGCTGGAGTGCCACTTTCCACAGGTACACTTTACCAAGGTTGGCCCATTGGGAACATGCGTTGAAAAGGGACTGCCTGTGCCTTGCACACCACCTGGAATGGTTCTTTATTGCCAGCCAGACATTAAGTTATCTAGCCCCAGTACCTCACTTTACTGCCTGATTTCATAGGCCATGAATTGTCCACAGTGGATTCTCTGAGGAAAAGATGGTGAGCCTGAGTTGGGATGCAAAAGGCTTACTGGAGCTGAACACTATGAAAGGAAAAGGGAGAAAACAGGATCAGGCAGTGAGTGGGAGGTAGGATTGTAATGCAGATCTGAATAGTCTCTCAGCCCAGTGAGAAACCTGAAGCAAAGATTGCTGGTTTTGGAGCAGTCTTGTGTTGCGTATTATGTGGCTGGGCTCTTTACCATGGTCTTGCTCAATCATTGGCTGATGGCACCTTGAGAAAGGCATGACCTGGGTGCAAAAACCGAGGCAGACATGAAGGAGTTGACACCCCCTAGGCTGGCAATTAGCTGCACTCTTTGGCACTGGATAAAGAGTTCCTTCTTGAAAGGGAGTCTGTGTGGCACATCTCCATGTCTCCAGCAGGATGTGGTGGTGGTCTAGTTTTCTGTGGGACACTTTCATCTTGGATTTAAGAAACTCTAATTCCATTAATTCTGCTAATTATAATGACAGTAAAACAATTTTGTAATAGAAAAGCATACTTATTGATGAGTATTAGCATAACCTAGCAATATTTAAAGAATTGTTCAAGTTTAGATATAACTGGATACTTTCTACCTACACTACCTACACTAAACTTTCATTTCCTACTTAAATTTCATACCTAAACTAAAATTGTCTTTCTCCCCCAACTTTAGGACTTAATAAGTCAAGATTCTTAGGTTTATTCATAACTTCTGAAGACCCCCCCCTCCCCAACTGGATGTTTAACTGATGGTGTTTTTACTTAGCTTTGTTTCTCCCTTCCTTAAAAACTAGAGTAATTCTCTAGATTGTATGCTGTTCTTTCTTCTTTTCCTCTACTGTCTGGTTTTGCAGAGAGTAATTACAGTTGCTAGGTAACGATTGTGGGGTTTTGATCATATTCCATGGTAGCTCACCAGGGACCTCTCAGAGGGGAGTGTAGGAAAATGGGAATTGCCTCTCACTCTATCTAGGAGCCTGCGGGGGAGCTTCTCCCAGGTCATTCTTTCAGCAGACACTTTGCCTCCCTGGCTTCCCCACCCCTTTTAATGAAGATAGCTTATTAAATGCTAATTAATATTTAAGATACAATTTCTTTAATAGAATGTTAAGGTTTGCATTTAAATTTTTTTTTTTTTTACACATAGTTTTAAAGCAGTTGTAACCTTTCTGGGGAAAGAAAGCATTTAAAAGAAATTTCGCATTTTGATTTTTGGATTTGTTTTATTAAAAATGATGATTGCAGAACCTTTGAATTGACGACATACTTGTCGATGGAAAAGTGCTGCACGAGGCAATAGGGAGCAATTCTGAATTTGGGCAGTGCTTAGAAGAATGAAAATAAGTATGAGTTATAACATTTGTTTTTCTTTTAGCACGTGGATGTTTTCCAAGACAATAAAAATAATGACTTTATAGCCAAGGGCAGAATTTGATACCAAGCTGAGAATTATAAATATGGACAGGAATTTTGAAATGGAAATTGAGAATATTAAGGCAACTGGATAGAGCGATGCTGTGCATGTGAGATAATTTCTACCTTTGAACCTGCATTTAGAACTTCTTATCCAGAGGGTATTTATTACAGCATTGGGTTATGTCAGTCTACCTACTATATCCTTTTGATTGTTTTCAATCAACATTCATGTCAAAACAGTTATTTTCCCACTTTTAAATTGCTTTGAAAATGATTGGAGGGGCGCCTGGGTGGCTCAGTTGGTTAAGCATCTGACTCTTGATTTTGGCTCAGGTCATGATCTCACAGTTTGTAGGATCGAGCCCTGCATCAGGCTCTGCACTGAAAGTGTGGAGCCTGCTTGGGATTCTCTCTCTCCCTCCTCCTCTCTCTCTCTGCCCCTCCCTCATCATACTCTCTCAGTCTGTCTCAAAATAAATAAAACTTAAAAATGATTGGACACAAATTGGTTTTATTTCATACAACCCTACTACAAAAGGTGAGATTTTATATATATATATATATTTATATATTTACATATATTTATATATTTATATATATATTTATATATTTATATATATATATATATATATATAATCTACTTGTCTCATAGCTAAGGAAAATAGAACAGATTAAGGTTCTGTGTCAAAGGATTTATAGGAAAATTAAGATTAATCATCATAATTCCCTAGTTTCTATTTATCCAAATAACCACACTGTGTTTTAGAACTCTCATTATATTTTATTTTTTTTTCTAATTCCTATTCAACAACTTCTGTTGCAAATGTGGTTTTTAAATAGTCAATATAATTTTAAGTCTATGATGGAAGTTATTAACTAGTGATGGCTTGCTAGAGAAATACACATTTAACTTATGTTTAAAAAAAGCCTCTATTTGACCTATTTAGAATTTGTGTAAAAATCAAAGCTGTATAAATTCTAATTTTTGCCTCAACTCTAACCTTCACACAATTGTTAATATGATGCATTGAAAATGTATTTTAATCACCTATTCCATAAGTATTGACCCTTAGATACGTAAAACATGCTTTACTTTTCCCACACTTAAAAGAGTGATCTAAATTATGGAATTCTAGACTTTAGAGAAAGGGGAGAAGCTATGAGGGGTTTTGGGGAATTCAGTTTTCAATGTTACCAGAGGGTTTTTGTTTTTGTTTTTGTTTTTGTTTTTGTTTTTATTTTTGAAGGAGAGAGAGAGAGAGCATGAGTGGGGGAGGAGCAGAGAGAGAGAGAGACACAGAATTCTAAGCAGGCTCTAGGCTCTATGCTGTCAGCACAGAGCCCAACGCAGGGCTCGAACTCAAGAACTGTGAGATCATGACCTGAGCCGAAGTCGCACACTCAACTGACTGAGCCACCCAGGCACCCTCATCACTGGAGTTTTTTATTTATCAAAGGAAACTGTTGTGCTCCTCCTAGTATCCTAACAATTACCTTAATGCTGGATTTCTTAAATCAGTTGAAGTTTTGTGAGAAAACATAATCTCCTAGGATACGAAGGAAAGTGAGTAAGCATTTAGCACTGCAGCCATCTTTTCAGAAGGATGATATATGTCATGATAACTTTTATTTTCTAAAGAGCCCTTGATTAATATTTGATCAATGAATGGATTATTAATGATCAGTTTCTTTCTCCATATTTTTCTGCAACTTAAAGACAAAACATAGCTGACTCCTTTCCAGACACCGCTGGCCTATAGACACAGCTGACTTGTGTTAATTTTCTTATTGTTTTGTGAAAAGGAAATGCAGTATTTTCGGCAGGGTAGTGGAAACTTCTTTTTGTTAGTACTTTCTCTGTTCTGCTTTTCTTGTTAGGATCTGTGAGGCACTTCATGAATTGTTAGCTTGTCAGTAAACCAAAAGCCAAGGAGATGTAGATCTTCTTTGAGGGCATGTCTAAAACTTTACATGGGTGGTAAGAGTATTTCAGATGCCCAGTTTATAGCTGAACCTGGATGAATCACAAAACTTCTAGCTTTTCACCCTTGGTGGCCGAGGGCTCCCTTAATTATATATGTGATAATTCTATTTGGGGTTACTAAGACTCTAAGGGAACTGATACAATATGTAAGGGAATGGAACAAATGGAGTTTAACCTGTATTTATTTAAATACTTCTATAATTTGGGGATGAAGCTTTTTTTAAGTGTAAACCACCCTCAAAGAATCCTGTTTTAAAAACTGTTTTCCTCATTAAGTACCTCACAATGAACAAGACTATCTGAAACAAAAATTTTATTTTTATTTTTTTGAAACAACTAATTGAAATGTCTCTGTGGTGGTGCTGTTGCAAGGAGGCTTTTAGTGATTAAAGTGAAAGTTTGTTTGTTTGTTTTTTAGCAACCAGCTTGTTTTTCAAGAACACACAAATAAGGTTTTTGCACACATTATCACTGTCCAGTAAATCACAAGTATGCTTCAACTTTATGTATTTATGAAGTGGTAACTGAGAAATTTTTACTCTAATCTTGGGCACAGAGAAAAATATAAAATCAGGTTTTATAAGACCCTGTAATATATGGTACTTTATTTTTATTTTTTATTTCAGTGTTTGTTTATTTTGAGAGCATGCGTGCATGAGCAGGGGAGGAGCAGAGAGAGAGGGAGAGAGCATCCCAAACAGGCACCACACTGTCAGCTCAGAGCCTGAAATGGGGCTCAGTCTCCTGAACCATGAGCCAAAATCAAGAGTCAGACACTCAACCAACTGAGCTACCCAGATGTCCCATGTAACAAACAATTTTAAATGGTTAGCAGTATGTGTGATATTTTTAAATTAAAATCTTGAAACAAGGACTTATTAACTATTAATATTTGTATTTAGTGACATTTAATAGTATATAGCTTTTGCTTACTGTTTTAGGTGCCAACGTGTTCATTAAATTTAACTTGAACCATAACAAATACAAACCACTTTGGGTTTATCTTAACTTCTCATATCATTTAAGATGTCTCATAAAGTAGATTATATTTTGTGATTATAAGTTCTTTCTTAATATAAAATTGATTGTATAATTCAATTTACATGAAACATGTTGTCTTCATTCAAAAACATTTTCTAATCTCTTTTTCTGCTTAGTAAGATCTCTGTAAATATTTATGAGTTTGCCCTTTAAAACAAAACAAAAAAGAACTTTTAAAATTCAAAGCAAAACGCAACAAAAGAAACAAATTAGGAAAGTATTTTTTTTCTTGGCAAGAGATCTTTTTGTGAATATTTGGCTTAGGACGCAATTGAAAGTTGCGACATTTTATTCTTCTGGGGCAAGGGCTTCCCTCTTCCTTCCCTGCAAAGTAATTCTGGGTGCTGGTTGTTCTCTATTTTTATGCAATGGTGACAGCACATCTTTATGTTGACCAGTTATTGACAGAAAACATCTTTTAGGTAAACAGTGACAGTTGTGCTTCTCCATTCTGTCTCCATTCTGTACATTTTATCTGCCACAGCAATGTCTTTGGTACTGTCTTCCAAATTTCCTATATACCTTTTACTTTGTCCCACTTCGGTCCTGAGAGTGTTAACTGTTACCCTCTTGCCAGATGTGTTTCTTCCATGAAATTCCAGAGGTAGAGGAATTCTTAACCAGTATCCACTTGTCCTATCAACCCTTCAAGATCCTAATTCTCACATAACTGGATAGTCCCAGTGTCTTTTTATACATGGCCCTGTGATATACTATCCCCTTTGGAAACCTCAACGTAATCAATATCTCTGATAAACTGATGTGTTAGCTTTGCATTGCATTGAGTCTAGAAATTATTTGGAGTTTTATTGACCTGTTTAGTCACATTGACCTTTTGAAGGTATAGGTACAAAGTGCATGCTCAGGAGGAAAGGGAATTACTAAGAAGGAAAGACCACCTGAAACATTTTTGGTTTTTACATTGTGCTTGTGTAAGTTAGCATGAAAGACCAGGAACGTTAGGTTGTTGGCTAAAATAAGACCTACTCATTTAGGGTGGGGAACCTAAAATTGTTATGATGTTTAAGAATATACATAGACATTTACCATTTATAAAAGATTTTCAACTTCATGAGGAAATTTCCCTGCTAATGGAGTTATGAAGCATTAGAGTAGCTTTAGGAAGAAGAGTTCCCTGTAAGTGGGATTGTAGAATAGATAGGATTTTCACCTTTCTGGAGCTTCCTGAGCACATGCAAAGGTATGGGGTAGAAAATTCTTTTAGACTTTTGTCATATTTTTTTATTGATAATAATCTATAGAAAATGAATATTACTGTAACCATTTTGAGCAGTCTCAGCTCAATGGGCTACAAATGTGGATTTTTTCTGCCTATTACTATTGGAGTCAACTCTCATTGTGTTTTCTGTTATGTGGTAGGCTCCTCTAATAATATTCCAGTTTGATTCCATGAAGTTTTCAATGTCGGGACCTGAAACATTACAGACTCTTATAACTACTTACTGTACTTGAGAGCTTCCTTCTCCCACTCTGCCCCAGCCAGTGGTCCTGATTTGGGTACCTCTTCCTCTACCTTCAAAGTAGCCCATTGAGCTTCAAAACGTGACAATCTGATGTACCCTCTAGGATCCTGCGGCTGGGATATGGACACATGCCAGCTATCTGTGGCCGCTCAACATTAGAGAAAGTAGTAACTTTTTTCCTAACAATGTGCTACATATGCTATAATGCATGCACTATTTGACTTGGAAGAGATCTCAATCAGCATTTCACCCTTATAGTACTCTAAGATCAGGTAGGCACTGGAGAAGAGAGAATGACTTTATATTAGAAATCAGTCACTTTTAGGAAAGTATAGGAAAGACAGTTAAATAATTTATTCCAATATGCCCCCTTACTCCCTCTTCCAGTCTTTCTCTGAAGTGATTGCTTTAATTTCTAGTTGAGTACTGCTTCCCAGATCTTACTTAATTTTTGTCTTGTGCTCTATTGAATCCTGCTTTTGCCAGTCTCTACAAGATATGCAAGATCAGGTTTAAGTAAGTAGGCTCTATAGAAATGGTCACAGATTTTTAAATTATCCATTCTAAGCCAAATTAGTCTATTTATAGCTGTCCGATCTTAGGTTTGCAAAGACTTATTAAAATCTGGGAAGTATTAGTAACTCTATGTGTCAGGTATTGCAGATGATGTAGGACTCGTGAAGGATGAAGATACCTTTATTCATTTTAATGCATTTTCTTCCCCTGAGTAAATACTTGAGATGATTCATTGGAGGAATATTTACATGTACGTGAATCTTATCTTACTGGGGACAAGTTGTATTGACAGCTCAAAACACACAGTGTTTTCTGTATGGAGAATGCATTTTTCCTCTGTTCTTTATTATTACCTGTGGCAGGAGGGCAAGAAAGGTGGATGACTTAAGGTTAGAATTCAGAAACCCAGTTCTAGAGACAAGTTTTATCTAGAGAAATTAAGTAGCCCAAGGTATAGCAAAGGAGCTCACTGAACAAGTCTGTGGAAGTCTAGGACTAGAAGGCTGAGCAAAAAAAAATTAAATGTGGGGTCTTCATCTAGAAGTAGGATAGGAAGATGGCCAATTTGAGATGTTGTCATGTGGTAGGAGATCTGCCAGGATGGTCTCGCTCTAGAGAACATTTAAGCTGCACACAAAGTTCACTTTTATAAGGTGACCTAGGTAACAGCCCTGTTAGTTGGAGTCACCATGAAAGGGACATCAAAGCCAAATTGCAGTAGGCCGGCGAGTGAGTGAGGAGTACTGGTTCTGGGCTTAAACATAGGCCAAGGTGAGCCTTAATCATGATGCTTCCCGGGTCTGGTGGATAGGTAGAGAGAGCTTAGACTGGCCTAGCAGTTCAAGTCTGTGAAAGGCGGCCTAATTCCCATCCTGACTGATATCTTGGACTCCGGGTGGTAATATTATTCCTGTGCTTCTCAGAATGGCCCTCAAACTAGATTAGGCTCATGGAGAAATCTGAATGAGGGGTACTAGGGAAGGCAAAAGTGGGAAAACAAGAGTTGCATTACAAAGATGAAATTATCTTCTTAGGTTTTGGTTTCAAGGACTATAGCTTCAGGATAGAATTTTCAGGATAATTTTGTAAACGTCTGAAATTGACGAATGTGGTGAAAGCTTAACTGGCTATATGGTGTAAGTTTAAACATTTTATTTCCTCAGGAGAAAACACAATTGAAAATTCAGGTAGACACTCCTGGATAATTTTCAGAAAAGTGTTAGAGGACAGTGGAAGGTCAATAATTTAAAGCAGTTAATCTGGTAGAAGGTCCTGACCTAGAAATATAGTTGAAAAAAGTGACACAATATTTCCTTATTGGCAAGTAAGTTAGTGATTATTTTTAGCTTACTTTCATTTCATCTTGGTTAATTTTTGGCTATACATTGATGTGTTAGAAAAATTTCCCCACAACGCAGCAGTATCTGTGTTCATCTATGCTGGGAGCATCATGGGCATGTTAAAACTTTCTCCTGTTTTGTTAAGTAACTAGATAAAATCCATCTAGAGTGTTGTTCCACTCTAGAGTGTTCTTTATTCAAAGAAGATGGATTTTTTTCTTTAAAAACAAACTGTATAGACTTAAAGCTTTTAATTATTTTAGGAGGTTTGCAATAGCTACAATTTCATGCCATTATTTGAATGACCCTCCTCCCACTGTAGCCCCCCTATCCCCCCAGCCCCCAACAAAGATCCTCCTTTATTTTCTATTTACTTCACTGGGCTGCTGTGAAAACTGCTTAATATCATTAGGAAATTCCTACTTGTGATGATGGAGTCTTTGAAGTTTTACAATACTGTGCTAAATTCTAAAGAGAAATGGAAATAAATGTATATTTGCCATGAAGATAATTAAAAAGGGCAGACTAACATTAAACTCTGTTTCCCTAACCAATAATTATCTTCTAAATTTAAAGAATAATTAATTTTATACCAACTCAGTTATCAGGGAAGAGCAGGAATGAGGATTCAGAGATGTTTTGTAAAATAGTGCTGGGGCGCCTGGATGGCTGAGTGGTTTAAGCATCTGACTCTTGGTTTCAGCTCAGGTCATGATCTCACGGTGTGTGAGTTTGAGCCCAAGCAAGCTAAGCACTATCAGTGCTGCACTGATAGTGCTTAGCTTGCTTGGGATTCTCTTTCTCTCCCTCTCTCTGCCTCTCCCCTGCTCATGCTTTATCTCTGTCTCTCAAAATAAAAAAAAAAAAACCCACGTATTGATTTGATTTTTTATTTTAAAGTAGTGCTGAATAGTGGTTGGGGTGATAGAAGAGAAGTCTCTTTAGCTGGGTGGAAAAATAAGGTTAAAAACTATATTGGCTGATTTTTTTTTTTTTTACTAGGTTAATTCAGTACTAGATGAAAGTAAGATTCAAAGTAAGTTTTTGGAAAACTAGAAAAATTGGCATCAGTCTTTAAAAACAATTGCTGTTAGAGGGAACTACAGTAGAATTTTAATCTAAGAGTCAACTTAATTCACTAGAAAACTTTTTTTCTGTGGATGTATTAACTCAAGTGCTCAATACATGTTCGGTCAATTTAAAATTGAGAAATTAAAAATTATGGTTATTTTTTAGAGTCTTCTGCCAAATACCTCTAGATTATGTTGATTAGAGTATAGAATTAAAAAAAAAGTTTTTTTATGTTTATTTCTGAGAGAGAGAGAGGCAGAGGCAGAGTTTGAGTAGTGGAGGGGCAGAAAGAGAGGGAGATGCAGAATCCAAAGCAGGCTCCAGGCTCTGAGCTGTCAGCACGGAGCCTGACATGGGGCTCGAACTTGTGAACTGTGAAATCATGACCTGAGCTGAAGTCGGACACTCAACCGACTGAGCCATCCAGGTGCCCCAGAGTATAGAATTTCAAATGACCTCTTACTGTTTATTTATTTTTCTTGTTTTCTCTCTCCCTAACCCAATTATTTAATTTTTCCAATAGGTAGTATTTTCACATGTTCACAATTCAGAAAATAATAAAGGGAATTGAGAGAAACACTTGGCCTCTTATTCCTGAATCCCAGTCACTGCTCCTCTTTCCACAGACAACTAGTGTATTTCCATTCAGAAATATTTTGTGTGTAATAAACACCCATATATTCATTTGTCCTCATTTTTTTTAATGTCAGGATTCTATAGTGTTTTTAAGCTTAAAAGATTTTGGAGACCTTCCCATAGAAAAGCACCTTTATTAATTCTATGGCTGTATTTTATTCCATTATATAAACATACCATATTTGGCCAGTTTCTAATATCTGCACATGTAGATTACTTACAAACTTTTGCTATTACACAACACATAGCAAATAATCTTGTGCAATCATTTTTTCCTGTGTGTGTATATCTGTGAGATAAACTCTTAGATGAGCAATTCCTGGTTTAAAGGGTATGTGCGCTGTAATTCGGATGCATATTGCCTATTGATGTACAAATTTACATTCCTATCTACACCGTATAAAAGTAACTGTTTGAGATTGTGTCTCAAATCATTGAGGAAATGATACATTTTTCAGTAAATGGTGTTGAGAAAACTGGGAAACTGGATGAAAAAAATAAAATTGGATCTGTACATAATACCTTCTGCTAGGAGTATATTCTAATTGGGTCAAAATTAATATATAAAAAAGTCATAAAAGAAACCACAGAAAAGACTAATGAGGTCAACCATAGAGGGAAAAAATTCTTCATGGGGAAAATTACTATAAGCACAGTCAACAAAAGGCAAATACTAAATTGGAAGAAAATATAACTTGAAGAAAAAGAGCTAATTTCCTTAAAATACGAATGCTCATGAAACAATAAACAGTAGAACAATTGAAAAAAAATGAGCCTGGAGTTCACAGAAGAGGAAATGATGCTCAACTTTTAGCTTCTACTGATTCTTCTTTGTTCATATAAGCGCTGCTTATTTGTGTACATTAGTAGTGTATCCTACAACTTTACTAATTTCCCATAACATTTGTGGTAGTTCCTCAGTTATGGTAGTTTCATTGTTTTCGAACCTGAATCTCTCAGGTTCTCAAATTATCCAGTCATATCACCCACACATAGTAACCTTTTTACTTTTCTCTGATTTTTACATCTATGCTTTTATTCCCCACTTCTTAATTTCATCGGGCAGTGGTGAGAGTGATCTTGTTTCTGCCTTTAGTTGGAAAGTCATCTGCTATCTTCATTAGATATGGTGCTGATTTGGAGGTTGAGATATGAAATCTTTCCATTACTATCTTATTGAGATTTTTAAAACTTAATGACATTGAATATTATCAAATGCCTTTCCAGAATCTGTGACGATAATTTTTTTCCCCCTAGTATCTAATGTTGAAACATTCTTTCATTCCCCTGGCTTGTGGTTTCATTTAATGTGATGCTGGATTTTGTTTCCTATTTTCAATTTTTTCTCAATATTCGTATGTGATATTGGCCTATAGTTTGTGTGTACATCCTTTGTTGGGTTTTTACATCAAAGTTATATCCATATCCTAATACATGAGTGGTTTTTTTTTTTTATCTTTTATTTACTTTTTATTTTACTATGCTCTGGAAAAGCTTACATGGCTTGGAATTATTGGCTTTTTAGTAGATTCATAGACTACCCCAGTGAAACCATGTGAAAATTAGCTCTAAAGTTTTCTCTTTTTCTCCATTGGTAATTTGTTTAGATTTACTGTCTTCTGGAGGCACTTATTTTTTCAGAAAATACTCAATTTCTTGCAGGTTTAAAAATATATTTGCAGCCACAACAATCTATCACTTCACACCCCCTTAGGGTGGCTTGTATCAACAAAACAGAGTAGGAAGTGTTAGAATGTGGAGAAATTGATACCCTGTGCAGTTTTGAACAGTTCCTTGATTTTCTAAATCCTTTATTCCTGCCTTTTTCTCTGCCTAGTAAGCTCTTCTCCCTTTTCTTTGCCTGCTCGATTCCTATGAAATCTTTAAGACTTGGCTTAAACTGTTGTTCCCTCCGGGAAACCTATCATCCGTACCTGCCCTTGCTGCTTTTCTGATTTCCCAATACTCCAGCATTACTTGCTATTAATGGACTTACCACTTTGTACTGTAACAATTACTTTGTTGCCAGAGGCTCCTCGAAGGCTAAATTCATATTGGGTATAACTTTTTTAGAAAGTTCTTAATAAACTTTATTGACATAAACTCAGCAGACTTTTCTTTCTTATCCCCTTAAACTTAGGGCAAGGATGCTACTCAGTTATGACTACTTTTATCAATTTCTTGATTACTTTGTGAGTGCCACTTGAGGTTGTGTACTCACTACATTTTGTACTATTTCAGAGCTCCATGCTCCAGCGTAGTGGTCCCCACACTCATAGATTACATATAATAAACATATAAATATAATCTATATTATATTACATATAATACATATAAATGCAATTATATAATAAATATAGCTTCTGCTTTAAAAAATTTTGATGTTTCCTCTATGTAACAAAATGTGAACTTTGTATCTTTATTTCTGGACAATACCTGATTTGACCTGATTTTCCAGCCTTCTTTCCAAAGGTTTTCTCCTCATCAGTTGTGTATCTCCATGTACCCTAAACTATTTAACTGTTTTTGTTAATGAATCCTGAACATCCTTACACTGCCCTATGTTTGTAGGAGCCTTTTGCTCTTCTTGGGATGCCATTTCAGTCATCAGTACTGACCAGTATGCTATCTATAGATCAAGCTCCAATCCCAACATTATTGATCAATAAAGGTAGTAAATGTCCCCCCTTGCCCTCAGTCCCTGATGTGCCATGGATGCTTCCTTCTTGGTTCTTCTAATTTGCTCTTTTCTGAACATACACAGGGCTTTGTATTACTCATATTGCATTTCATTTCATCTTGTATTATTACAGTTCATCAAAAATGTCAATGTATCCTTTTGAATTGCTAATTTCTTGTGAGCAGAAATTACATCATTTTTTTCCACGTACCACAAAAAGAATCAGTAAACATTGGTTATATCAATGAATAAAAGTGACTAAGAACTTTCTATTTTAGAGTTCTCTCCTGTATTTTTTTGTTACCAACCTGAAGACAAAGTAGATTCTTTAACATAATATTTCCTTGTTTTCATTGATGCACGATCTCCTGTGAGAGGGGGTGGCTTGAACTCAAGTGGATGAGTGTTCTTTTAAGGAAGGAATTGTATTCTTTCAAACTACATAATCCCTTAGTACATCTAGACTTTCTGATTTTTATAGTTTTCAAGTATTATACATATGATTATTTGTTCTTTAGTCAGGTCAAACTGTAGATTTTAGATACAAAAGGGGTCTTCATTCTGGATTTTTTATTTAACATTTCTCTTAAGGTCTGTATCATCTGTTCCAAAAAATGTACTCAACTTGTTTATTAGAAAGCACTTCAGTATTGAACTTTGCTTGTGGACTAAAGTTATAAAATAGTCTGGAGAATGTGGGCAAGGAAATTTCTTCATTGTCGTTGTTACTCTAACTATGAGAATAGGATGTTTCCTGGAATTTGAAAAACGTAAGCCATAGATCCTATGGCTTGGTTAGTAACTTTGAGATCCTTACATTTATGAGTAGTCACAGTTAGCCAATGTGCATGTCTTTCTTTACAGTTTGCCTAATTTCATTTGAGGGAAAAATTTTTTTCTATGGGATCAGTGATGAAATCAAAACATGTTCTTGGATAGATGGAGCACTTCTCTTGGACTACTCTTTTCTGTTGTTGGAACTGTTAGTGAGGAAATAATTCCAGGTAAAACACTAAGGGATTGTTTATCCATTCTATTTATTTAAAATGACTTAAGTTTCCATTAGATCAATATACTAGATCTTTTTGAGTTAAACACTGTAACATTGATTCCAACATTAAAATCAAAGCAGTCTTACAGACAAAATCTTCCTGGGCCTGAAAGGCTTTCTGGAATCTTCTCTAGGAAAAATAAAATAAGCTAATTGTCTTATAAATAATTATTTAATTCAATTCTTACAATGTTCCTATGAAGTAGTTACTGTAAACATCTATGAAGTAGTTACTATAAACATCATTTGAAAGAAATAAAAAAACTGAAACCCAGATAAGTTGCCTGAGCTACTAAATGGGATTGTCAGAAATCAAATCCTTTCTGATTTCAGAAAGTTAAGCTCTTTGCTGGTAAAGTAACTTTTTCTTCTAGTTTTGTGATATTTTAAGCTTCTCTCCATGACAATACTAAGACGATGCATATTCTCTGCTGTTGCTGTAGGAAATTGCCCCAAAGTTAATGCTTTAAATAACACAAACTTAATATCTCAGAAATCCAGCATGGGTCTCACTGGGTGAATGATAAATCATTCTCACTGGGTGACTGGTAAATCAAGGTGTCCCCACAACTGCATTTCTTTCCAGAGGTTCTGAGTGAGAATGATATACATACAGAAAAGCAAACATGTCGTAAGTATACAGCTTGATGAATTTTCACAAACTGAGCTCATTGTAACAATCACTCAGATCAAACCATAATGACTGTTTTTTTGTGGTCAGCTTTGTTGTGTTTAATTCACACATGATAAAATTCATCAATTTTAAGCATCCAATTTGGTGAGTTTTGACAAAGCATACAGTCATCTAACCACCACCACAGTCACGATACAGAACATTTCCATCATCCCCAGAAGTTCCCTCATGCCCTTTTGCAGTCAGTCATTCCCCATATCCCCTGAAGCTACTGGTCTATGTTTTTGCCTTTTCTAGAATTTCATATATAATTACTATATGATTATGCAGGCTTTTGTGCTTAGCTTCTTTTAGCATAATGCTTCTGATAGTCATCCATCTTTTTGCATGTATCCATAGTGATCTGCCACAATTCTTCACCAGTTCAGAAACACTGGGTTGAGTCTTTCTAGTATTTGGTTATTATGAATAAAGTTGCTTTGAACATTCCCATGGAAATTATGTGGACATTGTGGACATACAGGTTTATATTCCTCTTGGGTAAAGATCTAGCAGTGAAATTGTTCAGTCATGTGGCAGGAATACGTTTAACCTTAAGGAGCCACCAAACTGTTTTCTGTAGTGGTTGTACTATTTTGCATTATCACCAACAATGCATCAGCATTTCAGTGACTTTCCCGATTCTTGACAGCATTAGGCATTATCAGTCTTGTTAATTTTAGCCATTGCAGTGGGTGTGTAGTGTCTCATTGTGTTTTTGTTTTTTCATTTTCCTAACAATGAATAACCTTGTTAAGGATCTTTCCCAGTGATTATTTGTCATCAATATATCATTTTGGTAAATTCTAATTTCAAAATATTTTTGCCCATATTTTTTTAGTTGATATGTCTTTTTCAGTTGAAAGAGGTCTTTAGTCTTCTGGATACAACAAGTCTATTGTCTGGTATATATTTTTTGAAGAAGGAGTTAATTTTGAAATTCAGTTTATCAGGTCTTGTTTACAGTTTGTGTTATTTTGTCCTACATAAGAAAACTTAGTCTAACCATAAGGTCACTAAGATTTTGCCTTCTATTTTCTTTTTGGATGTTTCATATTTTTAACTTTCAGGTGTATAATCATTTTGAGGTTTTTTTTTTTTTTTTTTTTTTTTTTTTTTTTTAGTATGTTGTAAGGTAAAGTTATTTTCTCTTCTCTCCACCTTTCCTCTCTTTTTTTCAGATACTAAATTCTGCCAGCACCATTCTTTGAAAAAATTAGCTTTTCTTAGTTGGGTTGCCTTGGCAACTTTGTCAAAATCAATTGACCATGTTTGTATGGGTCTATTTCTCATCTCTGTATTTTATTAATTTATGTCAGTTTTTATGTAAATATCACACTTTCATTGGTAACTGTAGCTTTTTAGGGAGTTTAGGTAAGTCTTCTAGACTTTACTTTTTCCACATTGTTTTAGCTCTTGTGTGTGTGTGTGTGTTTCCTTATAATCTTTGATTCAGCATGACATTTTCTACATAGAGACCTGTTGAAATTTTGTTTGCAATGCCTTTAATTTGAAGCTCAAATAGGGGAGAACTGAAATACTGGCAATCATGAGCATGATGTCTGTTTATCTGGGCCATCTTTAACTTATCTCAGTAATGTGTACAGCTTTTGTGCATACACACTGTGTTAAAATGTATCCCTAAGTAGATCATATTCTCAATGCTTTTGGCAATATTTTTAAAATTTCACTTGTTTTAATACATAGAAATATAGTTACTTTTTGGTAGCTTGACCTTTTAGCCTATGGCCTTGCTATATGAATTTATTCTAATATCTATTTTGTAGTTTCCTAGGCGTTTCTGTGTTAGGTGTTTGGCAAACCATAGCCTATGGGCCAAATCCAGCCCACCATTATTTTTGTTAAGCAAAGTTTTATTGGAACATAGCCATAACCATTTATTTACGTAAGTGTCTGGAGTGTTAGAGTTCTGGCTACAGTAATGGTATTGAATAGTCACAACATAAATCTATGGCCTATAAAGCTGTGCTTACTATCTTAACATATTCATTCATTGAGATTCTATGGATTGAGGCATGGATTCTTGGGGACCCACTTTTAGAATTCTGGCTACTAGAGATACATCTGTGTTTAAATCTACTGTCTTGTTGTTTGCTTTCTAGTTGTCATATCTTTGTGTGTGAGCATGCATGTGTGTACACATACTTGGGTGTATTTAATAGACTTTATTTTTTATAGCAATTTTAGGTTCAGAGCAAAATTGAGTTGAATATATAGAGATTTCCCCTATCTTCTCCCACAAATGCATAGCCTTCCCCATTATCCACACCCCTCACCAGAGTAATATATTTGTTACAAATCATGAAAGTACATTGACACATCACTATCACTCAGGGTTCATAGTTTACATTAGGGTTCACCCTTGGTGTGTTATGATTCACATTTAGTGCTTGCTTGAGGATTTGCGGTATGCATCTTTAACTTATCACAGTCTACCTTTTAAAAAATACAGTACTTTGTATAGAGCATGAGAGCCTAAAATTCATAGAACATGAACTGTTCTGATGTTTGGGGCTGGATCTTACATTCTCTTTTTCTGTTTTGTTGTGGAAAATTGAGTTACTTGGAATCATTTTGATTATTTTCAAGGCTTGCTTTTAATATTTGCCAGAACATATTTATCTAGAACAGCCTTTAAAGTATAACTTGATTCTATCTGAATCAAATACTGTATTTCTTTTTGTGATTTCTTTCTTTCTGGACTTCTATTGAGATATTTTTCTGTTGTGTTCAAATCACTAATCCAGTTTTCTGTTGTTTCTAGTCTGCTAAGTCTATATATTCTTCAGTTCAGATAATGTATTTTATATTTCCAGAATGTCTGTTTTAATCTTTATATAGATTTTAATCCATTCTGCCCATTTTTCCCTCTTAAGTATATTCATCATAGTTATCTTGGATACTTCCTCTGTTAACTTTATTACTTGACTCATTTGTTTCGGATTATATTATTTTATCCCGATTATTGGACTTTTTTTTTTTTTTACTGATTTTTAACATGTTTAGTAATTTTTGATTGTATAACTAACATTGTGTACATGTTGTATACGCTGTGAATTCTGTTCTGAAGTGTGCTAAATTTTGTACTAAATTTTGTACTAATAGGGAGTAAAATTACTTGTGGATCACCTACATTTTACCAAGGTATGTTAAGCTTTGTGAGGGCAAGTCTTCAGTTTTGCTCATGCCCTTTCTACAAAGGGAGAGATTTTTATTCCACATTCTAGGAGGTGGCATTTTGGGATCTCAAATTGATGCCCCAGTCTCTAAATCCTGGACCCCATACCTTGTGGCCTTGGAAATCTCTGCTCTGCTCTCCAGCATCCAGTGGTTATCTTGGCTAGTTTCCAAATCTTTGCCCTTTATATGTACATCTTACAAATTGACTGAAGACCTGAGGGGAAGTTTTAGACAAATTATTAGGACTCCTTGTCTGTAGTGTTTTGTTGTTGTTGTTTGTTTTGTTTTTTTCTCCACTCAGGGACCCAGCTACTCTGCTTTAGTTTTCTTGGCTGCCCAGAACACTGATTTCTGTTTCTGTTGTCCAACAGGACTATTATCTTTACTTAGGCTTTATTTCCCTGAGCTGTGGTTTGGAAAATGCCCCTAGGAGGAAATCTGGGGTTTATGTGACGTTTATTTTGTTTGCCTCTTTTCTCTCAAGGACCATAGCCCTGCATTGGCTGCTGTCCAGTGCCTGCAAACAGTTGTTATATATGTTTTGTCTGGATTTCATACTTGTTTATAGCAAGAAGTTAAGTCCAATAATAGCTACTCCATCATGGATGAAACTAGAACATGCCCATATTACTATTTTTCTTTTTGTACAATTTCTTGCTTTCAAAACACCTTTCTTCTACATCTCCACAATTAGGATCTAATCAGGTTTTGCCTTTCCTTCCTTTCAAATTTTGACCAGCTGTAAATGCTTTCTCTATGTCCATAGGTTTAGCTTCTGAGGCTACCTACACTTTTGGCAAGTAGGAAGTATGAGAGATCCTTCAACAAAGAATCTCCATTGCCATGGAATAGAATTTACTTGTGTTCTTATAAACTTTTAACCATTTCAAGCTTTTATTTCTCCTATTTACTAGTATTCCTCCTTATTAATCTGCTGGCTTTCACTGGCCATGATTAAGTCACTTGCTTTCTGGTTCTTACTTGATTCCCTAGCTGTCAGACATTTTGGTATTAATCACCAACTGCATCTTGTACAGAAAATACTTCATCTAAGGCTCCCTCCCATCTCTTTTGTTGTACCCTATAGTGACTCCTGCTCTAAGGTCAACAGAAAATAATTAAGTAGGAATTCATGCTACAGATCACACTTTTATCAAAATAGATTTTCTTTGGGAAATATTTGTCTTAGGCAGTTTGGGCTATTACAACAAACACTGCAGACTGGATGGCTTAAACAACAAATATTGTGTCCACTTAGAGCCTGAGAATTCAAGATCTGTACTGGCAGATTCAGTGTCTGGTGAGAGCTCTCTAACTGGTTTGCAGATAGCCATCTTCTTGCTGTGTCGTGACATGATAGAAAGCTATTATCTTGCGTGTCTTCTTACAAGGGTACTAATCTTATTCATGAGTTTCTCCATCTTCATGACCTAATTACCTCCCCCTGAAGGCCCCACCTCCAAATACCATCACACTGGGGATTAGGACTTCAACATATGAATTTAGCGTGATGGGGAAAAGGACACAAACATTCAGTTCATCGCAGTATTTAACTATCTTTGTGCCTTGGTTCTGGGTGTACAGTTCTATATTTATACTAGCAAATTATATGGATGAGTCTTTAAAAGCCATCTAAACTACCTGGTTAGTTATTTAATTAACATCTAACTACCTGATGTTAGTTGCTAATATTTAGGAGAATCTGTAAGGATGTATGTAATTAGGATAATAAACTGTTGTTTCCTTTTTTTGTGTGATAATGGATGGATGAGGGAAGATTATGGCCATTTGCTGTGTCACAGGAGAAATAAAACTGATAGGAGACATACTTACTCAGCTACAACTATAAAATAACAGATTGCTTTAAACATTTAGTCTTTAGGCCTGTGTCTCTGCAATTTTTCTATTTTATTAAGTCTTCATAAGTAAACATAAATATGGAAAAGTTTGCAAATTTAAAAAATGACAAGAATTAAGGGGCAGAATAGCCATTCAAAAATGATGGGTCAGGGATATTAAATGTGGAACTTTTTATTAACTCAAAACAGCGTTCAGTTTAGCATTTACTTCATCTTTATGTATTTTTCCCCTATAGCATTATAGGAGATCATGGATTCAAACCTAATTTGGCTATGCATTTAAATTGTGTTTCTTCCGTCAACTTAAACAATAAAGGTTTGAGTCCTATAACTTCTGTCACTTTATTGGACACTTTCAATACAGTTGCAGAGGTATGTATTTGAGGGAAAAATCAGAATGTATCTTCTGAAATACAATATGGTTACATTGCTAATTTTTTATGTTAAGTCAAGCAGTGTCTTTTCTTACTTTGTTTGATTTTTGAACACGTACTTGAACTTGTTAGAGTTTAGATGTATGTTTAAAGATCCTGCCCTGGCCAGAATACGAAGCTATTTTGTCTACTTCTCTATTGTATTTATTTTCTTTGTATAATACGATGGTCATATTTGTGAACTATAATTCCAAATGTCCCACCAATGTGTTCTTAGGAGTTTATTTTACATTAGAAACAAAAATAAATCTCTTTAATTTGGAGCTATACATCTCTCTCTCTTTTTTTAAAGCATATATGGATTGAAGCTCAACTGAAGTCTTTATGTTGTCATTTAAAAATTTGTTAATTACAAATTTCCTTCAGTTAGAATTGTCCCTACCTCCACAGCCCTACTTTATTTGCTTTAAAGGAGTAGAAATATTTGTTTTTAGAAGATGCGTTAATTTTCTGTAACCAAGTAACACAAAGTAGGTGGTCTAAAAAAAAGAAATCTGTTAGTTCTGGGAGCTAGAAGTCTGAGATCAAGGTATTTGAGGATTGGTTTTTTTTTCTGAGAGCTGTCAGAATGTTTCATGCCTCTTTTCTAGTGTCTGGTAGTTTTCTAGTAATCTTGGGCTTTCCTTGGCTTTTAGAAGCATCACCCACTATGACAGGTGTCCTATTGGATTAGAGCCACTTTAGTAATCTCACTTGAACTTGATTACCTCTATAAAGACCGTATTTCCAAATAATGTTACATTCTCAGGTAATGGGCATTAAGACTTCATGTGAAGTTTGGTAGAACACAATCCAACCAATAATGGAAGGAATTTCAGAATATTGTTAATGACAGTATGGGTCTTTGAGAAGTTTTCATTCATTTTTTCAGCTATCAGGACAGCATTTTGTAAAGAAAATTTTGTAATGCTCTGTTATTGAAGATCTATTGCCCCATCCAAAAGCTAAATTCAGGATGGTAGGGATAATACCTGTTTTCTCTGTTTTGTTTCCAGGATCTAACAAAGTTCTCATAAGCCCAATAAAAATTTGCTCAGTAAACAAAACAATTTTTTAAAAGCACAAAGGGGGGGCGCCTGGGTGGCGCAGTCGGTTAAGCGTCCGACTTCAGCCAGGTCACGATCTCGCGGTCCGTGAGTTCGAGCCCCGCATCAGGCTCCAGGCTGATGGCTCGGAGCCTGGAGCCTGTTTCCGATTCTGTGTCTCCCTCTCTCTCTGCCCCTCCCCTGTTCATGCTCTGTCTCTCTCTGTCCCAAAAATAAATAAAAACGTTGAAAAAAAAATAAAAAAAAAAATAAATAAAAGCACAAAGGGACTATAAGAATGGAGTAAACTTATAAAATGTGAACTGCCATAGAATGATTTGAAAAAAATGGGTTGTTCTCTGCCATGGTTAAAAATTTTATTGACCAATTTTAATCGTCTAAAGTTTTGACTAATTTTAATCTTTGAAAGAGCAATTCTGACTGTTCAGTGAAACACTAAAGTATGTCTTGGAATACATTTATACAGATTTCAATGAGTAAGAGAAA
This sequence comes from Acinonyx jubatus, assembly GCF_027475565.1. Lineage (NCBI taxonomy): Eukaryota > Metazoa > Chordata > Mammalia > Carnivora > Felidae > Acinonyx > Acinonyx jubatus. The sequence goes on along the minus strand of NC_069380.1, from coordinate 201,168,401 downwards.
GGAAAAGGAAAACCATTGTACAAACATACACATACATGCATGTTTACGCAGATTGTAGGAAGTCTTGGTCACTGGACCTGTTTGGGTGTATGGACTGATTCAGATGTTTTGTACTGCTCTGGCTGGAACATTCCTTTCAGAAGACCACCTGCCTGCTTTGTCCTGGGATCTCCTTGTCTATGCTTTCAGATTGCAGGAGGGAAGGGGTTCATGAGGTGTCTCCAGTCTGGTCCCTATCATTGCTGCCACCGTGGTTGAAGCAGGAACAGTGACTGGAGGAACCAGGCCTAAATTAGGAGTTAGACAAGCACATGGAGGTTATTAGGCACATGTACCAGGAGGTAGGGCTGGGAGTCCTGATCCCTAATTCTGACGCATAGTGGCCACTTGCTTGCACGTGCATGTATATATGTCACCTCTGTGTAAATCTTAGAATGTGCCTGAAAATTGGGCCTTTAAAAATTAACCTCCTCCTCCTATCTATCTTTGAGAGAAATGAAACTTTACTTTTTTTTTTTTTTTTAGGGAAGAACCTCCGACCTCAACAAATTATTGGCCAAAAAAAAAAAAAAAAGATGTTATGAATATGTGGATGCAGAGAGGATGGTCTTCAGTTGAAATTATGTTTTTTGTTTTTTCTTTTTTTTTTATTAATTTTTTTTTCAACGTTTATTTATTTTTGGGACAGAGAGAGACAGAGCATGAACGGGGAGGGCAGAGAGAGAGGGAGACACAGAATCGGAAACAGGCTCCAGGCTCTGAGCCATCAGCCCAGAGCCTGACGCGGGGCTCGAACTCACGGACCGCGAGATCGTGACCTGGCTGAAGTCGGACGCTTAACCGACTGCGCCACCCAGGCGCCCCAGTTGAAATTATGTTAAATATGCCTCAGGCTTGACCTATGGACTGTTTGTGAACAGTCTGGAAGTCTCGGGGTTGTGGCTCCAAACCTAGATTCTTGTGGCTCCAAGAATCTAGTAATTTTTTTTTTAAGTTTATTTATTTTGAGAGAGTGAGAGAGAATGAGAGTGAGAGTGAACGGGAGCGTGTGAGAGGGGGAGGGGAAAGAGAATGAAGGAGAGAGAGAATCCCAAGCAGGCTCTGCAGTGTCAGCGTGGAGCCCAACTCGGGACTGAAACTCATGACCTGAGCTGAAATCAAGAGTTGGACTGTTAACCAACTGAGCCTCCCAGGCACCCCAGGGAATCTAGTAATTCTTTTTTTTTTTTTTTAACATTTTATTTATTTTTGAGACAGGGATAGAGAGAGCATGAACAGGGGAGGGTCAGAGAGAGGGAGACACAGAATCGGAAAGAGGCTCCAGGCTCTGAGCGGTCAGCCCAGAGCCCGACGTGGGGCTCGAACTCACGGACCGCGAGATCATGACCTGAGCCGAAGTCGGCCGCTTAACTGACTGAGCCACCCAGGCGCCCCAAGGGAATCTAGTGATTCTTGATGACACTGGGTTGTTTTTCTGTTTCATTGAGTAGTAGTGAGCTCTAGTAGTAACAAACAAGTTGTTTGGTCTGTGAGGCCTAAGCAACATAGAGCAGAAAGATGGATGCAGACACTCAAAGCTCGATATTGTGTAATGCTGTGGTCCTTATGTTTACGGGAAGCTCAAAAACATATACAGAATCTTTTTTTTTTTTTTTTTTTAAGGTGGGGATCTGGGTTCTAGGAATACACATAGAAAAGTCTTTTTAGAGAACAGCACGGTTTTAGACTCTGCTTTAAGTTTTCCTGGCAGGCTGCTTGAAAATGTAGCACTGTTCTTCATGTAACCAGGGGGGTATTTGACATTTAGAGGACTGGGTGACAGAAGATTATTTTTTATGTAAAAATTGCCTCTCATTAAATGTGAACACTTTGGTAAGTGGCTTATCGTGAAATTTGCCAAACCTCTGAAAAAACAGCAGTTCAAAATGAGGTTGAAAGAGTAATTCTGACCAGGATGTCCTATTTTGTTGGTTTGGCTGCTTTGATTAAAACCTTCTGTGAGGCAGTGGCCCTTGCGTGATAGGCCCAGACGCAAATTAAGACGACAGTATGTTGACCTACTAAACAAAAAGCACAACAGCTTGGTAACTATGAACAGATACAGTTACTTTACTGCTTAAAAACCTATTTCGGCAGAGGCTTCTTTTGGGCCTATGTAAATCCCTTCATGGAAAGTTACAAAATCTGGGGAAATCCCACCTGTGAATGATTGTAGTGTTTAACTCTGAGGTTAGTTTCTATAATGTTCATTTTGTGAAAAGCAGCCTCCCCCCCCCCCCCCCATTTTTAGTGGTTAGTTTGTGTAAGGGAAGCTCAAGATTGTAAGCCTGAAAAAACCACAATTTTCCCAAACAGGCGGGATTTCCAGTGAAATAGTGTGAAGGTGACAGGGTTAACAGGTTAACCTCTTAAGTCAGAGAAACTGAGTCTCCTTGAAGTCTGATGTTCTAGGGGTTCTTTGAATGGGTTTTCACATGTGACCTATATAATTGTATATGTGATTAGAGGAGTCATTAATCTGTTTCTGGTATGCATATTCTATATTTATATTAATGTTTTAAAGCTCCAAACACCGCGTTTGTCTCTGGGTGAGACAGCTTGAGTTACTGGTTTAAGGACACTGTGGCATTCTGAGGGTCACATGTTTGGCAATTTACTCAAGAAAAGTTGGACACAATGTTTTTTTCATTATCCCTATTTCTTTTTAAACCATAGTTTTATACAAAACTGTTTAATCTGTCTTCTGGTGGTACAGTATTTACAACAGAAAGGTTGTATGTTAAATGGTTGACTTTTCAAGCAGCTCAAACACCTGGTCAGCATAAATCTTTTAATAGCAATGCCACTCCATTAACTCCTTTGTTACCAGAATTTTTGAAAATCCCTTTGCTAAAGAGTTGGAGAGTGGCCATCTAAACCCCAAATATTGCATAGCCGTGAGAATTAATAAATACTGTTCCTAGTAGTATAGGAGACTTTTTAAGGAACAAAATCGAGTTGTTTCTGGGCTTCAGGTTATTAATCTCATTGTCAAATAGTCTGTTTCATTTATGGCTTCATTTTCCCATTTCTGAATTCCATATTTGAGCACACTAATGATTTCCATATTGTAAGTAATTTCTTGGATAAAGGAAAATAGCTTTCCCATTGTAAAAAAAAATTCAAAATAATAAATATGGACACACAAGGAAGAGCTACACCTTGAAAAATCTTGCCTAGGGAAATAGTTACTTACACTCTTACCTTCTGTATAATGAACCAAATGTATAGAGAGTTAGGTTGGAATATGAATCTATTTTTGGTATAGTCTGTTATATAATGTTAATTAAATTCAATTGATGGTATTAGTCTCTTAATGATGCTTATGTGCTCTGTTGTAGAGATAATCACTTCTGGTTATAAAAAGTTAAAGGAATGAATAACTGCATTCTGATAAAGGTTGTGATTTTTAAGCAGAATTCTACTGTGCATTTTCATAAACATTATCCAAGTATGTATAAAACTGGTAGAGACTATGCTGTGGCAGGATCCCTAGTTCTGTATATTCATTCAGTCATCCTTTATACAAACATTTAATGAGTATCTAGTTTATTTCTAACACGGCTGGGTCCTTGAGATGCCAAATACCTATCAAAGGAAAGAGGTAAGGCACACAACACAGAGAGCCTAAACTGATCAAGATGATCAAGAAAATACCCCCCCTTTGTGATTGATTCCTGATACATATCTTATTTTTAAGTTTATTTTGTGTGTGTGAGAGAGAGGGGGGTAGAGAGAGAGAGAGAGATGGAGGGAGAGACAGACAGAAAGAGAGAGAATCCCAACCAGGCTCCACACTGTCAGCAGGGAATTCAACACAGGGTTCAAACTCACAAACAGTGAGATCATGACCTGAGCCAAAATCAAGAGTCAGATTCTTAACCAACTGAGGCACCTAGGCGCCCCATTCCTGATACATAGCTTAACTCTGACGTCATTCCTAGTGTGAACCTTTCTCACACTTCTAATTTCTGTATATCGTTTGCAAAAGCTTAGTAATTAATTGAAACAAGATATATTCAGAGCCTTCTCTGTGCCAAGGATCATAGTAGATGTTATAATTCTTGGCCAAATGAGGCATTGAATATATCTTGCTAAAATAAATCACCTTACTTGGTCAGAAATGTGCAGTTCTTTAAGTCTGTATAAGCTAGCAGTTCTCAAAATAATGCTTTTGGTCAGAAGTTTGCAGTGGAATTAGGGCTATAGACATGTAAACAAATGGTAACAATGGGATGTGAAAAGGGCTGTGACTGGTCTGTGAACTTATGCATAAAGCTTATGGTAACTAACCCTGAGTGTATCAGGGAAGACTTCGCAGCGAAGGTGATTTTTTTTTTAAGTTTATTTATTTTGAGAGAGAGAGAGGGAGAGCACAAGTGGGGAAGGGGAAGAGAGAGAGAAAGGGAGGGAGGGAGGGAGGGAGGGAGAGAGAGAGAGAGAGAGAGAGAGAGAGAGAGAGAGAGAGAGAGAGAAAGAATATCCTAAGCTGGCTCCGCATCACCAGTGCAGAGTCTGATGTGGGGCTTGAACTCATGAACTGCAAGATCATGACCTGAGCCGAAGTTGGAAGCTCAACCTACTTAGCCATCCAGGCATCCACAGAAGGTAATTTTTTGATCTGGGCTTTGAAAGATGAGAAGTGGTGGGGGATACTCAAGGCAGAAGGGTTTCCAAGTACAAAGGCCCAGAGGCATGAAAGTTAACAGTTTGGACAATTGTGAGTAGTTTAATGTGACCTCAGCAAAAGTGGTGCCAAGGGAAGTGGGTAGGCAGGTAAACTGTTTCCCCTTGAGGGTCCGGGGCTGTCTCCTCACCCATTCATTCAAAAGAACTTTTGTTGTGCTTCCTGTTCCGTCTTGGAAGTATTCTTTTTTTTTTTTTTTTTCTTAAGTGTATGTACTAAAAAAAATTTTTTTTTAACTGGTAAACTCTAGAGTCACAAAGATGGAGAAACATAAATTGTAAATGTGTCATTCATTGAGAAGCATCATTCTCACTTCTATCCTTTGCTTTCTGGACTCAGACATACTTGTTACATGTATATCTTCTCTTATGGGGCCAGAGCGTAGCCTTGCAATGGCTTGTTTTCAAGCTGGAACCATAACCAAATCATGTCTACCTCATTGTTAAGGACTTGTTCTTCAAGGATTTGTGTGTGTGATTTGTGTGTGTATATGTGGATATTCACCTGGCACACGTTTTTTAACGCCTATTCCAAGAAATCCACCCATTTAACGTATCTCCAACCCTTTTTGTCAGTAGTCTCCCCATATTGTTTCTTTCATATACTTGACTGTTCAATTAAACCTTGTATCTACCAGCCAGAAACCCATGTATATCTGTTCTTCTAACTGTTGCTCTTAGTTCTCCCTTTTACAGAGGCAGTTTTCAGTGTCACTATATCTCCACAGTAAGCAGGTTTTAACTGTTGTCACAGATACCTGGAAACTAGGCTTGAGAGTGTCCTTCTCTTTCCACTGGTTATAGAGATCACTCCATGAGGTCTTAAGTGTGAGTTGAATGGCAGTGTTGCAGGTTTGGGCACATAGAGAATGTAAGTGATTTGTCTCTAAAACCTACATCTATATGATTTAGCTACTTAATGGAATGGTGTTACACAGGCCTGGTTTATGGCTAGATGGAGAAAAGACTGCTAGTGTTCTTCCCAAATGTATTCTCCCCTTTCTCTATATTCAGTGTTTACCTGGGCATGCGGCTGCTTTAACTAGAGAATTTATTTCTCCGTCTCCTTTGCAGCTGATATGGCTCCATTTCTATGGTTTTGCTAATGGAATGTGCTTGGAAGTAATATTTTGGTTTACTTGTTTAAAAAATTGCCCTGTACTTTCTTTCCTGGCTACTTTCTGTAATTGGCATATGGGCATGTTGTTAAGCTGTATTTTTTTTTCTTGTTTTGTTGTTTTGTTTTTCATTTCCTGTTTTTTTTTTTTTTGTTTTTTTCCATGAAAATGAGTATTATACTCTAGGAGATAGTAAAGAAATGAGACAGAGAACCTTTTAGAACAGAACCATCTCTTGGTGACGGATCACTTGTAGATACTTCTGGACACCACTGGATAATTAACTGTGAGAGAATATCCTCAAATTTCGAGTTTCTTTATTATAGCAGCTTGTTTTGTACTATATCCAACTTATTCTTGGCTGCTCTAATCCTCTGATTACGTGGTGTCTCAGTGAGGCATTCACACCCATCAAGGCCCACTGGTAAGTCAGAAGATGTTTTCAGAAGGAGACTGCATAGTTTCTGGAATAATTGCATTCTGAAGGCAGCATGACTTTGCTTAGAAAGCTTAGAGGCTTTGCTTTGGCTCAGGATTTGCCCCAGGCAGCATCCACCATCTAATCTTTACCACACTTTGAGCACCATTGTATAAGACATCTAGGTTCTTTGTTGCAAGCCAGAGAAACTAACACTTGTTAAATTAAATAGAAAATAAATTTATTTGGAAGATACTAGGGGACTTCTACAGAATCAAGGGGAAGGTAGGAGAATCAGACTTAGAAAAGGGTAGGTGAGAAAATCTATAAAGAACTTATCAAACTCAACACCCAAAAAACAAATAATCTGGTGAAGAAATGGGCAAAAGACATGAATAGACACTTCTGCAAAGAAGACATCCATGGCCAATCGACACATGAAAAAATGCTCAACATCACTCATCATCAGGGAAATACAAATCAAAACCACCATGAGATACCACCTTACACCTGTCAGAATGGCTAACATTAACGACTCAGGCAACAACAGATGTTGGCGAGGATGCAGAGAAAGAGGATCTCTTTTGCATTGTTGGTGGGAATGCAAGCTGGTGCAGCCACTCTGGAAAACAGTATGGAGGTTCCTCAAAAAACTAAAAATAGAACTACCCTATGACCCAGCAATTGCACTAGTAGGCATTTATCCACGGGACACAGGTGTGCTGTTTCGAAGGGACACATGCACCCCCATGTTTATAGCAGCTCTATCAACAATAGCCAAAGTATGGAAAGAGCCCAAATGTCCATCGCTGGATGAATGGATAAAGAAGATGTGGTATACATACAATGGAATATTACTCGGCAATCAAAAAGAACGCAATCTTGCCATTTACACCTACGTGGATGGAACTGGAGGGTATTATGCTAAGTGAAATTAGTCAGAGAAAGACAAAAATCATATGATTTCACTCATATGAGGGCTTTAAGACACAGAACAGATGAACATAAGGGAAGGGAAGCAAAAATAATATAAAAGCAGGGAGGGGGACAAAACACAAGAGACTCTTAAATATGGAGAACAACAGAGGGTTACTGGAGGGGTTGTGGGAGGGGGGATGGGCTAAATGGGTAAGCGGCACCAAAGAATCTACTCCTGAAATCATTGTTTCACTATATGCTAACTAATTTGGATGTAAATTAAAAAAATAAAATTAAAAAAATTAAAAGAAAAGGGTAGGTGAGGCAGCAGACATCAAAATGATATCATAGTTACAGGAACACACTGTTTACAATGTTAATGTTCTCCTGTAGCTGCCCTACTAAACATTTGCACCAAAAGGCCACTACTGTGAGTCATTTTAAAACCTGCCCCAGCATCTTGGGTGCCTGCCCATATACCTCTGGCTTTACTGCCTTGGTTTGCCAAAGTGGACCTCTAACTGTCAGTATCTGCCTCTGTTTGCCTGAGAGCTTTCTCTGAATCTACAAAAGCTATTCAATTTGCATGTGCCAGATTGAAAATACTAGCTGGTTAATATCCTTCAGCCCTCACCGAGGACTGATGAGAGCCAGTATATAAATACACAGGCTTTCTCTCTTCTTAGGTGGAATTACTGTAATAGGTTTTATTTTATGCTGTTTGCAAAGGAAGTGAGCTCTGGTTGCCTCACAGGAGAAGCTAGCTTGATAATGGCCTCATCATTGACTTTCTTTTGTTTCACCTCCCCTCCTCCTCCTGGTGCTCTTGCATTTTCCAAGTAAACTATTGGTTCTTGAATCCATATACCGGAGTTTGCTTATGGGAGCACTCAAACTAAGAAAGCACTACTACCTCAAAATTCAAATTTCAGCTAAGCATATTTACCAGGTTGATCCCAGGCCAGTTGTATTGGGGGAGGGGAGGATAAATTTGTATTTATCCAAATACTTTGGATAAAGTCCTCCCCCTGGAGTATGGCAGTATCTTTCTGATTGATTCACCTTCTTCCTTGATGTAGGAGAGAGAAAGGGAAGGTTAAAGGATGGAGAAAGGAGTCCCCCAAAGTAGGTAACTACAACCCAGTGCTAGCCCTTTGGCCAAGCAGTGCCTTACCACTCCATTATTTCCATCCAAGTCACCTTAGCTAAGTATAAAGAAGCCATTTTTTAAGCTCCTAACATTTTTGTACTTTACTTTTATCAAACAGCACATTTCACACATTGGACAAATATGGCAAGTTTTTGAGGAAGTTGATTAGAATTTTATGTGACAAACACGTCTTAGGAAATGCAGTGTTTGAATAGATAAATGGAATAGCTAAAATGTTGGCTTCAGAGCATTTTTTAATCTGTTTTCTCAAATGGATGGATTTCAGGGTCTGATCAAGTCTAATATTTCTCCTACATTCATTTCTTGATTTCTGTTTTTCATCTTTTTCTGTTTTTGTTTTTTGCTCTCTTAAATTTTATTTGGAGTTAGGCAGTAGCTACCTGCTGTGAGTGTGTGCAATTGTATTATGTTCCTTCCAGGAAAGGGTGGCATCTTCTGAGTGCCTCATTTCCCTATCAGGGTCATAACAAATGTTCTCTCAATTCACCTCTTTCTTCCTCTTCTGCTGTAGCTAAGTCCTTCAGTTAACACTAGATTAAGATGGATAACTAGGTGCTATTACAGGAAGCAGACCATCAATCCTTCTTATTTGGAGTTGGCCCCAAGAAAATTGCTTGTGGGAGGTCTCTCAATGTGTGGGAGCTTCTAGCACCTCAAAAATCACTTCCAGAACCTTATTTAGGCACCATCTTTCACCTGGTATTTATCTACAACTGTTCCTTTCAGGGAAAGCAAGTCATTAATGAGAGGATGGGAGTGGGAAGAGCCTACAGAGAACCATATGTGGGATGCATGTGTTTGGCATTTGTTTGAACTAGAGGGAGCCAGAGACTCTAGCAAGTCTTGTGTTGGTAATTCTGTGTCTAAGATGTTCATTTATTCATTCATTTACTCTTCTATTTATTATAGAATGCCTACCATGGCTGAGCCACTGTGTGAACTATGCAAGATACAAATAGCAATCATTAGGTCATCCAATTTATGTACTTTTCTCACACTAGAAACATCAATACAGAGAAACAGTACTTCTTAAAGGTAGTTTTAAGTTGTTACATAATAGAATGATCTTATTTTACATGTTTCAAACACTATTTGAATACTGTTCATGTTGAATAACAAGTCGTATGTATGTACAAAAACAAAATTTGAGGTAAGGGAAACATTAGAATTCTTTTCTCTCATTCCTCCAAAATGTCCATCAATTGAAAGGCCAGTGTCTTTTTCTTTTTCTTGCTTTCTCTAGCTTTCTCTTGCTTTCTTGCTTTCCTTCCTTCTTTCTTTCCTCCCTTTCTCTTTCTTTCCTTTATTCCTTTCTTCTCTTTTTCTTTTCTTTCTCCCTTCCTCCTTCTCTTCTTTCTCCTTTCTTTTTTCCCTCTCTCTTCTTTCTTCCTTCCTCCTTCCTCTCCCCTTCCTTCTCCTCCCCCTTCCTTCCCTCTCTCCTTTCTTTCCCTTCCCTCCCCCTCCCCATTCCTTCCCTCCCTCCTTTCTCTTTCTCTTTTTTTCTTTCTCTTTCTCTTTCTCTTTTTCTTTCTCTTTCCCTTCCCACTCAAACTCTTGTTGAGGATTTCCTACTGGCTTTCCTAAATATTGAACCCCTGACATGCTTGATTGTAGGGGTAATGCTTGATTGCTGTTGGAGATAAGACTCAAAGAATACATCCAAATCTACTCCCACTGGTTGACAGTAGTAGATGGCTTCCACCCGTGTGTTTTGAGAATGCCTGTACTCTCTTTGGTTAATAACAGTTCCCTTTATCTACTTGTCTCATTTTAAAATTGTGAATCTCAAGTTGACCTTGTAGAAGTTATAGCAAAACAATGTACATGTGAATATTTACCCCTGTGCTAATGGGCTGAGTGTTAGTGAAATTTTGGCAAGGTGGCTCTTGCTTAGAAAATCAATGGAAGGATTATTGAGGCATGTGGAAGAGCAAGGTCATGGGCTCAGAATCACTTTTGTCTTTAATATGAAATGTCCCTTTGGACTCTGAGAAACTCAGAAAACTTGGGCCTATGGAGTTGGTTTTCTGTGTAGAGCCCAGTTTTTCCTGGGAGTTTGTAGAAAAATTAAGAGAAACTTGCCTTTGTGTGGAGAAGGCCATGTACTAAAATAAATCTATTTGGAAACTTGGTACTGCATAGTTGTCTGGCTGCAAAAAAAATTGTCTGTGGTACCCCATTGTTTGTTCTCATGTTGGCATATCTTTCCCCTATTATGTCTCGTTTCTTAGATACATAATAACAAGAGATAAAAATGATCCCTTTCAATCTGATTTTAATTGAATAGCAAGGCACCTGCTTTGCATGTGTTGTGTGGTGGGAAGGGGTGGGTACAAATTCTTGACTATGACTGCGGTCTCTAGTTACGTCACATTTAATAAATAAGAACAATCTGTATCCTCGGCCCCTCCTCTAGGATGGTTGGGCTGATTGAGTGGTGTTACATATTCATATTTAACTGAACACAGTTAAGTTATTATAGATTTCTAAATTGAGTAATGGGGAGTTTTGTGAAAGAGTTTTGAACTTGGGCAAACTAAGTCTTGATTACTCAAGATTTTTACTTTCTACTTCAGATAGTTGTATACTTTGATAACATTCAGAAATGACTTTTTTTTGGATAAAGTACAAATACAATTTTCACAAATATAATTTCACAAACATAATTACCATTATTCTATATTTTGCAATTGTTGTATGCCTTGCCTTTTGTGGAAAATACTGCCTTGTTTATTTTGAAAAAAAATTGAAGTGAAAGGATAAGTCTCTGAAGAATATGTAAGTGTTGTAAGAAAAATCTTTCACAAGTTATTTCAAATGCCTTAATTTATTGATATTGATGCTATTATACTCCATATTGTTTTAAAGGAAAGGTTGAGAATGCTCTATGTATAAAAATGCCCCCAAATACACCATGGTTGGGGAGATTTACTATTTTATAATGCTTATTTATTTTGAGAGAGAGTGAGAGAGGGCACATGAGGGGGAGGGGCAGAGAGAAAGGGAGAGAGAATCTCAAGCAAGCTCTGCTCTGTCAGTGCAGAGCCCAAAATGGGGCTCGAATCCATGAACCACGACATCCTGACCTAAGCCAAAATCAAACGTTGGACACTCAACCACCTGAGCCACCCAGGTGCCCCTGGGGAGATTTATTTTTTTAAATCTTGGACATGTCTATTTGACTTACACTCAACTAACTTCTATTTCTTCTTGAACGTTAATTTTAGGGTTGTCAGTGTGTTTATTTGAATTTATAGTCTGATAAAATATCAAAACTTAATTTCCCTAAATAAGTCAATTTGCTTCTGCCATTAGGTGTTTAATATTATTAGTAGCCAAATTCTTAGGAATATGGATAGGCATTTTAAATAGTGTGATTTATTTGAGAAAAATGGAAAATATTTCCCAGAAGTCCTATAATATTGACAAACTCAAATCTAAGTGGGAAACATTTCAGTCATTTATACATTACTCTGATTCCCAATCTCATCCATTTTTGTAATATTTGTTAGAAATTCATGCAGAGCTAAATTTTGTGGATTACATAAACTTAAGGTTACATTTAAGAGGCCAGCAAGGAATGTAATTGGGTAGATCTAGATCAGAATAATTGTTATACATGAGCATGTGTTTTTAGGTGTTTTAAAATAAAAATGAGCTCCTATTGAGTTGTATAGGAGCCTACAGATTCTAAATTGAGAAAGAAGATGTGTGACATAAACTCATGGTTATGGTTTATTTTTCCAACCATAAAGCATGAGTGGAAGAGGTTAGTTTAATACGAATACAAATTTTTCTCTTTGACTTCTACACTTGACCTTTATGGTTTAAAGGAAAATCCATAGGGAAAATGTAGAAATGACTGTAGATCTTATTGCATATATGGGGCATTGGCTATGTGCTAGGAATTAGGCAAGTTACTTTTCATGTAATTTATTATATTGTCCTACATGATAGGACAATAGGATAGCCCCATTAGACATATCACAAGCCACAGAGGATAAGATGATAGCCCCATTCTACAAATGATGAAACAGAGGCATGGTGAGGTCATATCTCCCCTACAGTGTTTTCTACTTCTGCATAGAAGCAAGTCCAGTGGTTGGAAGTAGGAAAATCCAAGTAGTGATAAAAGGACTAGTAATTGAACAAAAGGGTAAATACAAAGAGGTAATGGAAAGCTGATGAATCCAGATTAGAATTTCAGTTAGTCTCAGAACAACCCTCTGTCACTTCTGCTTGATCTTGAGGCTCTTGGAAGAACCAGTGAGTGTTTTGATTTTCTTGGTCCAGTGAAGGCTTTCAGAGTTCTTAGTCATAATCCCTGAAGCCCTTTTCTATTGCTGGCCTCGAACATTGGGCTAAGGATTTACATCCTGGTGAGGTTAGAGTGTTAATTTGAGAAGTGGATATAGATATATGCCCTGCTTGTAGGGGAAGTGTGGACTCTGATACCCTGGGCAGGTATCAGAATGGCTTGGCAACTCTTTATGTGTTGCTTTGTTGGCACATCTCTTCCCCAAGTATGTGTGTATAGAGTTTGGCCCTTGCTTTCTAATCTATCCTTCCCATTTACTGTTTGTTGGCTTCTCTTTGATAAGTTCAATTTGAATTCTGAGTAAAACTGAGGTGGCTGGGTGTCTCAGTTGGTCAAGTGTCTGCCTTGAGCTCAGGTCATGATCTCACCGTTTGTGAGTTCGAGCCCTGCCTTGGGCTCTGCGCTGACAGCTCAGAGCCTGGAGCCTGCTTCAGATTCTGTGTCTCCCTCTCTCTCTGCCCCTACCCCGCCCACACTCTGTCTCTCTCAAAAATAAACATTAAAATAAATAAGTAAATCTTTGAATTCTGAGTAAAACCAAGAACAATTTTCTGGCTGCTGTTGTGTGGTAAATAATGTAGTTATTGAGTGTTCACTGCATATTTCTGGGGCAATCTGCAGAAAGGATTCCTTTCTGTATTACTATGGAAAGAGAATTGCCTACATTCTTTTGCCACAAGTAAAGAATCACTACAATGGGTTGGGCAAAATTTCCATCAAGATAACTTAAAAGCAATTTTGATATTGTAAAAGATCCAATAAGGGTTCAACAATATATGTAGCTCCACTGAATTTTATTCAAGGCAATGATTCTGACTTCTGTTATTGGTTCCTCTTTGCTTATGGCATCACTACACCTGATAAAAGGAGATGTGAACTCCTCATACAAAACTCCACCAGAATTTCCGACAGTGTAAAATGTGTGTTTTTGTTTATAACATACGTGGCTTTTCTGTATAATATGTATCACATCATCACTGAGAGGGAAAGCCCTATGTATGATAAGAGTACCATGTTTATCGTGGAAAAGAGAAGAAAGGAAACCATAATTCACTGAATACTCTTTAGTAAGCTAACTATTGTGTGACATGCTTACACAGAGTTTTAGTTTTCATTTAAAAACTATTAACATGGAGCACCTGGGTGGCTCAGTCGGTTAAGTGTCCGACTCTTGGTTTCGACTCAGGTCATAATCTTGTGGGTTCATGGGTTCGAGACCCATGTTGGGCTCTGTGCTGATAGTGCTGCGGAGCCTGCTTGGGCTTCTCTCTCTTTCTCTCTTTCTCTCTCTCTCTCTCTCTCTCTCTGCTCCTCCCCACTCACACTGTCTCTGTCTCTGTCAAAATAAATAAATAATCTTATAAGAAAAACAAAAACTATTAACACATTTTAGTATCTCCATTTTATGGATATAAAATGAAACCTACAGAGGTTAAGTATTTTCTCAAATCCCAATTTGTGTACTAAATGGGTGCGCAAGAAAATGAACCTAGTTCCATTTGTGACAAAATTCATGATTTCCCCACTGAGTTCTACTAGTTCTGTTTTATATAATTTATTCACAAAGATTATTCACTACTTTTTTATGCCAGACACTATGTTAAATTCTAAGGATAAATGACCAGTATATAGTTTTGAAAGACAGAGGACAAAAATATAAAATACTGTGACTGTTAGAAGGGAGGAGTGCTCTTTTCTCATACTATTGTGTACAAATACAAAAGAATTTTACTGTTCAGTAAAACTTAATTGATGGCAATCCTTTGTGATGGTTTACAAACCCTTCTTGCTGCATTATTGGGTGCTTTAAGAGTATTTGATGTGGACTTCTATATGTAAAGATCTAGTTTGCATTTAGAGATAATGATTTTCCAGACTGTATTTCAAAAATACTGCTCTAGGTGAAAGTATTGTCTTATTCTTTTCATGTAGAATGGGCAGAATATGGAATATTTTACATATTCCTTGGGCCAGCTTATTTTAGCAACCACCAATTACTGCTTTGGCCTTACCTTATGAGATCTGGTGGTCCACCACTGTATGCATGAGGCTCTAGAAAATCCAAAAAAGAATACCATTTATCTCTGTTTATAAAATCATTAAAAAATGTAAAGTTATTTTTGCAGATACAATTTGTGCAGAGTTTATGTATTTATTAAAATCAAATGAAACTTCAGGGACCCTTGTTGAATGAGAAAATGTTGAGTTAAGTAAGACCTTTATTCCTGTGTTTTCTCATCATTTCTAAGTGATAGCCAGTTGCACTAAAAACACTTTGAGGAAGCAGGGATATTTGGGGTGATTTGGTGCGCATCTGTTGTACAATGGACATCTCATTTACTTCAAACAGAAGTGCATTCCAGAAAAAGAAACACCTCTCCACATTGTAGGGGAGCAAATTGTATTTTCTTATACCTGGCATTTAATCCAACCATCAAACCCAATGGGCATGAGTTTCTCTAACTTGAATGAAGTGATAACTAAACATTTCAACCTCAGACTTCAGTGTTTTGGTGTAACATATAAAATTCACTCAGCCGAGACCCTAATCCACAGTATTCATTATTTCCCCCCTTGATTTATGTTTAGTACTTTGTTAGAAGGTTCCCTTTTCATCTGATTCCACATGGATGCAATGTTTCCTGTCTCACAGCCAAAGTCAACCATTTAAGGCCTACAGGGGTGTTGTAGACCTATAAATTAAAGCAGAGAAAAGGCTGAATTCCAGGACCACCTGGATTGCCAGCAAGGACTCTGGAACCACAAAGGTTGGTCAATGTCCAGAAGGTCAAATGAGGAGTACAAGGGAAGAGCCTATGAAACCTGACAGTGGCAAAGCTTGTGCAGGTAACCTTCCTTATGATGGAGGCAAAAGGAGATTCATTGTAATCAGTGTAGGTTAAACAGACCTGGAATATATTAGTTATGGATCTTTAAAAAAAAAGTGCTTACACTACTTGAAAAAAGAGATGACTACAACTTTGTTTCTAAAGCTTAGCAGCTGTAAGAGGCAAAGAGGGGAGTTCATAAAACCAGAAATTTTATGCAAGCTTTTCTAAATTGTTACCTGTGCTAGGCAAGATTAGAATGTTGACACAGTGTTAGGAAAGAGAGTCCCATGTTTTTGGATTCAATCAAGTGGTTCTCTAGGTTTATACAATCATTTTCCTCTTGTGGCTTTGAAAGATTATTGATAAAGAGCTAAATTATAAAAACCCTTCTGGTTTTTTGATTATATACTTATTAGATCTTCCTAACATGTCTGAGATCTCCAGTGTGTGCTATGTGTAATAGTTTATAAACAGTCTATTATTGTTGATACAGAATGAGACAGCAGATGTGTTTGATAAACATTTTTAACACTTTTGAGAAAACTTTCTGCAACACAATAAAAATTACAGAAACCAGAGAACAGAACTTTTGGATTTGATTGAAGTTATGTATAGTCCACAAATAATTATCTTGAATCTGCATAATTTCACCTAAAGAATCACTTAATTTTAGAAGAGAAAATGCCTCTCTTAATTTGTTACTACCCCTTCCTTGCTACAATCAAGAATCTTGGGATCAAAAAAGGGGAAAAAAAAAGAACTGGGATGTTTACTCTAATATGTCCAAGAATTTGTACGGTCTTACCAAAGGCAATGAAACTGTCAACATGGTTTCTTATAAGTTTATTATGCATCTACACCCTGGCATGTGTTGTACATTTGTTGGAAGAAATTTTCTAATATTCACTTCCAGGATTCTTTGGCTGTAAACAGCTGGAGAAGTCAAAACTGTATTAGCTGAACTGGACTTCTTAATTGATCAGCAGGTGTTAACAACTTAAGACTGACTTTGCTCCTCCAACTGGTCACACAGTGTTTATAGTTTTCCAGATCTTTTGTCTCTCTATTTTTCTGTTCACTTGGAAGCCTCAGAAACTCCTTTGTAAATTAAATTTTAGAATTTATGTTTAAAAGTAGAAGATGTAACAGAATATATGATTTTATTTGATGAGCACCACCAGGGTTAACCTACATTCCCTGCTCTGTGAATTTTACTTGTACTTTACCTGTATTGTAGTCACTGGGGCAGTTGACATCTTCCCGGGAGATGGCAGTCTTAATGAAGATTATGAACATTTGCTAGTTTAAATATATCTCAATCTAGGCAAGAGTAGCAAGTAGGGGATCTTCCTTTCTCCCCTCAGATGTATTCATACTATTTTATCAGTACCTGCCTTTGATCTCCCTGGCCCAATACACTTAATGGACCAGGTCTCAGTTTTCATTTGGCCAATTCTGTTGACTTCATGTTGTCCTGTTCCTTATGTTGTCCCACTCTTGGTCTGTCCCTTCTTTTGGAGACATCTAAGCATTTAGGGTGCCATTTTCTCATATTGTTGGGCTGAGGAGAGAAGGCTGAAGGATAGGCATACTTTCACTTAAAGTGTGTTTTCTGTAAAACAGAAACTTGAGAAGATCGGTCCAATAGGAGGTTAAAACTAAATACTTTCAGTGGCGAGATTAGAGTATAAATATGTTGTAGTTGTCCAAAAATATTTATTGAATGAATTTTCCTACTTGATTCTCAAGATAATTCACCTTACCTTTGTATCCAACTCCAAGATTTCAATCTATTCAGACAGGATGAGTAGTGCTATGGGTCCACCGTGGAAGTGGCTTTCAGATGGGATGAGGAATGAATTTTTCATCAGATTGCCTAACATCTTTTCTAGTGTATTTTAATGTCAGCCTGCTGATGTCTAAAAATTATGCCAATAGAGAATTTTTTAAAATTCTGGCACCCAGTCCCTTTTGTTAGGAAGTCAGATATTACAGTATTAACAAACTAGAAGAAAAACCAAATGAAACAAAAAAACAAATGAGATCCTATAGGAATGGGTAGTAGAGAGATACTACTCTGCTGGGGTGGAGAATGTGTCAAGGGAAGTTTCTTGAAAAAGAAATGGCCAGACTGAGACCTGAAATATGAATGGGTATTAAATAAGGGCCTAGAAGAAATTGTATACTGCTGAATCATAGAGGTCAAGGAGGCATGTAGTTTGAAATGAGGCCCAAGAGGCAGGCAGAGAGCAGGGAACGTGTTTTTATAAGTCTTGTGCAGGAGTCCATTTATACTAAAGCAGATGGGAAACCACTGAAGAACTTTCAGCAAGGATGCGATATGGTTTGATTTGTATTTTGAAGCCGGAGGATGGAGGCATGCCAATATATTGTTGCTGTCTGTTTATAGACACTTTAATGCCAATTAATTCATAACATACATGGAATTACTAAGCGGTGGCAAGTATTGGGTAATGACTGGAAAAGACACACCCAAATGGTAGACTCTGGGGTAACAGGGAGCATCATGAGATAGAAGATATGTGGAAAGAGGGAGACACAGAATGATGTATTTGGGGGGAGAGAGGAAGGAAGGTAGGAAAGAAGGGAAAGAGGGAGGGAAGGGGAGAGGAAGACCAAATGAGATACTTTCACATACGTGTGAAAACTCACTTAATTCTCACAACCATTTTAAAAAGAGAAAACTAAAATTTAGACTAATTGAGAGTCTGGGAGGTTAATTTGCCCAAGATCATATAGCAAAAGTTGGAATTTTAATTCAGATTCTCCTGCTGTATGTTCAATGCTATTTCTCATAGAGCTTCTTGTCCCTAAAGGGGGAAACCCACAAGCGTTGAGCAGAAGCATAGTATATCCTAAAGTATAGCTAGAAGATAGAACTTACCCTTTGTCATAATTCTTCTAGTGAGTAACCTTTCAGTGAATAATAGGTATCCAAAATGAAATGCTTCAATCCCAGTGGGAGGTCTGTATGATGCTCTGTAGTGGATGGATGTTTGTATGATTTTCAAGATAAGAAATAATGAACATTTCACTGTTTTCTTCCAGGGATTTGCTATATAATACGTATACTCTCAGGTGCTGAACCACATGCAAATTACGTTCTTGTAAAGCAAGAAGCAAGGCTTTGTCATTTCCAAATTTATTTAAAAACTTGATTAGTCATTTATTTTTTCATTTCACAAATATTTATTGTGTCTAATAAGTTCTAGGCACTCTTCAAGGTACTGGAAAAGAACAATGAAGAAAATAGAAAACATTTTTTGTTCTCATTCACTTAGTGTGTTTCTGCATTTTGATTTCTAACACCTCTGTGTTAAACAATAGCAAGTTTCAAAGTGGTTTAAACTTTCTACTTTTAAATTCTGAGGCCTGCATTCACCCTCCATTTCTCTTCCTTTTGCTTTAGTTTTAAAATACTGACATTGGTAAACAAATACATGCTATCTACCAGTACTCTTGGGACTTTAAATATGTTTGATTCCTCCTTCACAGCCTTTATTATTCCAAAGAGAAGAGCAGTGAAGCTCATTTTTTTTTTTTTGAGTAAGCATGGTATCGCCCTTAACAGATATTTGTCCTCTGATTTCATTCTTGCCCTTCCTTATATAATATTTTTCCTATACTCATATACTTTTTAGACAAATTTGAAATATTTTCCTGCCTTATGTATTTAAAAATATGTGGTATTGTGTCTACATTTGTGGCATGGATGATAGAGGATTAAAACCAAATCTTGAAATTTGATGAAACACTTCTCTAAACCATAGGAGTTCATTTTCAGGGAGTAGATATAATTTCAGACATCTGTGATTTTGACAAGAAGAGGTCAAATATTCTAAAGGATACTTACTATAGCCAAAGTACTTTGAGTTAACAGAGATGGGTGTTTGTGATGGTTTCATTCTCTGTGTCCTACCTAAATATCCACACTGTGGCATTTGCTTCATTGTTATCAAATTAGCCCATCACCAAATTTCTATATTCTATCCAGGAAGGAGTGTTTAGACACTGAGATAATGTTGAATTGACATATTTATCTCTGGTACCTGACTCCAAATACGTAAATAGTTTATTTGGGAGGCGGGGGGGATTGTATTATAGGTTTTATAGAATGAAAAGGCAGCAACCAGAAATGATCCCTTGCCTTGTATTCATTGGTCAGTTAAGTTTGTGGTACAGTGGTTCCCCCAGTTCTAGTAAGGAAGTAGGAAGCACAAAGCTAAATATTGACTAGACTTTAGGCTGTAGGGAAAGTTCTAGATTGTTCACATTGGTTGCCCGTTGAGTCATTGGTTGACATCACAAATGGGAAGAGAAACCAGAAAGTAAGATAACCAGAGAATACATTATTTTAGGAGAATGACCCTTCCTTGCTCTCTATTTTTGCTGAAATATTGTGCTAATATCTTGTTGGACTGGGAACTGGAGCCATATTCCTGATTATAGACTGAGAGGAAGTACCAACCAAGCCATTTAGAATGACATCTGTGTGGAAAGCAGGGCTTAAAGAATAGTATTTGGTGAGGAGAGCTGCCCATGGTAATCCTGGTAAGTCTGCATTATGTTTTTATACAAGAGTAGGAAACTTTTAAAAAAAATTTATTTCCCAAAATGAGTACTCTCACCATTTTTATTTTTGTTTATTTTCCTATGGCAACACACTGTTCATGTTATCTGTGAGGAAAGCACGTCCTGGTGCCCAGATCTTTTTCCCGGTATTATGAAGTTTAATACATTTATCAGAGTTGAGATTTTTACTCCAGGGACACATTGTTTTAATACATTGTTACAGAAGTTTATGTGCTTGCTTTCTGTAGATTAATGTGGTTTCCTAAAACTAATTCACAGCAATTCTCTTCTACACACTGGGGAAGGAGGAGGGGAAAGAATGAACATAACATTTTTTTTCTTTTTTTATTCCTAATTTTTTTAATGTTGTTTTTTATTTTTTTAAATTACATCCAAATTAGCATATAGTGAAACAATGATTTCAGGAGTAGATTCCTTAGTGCCCCTATCCATTGAGCCCATCCCCGCTCCCACAACCCCTCCAGCAACCCTCAGTTGGTTCTCCATATTTATGAGCCTCTTCTGTTTTGTCCCCCTCCCTGTTTTTATGTTATTTTTGTTTCCCTTTCCTTATGTTCATCTGTTTTGTCTTTTAAAGTCTTCATACGAGTGAAGTCATAAGATTTTTGTCTTTCTCTGACTAATTTCACTTAGCATAATTGCTAAGTTCCATCCATGTAATTGCAAATGGCAAGATTTCATTCTTTTTGACTGCCGAGTGATACTCCATTGTATATATATACCACATCTTCTTTATCCATTCATCCAGCGATGGACATTTGGGATCTTTCCATACTTTGGCTATTGTTGATAGTGCTGCTACAAACATGGGGGTGCATGTGTCCCTTCGAAACAGCACACCTGTATCCCGTGGATAAATGCCTAGTGGTGCAATTGCTGGGTCGTAGGGTAGTTCTATTTTTAGTTTTTTGAGGAACCTCCATACTGTTTTCCAGAGTGGCTGCACCAGCTTGCATTCCCGCCAGCAATGCCAAAGAGATCCTCTTTCTCTGCATCCTTGCCAACATCTGTTGTTGCCTGAGTCGTTAATGTTAGCCATTCTGACAGGTGTAAGGTGGTATCTCATGGTGGTTTTGATTTGTATTTCCCTGATGATGAGTGATGTTGAGCATTTTTTCATGTGTCTGTTAACCATGGATGTCTTCCTTGGAGAAGTGTCTATTCACATCTTCTGCCCATTTCTTCACTGGGTTATTTGTTTTTTGGGTGTTGAGTTTGATAAGTTCTTTATAGATTTTGGATACTAGCCCTTTATCTGATATGTCATTTGCAAATATCTTCTCCCATTCTGTCGGTTGCCTTTTAGTTTTGCTGATGGTTTCCTTTACTGTGCAGAAGCTTTTTATTTTGGTGAGGTCCCAGTAGTTCATTTTTGCTTTTGTTTCCCTTGCTTCTGAAGATGTGTTGAGTAAGAAGTTGCTGCGGGAAGGATCAAAGAGGTTTTTGCCTGCTTTCTCCTCGAGGAGTTTGATGGCTTCCTGTCTTACATTGAGGTCTTTCATCCATTTTGAGTTTATTTTTGTGTATGGTGTAAGAAAGTGGTCCAGGTTCATTCTTCTGCATGTCGCTGTCCAGTTTTCCCAGCACCACTTGCTGAAGAGACTGTCTTTATTCCACTGGATATTCGTTCCTGCTTTGTCAAAGATTAGTTGGCCATATGTTTGTGGGTCCATTTCTGGGTTCTCTATTCCATTGGTCTGAGAGTCTGTTCTTGTGCCAGTAGCATACTGTCTTGATGATTACAACTTTGTAGTATAGCTTGAAGTCTGGGATTGTGATGCCTCCTGCTTTGGTTTTCTTTTTCAAGACTGCTTTGGCTATTCGGGGTCTTTTCTGGTTCCATGCAAATTTTAGGATTATTTGTTCTAGCTCTGTGAAGAATACTGGTGTTATTTTGATAGAGATTGCACTGAATATGTAGATTGCTTTGGTTAGTATTGACATTTTAACAATATTTGTTCCTCTCCAGGAGCATGGAATCTTTTTCCACTTTTTTTTTTTGTGTGTGTCTTCTTCAATTTCTTTCATTAGCTTTCTATAGTTTTCACTGTATAGATTTTTCACCTCTTTGGTTAGATTTATTCGTAGGTGTATGGTTTTTGGTGCAACTGTAAATGGGATCAATTCCTTGATTTCTCTGTCGCTGCATTGATGGTGTATAGGAATGCAACCGATTTCTGTGCATTGATTTTATATCCTGTAACTTTGCTGAATTCATGAATCAATTTTAGCAGTTTTTTGGTGGAATCTTTTGGGTTTTCCATATAGAGTGTCATGTCATCTGTGAAGAGTGAAAGTTTGACCTCCTCCTGGCTGATTTGGATGCCTTTTATTTCTTTGTGTTGTCTGATTGCAGAGGCTAAGACTTCCAATACTAAGTTGAATAACAGTGGTGAGAGTGGACATGCCTGTCGTGTTCCTGACCTTAGGGGGAAGGCACTCAGTTTTTCCCCATTGAGGATGATATTAGCGTTGGGTCATTCATATATGGCTTTTATGATCTCGAGGTATGATCCTTCTATCCCTACTTTCTTGAGGGTTTTTGTCAAGAAAGGATGCTGTATTTTGTCAAATGCTTTCTCTGCATCTATTGCGAGGATCATATGGTTCTTGTCCTTTCTTTTATTGATGTGATGGATCATGTTCATTGTTTTTGTGGATATTGAACCAGCCCTGCATCCCAGGTATAAATCCTCCTTGGTCATGGTGAATAATTTTTTTAATGTATTGTTGGATCGGGTTGGCTAATATGTTGTTGAAGATTTTTGCATCCATGTTCATCAGGGAGATTGGTCTATAGTTCTCCTTTTTAGAGGGGTCTCTGTCTGGTTTTGGAATCAGGGTAATGCTGGCTTCATAGAAAGAGTTTGGAAGTTTTCCTTCCATTTCTATTTTTTGGAACAGTTTCAAGAGAATAGGTGTTAACTCTTCCTTAAATGTTTGGTAGAATTCCCCTGATAAGCCATCTGGTCTTGGACTCTTGTTTTTTGGCCGATTTTTGATTACTAATTTGATTTCCTTACTGGTTATAGGTCTGTTCAAATTTTCTATATTTTCCTGTTTCAGTTTTGGTAGTTTATATGTTTCTAGGAATTTGTCCATTTCTTCCAGATTACCCATTTTATTGGCATATAACTGCTTATAATATTCTCTTATTATTGTTTTTATTTTTGTTGTGTTGGTTGTGATCTCTCCTCTTTCATTCTTGATTTTATTTATTTGGGTCCTTTCCTTTTTCTTTTTGATCAGACTGTCTAGTGGTTTATCAATTTTGTTAATTCTTTCAAAGAACCAGCATCTGGTTTCATTGATCTGTTCTACTGGTTTTGTTTGTTTGTTTTGATAGCATTAATTTCTGCTCTAATCTTTATTATTTCTTGTCTTCTGCTGTTCTTGGGTTTTATTTGCTGTTCTTTTTCCAGCTCCTTAAGGCATATGAACATAACATTTTAAGAATGGAAATTTTCAGAGATGATCAAGGTTTATCCCACAAAGATTGACTATTGAATGTTTTTAAAATTAAGAGTTGAAAAAGGAAGGAGTGGCATTTAAAGCAAATACAGTTCTCATGCTACTCCTTGATATCGAAATCCAACTGATCTCCTGTGGAATACTGTGGCTGAATTGATGGGCTTGTTGGGGCATGTCCTGTCTACCTCCTGTCACTCTTGATGAGGCTGAATCTCAGAGATAATGCTGCTAGGAAGGGCCTAGGGGCTTTGTGGTCCAGCACCTTCTCAGATGTGGGAATGCATCTGTGGCTGAGGCAGCTGTCCCAGAAATGGGATCCCGAGGAAAACTTCTGGGGGACTATATCTAACTGATGAGCTTGGATTGTCTATATTTACCAATATGCCCAATATCCAGTGAAAAGCTCACCAGTGGGAAGGAAGTTTTGTCAATGAAGGTTTCATTGGGGAGATTATTTATGGTCCATTTTCATAGCAGTGGGCAGGCAGTAAGAATATCCTAAAATCCTGTTATCACAGTAAGGATATTTGTGTGGTTTTTTAATACTGTATTTGCATACTTAAACTATCCTCTTCAGATTTGGAATTAGCTGAAGTCACTGTTCTCAGGTTTGCTTTTTAACAGTGTCCTATTTTACATTACGTTTGAAAGTCCGTCTAGTCTTATTTCTGTCATACTGTATACACCTCTATTCATTCAGGTTTTCATGAATATTTCCACGTTGTTATACTCACGGAATGTTGCCAGTTATATATTCCTTTCTTGGAGCTCATAGAAGTATTTGAAATATAGGACAAGTATTCAAGGCGAAACAACTCTACAGGGAATTATAAAAGCTACAGTATAGTATGTCATAAAATCTATAGTAAACCTATGTTTAACCTAAGCATCAGACTGCAAAGGTACTCCAAGACTTCCTGCATAAGGGCAGACTGAAAAATAATTCATCCTCTGCCAGCTGCGTATGCTATGTATTCTTTCCCAGGTAGACCTGGAGACCCTGGGGTATCCTTTTTTCTACCTTTACCTGTCAGACTCCCAGGGCTTGAGAACAGGTGTTGAATCCTGGAAAAGGACAAGAAATAGGTCAGTCCCATCTTAGATGAATTGGTTTCTATGCTTTATGCCACTCTTGTTCCTGCTTCTCTGGATATGACTATAAGACCCTTGGGTAGAGGACAGAATTAGGACAAAGAGATGACGATTACAGAAAGTTTGATTTGAATGCATATAATAATGTTTCTATTGGTTTGAATTGTCAAAAATGGAAAAGATTGTCTTGAGAGCATGACCTTAAATGATTGGACACCTTCACTAATGCTGGCTGACCACTTGGACAGATGATGCTGAGAAAATTCTTATATCCACTTGAGATTTTACTAGATAACCTCAAGGGTCCTTTCCAACTCTAATATTGTGTGAGTTTATGATTCAGTTTTTGGTAATTGAAACAAGGAATTAAGGGATCTGAGATAGGTATTTTGTGAAAACTTAAAAAAAAAAGACACTGCTCATGAATGCTTTAGGTGATCATCTATCTGGAGCAAAATATTAGAGAAAAGGATCTTATAAGCCTTCCTTAAAGAATGAATGTCTTCTGTATTTAAAAGTGATTCTTTTCGGCAATGTTTGTAACAAGGTATGTTGTCAGGAAGTCTTTTTCACTTATGGTCATGAACAGCTTGCTTTTTGTCTAGCGATACTAGTTCCTTTCTATAGCTGTGTGTCTTGCATTGTGGTTAACATGATCATGAAATAAACTTTTCCCTCTTTAGAGACTTCACACTACACATCCTCTGTTCGATTTTACCTAAACCACAGTGGTCCCATGGCTTCCCGCTGTAGTCTCCATTGTTAATTCATTCCAAGGAGGTTGGTTGGTCAAATAACTTAAACAGACTTGATCATTCCAAACTTTGACTTCCTAGGATAATAAAAGTTTTATCCAATCTATGTTTTAATTTTTTCTGGTAGCCTTTAAAGCTACCTATATTTTTCTGATTTCCAGATAAATTAAGCATAACTTCTCACCTTTTTTAGACATGTATTTTTAGGTAATTAGTATCTCCTTCATTCTGTATGAAACAAGCTCCATTCTCCTTGTGGACACCTAATGGAAAAAATTAAAGCCCAATATTTAGGCGGTTAAAATAATTGTCTTGTTCTAGTTGTGACATTAAAAAGTACGTATATGAGGTGGTGCCTGAGTGGCTCAGTTTTTGAGCATCTGACTCTTGATTTTGGCTCAGTTCATGATCTCGCAGTTTGTGAGTTGGAGCCCCCCATTGGGCTCTGCACTGGTGGTACAGAGTGTGCTTGGGATTCTCTCTCTCAAAATGAATATACATTTTTTTTAAAGTACATATATAAGATGTAAAATGAGTGCCTTATAACAAATTGAATTCTCCATCTCTTGTGCAAATGTGCTAGAGGGAACATGCAATGTTAGCTATTCTGCTTACCGGTTAGTAAGCAGTTACAATATCTTTGGGGGAGTTTTTATTATTTCTTGGTGTTTTACAATGTCACCATTTTAATATTTGACTAAATGTGGATCACATTTATTTTGCATGGTTCTCAGTGGCCTTAATAACAGAAAGCATCAGCTACTAGACATTTTATTCAGTTGTTTGCCTTATTATATCTTCTCCTCCTTTCTGTCCTCTTCCCTGGGAATTCCTATTAAGTGGATAATGTTTAGATTGAGATATCATTATGATTTCTCTTATATTTTCAATTCCTTTTTCTTTTAATGATCCACTTTTGGAAAATCTATGCATGTGTAATAAGTACATATGTGTGTATTAATGTTTAGAAATGAGTAGATATACAACAATATGTTAATAGTAATTAACTTTGGAATTATGGGAATGAGGAGGGAATTTCAAGTTTTACTCTATTCTCTTATCTGAAATTGGAAGAAAAATGCATTTGAGTATTGTCTAACAAAAATTGAAAATATTTAAAATACACAAAAGAAATTAAAAAATCTGATTTTGGGGGCGCCTGGGTGGCGCAGTTGGTTAAGCGTCCGACTTCAGCCAGGTCACGATCTCACAGTCCGTGAGTTCGAGCCCCGCGTGGGGCTCTGGGCTGATGGCTCAGAGCCTGGAGCCTGTTTCCGATTCTGTGTCTCCCTCTCTCTCCACCCCTCCCCCGTTCATGCTCTGTCTCTCTCTGTCCCAAAAATAAATAAACGTTGAAAAAAAAATTAAAAAAAAAATCTGATTTTGTTATTGAAATAATTTGATGCAATTGTTTTCGTTGTTTAATATGACCATTTGAGAAACGTGTTTTAAAATCAGATACAATTGGTTTCTAATGTACTTGCTTTAAATTAACAATGTTTTAGTGCATGTACTTTTACAACATATTTTCTTGCAATATTACATACCCATGGCTTAGGATGGTGTTTAATGTATAATAGGTGCTCAATATATTTTTGCTGAATAAGTGGGTGAGATGTCTAGAAACTGCCCATCTCTAAATCTTAAATCATCTGTAATCTCTTGTCTTTTATTTGGAGGTCTGTTTAGAAGATTTTGTCCCAATGGAAAAATGGGCTAGGGTGCTCTGAGGGGCATGGGCATAACTGTTCCACAGTCCTTTGGTTAAAAGCTGCATCAACCCAAAACTTTGTAGCTTAACCTTAACTACCACTGATCTTGGCATCCTTGATTCTGTTCAGAACATTCATATTTTCCCAGGTATCTTCAGTTATTTCATCAGTCTGGTTTCATCTGCTGTATATCATCTAAAAAGTTCTTAATATTATTGTCTTCTAGTAAAGTATCCTTCTTGAGTGAACTCCATGAGTCATCTTGAAGGAGAAGTTTCTTTAATCCTTTTGACTTGTGCTTTTAGGTTTTCCTTCTGGTTAGATGATGCCTTCTTCCATTATATCTTTGAATATTTTATTTCTTCTATATGTTGTACTCAGGAACAAAAACTAGCTACATGATTCAGCTCCACTGAGTATTTTCCATACAGACATCTATTCTTTATTTTTTTTATATAAGTGGATTTTTTTTTAGTATGAAATTTATTGCTAGATTGGTTTCCATACAACACACAGTGCTCATCCCAACAGGTGCCCTCCTCAATGCCCATCACCTACTTTCCCCTCCTCCCATCCCCCATCAACCCTCAGTTTATTCTCAGTTTTTAAGAGTCTCTTATGGTTTGCCTCCCTCCGTCTCTAACTTTTCTTTTTTTTCCCCTTCCCCTCCCCCATGGTCTTCTGTTAAGTTTCTCAGGATCCACATAAGAGTGAAAACATATGGTATCTGTCTTTCTCTGTATGACTTATTTCACTTAGCATAACACTCTCCAGTTCCATCCACGTTGCTACAAAAGGCCATATGTCATTCTTTCTCCTTGCCAAGTAGTATTCTATTGTATGTATAAACCACAGCTTCTTTATCCAATCATCAGTTGATGGACATTTAGGATCTTTCCTTAATTTAGCTATTGTTGAAAGTGCTGCTGTAAACATTGCGGGGTACAAGTGCCCTTATGCATCAACACTCCTGTATCCTTTGGATAAATTCCTAGCAGTGCTATTGCTGGGTCATAGGGTAGATCTATTTTTAATTTTTTGAGGAACCTCCACACTGTTTTCCAGAGTGGCTGCACCAGTTTGCATTCCCACCAACAGTGCAAGAGGGTTCCCATTTCTCCACATCCTTTCCAGCATCTATAGTCTTCTGATTTGTTCATTTTAGTTACTCTGGCTGGCGTGAGGTGATATCTCAGTGTGGTTTTGATTTGTATTTCCCTGATGAGGAGTGACGTTGAGCATATTTTCATGTGCCTGTTGGCCATCTGGATGTCTTCTTTAGAGAAGTGTGTATTCATGTCTTCTGCCCATTTCTTCACTGGATTATTTGTTTTTCGGGTGTGGAGTTTGGTAAGTTCTTTATAGATTTTGGATAGTAGCCCTTTGTCCGATATGTCATTTGCAATCTATTCCCTTTCTTTGCAGTCTGTTTTCCTCAAGACTTTGACTTTGAATCTGTGATACTCATTTTTCTGGGGTTTTTTTCCTGTTATCTTCTAAATACTTAAAAAAATTGCTCATGCATTGCTCCTTCACTTAACTGTTTGACATTTTAGTTTACTGTTATGTTATTTATTGCCTCTTGTTTAACAGTTCAGTGCAGTTGTGATCTAACATGTTTTCCCTTTTTCTAGGAGGAAAGATACTTCAACATAGGACCAAATGTAACTTTTACATGTTACCTACCTATCTTCTTTTTCTTTTTTTCTTTTTCCTTTTCCGATAGTTGCCACATTTTTTTATTGTTTGTTTTGTCATTGAGGGAAGCCTTCAAAGGCTTGATACTTTCCCCAGGATCTTATGTTGCCTTTTCTTAGCTCTCTGGACTATTCCTATTGGTATGACCAACTTTGTGGGCTTGTGACAAGTGCCATCATTTCATGTTCAGGAGAGTTTAGGTTTAATGCTCTACAATTGTCCTCTTGATATTCCTGATTTTGTCTGTGAATTTGTGGTGTGTAAGTGAAGTTCATTGGGACCATAAAGCACACATTAAACTTCAGCTCATGGATCTGGGCTTCCCTATCTTGGTCACCTGCTCCCTCCTCCTTGGAGAAGGTCAAGGTCAGGCCAGAGTCAGGTGGTGCATATGGTGTGGCCTCTGGGCCTGGGGAAAGGAAGTGCTTGACCCTGATCCAACTAGCAGCTTCATGTTTGGGGAGCAATTTAGCAGGATGAACTTCTTGACCAACTCTAATCCAGATACCTAGTGCATCCCCATGTGGAAATTATAGTCACTTTGAATCACTGTCTGCAGTGGGTTAAGATGGCACATCTGGAAGGGGGAAGATGGACTTCTCTGTGCTAGGCTGGAGCACAGCATGTTGGTTGGGCAGTTGGCAGAGCAGGGAAATCCAGCAGTAAATAGACCATGCATGAGGAGGCATGGGGCTGAGTTCCCCAGGGGCCTTTGAGGGTCTAAGCTAGCATGGATCCTTGAGCTCCAGGAAGCATGATACCAAATACAAATAATAATAATAATAACCCATCATGATACAGTTTGAGAGAGAGCATAGAAGAAAAGAAAGTGTTTTATATTTTAGTACCTCTAATGACACTTTCCTCCTCCCTTTTGAACACAATCCCACATTTTCCTTCCGCACTGGGCTCTACAAATTATGTACCTGGCCCTGCTTGTAGGTGTTCTTTAGATCCTTCCTCCTTAGAACTCAACCTAGAGCACTGGTGATATAGGTTTAAATTGATCACTAATGGTCATTTATCTGCCTGAATGGATCACAGGAGTAATGTTGATAGCACTGTAGTATGGACAAATTCCACTAAACTCAAGGAATTTGACTAAGCAGTGGCTTAAGGAGATAGGGATGTCTTCGTGAGAAATTTGTGATTGCTCTCCATTTTTGAGATGAATTTATCATGGCAATATTAACTCAAGTTAGGGAACATTACACTGCCATTGTGGTTTTGACTGATGAGCCATGGGTACTCTCTTTCTTGATGCAGCTTTTGATACAGTTGGCCTCAAATGTGTCATTGGGTCTAAGTAGACTCTTCCTACCCTCGTCTGTCCCTTCCCTGGCCTCCAGACAACACATTTTCAGATTAGGGGCTGAGTTTCTTTCCTGTAGGAGGAACCAAAATGGCTATCCAGGAGCTGGGTCAAAGAAATCCAGGGCATTTTGGCTCTGCTTTCTCTTCTAAATATGCTTTGTGGTTCCTGCTGTTATTTATCTAGGCTTTCATCCTTACTTGCTCTAGATTGGGGCATATTACTGAGATTCAACACATTTTCTTTGACATATTTTCTGAAATGCTACATCATAGTCTTTGAGAAAGGCAATTTGGCAATTTGTGCTAGATATGGAAAACGCACTTCAAAGGGTAAAATATATAATTGACGTAATTCTTCAGTATCTCTTATGATGAAGTATTTTTTCTTTCCCTTAAAATTTTGTTTTGGATTTTCAGTTTCTGTTAGGGGGTGTTATAAGCCTTAGTTTGTTATTGTGTTTCCTGGAAGTCCTAGCTTTATCAAGCTATGTAAAACTCTATGCACATTAAGCTGAATGGCCAAATAACACTTGAATATACCTTAATGAATTTAAGTAATCTCCTATATTGGACAATAGTTCACTTATAATTTTGTGACTTCAATTAATGTAATAAACATCTTTGAGAGGATGTTTTTTTTATTGCATTTCAGATTATTTTTCAGAATCAGTCCTCCAAATTGGAAATATACACATATTTATGAAGTCCTTGATATATATTACAAATTAGTTTACTAGAAAGGTTATACCAATTTAGATTTTTACCAGCAACCTAAAGTTTGCCCCCCTGATTAGCCTTGGGTATTATCACTGAATTGAAGACTGGTATCCTGTTTTGATTTGCATTTCTTTGACTACTAGTGAGATACAAAGTTTGTTCAAATGCTTTTTAGCTCTTATTACCTTGCAGGCTTTTATTTGAAATGAACAACAACAGAAAACTTATCTTCAGAGCTTTATAGATTTGAGAAAACCTTAAATTGTTTGTGATTTTTACCATGAGTCTTTTGTTTAAATAGCAAAAAAAGTATCTTCATAGGGATTATTACTATTATTTTTTTGTGGTTGTCTGGAACAGTTATAGCTTATTAATTCTATTGGGGGCAAATGGCTCAGGCTAGCCAGCTGCCTAAAAGAGAGATTTAACCAAAGATAGACAAAAAAGCATGTGTAGCTTCATTTGTAACGTCATCAACTCCTGCTACTGCCCATATAGTTTCTTAGAAGTTGTTTAAGGGTTTATATTTCCCTGAAGGGGAGGAATTTACTTTTCATCAAAGGTTCATTTAGAAATTAATATTTGCTTTATGGTTTATATACATTGTCAGTTATAGCTGTTACTCAGGGTATCTTTTGAGATGGAAACTTAATTAGGTGTACATTTGTGCT
Organism: Acinonyx jubatus; assembly: GCF_027475565.1. Taxonomy (NCBI): domain Eukaryota; kingdom Metazoa; phylum Chordata; class Mammalia; order Carnivora; family Felidae; genus Acinonyx; species Acinonyx jubatus. The sequence goes on along the minus strand of NC_069380.1, from coordinate 201,136,858 downwards.
GAAATGTTTAAATGAGTTAGGAATCTGTACAACAACATGCACATGATAGTTAATCAAGTGTAAAATAGGAATGTAGAAAAGTAATCTCAGTGCTATGACTGAACATATTTTCAGCTGAGCAAAGAAAATTAACCTACTTATAGCTATGGTATTATTTGCCCTGGTGATTTAATCCTACAAATATTTTACAAAATAATATAAATAGAAGCATATGTTAAGTGTGGGCAACTGTTACCATGTCACGTTCTTTAAGTAACCATGAATTGATGAATAATAAAACTTACATGTTTATAATCTCTAAAAATGTAATTCAAATATATATTTTGTTTAAACCAAGGAACTAAAAAAAATCTTCTGGCAACAGTAATTTCTCTTTATTGAAGAAAATGAATTCACGTGCATAAAAAGTGTTACAAAGCCATAAATTGCTACACAAATGTTAGTTGTCACCATTACAAATGTTTAGTAAGAATTTCCAAAGAGAATGACTATGACTCAGTAAAAACAAGTTTAGAAAGGAGAACATTCAGTAGCTTAAAAGGATTTTCTTCACAAGAACATTCTTATCTAGAATCTTAAATACCATACTAAATTGGGGCAAAGAGTTTTTCATGATGGATAATTACAAAGCCTTGTTAAAATGCTGAGCTAATAAGTGACTTAAAAATTTCTATGCAAAAAATTATTTTGTTTGTGGGTATCTTTACTTAACAAATAACCACTGAGCTTTTCTGTGCTAGATGCTGTTCTAAGTGCTTGGGATAAATCAATTCGTAAAAATAAAGATTCCTGTCCTAGTGTTTACATTCTGGTGAGAAGAGATAGAAAATGAACAGGAAACATGATTAATATGCCAGTTGTGATGCATGTTAGAAGATAAGTGTTTTGGACAGAAGGAAAATTAGAGGTTAAGGGGATTAGGAGCCCGCGGGAGTATGGGGGTGTGAGGAAGGGAAAAGTTTTCAGTAGCCCTCATTGGGTAGGTAAGTTTTGAGCAAAGACTTTGAAAAGATGAGGGGTGAGTCGAGGTTATCGGAGGAAAGAGTATTGCAGGCAGAAGGAAGAGCCAGAGAAAAGCCCACTGTGGGAGCATGCTAGACACAGCTGGGAGGCCAGTGCCTGGAGTTATCAGAGAGGACAGTGAAAAAGCACATCAATTCAGAGAGTTAATGGGAAGGGGTGCAATCACATAGGGCCTTATCAGCTACTATAGGACTTTGGGTTTTATGCTGTGTAAGATGGGGAGCTGATGTAGAGTTTGGAACAGAGGAGTGATTTAACCTGACTTGCATTTTTTTAAACGTTTGTTTATTTCTGAGAGAGAGAGAGAGAGAGAGACGGACAGACAGACAGACAGCATCAAGTGGGGAGGAGTAGAGAGAGAGGTAGACACAGAATCTGAGGCAGGCCCCAGGCTCCGAGCTGTCAGCACAAAGCCCAACGTGGGGGTTGAACCCACGAGCTGTGAGATCATGACCTGAGCTGAAGTTGGACGCTAAACTGACTGAGCCTCAGGTGCCCCTAAGCTGACTTGAATTTTAAAAAAATGTTTCTAGCTTCTGTGTTGGGATTACATTATAGATAAGGGTAAAAATTGGGGTAAGATAGGAATGAGGCTTGGGCCAGGTGGGCAGTAGTAGCCTATTTTGCATATATTTTGAAGGTAGAACCAATGAGATTTGACGGTTTGTTGCATAGGATGTGTGAAAAGTGGTTTCCAGGTTGCTAGACAGTTCTTTGTACTCTACGCTCTTTATTTGTTCTTTGTGTTGAGGCTTCTTGGCATCCTCTTTGGTTTGATGGGTCCTTTCTGGTCATCCTAGGTTCCAAAGACTCATGCTTGCCTGGTTGGTACTACTGCTCCTGCCCTCCGCACTGTTCACCTCGTTCACATGTCCAGCTCCATCATTTGAAGCCTCATCTGGCTCTCGCTCTCTGTCACGCCCATTATTTGCCCTGATTCCTACTTATCTCTTAGCCATTTTGGCCTGACATCCTTATCCTTGAATCTGTTACAAGCTGTACAAGGGCTAACTATAGCTGCAGTTACTAAATTATTGGTTAAGCCACAGTAAAGGGAACGGGCCATGTTATTTAGGATGAAAAAAAATTGCAACAGAATTTTCATCCTATGAATCCCTGGCTAAATAAGACCCTACCTTGGCATCACTTTAAGCTGAATAAATTGTCCTTGCAGAATAAATATATTCAAGAAGGTTTTCAATATTTATGACCTCCTTTCTCTTCTACAGCACCAAAAACCTACTCGGCTATGGAAATGATGCTGAGTCAAAATTCTTTGAGTCAAAAGCATTTTGAAATTCAATTGTCTTGTCATGTGGTTTGTGGACAATTGAGATATTTAAAGAGTTTCAAGTGAAATTACACTAATAAACTATTTATAGAAAATACCTCTGTGCAACAGGGTACTGTCACCTTGTTGGAGAAGTTTGGTGTTTGCCCCATTGTTACAATTTAATGGTACAATCTCATCTGAACTCCATTTGACCTCATCTTACTTGAACTGGACTGTGTAGGAAAGCAGCAAAATACTTTTCAAATAAACATTTCCTAAAATGCATTTTAACCTTGGGTCTGGAAATCTATAAAAGAATACTTTTTTCCCCAGTCCATTGATAACATGGAGAGAATTCCTTACAGCTGAAAATTATGGTATTTAAAAGTTTCAAGATGTCTTTCCAGGTCCTGAATGGGCAGCAAGCCAGTGACTGAATGGCTGCATTTAAAAAGCCCATCTTACCTCTACTTTCTTAGGTTTTCCTATTTTTCATTTCAGCTTGCTCCCAGACAATATGTCATATGTTCCTTAAAGGTCATTCACTTTTCTATAGTGCAGATACAAAGTTCCCGTCAAAAAAATCGTCAAAAAATTAAGTAAAAGATGTAACAAATCCCAGCAAATCCTAGAGAACCTGACCATCCTTACGTATATAAGCACAAACGTTTTGGCTTAGGTCCTTATAAAACTTGAGTAAATGTTTACTTAAGAATCTTAGTATAGTATCATTATTTTCAGATCCACTTCTAAACTGGTTTGTAACAAACATATCTTTTGTGTGTGTGTGTGGCTTGCTAAGCAGTCTTAGTGGTTTAAAGCATCTGTGTTACATGTAATTTAAATACCTTTGAATTTTCCTTCCATAAACCATTGATTGACCACATAATGGGGGACTTCCAAACCCCATTTTTTGGCCAGTGCTCCGAGTCCTATTGTGTGAACTGAAATGTGGCATATCCTATCCAGTAGAGGATTTCACTGGGTAACCACAGGAAAGACTCAATGTAAAAGCCCTGAGAATTTGGCCATGAAAGGGAGAGGTATTTGTAACATTGCACAAAAATGCTTTTTTGTTGTGTAAATAATCCTCTTCCAGTATCAATGATTTCTCACTTTACTGTCAGCCCTTGGAAAAGGAGGAAAAAAGTCTTAATTTTTGTTTCTTAGATTGTTCAAGAATTTTAATGGCTGTGAAAGAACTCCCCTCCTGCAGTCATTTGCAGTTGAAATCTATTGCAGAGGATGTGTGTATGAGCTGGCCTGGTGACCATTTATATGAAAGTTAATAAAGTCTATTAACTAGCCTTCATGGCCTTAAACAAGCAGAATCAAAGGCATTTGAAGAACACTTAAAAATGAGGAAAAATGGAATAGTAAGGAAAAATGGAATAGTAAGAACAACAGAAATAATATTGGGTACTTTGAAACAGAGGTCACCTTAATATATGGCAAAACAGGTTGAAAGTAGGGGAATGTATATCCAAAAAAAAAAAAAAAAAAAAGCAAAAAACCCCAGTGCTTGTGTTGTGTTGGATTTAGTTTGTATTTACAGATAGTTACCACACCCCTGTTAGATTAACTATCTAAGGACTGGACTTGATGTCTTTTTTTTGCAGGTCTCTTCCTTTGCTTTGGAAAGCACCTGTCTCCTCATATATGCCAGTTCATTGCCCTCTTTTTAAACTTTGGCTGAATTTCCCCCTTTCTTCAATATCTCGTCAAGCTATTCTAAACCAGCACATGCTTTATTAATGTGGTACAGCATTTGTTAACCTGTCTTCTTCTCCAGGTATTACATGTTTATATAATTTAGCTCCTAGACCAGGTCCACTGGGAGCAGATAGCATTTTTCTATTTCTTTTCTATAACCCAGTTCAATAATTTGCCCATAGTAGGGATATTGAAATGTGGTGTCGACTATGTTAGATAATTCAGCATGTTATTTCTCAGTGGAGCACTGTTGGCTCTTTGGAGAGGATAGATCTTTGTTTTGTGGGACTTCAACCCCTACCCTCCCATACAAATCTTGGAGTAACACCCTTGGTCCCCATGCTAAATATTGGTAGCCCCTCAAGTCATCGGACAACCCATGATGCTTCCTAGGGAGTTGTTACTGCCCCAGCTGAGATTTGGTGCCTTCCTTAATGCTTGCAATAATGTGGGATTACTTTATTTATTAGTGGCTTTGTGTCCATTTCCTACACTGAAATAAAACTTAACACAGGTACGTGTTTTTTTCTCTTTCATCCATTGTACTCCCAGAGTTTAGCACAATGCCTGGCGCATTGTAAGGTGCTCAATTTGTAGAATAAATGTGTGCCCAGGCCATTGGGTCTTTGTAAACTATTTCTGGCAGCAAATAATTTTAGTGACAACTTAGTAAATAGTCTGTTTATGGTCTGAGTTAAAACAGCATCCACTAGTTCCAAACCCAGGTTAGTTTAGATATTGGCAGGATGTGGTTTTCATTAAATTTTACCATTAAACTTAGTGGGAAACCTTGTAAAAGTCCGATTCTTGTATACCTGGTTTCTCTTACTATGTAATAAGAAAATTAGTAACACTTGCCTTTTACCTGTGATAATGACTGTTAGGCCAGCAGTAATAATTCTTAAGATATCAGAAAAAGAAGCATTGGGTTTGTAATAAAATCTTAAGGGGTCATTACCATTTAACAGCGTTCAGTAGTGCCATCTTTTGGTTTTGAAACAATGGAGGAGATATCAACATCACTTTTTTTAAAGTTTATTTATTTTGAGAGAGAGTGAGAGTGGAGAATGGGCAGAGAGAGAGAGAGAGAGGGAGAGAGAGAGAATCCCAAACAGGCTCTGCACTATCAGCACAGAGCCCAATGTGGGGCTTGAACTCACAAACTGTGAGATCATGACCTGAGCCGAAGTCAGATGCTCAACCAACTAAGCCACCCAGGTGCCCCATCAACATCACTTTCAAGGATCCACTGAGTGAGTTCCCTGCTAATTAAAGTCAGAGCTTACAGACGAAAAGTTATAAGTAGTATCTTAGAATCCCCAACCAGGTATAATGATGATTATCAATCTTGCACATATATTTGGTCCTTATTTTTTTCTTTGTGAGCAGTTTCTCAGATAGCTAAAACCTATGCTGAGGAGTTAAATCCATGTATCCTTTGTTTGGTTTATCACCTCTGTCGTGAAGCATAAGGAGATTCTGTCCTACGGGCACTTTTCAAAGATTTATCCAAATATCAATCTTTCTTTTGATTTTTCTGAAGCAGGCCTCAAAAACTTGCCCAAGGTCACAATTCATTCAAGATGCATTGGTCTCTTTTCGAGCATTAGTTTAATTTCCACCAGTTGTGCAGAATCTAGGAGGAGTAGCAGTGTGAGTTTCCTGGTAGCTTGGCAGTATTATTTTCAGTGTTTTATTGGGCTTACTATTTTGCTGAAGGCTTAACAGGCTCATTTTCAGATTCTTAATCAAGAACAAGTTTAATGATTGAAGGTAATTATCTCCAGATTAGAAGGGCTTTTAAAAATTTATCAGCATTCCAAAATTTAACAAATAGCTCTCTGATAATCTAATTAAAATCCCGCTTTTGCTGCCAGACTGTTTCCAGCCAGCTACTCATTCGCCTGTTCTCTCAAACCATTATGCATGTAAGCTGTGTCTGACAATGCAGACACAGAAGTTTGTCTGTGCTAATAGCCATGTTGTTCCTTGGAGGAGGACATTCTGCGATGGTCAGGTCTGCTTTCTTAGTGATTTTTTTTAAGGGATGTAATGTTAGTTTTCGCTAGTTACTAAGGGGCTATTTTTGCCATCCTGAAATAGAGAGTCCATTGGCTGTGTGATATACCTATGTATGCAGGACAGACAAAACCGTTTCCAGCAGCAAATCTGAATCAGCTGCTTTGCATCATAATAAAAGGCCTTTCACTTTCTGTTAGATTTGCACCTTAAATGGTAATTAAATTTAGGAACCATATTGGAAAGGAATTTGGTCTAGTTTAGAACTATGGAATTTTGATGGATAATTAAACACATGCAGAAAACCCCACACAGTTCATGGGAGCTGTTTATATAAGCTAGGGGCAAAATCATTTTTTCATAGTTCTGAAAATAATTTGGACTTCTCAAATAAGCCTTATTTACCCAAAGATGTACCTTAACCAGTTAGGGACTCGCTGTTTAGAAACCAACGTAAATACCATATTCTAGCAATGGGATTTCTATGCCTTCAAACTACCAGACAGGTCTCAATGGCGGCTAAATGCAGACTTCAGCAGCACAGCTTGTCAGGCAGTTCATGTTATTTGTTCTCATGTCTGTTGCTCCCCCGAAAGTTTTTGTTAGTCTCTTCTTGCCCTCCCTAGTTTTCCAGGGGATTCGGTGGCAGAGTGTGGAAAGTGGACGAGGCTGTGAGACAGTGTAAGGCATGGCAGGAGATTCAGACCTCGTCAATGTACAGATTTATGTGCTTCCAATTATCAATGTTTGGGAGTTTTGTCAAAAAAGCTGGGCTTGTGGTTCCTTTTGTTCTTTAGTGTCTATTGTGGTTTAGGTTTCAAATGGGATGCAAATGTGATTTATAGTGCGTAGCATGATGCAGTTAGAGAGGATTGGACTTTACAAGGCAATGCAGATTTGAGCAGGGAAGGGCTGCACGTGAGCAACGTGTTCTCGTGGGTGATGAAGGAACAATCCAGCATGGCTTATGTGGACACTGGGGAGTAAACAGCACGTGAAGATGACTGCCTTCCTTGCGGTCAGTTGCAGAGAGCAGAAGTAATGCCATCTCTCACAAATGGTTGAGGAGCTGTTAAGTAGCATTCCCATGCCGTTGAGAAAAGAGCATCACAATAGCCATGTTTTCCCGTCGGGCAGAGCTGCACACCCTCATTCTGTCAGAGACTCAGAAGTTAATTTATCACGGTTCCAGATGGCCACATGACTGCAGTATCTCGATTAGCACTTTTTGATGCCCTGTTCCCAGGGACTTTCAATGTTCTTACCAAATGGCCATGTTGTATGATTACCAAATTCTGCAGGCTGAGCATCCTGAAAGAGTAGATTCCAATGGAATCAAGTTTTCCAACTCAAAGTTCCTATAGATATTTAATGATATGAAATCAAATTATTGAAGCATAAACGAGTCATCAACAAATCTATTGTCAGCACTTTCCATGAGCCAGAAAATATACATCAATGACAAGAAAATAAAAATGCTAATTTTTCAATTAAACATGCTAATTAAATTTAAGAAGCAGCATGGACCCGGAGAGAACTGGGTTTTAGTCTTGGCTCCTTGGCTCTCATACTCTTGTAAGCTTTTTTTGTTGTTGTTGTTGACAATTCATGTATATTGTAACTTCCAGTGTTTGAAAACACATTCAACACATACTTAAAATAGTTGTTTCTTTTAAGACCGTTTTATATATTTAGGCCATCCATTTTAAAACTTTAAATGAGGGAATTGGATTAGTATTGGCTTTAGGGGAAATAGTTGGGTTTGAAATCTCATTACTGCTACTTAAACTCTGCAGTAGTCTGGAAAAATTAGTTTCTCTAGTTTTCTGTTTGACCATCTTCAAAAGAGCACCTTCTCCTTGGGACTGTTGTATGGATATTTATGTGTGTGAACTGCTTAGGAAGATCTTCCATGAAGATGAGGCCTGCCCTATTGCCCCTTCCCACTGCTAAGTTAGATGGGGCTGGAACCCTGGTGAGTAAATGTTGCCTTTCCCAACACTCTAGGTCTGGATCTGGATTCTACGGATATTCAAACAGTGAGAGGGCCTTGGTCATTCTTCAGGGGAAAGCAGAGAGAATTGAATTTTTGGCTCATTCTTAGTCTAAATACCTGAGTACTGCATCTTTGGACTTGAGCTACGGCAAGCCAACCACTATCTGGAGGCTCTTTGTTGTCTGGAAGCCGCGGAAACAGGTCTGAAGGGAAGGGAACAAGAGCAAGGGTATTCGGGAACAATAGGGGAAAATTAACTTTCTAGAAAAGCACAGATCTAACCTAGGCAGGTCGTTTTGTAGGCACCAAGCACTAAAGCGTCAAGGTACCTGACAGTTGTGGATGAAGAAGCGAGGTGAGAGTAGAGCAAGAAATCACTGTGCCTTAGTGGCGGGATGTAGACCTGGGAGTGTGAGGGGGAGGGCATGTCACCACCTGAGGCATAGGAAGAAGTACCAAAAGCAAATTTTATTTACTTTTAAACTTTGCCTCTGGTCCCCTCCTCCCTAGATATTTTTCTCAGTTCTATTGTTTTTAATTTTTCCCTGTTTGGATTAATGGGGCAGCAGAGGGACAGCCTTAGCTAGTTCTACTGTGCCCCTGAGGCAAAAAAGGGAACTTGGCTGGGTTTTAGTTTTGTCTGTGGCAGCACCTCTGGATAGCTCCCTGGGACGTGGCTGGTGGATTGTCCACTGTGGAGTTCAGCTCTGGGGTTATCTGTCCATCTGGCTTCTGCATCTGGATCTGCCACCTCTCCTTGGTGCAAAAGGCAGCCACTTTCTCCAGTTGTGTTAAAAATTGTTTTGGGGTGCCTGTGTGGCTCTGTTGAATGTCTAACTCTTTATTTGGGCTCAGTTAACAATCCCAGGGTTGTGTGATCAAGCTCCACATAGGGGGTCTGTGCTGAGTATGGAGCCTACTTAAGATTCTCTCTCTCTCCCTCTCCCTCTCTCTCCCTCTCTCTCCCTCCCTCCCTCCCTCCCTTGCTCCCTCTCCCCCTCCCTCCTTCTCTGCCCCTCTCCGATGCCTGTGCACGTGCTCTCTCTCATATATAAAATGAAATAAAAATCTTTCATACCAAGTCCTGGTAAATTTCAGGAGACTTTTACTAAAGTTTTATATAAGGAGAGTGGGGATGTGGGGTAGGCAGTGGAGGTGAGCCGTGTGTAGATCTGGGGCATGGTTTACAGGAAGGGATCACAGAGCAGTAGATAGGATTTCACTGATTTGGGTTCTCCAGGAAAACAGAACCAATAGGGTAGAGATAGATGTATAAACGATTTATTGTGAGGAATTGGCTCATGCAGTTACAGAAGCTAAGTCCTGTGATTTGCCCTCTGCAGGCTGGAGACCCAAGAAAAGTAGTATAATTCCATCTGAGACTGAAGCCCTGAGAAGCAAGGGAGTGAGTGATATAAATCCCAGTTCAAGGGCAGGGGAAGACGAGATGAGATGTCTCAGCTTATTCAGTGAGGCAAGGAAAGAGACGAAGTCTTCTTTCCTCTAGCTTTTGTTCTATTTAGGACCTCAATGGACTAGATGATGCCTACTCACAATGGGGAAGGCAGTCTACTCAGTCTATTGATTCAAATACTAATTTCATCCAGAAACAGTATTTGATCTAGGTACCTGTGGCCCAGTCAAGTTGATTCATAAAATTTGAGCCAGTAAGATGATGAGTACAATGTTGTTGTTTCATGTATTTTTCCTTATTTTTTTCCTTCTTCCCTCTCACTTAGAATATACATTAATCTGGTATTATGTTTTGATATTTTATTGAATTCTTTCTACCAAATAAATGTTGAATTTACTGGTGAATTATTGAATTGTCTCTATCAGATAAACATTTAATTCCCTAAAAGGTAAAGTTTTTTTTTAAGTGAAAAATTTTCCACTACTTACCCTTGTAAAAAGACAGTCTTCTTTTAATATACATACAATCTGGAATATGTCCTGTGTGATGAATATTTGGCTGTAATCATGAGTTAAATTCAACTGCTATAAAATCTACACAGAGTGTATGATGGATGATAAGAATGATAGTTGATTCCCTGATGGTGTTCTCTTGGAAATATAGTTAAATGCTAGTGTGATGGAAATGTTTGTTAAAGGAGAAGATAACAAGTTAGTCTATTCCTGACTAATGATTATTATAATGAGACTTTTAAATGGTGACTTCCAATTTGTGTGTTACCGACTGTGTGCTTTGGAATTAGTAACTGAAAGGCTTTGAAGAAAGAGAGTCACTGAAATGCAACTGAAAAGAAATGAGTAATAGTTTCATAAGCATTTCCGGCCATGATACTGCTCAACTCTTTCTATAGGGAAAGCTGGTAACTGAAGATACACATGAAGAATACAACTCATTTTTCCTAATTTTCCTTCAGCTATTTTTACTCTGTTTTGTATCCATTTTTCCTTATTATAAAATAAGATTATCTTCTCATTTTAAAAACAACTCACACTGATTTTACTGAATTTAGAAAACGTGGGAGGCTTTAAAGGAAAAGATCAGTCTGTAGTCATCTTACTACCTGTATCAGTTTGTTTTTGCTTTGTAACCAACCAAATCCAAAATCTAATGGCTTAAAGGAACAATAATTTAGTTCACAGTTCTGTGGGTTGGCTGAATTTCTGTTCCAAGTTGAAGTTGTCACCTGGTAGTTTCGCTGGTGGCGGCAGATCTTGGGTAACTTCCCTATAGGTAGCAGTTGACTGGCTGGTTGGTCAGCCTAGGGGACCTCAAGCTCAGATGGCTTATCTGTGTCACATGGCCTTCCACTTGCCTATGTGTTATCCGAGGCTTCTTTGCACGGTGGTCTCAGGGTTCTGGAAAGCAGCACGAAGGCAAACTCCCACATGTGAGCATTTGGTAAGCCACTACTTGCTTCACAGTAGCTGATGCCTGATTGGCCAAAGCAAGGTTTTATGGCCAGGCTGAGTCCGATGGAAGGATGCTACGCAAGAGTCGTTGATAGGAAACCCGTTTATTGTGGCCATTTTTTGCAGACAACATAAAAAAAGCCTTTTGGGCCATAATTTATATTCCGCCTCCTGTCTTGCATTTTTCACTTAGAAAAATTACGGTGTGAGAACTTACTTACTAAATTTTCTTCAGAAATGGGATTCTCAATGGCTACATAATACTAAAATATGTGGTTGTACTATAATTTGTTTATCCAAAGGCGTATTAGAAATAGTAGGCAGCTTTTAGTTTTTGAGAGAGAGTACACATGAGTGAAGGAGGGGCAGAGGGAGAAGGAGAGAGAGAGAGAGAGAGAGAGAGAGAGAGAGAGAGAGAGAGAGAATCTTAAGCAGGCTGCACACCTAGCACTGAGCCTGACTTGGTGCTCTGTCTCCCGTCTGTGAGATCATGACCTGAGCTGAAATCAAGAGTGGGATGCCCCAGGCACCCCAGTAGGCAGCCTTTAATATTTCTCTATTCTAAAAGTACAACACATAACATTTATGATTTTTTGTGTATAATTCTGGATTGATTTATATGAATAATCCTGACGCTCTTAATAAAGATTATCAAATCGCTCCCTGGAAAAGTTGAAGTAATTACATTCTTAGCAACAGTGTTTGAGAATATCAAATTTACTACCATGTCATGGACTCAGGCTAGTATATGTTTTGATAATCTTTTTTGAGGTACCAGCGCGGTTCAGTCAGTTAAACATCCAACTCTTGGTTTCAGCTCGGGTCGTGATTTCACGGTTTGTGAGTTCAAGCCCCACATCGGGCTCTGTCTTGTCAGCACAGTTCCTGCTTCGTATTCTGTCTACCTCTCTCTCTGTCCGTCCCTCTCTCTCTCAAGATAAATAAACTTAAAAAATCTTTTTCAGTTTTATAGGCCAAAAAGGTATATTTTCAAATTTATAAATTTTATTAAGTCTCAAACATTAAGAATTTTATGTTTTTTGCTTTTTTTTAATGTTTGAGAGAGAGCGAGGACACATGCACACGTGAAAGGGGGAGGAGTAGAGAGAGGGAGACGGGATCTGAAGCAGGCTCTGTGCTGACAGTGGACAGCCCAGTATGTGGCTCGAACTCACAAACTGTGAAATCATGACCTGAGCCGCAGTTGGATGCCTAGCCGACTGAGCCACATTTTAAATGTAAGCTAGCATTTTCTTTTGTAAGCCATTATTATTTAGGAATTTTTTCCATTAACATAAAATATTTCTTATGGTCTTAAGAGATAAATTTGGGATGGAAGATGTTTGAAAAATGGCTTTATTTACATGAGAGGTAAAAGCACATACTTTACTCTGTCTTTTTATCCTATAGTAAATGCAATTGTTGGAATTTTGAAAATATTTTATGCTCCTTGAAGATAGGTCAAATAACCATAGTTAAGAAGATTGAAATTAAATGCTAAAACACTGCAGTAGCATAAAAACGGAGTCTTCAAAAGTGTATTTTAGAGATGGGGAGAAAGGTCCTTTTATGTATGGGACTCAAAACCCCACTTTTTTTTAATGTTTATTTATTTTGAAGAGACAGAGACAGAGCATGAGTGGGGGAGGGGCAGAGAGAGGGAGAATCTGAAGCAGGCTCCAAGTTCTGAGCTCTCAGCACAGACCTGGGGCTTGAACCCACGAACCATGAGATCATGACCGGAGATGAAGTCAGACATTTAACCGACTGAGCCACCCAGGCACCCCTCAAAACACTCCCTTTTAATTAAACAATTACTTAGGAGCAACATTAGAGTGGCACCTGAAAAAAAATTTACATTTTTTGTGTTGGAAAAAGAGAAGGTATTTTCTTCAAGCTGCTGAAATACACTGATTGTCATTCTTGTGAGCAAGAGAATGCACACTCTAGAAAATAACATAGAAAGGACAAAGGCCCATTGGCAAACAATTTACCTCCTACATCAAATATCCCTTCTTCCATGGTCCCAAAAAGGAAAACTAAAAGTACTTCAGCCTTGGGATATGTATGGTTTTACTGTGTATATTGTATTGTTTTTTTCCTGATGTCTTTTACTTATTAAGGAATTGTTTGGAAACCTTTAATTCACGTGCTACAACTCAAAACATATGCCACTGGAGATCGCATGCTTCCCCCCGACCCCAACAAATGTTACAGGTATTTGCAGTTTCTAGATATAACCATGTTACATTATTTTTGTTTTTTACTTTGAGGACCAAAGGATGTTTGAGAAGTGAATGTCCTATTTGGACAATGGGAATCTAGCCAGATTCTTTAGTCACAAAATGCTGACTAAAACTCTGATCAGTGCATTCTGGATACGTTTTTGTAAAGGAAACGGTATAGCTCTTTCAGAATTACTTTTTGAGTAACACAATTCTGGTAAGAAACTTAAAACTTTTTTTTAATGTTTTTATTTATTATTGAGAGACAGAGCACAAATTGGGGAGGGGCAGAGAGAGAGGGAGACACAGAATCTGAAGTAGCTCCAGGCTCTGAGCTGTCAGCACAGAGCCTGACGTGGAGCTTGAACTCATGAATCATGAGATCATGACCTGAGTTGAAGTCAGACACTTAGCTGACTGAGTCACCCAGGTGCCCTGAGAAACTTTAATTTTGTTATTTTTTGAACCTGATAATGTTGGTTTCACAAATGTTTCCCAAACAAAATAGCAATTAACCCCCTCTTCACAACAATAATAACAAGGAAAACGAAATATTTTTTCTTAAGGCAAAAATATTTTTGAACTTTTTTTCTTCCCTATTTACATGTTTTATTTGTATAATGGTGCTGAAAAGTAGATTAAATAGTAATGCCTCTGAAGAGTGAGAACTATCCTTCTAAGGAAACTTAAGATAAAATTTAGTACACGAGTAACCTTGACAATATATCACACAAGTAAGGTCTAAAAAATATTACAAGTTATAATAACATGGTTTTGTCAACCCTTAAAACATTATCATTAAGTTGGTCACATCTTTGTTAATATTATTGCCTTCCCTACCTCCCCGCTCCCCAGGATCATTTAATAAATTTAACTCAGTTGTCGTATCAGTTGGGGTTTAGTTCCATTAAATTTAAGAGTAACCTTAAAAAGACTTGATCAAGCTAGAGAGTTAGTTTTGTCTTCAGTAAGAGCAGTCTGCAGATGAGAATTGACATGACAACTCATCAGGGTCCAAAGTATCCTCTTATCTTTCCATTTCACCTTCTTTTCCATGTGGATTCTATTCCTGAGGTTGCCTGGCAGTATAAGGTAGCTGCTGAAAGTCCATCTGTCTGTCACATGAACTTTCCACTCATCCAGCAGGAAGAAAGAAGGCAGGTCGAAAACAGGCGTGTTTCCGTTCTTGGTTGTTCCTTAATGGAGTTTCTATAGAAGGCCAAGGTAAAAACTTTTACTTAGATGTCATTGGCCAGACTATGCTTCATGGCAAGTGAGGCTAGGAATATTACCACCCTGGATATGCTTCATTTCTGTTACTGATGCAAAAGTAAAGAGTAGGTATTGGATAGGCAAATAGCTATCACTGCATCTATTCTAAATTCTTGGAAGAGAAGAACACGTAATTCCAAACACATGATACATACTCTCCATAGATTTGTTTCCTGACAGATTGCATCAACATGCCAACACTACTCCTTCGTCTAGTCACTCCAACCATTTACCTCTTTGCAAAACTTTCTCTTTGTAATTCCTACCATTGGATGGATAGTGCTTACATGCTTTTATGGGAGGAAGATTATTCAGGAATTCTTGGAAGTTAAGAAATGGATTTTGAGAATCTAGAATCTTTCCAATGTGAAATGTGACTTAACCAGGAAGAAAAACAAAATGGGTAATGAGTAGATCTTCTATGAGAACAGTAGAGTAGATGATAGGGTCATAAGAGAAGGCAAGGAAAGAACTTCTATAAATAGCATTGAAGAATCTTGAAGATCAAAATGGAGACTTTTAAGGAAATGTAAACTGAGATGAAAGTAGAAGGGACTTTTATTATGAATTATAGTTTCTATATGTTTATTTTTACTTAAATCCACAATACATGCAGTTACCAAAATCATCAGTTTCAGGCAATACTTCATCAAAATCAATGAGAGAGCCTCTATTACCTGTTGAATCTCAAGTCTATACCTAATTTTTAAGTTTTTTTTTTTTTTTGGCCAAATGTCTCCTTCCCATTTCAACTATATACTTATTGCTTCAGAATATGCTCCTTAGCTACAGTTAAGTTCATGTCTTTGGGCCCATGCTGTTACTTCTTGTACATATTCTTTGTGTCTAAAGTTTCTAAGTACATAAATGCTCCATAATGATCCACTTAGAAGACTTTTTATTTTCATCGTTTTTGGGATAAAAGCACTTACGTGACTCTCTTATACATGCTCCTTCTAGCACTTCCCGTCATGCAGCAATGGCACTCTTGAAGGTAATGCAAGTCTACATCTGCTTTGAATCTGACCCAATCAGAGGGAGCGGTGCAGAACTCAGGAATGTTATGAGGTTATCAGGCTTGGTGTAAACCCTTTTATCTACATTTCAAGCCTCTTGTTATCTGTCGTATCCTTTGCAAGATGCTAAAGCCACTCTCAAAACCCTCCCCAGATCTTCTCCCAGTGCTAGATCTTGTGCTAATCCTCTTCTGATTTATTATTAATCTATTGACATAAAAATGTGCTGAATATAATCATACAAAAAATGGGATGTGTTACCTAGGTAACCGGCAATGGTGCATGCGTAGGATAGTCTTAACCAGATTTTTACTTGATAGATTCTCAACTGAGTGCTTGGTTCATGTCACTCTTTTTCTAAGAAAGTAGTTACTGTTTAGTCTCTTTGTTACCATATCTTTTCCCCCATATTGTCTAGCTGAGCTCTGTGGGTTTCTCTGAATTCTTTGCCTTAACACATTTCCGCATCTATTAATCAACTCTGATATCACTCCCAGTGCATGACCTCCCAAGTAGCTTTCTTCTTTCTTTTCTTCTCTCCCCCCCCCACTTTTTCCTTTCTTTTTTTCTTTGATGCTTCTCTTGTAGCTACATATATGTCCATGCAATTTAGGTTCTCGTCCTTGAAATATGATCAGGAATGAGGTCCTAGTAAAAGAAAAACAGTTGCTAGCACCTTCTTTTCCCTTCCTGATGTTAGGAAAACAGAGGTAACTAGACTCTTGAATCCAGAGTTGAAAGGTAGATTTTGAGAATGCAAGCCATCCTGCAGCCCCAAACCATGTACCTCTGGGTTATTATATGGGAGAAATAGATTTGACCTTCTTTAAGCAATTTTTTTTGTTTGTTTGGGGAGTAGGAGGGAGAAAGGGGAAGTGGGTCTCTTTATTTTAGCAGCATTGCTTTCATTCTCTTACACTGGCTTAATTTAAGCTCTGGTTACTCTAATTTCTCTTTGGCAAGTTACTTAATCTCTGAAATTTTTTAACTATAAAATAAGAATGAGAAGCCTGGTGGTTCAGTTGGTTAAGCATCCATCTGACTTTTGATTTTGGCTCAGGTCATGATCTCATGGTTCAGGAGAGAGCTGACAGCACAGTGCCTGCTTAGGATTCTCTCTCTCTCTCTCTCTCCCTCTCCCTCTCCCTCTCCCTCTCAAATAAATTCAATTCATCCATCCATTCATTCATTCATTCATTCATTAAAAAACAACAAAAAAATAATAATACTTCAAGGGTAGTTTTGGGAATCAAATGAAGTAACATATATAAAGGTAAAGTATTTAGGAAGAAAGATTTTAAACTCATACAACACAAGCTGGATGATCTTTCTTATTCCCAAAGCGCCCGTTCTTTGAGTAAGGAACCATGAATACTTTAGTGTTCTCAAAATAAATAGACTTGGCTGCATAGAGAATTCACGATATAGTATCACAATAAATTTTCAAAAAAGCATGGTTAATAGAAATTACTTGAAAACAAATAGTGTTGGAAGAAATGTCTGGGTGGCCTGAATCCCAGGATGAGAATCTCAAACATAAGTCCCTATCTTGGCATTTTAGAGACCTGATTCTGTATTTGATTTATGGACGAAGTTATCCTTTTCTGGCTTCTTTGTCTCTAAAGTGGGAAATCTCAAGAGACTTTTGGCCCAATGAATACAAACTGATGATATGAGTTTTAACTACACAATTATTATCTATGATAACTAAAAAATTAGAACATGTGTAAAACATATTAGAATATTTTCTGCTTTTAAGATATTCATATTACAGCCCCATTGTATAAAGAAAATTTATAGGGCTGATCATCACTTTTTTTATTAGTTCAAAGACCTACCACCACCTCATTGAATATTGGGAGACACATTTTATTTAGTGAACTTTTTTTACTTGTGTGGTCTCTTCCTGAATGGTCTTCATTCTCACGTATTTTATTAATATTACCAAGCATGAAAGATTTTTTTCCCGTTTGATTTTGTACATCTATTTTTATTATGTCAAGATTCTGTTCATGCAACTAATTCTTTGTTTGCTATCATATAAAACTTTATTTTTCCTTTTGTATTCAAGACCATCTTTTTCCAGTCCCCACCCCAATTGTGCAGTCTTGGTTCTCTGTACTTCCCAATAAAAACCTCTTGCTGAAATGGTTTTTAAAAATGCTTTTGGAGAAAAAGAAGTTTTTGGAAATTTTTTGTTATCAAGAAGCAATAAGTGTTACTAAGAGATAATATGTGAGTCAATTACTCTTACACACACACACACACACACACACACACACACACACGTATACCACACATTAAAATTTAGAAACTCCATATAATCATATATCAAATCATCTATAAAATTTTAAAATCTTGGTAAATATTAATGCATATATTATACTGTGTATCCAACAGACCTTGGAATAAAACTTGTATTGCTATTTCTGTGCAAATGTTTGAAGACCTTGTAAAAGTTTATTAGAAAAGTTTTAGCTTAGGGTCTTTTCTTTCAGACTTTTCTATTTTTATGGGTCGCATTGTGTCCCTCTCCTCCCTAAATTCATATGCCGAACTCTTAACCTGCAGTATCTCAGAATGTGACCTTATTTGGAGATAAGTTCTTTACAGATGAAATTGAGTTAAAATAAGGTCATAAGAGTGGGCCTCTAAACCAATATGACTGGTGTTCCTTTTTTTTTTTTTTAAGTTTATTTATTTTGAGAGAGACCGAGTGAGCAGGGGAAGAGGCAGTGAGAGAGGGAGAGAGAATCCCAAGGAGGCTTCGTCCTGTCAGCATGGAGCCCAATGGCAGGGCTTGAACTCACAAACCATGAGATCATGACCTGAGCTAAAACCAAGAGTCAGACACTTAACCAACTGAGCCACCCAGGGGCCCCTACTGGTGCTCTTATAGAAAGGGTAAATTTGGACACTGAACTATGCACAGGGAGGACAATGTGAAGAGACATAGGGAGAAGAGGACTATCTAGATAAGCCAAGGAGACAGGCATGGAACACATCCTTCTCACAACCCTTCTAAGGAACCATCTTCAGTGACACTTTTGTTTTGCACTTTTGGCTTCCAGAATTGAGATCAGTTTCTGGTGTTTAAGCCACGCATCTGTGGTGCTTTGTTACTGCAACCCTAGCAAGCTAATACATGGATGATCATAAAATACAGTTCTTGTTTTATAAAGAAATTATATATGTATCATTTCAGGTAATGACACCACCTTGCCTGTCCCTTAGTTGGTGGACAAAAACTTGAGAACCGTTCTTGATTTGTCCCTTTCCCTTATTCCTTATATCCAAACTATCACCAAATATTTTTTTCCACTGTCATCACCTCTCTTCATTAGCACTGCTATTAAAAAGTCTAAACCATCACAGGGGTGCCTGGGTGGCTCAGTCAGTTAACCATCTGACTCTTGATTTGGCTCAGGTTGTGATCTCATGGTTCATGGGATCAAGCCCCATGTTGGGCTCTGTGCTGACAGTATGAAGTCAGCTTGGGATTCTCTGTCTCCCTCTCTCTCTCTCTCTCTGCTCCTCCCCTGCTCATGAGTGCGTGCTTGAGCTATCTCTCAGGATAAAGAAATAAACATTAAAAAAAGAAGTCTAAGCCATCACAATATTGGAAGAAATTGGAATATTGAAAGAAACTTCTCACTGGTCTACTTGCTCCCATTTTTCCTCCTCTACAATCCATTCTTCATTAACAGTCACGTTTAGAAAACGTAGATCATCTCCTGTCCCTGTCCTTCCTGGAACCCTTCTGTGGCTCCTAAAGTGAAATCTAGACTGCTTATCTGGTTCCCCAGACCTTGCACGGTCTGTGTCCTGCATTCTTCTTAAAACACAATTTAAGGAATTTCTGCTTTAAGCCTAAGGAGTAGCCAGTCCCCACAAATGCCCTTGTCTTAAATGACTAGAATACTGGGTAAAATACGTGGTAGGACTGTTTTAGGATGTTAGGCAATAGGTAGTGAGGGACAAATGCCTGAAACAAGGGAAACAAATACACTGAACTCCATGATCTTCTGGTTTTCTTTCTGGAGGGACTTCACAGGAACAGGAAGACAAAGAGAGTATGGTACTCTCACTGATATAGATAGATCAGAGTCCCAGGCTACAGAAGTTGTTAGAATTTGCAGGATAGGGTACTGGGGGTAAAGGAGTTTTGCTAAGAAGAATCTCCAAAATTGTGCATAGGTAAAGCCATTGAGTTTTTGGCTGAATACTCAGCTGTGTATGCACAGAGTGAGACCCTATGAGGCCAGGCAAAGATCCAACTATTGGGTAAAAACAACCACCAGGGAGTGGGGAGATGAATAATTTATGGAGCACGCAAGGTTGGACGATGTTCAAGTTCAGATCAGTCTTCACTGTAACTATAGAGTCCTCATTAAAGTTGGCATTCAGTAGAGTTCACAGAAAAACCACACCTAAAGAGTAAACATAGTTTTAAACTGAAGTCTACCCTAGAGCCTCACTGACAAAGTGAAAATACAATACTTGAAAGCATCAAACAGATGTGCAAGTAAATTAATAGCCTGCTGGAGTAAAACTCAGCATTCTATTAAGGCGCACAAAACATTCAGATGTTCAGCAGTATAGCATCCTCAACATCCCGCAACAGGGACTACTAAACATTTACAGGACATACACAAAAGATTATGACTACTGATCAGGATTAAAATAATTCAGTAAGATAGATTCAGAAATAATGACAGTGATGATAGAAAAAGACAGAGTCTTTCAAACAGCTATTATAAAATTGTTCCAGGAGTTAGGGAAAACATGGAAATTCTGAGGGAATGTATAGGAAGTCTCAAAGGAGAACTGGTGTGTATGTGTGTATGTGTGTGTGTATATATATGTGTGTGTGTGTGTGTGTGTATACATACATATGTATATATGTGTGTGTATATATGTATGTATATATATATATATATACACACACATATATACATATATGAAAAAGAACCAACTGAAAATTCTAGAACTGAAAACAATATCTAAATTGAAATTTTCACTAAACACTGCAGAAAACACTTAATGTATAGATGGACAATAGAAACTATCCAGATTGAATGACAGAGGAAAATGGCAGAGAAAAACTTAACAAAGTCTCAGTTCATCTATCATATGTATCGTTGTAGCAACAGAAA
Source organism: Acinonyx jubatus (assembly GCF_027475565.1). Taxonomy (NCBI): domain Eukaryota; kingdom Metazoa; phylum Chordata; class Mammalia; order Carnivora; family Felidae; genus Acinonyx; species Acinonyx jubatus. The sequence continues at coordinate 201,116,282 of NC_069380.1, read as the reverse complement.
ATAAGAGATTGTGGCAGAAGGGTTCCCCCCCCCCAAAAAAAATAGTAGTTAAACATTTTCCAAATTTGGGGCACCTGGGTGGCTCAGTTGGTTAAGTGTCCTGACTCTTGGTTTCGACTCAGATCATGATCTGATGGTTTCTATGGTTTGTGGGTTTGAACCCCACACTGGGCTCTACATTGACAGTGCGGATCCTGTTTGGGATTCTCTCCCTCTCTCTCTCTGCCCCTCTCCCACTCGCTTTCTCTGTCTCCCTCAAAATAAATAAAGTTAAAAATGTATCAAAATTTGGTGAAAACTGTAAACTCACTGATTCCAGGAGCTCAACAAATCCCACTCAGCATTAATACAAAGAAAAATACAATAAGGTATAATAATCTAATAGCTGAAAATCAGTGACAAAATAAAAAAAAATTACTGTTTATTTATTTAAAATTTTTAATGTTTATTTTTATTTTTGAGACAGAGACGGAGCATGAATGAGGGTGGGGCAGAGAGAGAGGGAGACACAGAATCGGAAGCAGGAGCCTGATGGGGGACTCAAACCTACAGACCATGAGATCATGACCTGAGCCAAAGCCGGACGCCCAATAGACTGAGCCACCCAGGCACCCCAATTAATGTTTATTTTTGATGAGAGACAGAGAGAGAGAGAGAGAGAGAGAGAGAGAGAGAGAGGGAAGGAGGGAGAGAGAGGGAGAGAACAGGAGAGCGAGCACAAGAAGGGGAGGGGCAGAGAGAGGGAGACACAGAATCTGAAACAGGCTCTAGGCTCTGAGCCGTCAGCACAGAGCCCCATGCTTGGCTCAAACTCACAAACCATGAGATTATGACCTGAGCCAAAATCGGACCCTCAACCGACTGAGGCACCCAGGCGCCCTGACAAAGAAAATTTTTAAAGCAGCCAGAGAAATATGACACATTATATATAGTAGAGTGACAATAAAGATAACTACTAACATCTCATCAGGAACTATGCAAGTTGGAAGACAACAATGACTTGTTAAAGTCCTAAAGGGAAGAAAAAAGTCAACCTACAATTCTGCAAAAATATTTTTCAAGAATAAGAATGAAATAAAGGCATAGTCAAATACACAAAACCTCCAACGTCAACCTCTTGCATGCCTGCCCTAAAAGAAATTTTAAAGGAAGTTCTGGCACAAGGAGAACAATACCAGGTGAAAACTTGTACTGTAAGAAGGGATGAAGAGTTCCAGAAATAATCAGTATACAGACAATAAAATCGTTTTTTGAGTTACTGATTTCTTTTAAGAGGTAATTGATGTTTAATGCAAAACAAGAACTGTGTATTGTAGGATTTATATCCTATGTAGAGGAAAAATTATAAAAACATTACCACAAAGTAGGGGGGGTTGTAAATGGAAATATAGATTTATAAAATTCTTACTTTAAATGTGGAGTGATATAATTATAAATTTAAGATGCCTATTGTGAGTTTCAGCACAGCCACTAAAACAATAAAGGACAGATTAAAAAACGATAGGGGACATGAAATGGAATATAAAAATTACTTAATCTAAAAAAGCAAGAAAAGGGTGCCTGGCTGGCTCAGATGGTAGAGTATGTGACTCTTGATCTCAGGGTTGTGAGTTCAAGCCCTATGTTGGACATGGAGCCTACTTAAAAAAACAAAAACAAAAAGCAGAAAACAAAGTTTGTAAAGAAAGCAGGAAAAGAGGGAAAAAAGATGGAATAATAAAAAAATTATAAGGTAGTATTTAATATTAATAACCACATTTAATGTTGATATAGTCACTATTAAAATATATTTCAGTCTGGAGAAGAAGCAAGACCTAATTATGTGCTATTTATGAGAAAAATACACATAAAGCACAGGTTAAAAGTAAGAGATTGAGAAACATACCTTGCAAATATTAATCTTATTTTTTTTAATGTTTACTTATTTTTGAGACAGAGAGAGACAGAGCATGAACGGGGGAGGGTCAGAGAGAGGGAGACACAGAATCTGAACCAGGCTCCAGGCTCTGAGCTGTCAGCACAGAGCCCAACGCGGGGCTCGAACTCACGGACTGCGAGATCATGACCTGAGCCGGAGTCAGCCGCCCAACTGACTGAGCCACCCAGGCGCCCCGCAAATATTAATCTTAAAAATATAAGACTGATTATATTAATTCACCCAGAAGTTAATAATCCTAAATATAGCTGCATTTAACAGAGCTTCAAAATACACAAAGGGAAGACTGAGGGAATTGAAGGGGTAAATATAAAAATTTGCAATTATAGCTGGAGATTTCAATAGTCTTCAGTTAGCAATTGATGGAACAAGTAGAAAATCAAGAAGTGTAAGAAGACTTGAATAACACTATTAAATAGTGAATAAGATTTAATTCATTCATCCCAGTTGTCCTACATCAGTACAGCCATATAAATGCAGAATATGCATTTTTTAAGGACATTCACCAATGTGTCTATAAGTTTGAAAGAATGGAAATAATATAGACTATGCTCTCTGGTCACAATGATATGAAGTTATAAATTAATAGTAAGACATGAAAAAAAAATCCCCATTATTTGGAAATTAAGCAGTGTATTTCTAAATAACCCGTTGATCCACCAAAAAAGAATCTGAAAAAATGGGCAGAAGACATGAACAAAAATTGCTCCAAGGATGATATACAGATGACCAATAGACACATGAAAAGATGCTCAACATCACTCATCATCAGGGCAGTGCAAATCAAAACTACAATGAGATATCACCTCACACCTGTCAGAATGGCTAAAATAAAAAACACAAAAGTAACAAGTGTTGATAAGGATGTGGAGAAGAAGGAACCATCTTGCACTGGTGGTGGGGATGCAGACTGGTACAGGCACTGTGGAAAACAGTATGGGGTTTCCTCAAAAAAATAAAAATAAAATTGTCATATGATCCTATAATTGCATTATTGGATATTTACCCAAAGAATACAAAACACTAATTCAAAAGAGTATGTTTATTGCAGCACTGTTTGCAATAGCCAAACTATGGAGGCAGCCTGAGTGTCCATTGATAGATGAATAGATAAAGAAGTGGGATGGATACACACACACACACACACACACACACACACACACACACACTGGAATAATATTCAGCCACAAAGAAGAATGAAACCTTGCCATTTGCTGCAACGTGGATGGAGCTAGAGAGTATTAGGCTAAGTGAAGTAAGTCAGAGGAAGACAAATAATATATGATCTCAATCATATGTGGAATTCAAAAAACAAATGAAAAAAATGAGAGAGAAACCAAAAAACAGACTCAACTATAGAGAACAGGTGGTTATCAGAGGGGAGGTGGATGAGAGGATGGGTGAAACAAGTTTTGGGAATTAAGAGTACACTTATCTTGGTGAGCACATTACTCTGTGGAAAATAAAAACAGAAATGCGTTCTGTCTTCTCGGGTCCTGCTTACAGTCTAGTGGGAATATGGACTTTATTCTACTGATGACAACTGTGGTGAGTGATGCAGGAAGAGGGTAGGTAGGCAGTGCTAGGAGAGAGTAAGGGAAATGGGCTTTCCTGTGAACATAGCAAGTGAATTGAGAGCTGAAGGAAGATTGGGCATGGGTAGGAAGGAGGGGGGGAAGAGCATTTCATGGGGTAGCATAACAGCGGCTCTGTGGTTGGAGGGGACACAGTGCACTTGGAAAAAAACAAAAACAAAAAAACATCGTGTTGGCACATTCAGCTACACAACTCAGATCACAGGATACTTTTAAAAGCCCAAGCTTTGGTTTCCCTGAGTATGAATTGTCTGGCAAAGATAACATCTATTTTAAATTCTTTATTTTCCTTGTCTCTCCACATGTTTGTTACTGTTTTGTGAGCGTCACTTTGGGGTTTAAGGCACTTGAAATAAGTAATAACTGGGAACGATATATCTTCCTTTAAGTCCTTTGGATTGAGACTCTGGATAGTTTTATGAAATTCTCAGACAATATTTTGACTTTGTTATGGAGATTATTATATAAAAAGCACCTATAAAGATAGGATATTCAAATTGTGAGAAAATTCTAGATTTAGGCATTTTTGTAGTGCAAAATGGAGCAGCCCAAATTTTTATTCAATCTTTGATGTTCTTATGAGCATCTTATTTTAATATACATTTTTTTTATCGTTAGCCAGCAAATGCAGAACAGCTAAAACACAATGTTAAAGACTCAGCAGTGCATATCTGATTGAATAACCAATAAACAAAATACAGTGTTTCATTTTCCCTGAAACTGCAGGCCTCATTTCTCCAAAGACAGATTGTGGAGGCAAACCATAGGTCTGATCTTGAGAATTTTATTGTTTAATTTCTTTTTCCTGAATTTCTCTGCTGCCCTGTATATTCTTGTCACGTTCTCTCCCAAAAGTTGCTCAAAAAGTCTGGGTGAGTCTAAAGAACAAATTGTGACAGCACCTACTCTATGTTTTCTGTAAATATGAAACAGATTTGAAATGCGGGAAAACATACGAAATTCATTAATGGATTATCTGGTGCGGTCCGTAAGCAGAAGACACTAGATCTGTCTTTTGGCATCTAACCTGCAGACGAAGGTACTAAGGTAGCAATATCTATGACAATGGTGACCCGTATTTGTTGAGCTCATAACATGCATTAGGATTTTTTAATTAATCAGAGTTTGGGTATTACTTATATATAAAAGGTTTGATTTCTCATTAAAAAACCAGATAGTTTGGCAGCACTGGGTCTATAGTAATCAGTTGGAGTAGCAGTTGTACCTTTTCAACAAGGAGTGAACTCTCCAGTTGGTCACCATCTCCCATCTGGTTTGCTTCGTTTATTTATATCACCTACTGAGCATATTAAGCATTTGAGTTTTCAGCCCCTGTATTACTCTTCTTTTGTACAAGAAAGTAGAACTGAGTATGTCAGGAACTCTGAAGAGTCTGAGGTTTCTACTTTTCTTACAAGCCAGCAAGTTAGACTTGCTACGGTTTTATGGATGCTGGCATACCACAGGAGAATTGGGCCAGAGACAAAGGACTTTGTTAATATCAGTAGCCAGATTATCAGCATTTTCTTATACCAGTTCCCTAGCCCAAATTCCTACAGGGTGGTGTTGAACAAAATTTTACCTATGTACAGATTCTATTTTCATGAATTCCAGAGCAAGAAAATGTTCTTATGGCTAAAAGAAATTTTAGAATTTTGAATGGTTAGAATGTTAAGGGCAAAGTGAATAAAGATTTCGTTTACAGATTGGTATTTTATTAGGTATGTATCAGGGAACCATGAAATTTATGTGAATATTTTTTATCAAATTAAGTTTTTAAATTTTTAAATTTGAGATATATTTCCAGAAGAGTTGTAAAAACAATAGTTTCTGAATATATTTCACCCAGTTTCCCTTTCTGTTAACATGTCATATAACCGGAAGAACTCATCAGAGCTGAGATTAACCTTAGTGCAATACTATTAATGAAAATACAGAATTTAGTTTAGAATTTAGCTACACATTTCACCAGTTGTTTTTATTAATCCTGTTTTCCTGATCCAGGATCCAATCCAGCCTCCCATGTTGCATTTAGGTGTTGTGTTTTCTTGGTTTCTTCCAATGTGTGACAGTTCCTCAGTCTGTCTGTTACATAGCCTTGACACTTTGGAGAGAATTGGTCCCTTATATTATGGAACATCTCTTACTTTGGGTTTGTCTACTGTTTTGTCAAGGTTAGGTTAAGGTTGTTTGTTATAGGGAAGGATACCACAGCAGTGATGTGCCCTCATTAATGCATCATATTAGGGGGCACATGATGTCACTGTGCATTGATAGTGATGTTAACCTGACCACTTGGCTAAGCTGGTATTTACCAGAATTTTCCACTATAAAGTTACTCTATTTTTCTTTGTAATTACTAAATATTTTGGGAGAGATACTTTGAGATTTTGCAACTGCCTTTTTTCTGCTTAAAGTCTACTCAATAATGTAAGCATTCATCAGTAGATCTTGCCTGCAGCAGTGGTTGTTGTGGTGTTCTATTGGTTCTTTCCTATTTCTCTCATTCCTCCTGCGTTTATTGATTGATTTCTCATTAAAGAATAGTCCTTAATCTCCATTTGTTTACCTACTTATTTATTTCATTGTTATCTCATGTATACTTGGGTGTGGGGGAGAGTTATAATTCAGTTATAATTCAGTTTTTTATTTTGTCGCTCAACTTGTTTTCGGTGTTGTCCACTGGGGACTCTTAGAATAGCTTCTGTGCCGTTTTTGTATGTCCTCATTTTGTTTTTTGAGCACTTTCTTTCTTTCTGGAATCACAAAATGCTCCAGGCTTACGTTTCCCTTATGCCAGGCCTGCACCCTGTGTCGGGAATTAGGCGGAGCCCACGTTATGCCTCCAGATTGTTTGCTTTTCAAAACAGAGCTCACAGGAGAAAGCTATATACCTCCAACTACTTGTTGTGATGTATAAGGCAGGACCTGAGCACTCTTCTCATTGTCCTCAATCTCTATCTTCGTCTTTACTTAGCTCCCTTTCCCTTTTTATCCTCTTTTAGTAACTAGACGGATAACTTCAAATTTTAGATTAGAGACTGCTCAAGAATGAGGAAGACCTGATGGTGGTTCCTGCATGATGAGACTTTGTTCTGCATGAGGAAAGAGCTGTAAAAGAGATGCTGGTCTAGTATTATATGGGATTACAGGTTTTTTTTAATTTATTACAATTCATTTGGGGTATCAGAACAGTAGACAGTAAGCATATAGAAATGCCACCACGCTAGAGCAGAAATATCTCTTGGTTTCAACCTGAGAAAATCAGGAAAAGGCTAGAAGCTGAGCGCTTTACCCAGTGAATCTAACTAATGACTTAAAATTGATTATTGTAGTGTATAGAGAATCGAAAAAGGCAATTGAATAGATTGTGTGTGGATGAACATTGGTCTTACCATATTTTGTCTTGTTTAAAGATGAGTAAGGAAAAAAGTTAATGTGGAATATATGAAGAAATACTGCAAAACAAAATGATATAGAAGCTTTTCCAAATTGGCTGCGTTATCAAAAAGAATATTACATAAAATTTTTTGGATATGAGACTTCAAATCAAGAAGCTAGTGAAAAAAAAAAAAAACCACAACAAAAAAGCTAATGTATGGAAAATAGAATGAAGAAAAGAATACAATCTAGAAAAAAATTTCAAATTGAAAAATCCAGAAATTCCTTATTTTGTAAAAGCAACAAGTTTAATGAAAATGAGAGAAGACATAAATACAAATAATATCAGGAAAAAGAATGGGGACAAAATAAATATGGGTGAGACTGAAATAGTAAAGTGTTAGTAGGAAAATTTAATCGAAATGATTGATTTTAAACAAAAATGCTAAGCATCAAAATAAGAAAGAGACAATCTAAATATGACAATGAACACGTTTGAAGTAAAAAAAAAAGTTGTCAAAAATAGTTTCTCCAAAGGCTGCTGGTTTGGGTGGTTTGACAGATGAGTATTTCAGAGATCAGTCTTCAGAGAATAGCAATTCCCAGCTGTAGAAAAAGTTTCCAGTACATAAAAGACTTTCCAATTCACATTATAAAGGCAGCATAACCTTAATGTAAGAATGTGATAAGCATAGATCCCAAAGGCCTAACACACTTCTGAATATCAATGCAAAAATCCTAAGAAGATATTAAAAATCAGTTTCACATATGTATTATCTGCTGTATTTCAAGTATGTGGGAATGGTCCAGCATTAGAAAATGTATTTAAATAATTCATTACATAAAGAAAGGAGAGGAGAAAAACCCTTATGATGACAGATGCTAAAAATGTACTTTTTAGTAATATTCCTCACCTACTCCTAATTAAAATTTAGTAAATTGGACATAGACTTTCAATGACAGTCTATATTTTCAACATTACTCATTCCACCCAATAGTTATTTACAGATTAATTCATCTGTTAGTTACAAGTGATTGAATGTAAAGATTTAAACCATAAAGTACCGGAAGATAATGTTAATTGTATAGTTACAGAATTTTGGAAGCATGATGTCAAAAGCATGATAAAAAAAGTTTGAATGATTTGACTATGTGATGGTTAAAAAATTATTTACCACCAAATATAAAGAAACTTAATACATATATGAACAAAGGAAAAAAATACTATGCTGGAAATAATTCTTGCAACATATGATAGCATAGCAATTAATATAAAATGATTTCTGATCAACTAATGAGTGAAAGGTGAATTCTTCAATAGCTGTATAGAAAAAAATTTATGAAAATGCATTTCACAAATCAGAGAGTCCAGTAAACATGAAAATATATTCAAATTACTAGAATTAATCTTCAAATTAGAACCACAATGGTAAATAATTTTTTTTTAATTTATCAGGGCCTATCAGAAAACTTAAAAAGCATTCCAGCGCACAGCATTAGTAAGATTGTAAGGAAATCATTTTCGTACAGTCAGATAAGTATGTTATTTGACCCAACCTTTTGAATATATTTTGACAAGTATCAAAACCTCTCCACCTGACATTCCCACTCCTAGTTTTTTCCCAAGGAAGCAATTGTACAAGTTTACAATGTTGTATAAACAAGTGTATTTATTATAGTGTTATTTATGACAAAATGTGTACATATATGTGAAACTACTTAAATATATACAATATAATATCTATAAAACGATATACCAGGTAACTATAAAACTGTTTATTGATGGAAAGATATACACAGCACATGGAATGAAAATGTCAGTTTACATCACAGTAAATAGACACACACACTCTTCTATAAATCTAAACATCAAAATATTATCAATAGTTTTCTCTGGTAGCTTTATGAAGAGTTTTCTATTTATTTTGTTGTTTGCCTTTTAAGTTTTTTTTTCACTATGGGTATAATTGTGCAATAAAGGAATAACAATATAAAAATATTTTTAGTTACTGCCAAGACATATCAACAGTTGACTAAGCCTTCTAGACATGAGAAGATTTTAGACTCCTTTATTATTTTTTATTGTAACAGGTACACTTACAATAGATTCTCATTATTTGCTGTGGTTATATATTCTATAAATTCCTTACAAACACTGAGTTAGTGAATACCAAATCAATGCTCCTAGGGGAAATATGGTTAAGTTCCTGGGAGCTTCTGGTTACAACATTTTCATCAATCAATATATATCCTTATTTTATATATGTTTCTGCTTAAAGATACCTTAGCTGATATATGGTTGATTCATTAACATTGGACTCACTGCCGAAAGCACTATAACTTATGTCTGAATGAAGCTTATCTAACACTTATTTTCACTGTTAGGCACAAAATAGCCTTTTTGTGCCTAGCAACAGTAGGCAACACTTCAGCACATGCTCAGAAGGCATTGTAAGCAACAAAATCAACAAAAATCTCAAGAACAGAACATTTTGAGGGCTGAAACAAAGGCAGCTTTTGACCTCAGTTGGGAGTGTGCATGCAGGGTACCTCAAGTTTCTGCGGCTCGGAGTATGACCATGAATGACAGAAAGTGCCATGAATGATGGTGTTGGGGTTACAGGTACATTTTAGTGAGTTGGTAAGTTGAATAACACAATCCATGAATAACAAGAATAAACTGTATTATGAAAACTCCATGATACATCTTGTTCAGGTACTTTGGAGGGAGCCTCATCAGCAAGTAAATTATAAACTGAGGCTATTGTTTAATTAGTCTGTGTTGTCCTAAGACTTCTAATGGGCTATGCTGTTCAAGGTGTCTTTCAGTGCTGGTTGGTTGCTTTCCTAGAATTCATTCTCTGTTACTAACGGTGGTTCTCTAGAGAATCTTAAAACTTTCCGAAAAGAAACTTTAAAAGTCTTTGTGACTGAAGCCTGGAAACAACACTAAGCTTCTTTCTACACGTGCATACAATTGGAAGACAAGAGTGTTAAGAATGCTTTTGAAACTCACTTAAATGCTGAAGTAGCACAGATTTTCCTACACTGTTCACAGCCTTCAGAATGGGAAAAGAACAGCAAAAACAGTCCTTAACGAAATTTGCTTTGAATGAGTTCCTGCCTGATCAAGATTTTTAGGCATGTTCTTTTTGAATAAAGCAACGTATATTTGAAAAAGGCTCTGAAGTTTGCTGTCCAAGAAAAGATCCACATGAAGAGAACAAAAACTAGGATGCACTTAAAGCAGTTAATCTTCCTAAGGTGGTTTTCAGGTACAGATTCCATACTGTGATATGTGAAATAAGAATATTTTATTTGGTGAGAATTCATTCTTTCTTGAGATTAATTATGAAAAGACTCCCATATATCTTCTTTTTATTAATAATGTCTATTTTTTAATAACTATACTTAAATGTAAATTAATTAGAGATACACCCTGCTTCAAGAATCGACAGATTTGCTTGGCATGTTTTGATCTAATTTTGTGCCTATCATTTCCACACTACAAGACTGAAATATGATCAATATCTGTCTGAAGTTTTTCCACTCTCCAATTCTTCTTCATCCATTTGGAGTCATTTTTATTAGTGAGAAGTCAGGGTACACTCCAGAAAATGAAAACTATCTTCACCACAAAAACAAAGAAACAAATGAATAGACAAACAACCCTTGCAGAAAATGATGTATGTACTTACTACATTTGGGATGCCTTCAGGATGAATGTACGTGATTAACAACAGAATATGAAATCCAGTTCTTTGCCCTTTATGAAATCACTTTTGGATTTGCTTTAAAAATGTTCTTTATTCTTTAGTCATGGACCATGAATGCCTTAGGAAGGAGAAGGTCCTGTTATTCTTTGGAGTGAAAGGGCTCTCAGAGATGAGTGATAAATCATGTAGGCTACCCATGGACTGCCAGTTATTATTGAAATGTACTAAATCATGCCCTTGAGGAATGAATAAATTAGTGCTGTTTCTACAGAATTCATTGTACTTTTGTATTGGTTTCCTATAGGTTTGGGAGTTGGGCAAGCTGCTACTTTTTAATCTATAGAAGACGTTAATATCTGGTAAAGAAGAATCAGCATCTTTATAGTCCTCTAGTACACTGTAATCTATTAATATTTCTGGAAATTAAACATGGTAACCTAGAAAAAAGGAGTTTGTTGAATGGTACTGCAACTTTTCAAGCCCACAGGAATGCTTTTATTTAGGACATTGGTTGTTTGTTCCTTCTTGAGTGCTTGGTCTGATGAGTTGAAAAGGTTTTCCAAAGTACTGGGAACAGATCTTAATATCAGCTTCCAAGTCTTTTCTCGAATCCCTTAACAGGGTTGCATACAAAGAATTAGGTATCCCTGGATCCCATTCATGGTCTTGCAATTGGGAGGGGATCATATGAGATGCTGTCAACACTAGCATGACCAATATATCATTGTGGAATAGGCTTATGACCTTGGTAAGCTTTTCTTGGCAGCCCAACATTTTAAAATATCTGCCAGATTCCAGGTCTACTAATGGTGCCAAATGTTTTCATTAGGTCACCATATAACTCTGGGTGCTGTTCTTTGTATTAAGCTGCAGAAATCACATTTGGAATTACACACAGAAGGATAGAGCTGGTAGGGGCCTTAGAAATGGTCTAGTCTGGCCCTCATCTTACTGATGAGGAAGCAGAGGTCCAGGTATGGGTGAAGCCACTTACCTAAGATCACAAGAGTAGTTAGTGGCAAAGCCAGGGTTTAATAATCAATTCCTTTGAGATTTCAACTCTGTCTTATCCCGCTTTGTGTAAAAGCTATTCCATTTTGCCAAGTAGATGGAAGCAGAAGAAATGGTGAGCAGGTGGAAATAGGCCAAGTAAAGAGGCATATCTCTTTTTTATTATTCTCACTCAGAACATAGCTTTAAAAGCATTTTTGTTGTTGTTTGTAAGCATTTTTTTACAAGCCTTGGTTCTTAAAGTCTATTGTTCAGCTCTGTTTTTCTGATTAATTTTTTTGCTGAGGGACAATTTTCATACGGTAAAATGCACAGATCTTAAGTATATACTCTGAAATTTTTATAAACATATACACTCATGTATCCACCAACCAAATCAAGATATGGAACGCTTTCAACACCACAGAAAGTTCCCTTGTGCCTTTTTGCAGTCAGCCCACATCCCCTTACCCCCGCCGGAGGCAGTCACCATTCTGACTTCTATTATCATAGATTGTTTTTTTCTTGTTTCTGGATTTTACATAAATGAAATAGTACATCACGTACTATTCTGGGCCTGGATCTGCTTAGGAAAATGCTTTGAGATTCTTCAAGTTACAAGTTACTAACTTCAAATTAGTAGTAGTTTCCTTTCCATTTCCGTATAAGTTTTTGTATGCGTTATGCTGCTGTTTACCTATACTTCCGATAAACATCCGTGTTTTCAGTTTGGAGTTATGAATAAAGCTGCTATGGACAATTTTGTACAGGGCTTTTTGTTGACATATGCATTTATTGATCTTTGAATATACCTGGGAGTGGAATTTGCTGAGTCATTAAGTAGGTGATGTTTAACTTTTGTAGACACTGGTACACAGTTTTCACAAGTGGTTGTACTCCTTTACATGCCCTGTAACAATAAGTAATATTTCAGTTGCTGCACATCTTTGCCCAAACTTGGTATTGTACGTCTTAAGTTTGAATGTTCTGGTTGGTGTGTAATGAGATCTCATTGTGGTTTTGATTTGCATTTCCCCCATGACTGATGATATTGAACACCTTTTCATATGTTTATTGGTCATTCATTCATTCATTCATGTTTTTTTGTGAATGTCAAGGTTTTGCCCATTTAAAACAATTAGATTTCTCTTTTTGTTATTAATTGATGAGTTCTTTGATGAATCTATTAAAGATATTTTCCTCGGTGTGTAGCTTGCCATTTCATTTTGTTTATAATTTTTGAGGAGTAGTTTTAAAATTTGGTAAAATTCACTGTATCTTTTTTTTTCTTTTATGGTTAGTGTTATTATTGTCTTGTCTCAGATATTTTTCTCCATTCCAAGGTCATGAAAATATTTTATGGTTTGTTTTATAAACTTCACAATTTTAGCTTTTACATACAATTCTTGACTCACTACCTGAATAGAATTAGATATTGCCACTTTCTTCAATTGCTCCATGACCAGAATGCATGACCAATGGAGAGAACAAAATGAAAAATTTCAGATGTAACCTTGTAAAAATATAATACATCGTAATATAATTGTTCTCTGATACCCTGTATGTGCACCTAGGCAGAGAAGCCTCTTTTCCTTATGTTTCTTTTGAATAAGCAACCAGAGAGAAAGTCCTATAATCCTCACAGCTAAGGCGTTCTCCTCTCCATAGCATGTAATGAAAGGCAGATCTTTTTCCCGCACTTGACTTAGAGCTCTGTAGTTTTGACACTAAAACTCAGGTGGGATTTCCTGATTGTTCATTTCAAACTTATATTTGAATATGTTCTTCTAGTTTATTTGTGCCATTTAATTGCTTGTAATTGTTCTTGGTAGCCAGATGTGGTATTTCTTATTCTGCATTTACAGTTGTGAATTTAACCTGTTATCAATTGGGCAAATTTCCCTGCTGAGTATCTGGGAGGGTGTAGTAGTGAGAATAGCCTTGTAGGACTGTCCAGTTTGCCCATTTCTCCCCATCTCCACTCTGATGTTGTCTAACATCTTTCTATTGATTCCATAAAGTATAAACTGAGTTGGATTATTTGCTCTGTTTATAGTTGAACAACCAACTCTATTCCTCTTGGATTGCTTGAGAGCAAACCACCACGTCCAGAATAAATTCCTTTCTGAGACCTGTCCTCTGACTACAGTAGATATCCCATGTTGGGTTCTTACAAACAAACCAATTTACTCTGCTCTTTTCACATTCCAGAGTCTCTCAACAGTATGATACCACACTGTGGTATTCAGAATCAGTCTTTTTCAACTGACATATGCTTTTAGGCATGCCTTAGCTATCATTTAGGTCTTTTAAAAAGGACATAGAGGCTCCAGTCTTTCTTTTTAATTTCTGCTCAGATCACTGTATATTGAAATCATTATTTGCTTCCATGCTCTGTATGTTCAAATGTCAATAGATTAGTAGGTATCCTGGGACCTCTCTGTATGCAAGTAATACATTTTTTTTCCCTGCAGGTATGATTTTCTTAAAATAACAATTTTTAAGTGATGAAAATAATAAATGCTTAGATATACAGTTTGGAATATATTAAAGAGAAAATTAAACATAATCCCACCTACCATCTGGAGACACCCATTGCAACAGTTTGATTGCCAATTCCTTTAACTCTTTATAGGGTATTTATATTCACCTGAGAAGATTGGGAATTGAGTAAAATGGGGAAGAATTCCAGAAAGAAGAACCTAGAATAAGCATATAAGAAGAAAAACGTATTCAGTAAAATGATAACCTTTTCAAATTCACTTGAAGTTTAGAATGTGTCAATGAAAGCAGGTGATCAGCTGGCCAGATTGACTGGGGGCAGAATAAGTGGGGGTTTGGGCAACAAATAAGAGTACGCCAGCCTGTACAGGAAAGGGTTTAGGGAACCAAGCCACTGTAAGCATTCAACTGCATGATGATGAGGTAGTCATGGAATGGGTTGAAGGCATACAAAGATTGGAATCAGTAAGACAAGAAACAGAATGATTACAGTTTCCTGGCACAGAGGTAGTAAGGATTGCCGAAGTGGGAGAGTGATGGAGGAGGGGAGATACAAGAGTGATTTAAGATTAGTGGTGTTAGGGAGAAGGAAATGATGCCAAGAATTTTAACGTGGTGGTTTAGGTAGCAGAAAATGGCAGTGAAGGAAGAAGAATGTTTAGGGCAAGAACATTTAGTTTAGAAATGTGCAGGGGGCTTTGGGCTTGGCAGACGTGGCTGAAATTCCAGCTGCATCCCTGATCAGCTACATGACATTGAGCACATTGTATACCCTCACCAAGTCTTTCTGAACTCGCTTTCCTCATGTGTCAAAATGAGGGACAGTACCTGTCCCAAAGAATGGTCCTGAGGAGATTATGATTTAGAATATATAAGTGTACTAAGTACTTTCCGGTTTGAGGTATAGTGGAAAAATACATAGTCCAGCACATAATTCTCTATTACTGGCATTTTACAAGAGGTCAGAACTGGGTGATAAGCAGTTCAGTGAGCTGTTATTGTCCTGTGAGTAAGGTTGCCAGAAGGGAGGGGTGGGTGGGAGGTTGGGCAAAATGGGTGAAGAGGAGAGGGGGATACAGGCTTCCACTTAATGAATAAGTCATGGGAATAAAAAGAGAGCATAAGGAATACAGTCGGTGATACTGTAACAGCGATGTAAAGGGGCCGATGGTGGCTTTGCTTGTGGTCAACACAGCCTAGTGTGTAAACTTGTGAAGTCACTAAGTTGTACACCTGAAACTGAGGTAGCACCATGTGTCACCTGTACTCAAAAATAAATATGCATCAATAAATTTGTTACACGTCAAAAAATATTTAGCTCTGAATCTCTCAACTTCAGACACTGTAAATGGAGTTAAAGTGAACATCTTTGCATGCATAGCATTTTCTGTTAATTTAACTCCGCACTTATCTCCAATACTTATTAGAAGACAAAAAACCCCAACATGGCAAATATTTGGTCAGATTTATGGAGTTTCCTTTCCTGAAAAAACTAGCATTTGATTTCCTTACACATCCAAAATTGTGCGTAGACTCCGACTATACTAACTAAATGAGAAGCTGAAATGCTAAAATGTTCATCTTCCAACTTTTTCCAGCCTGTGGTCTGTCTTGGGATCAGCAATAATTGCCTGGACAGCTAAAATGGCTTCATTAATTTTTGTTTGTGTTCTGTGTTCTTTATGCAATGATGGAAGAAATGCATCTCCTGTGTCAAAATCTAACTGTGCTTTTCTAAACTGAAAAACTACATCTGATATAAACACTCCTAATGTAAAATGCAAATTGCATTAGGGATTTCCGCATAATCATCAGGGCAACAAAACTGAAATTTAGCCAATATTATACCAGCTTCAAAATCAGGAGTATTTACATTTAAATTTATTTTTTTAAGCTGCATTGTCAACATTTTTTTTTTATATTCTCACATGCCAAAAATTTGTATTTTTTTAGTACTGTGGCCATATTCACAATTTACGGCTAATCCAGAGGGCCAGCCAATTTCACTTTATTGATTTGGAATCTCAAAAGAAAAGTTAACATCTTGGAGATACTTTTCGAAGAACTTTCCAGTTCTGTTGTAGATGCATTTCATATTACCTCTGTTTTCAGTCTTGTGGCTGATATTCTGATCTGTAAGACAAACAATAACAATTTCTAGTTTCTGTTTCATTTTTTTGCAGTTGAATCTATCAGGGTTCTGACATACACAAAATGCTTCATGATATATTGTGGCACCTGTATGCTGGCCCATGCCCGTCTCCTCCATATTGTCCCACTTTTTGCTGCTGATATTCTGATCTGTAAGACAAACAATAACAATTTCTAGTTTCTGTTTCATTTTTTTGCAGTTGAATCTATCAGGGTTCTGACATACACAAAATGCTTCATGATATATTGTGGCACCTGTATGCTGGCCCATGCCCGTCTCCTCCATATTGTCCCACTTTTTGCTGTCAGAGTCTGTTGACTTGATCTTTAAAACACTTCAGTGGCGTGAGCCAAATCCGCCTAATTTTCTGCATCATGTTGTGCTTTGCATGGAGTAGATTCTTGGTAGATAATAGTAGTAACAATAATAATAATAATAATAATAATAATAATATCACATTAAGAAATTGGTACTTTGTAAAACACTTTACTGAGTACTTTATTAATTTCTTCATAAGAACTTTATGACGTTAGTCCTATTCTTTAATGCATTTACTTTATTCACATTGTACGTTTGTTATATATTAGTACTGATATTATCTCTGTTCTTTCTGAGAAAACTGAGATTTTAGAGGAGGTTCTGTGCTTATTCAAGTTTCTGTATCAGTAAGTGGCAGATATAAGAAGGGAGCCAGGGTGTCTGGTTCTGAACCATCTTACTATTTGGCTTATTATTATATGGATTATAATAAGTCTACTGTATTGACAGAATGCACATAATAAATGCATGTATCATAAATATCAAAAATAAATTATACATGCATATAGACACCATAAATATACTATATATTTTTATTTTTTTTAATGTTTATTTTTTTTGAAAGATAGCATGAGTGGGGGAGGGGCAGAGAGAGAGGAAGACAGGATCCCAAGCAGGCTTCAGGCTCTGAGCTGTCCACACAGAGGCCCATGTGGGGCTCGAACTTACAAACCGTCAGATCATGACCTGAACAGAAGTTGGATGCTTAACTGACTGAGCCACCCAGGTGCCCCCATAAATATACTATATTAACGGAAAACTAAATTGTCTTCCAACAATCTGCAAAAGGTCGAAACTTCCAATAGAGCTCTATTGCCTGTAGCAAACATTTTCATGCCCAAAAGCTAATCAATAACATAGCTTTGAGGACCTTTATAATGTTCAGTGTCAATTTTTCAGAATCCATGTCAATTGCTTTATTTTTGAACATTGTTTTAATTAAACACACACATACACATACTTCACAACATCTTTTGAACTTGCTTTAGTAAAAGTGAGTTCATTTTCATTTGAAATTCCATATTGTCTAGACTTATTAAAACAGACAACAGTTATTATATCATGTGATATTATTAAAACATGAGTATTCGGTGCTATTTTATTAATACACGTACTTCATCAGTTGTTAACTTTCAGAACTTGCAAGAAAGCTGTTCAAAATTTGTCTTTTAGAAAAATCCTAATTGGCTTATTATATACTTCTTAACTTGGAGCTTTTATCTAGGTCTGTTTATGTTATCATTGTTCATAGCCTTAGAAATTCTAACTAGGATGTAACTGCTTTGCAGATGGCCTCATCGTTACAGTGGTCCCACCATCGATTACAGTAATTTAGGATCTGTCAGAGGGTTACTGAATGAACCCCTCCTTCTTGGAGTATTTATGACCTACCAGGTTAACTGTCCCATTTCTGAGACACCAAATAAGATTATAGACATTTATTTTGTGACAAGTCTGTGATCGTTTGCAGGCACGCTTTGCAATATTTCTTTCCTGAGTTAGAAGACATTTTACTTAGTTATTTTAAAAGGTCAGCTTTAAGATTAACAATTAGACAGCAAAATTATTCTAGAAATATATTGAAAACATACTTGTATGTGTGTATCAGGATTTGACTATACTCCCTTTTAAAGTCAGCAAACACTTCCCTGATAGATTAACCCAATTAAGATCAATTTGGTTAAAATGATCTATTTACATTGGCAGTATTCTCTAAAATTATCTCACTGCATAAGTCCTATGTCCATATAGATTTCAACATATTTTTATGTAAAGTATCTAATATTTTCCAAATTCTGAAAACTCCAAACATATTAATGTTTTTCAGTGCAATTATTGGATTTTTGATTTGTTACATCATTGAAATCAGTCATATCAAAGGTTTCTTCCTTTTCTAGTCATCTTAGATTTGTATAAGTAGGTATTAGCAGTCTTGTATTATAAACTGCTAATCTTTTCATGAACAATTCTTAGTTTTGTGGGAAGTCTATAATGGTAACCTGTTTTTTTTTTTTTTTTTTTTTTTTTTTCGAGAGAGAGAGAATGGGGTGGGGGGAAGAGAGAGAATCCCACACAGGCTCTGTGCTGTCAGCATGGAGCTTGATGTGGGGCTGGATTTCACAAATCTTGAGATCACCTGAGCCAAGATCAAGAGTCAGATGTTTAACTGACTGAGCCACTTGCGTGCCCCAGTAGTCTGAGTCTTTTAAAGTGAGTGTATGTTAGCTACTTCCCCACCACTCTCCCAAGAGGTTTAATGAACACAGGTTTCAGACAAAAATCTGCAACAGATGCACACATTTATTAAACTAACAATTATTAGTAAGCAAACAAAAGGTAGCTTACCCAATCTATTCTGTAAAGCTGATGAAATTCCAGATTTCTA
Organism: Acinonyx jubatus; assembly: GCF_027475565.1. Lineage (NCBI taxonomy): Eukaryota > Metazoa > Chordata > Mammalia > Carnivora > Felidae > Acinonyx > Acinonyx jubatus. The sequence continues at coordinate 201,097,306 of NC_069380.1, read as the reverse complement.
TTCTATTTAGAATTCTACCTACTATCTTCCTTGAAAGATCACTTGAGGGAGACACAACAACATTTTAGAGGAGGAACTCTGCTACCCTGAGGCCAACAAAAATCCTCTGAAATTAATAGCTAAATATAGGACAATTTAAGGATTAAACCTCAAGCACCATCCCTGAGGTGAAAGGGGACAGACTTTGCAAGAGTTATTGATTCTGTTCATGAAAGCACTGGGGGAGACCGCTGTAAAATAGTTTTACCCAATTCACTCTACTTTTGATTTAACCAGTGAAAGCTAATGTGTAATTTATTCTCCTAATGAGGAAGCCATTAGTTTAACCAGTAAAAACATATTTTTGACATGTGGTATGCAAATTGATGAAGTTGTGTTATCAAGCAAGATAAGAAAAGGAAAAGCATGTGTAGAAGGACTTTGGACTTTTAATGTGATAAAAACTCTTTGGAGTTTGGATTTTTAAACAGGGCAAATGACTACCCCTAGAATTAAAGTTTAATTAGCATATAGTATTTTGTGTGTGTGCGTGCACACACACACGCACACATAATCACACTGGTTAGGGTGAGATATTTACATGTAATTTATTGAGATAACAAAAGCTTAGATTAGGAGAAAGCTAAGAAAATTATTGGAGTTCAAAATCTCTCTTTTAGAAAACTCCTAAATGGCTTATACTTCTTGACCTTAGAGCTTTTATCTAGGTGTTCAAAATTCCTTTCTCCAAATTCTACATGAGGCTTTAAATTTGATTAAGAACATGTCATGTGTTGTAAAAATAGAATCTTTCTTCAGTGTGAAATACGGTTAGTGCCTTATTTCTATAGGCAGCTCTTTACCTTCCAACTTCCCAATCTTACCATACCAATATCAAGGCACTTTTGCTCTCATTGCTAGAACTCTATGTGGTTCTCACTTGTTGGTGTCACTGGGTATTCCAAGGAGGCTCTGAGATTGGAGTTAGGAGTGCGAAGTTTTATTGGGCACTAACACCTGTGAAAGGAAAAGAAATGGAAGGAGGAGCGTGGCAGGAGCTATCAGATTGCAGTGCCCATCTGATAGCCCAGTGAGGAGCCTACAGTAAAGATGGTCCATGGAGGAGTCTGCTATGTGTAGAAGTAGTGAGGCCCTTGTATCATGACTTCTGCATTGGGTGGGGCCATCCCAAGAAGAATGTGCTGTCATCCCATTGCTTTGCTCAATCATTGACTAAGAACTACTATGAAATTAGTATAATCAGGGTTAGCAATTGAGGCAGATGCTAGCAAACCTAATAGCTGGAGGCTGTCAGCTAGCCACACTCCTCACTTCTGGGCAGCGAGTCCTTCCTTAAAGAAGGTTCCAAGTGTTGTATCTCTGTCCACAGTGCATGGTTTGATCCTCTTCTCTGCATACCTTTGGGAAGCAGCTTTCTCAGGGCTCTGGTGGGCCTTACTTCCTAAGGGAAAACTTAGAAGAGAGAGGTTAATCCTTTATTACATGGTGTAGTGATGTCTTGTGGGCAGGAAAGGCAATTCTATATTAGTAACAGGTGATTATTCCAATGAGCACGAACCAGTGACTCTTTTAGAACAGAAGGGATCAAATGCAGTTAATTTGCCACCAAGTGTTAGCATTCTTCTAGGAATAGTGCCATAGCAGGGGTTCATATTGATTGTGTTGCTAGGAGGTTGGACATTCTGAAGTGGTAGTAGCTAGATCAACCTTGATAAGAAGCAGTCATTGTCATTGGGCACATTCATAGCCTCCATCTCTGTTGCTGAACAGGTGGTTTATGTGTTCATTGTGTCACTACTGGGTGGTTGCAGATAAAGGCTGTCTAATATCGAATGGTCAAGACAGTTTCTCTGTGAGTGTTTAATGCCTTTTCTGTGATGAGTAGTTTCTGGTTGGCATTAATGTGTAATACAAATATCTTTTGCCTCTGTACCCATTTTCCATGTGCTTATCTATTTGCCTCTACTCCAGACCTTCTCATTTTCCCATCTTTTTCCTTCCAGGCTCCTGACCAGCTACTGACCTTGTATCTGTGTATGTTTCAACCCTATGCTGTCTGATAAGGTAGCCACGAGTCACATATCACTGTTGAGCTCTTGAAATGTGACTGTCCAAAATGACTGTATTCTAAATGCAAAATACAAACCAGATATAGAAAATTTAATGTGAAAAATGTAAAATATCAAGTAATTTAAAAATATTATGTGTTAAATACTAACATGTTAGCTATATTGGGTTAAAGAAATGCTTTTTAAACATGGCTACTAGAAAATATAAAAGTATATAGGTGGCTTCTATTTGTAGCTTACATTACATTTTTATTGGATAATACCATTCCATATAAAGTAGATAACCAGGTTTACCACCCAAAACTTTGCCCTTTGGAGGAATTTCCCCTGGCCACCGTCTTTTAATACCTCTCCTGAATGGGATTGCGATGCAGCTTCTAAAAAATTTTGGTTTTCACCTAATTACCAGGCATATCAATCTGTAATTCACTTTGATCTTCTTCATGGTCCTTTAGTTGATTAGTAGTTCTCATTGTCCATCATTGTGAACTGAGACAGAGGGGCATGGGTGTAGCTGTGATGGGTGATACAAGAGTCTGGACTGCCTGCTCCCGCAGCTTACTTGTGCCCTGTTGGCCTGCCCATGCTTGGTCCTGGATGTATCATTTCCATGTTATGATGGATTATGCTTGGCCTGCCTGACTTTATCACTGGGCAAGTCCAACAGGACAGTTCCAGATGCATGGTCACTTGGTGTCCATATGTTCTAGCATTCCATCATTACCAGGGCCCGGTAGCATGCCAGAGGCTGTTTTTCTACCAGCGTGTAACTCTCCACTGCAGATGTCATGGCCTTGTTCCAAAACCCTAGGAACTTGCTTTGTGATTCTCTCACTAGGGCTTGCCATAAAATCCACACTGATTTTTTTTCCCCCAACGCTGATGCCTCCAGCACCACAGGGTCTGCTGGATAGTCTAAGGGGCAGGGCGCTTTCATTGCAGTCTGGACTTTCTGCAGAGCTCTTTCCTCCTACAGGCCCTATTCAAAGCTAGTGGCCTTCCACAGCACCCATATACGGGCTGGAGCAGGATTTCTAAGTGTGGAATGTGTTGCCTCCAGAACAGAGGACTACCAGACCTTGTGCTTCCTTCTTCATGGCAGGGGGTGCAGGTTGAAACAGTTTTGTCTTTTACTTTGGAAGGGATGTCATAGCACCCCTGACCAGTGGTCCCCTAAAAAGTTATTGAAATGACAGAGGCCTAGGTCTGCAGTTTATTCCTACTATAATCCCTTTACAAGAGCACCTTATAGTTTGCATCTCTCATGGTTTATGTTCTCGTATTGAGTTTAAAAAAAAGAATGAGGAAAAATATGTATCCTTTAACTCAAAAGTTAAAATTCTCTGTCGACTGAAAATCATGACTTAGTGTTTGGTCTGTGGTATAAATGCTTTAAAATGTGAAAATATTGATGAATATTGCCTTTGGTGTGGAGAGGCATCAGAGAAAGAAAACTTTTTTCTAGATTTTTTTAAAAATTGTGTAAGACTAGATTTGCCATATATTTCTAAATAAACCTTTATTCTTTTGCTTTTAATAAAATCTAAGTTACCACCTTATTTTCTGAAGGCTTATTCCATGAATTATTAAATGTACTTAGTAATAAATATGCTAAAGCTTTCAGCTGTCTAAGATAATTTTGTTATTTACTATTTTTCTTACATAACCCATTTTTAGTTTTTACCACAAAGTTTTAGAAAATAGCAGTAAGAAAATGCCAGTTTTCCTGAAATCCAGCCTAGCCCTAAGAATATACGTATATAAAAGTGCCACACTTTATGAAAATAGAAAATTCAGTCAATTTGCTTCTGTTGGATCTCGTGAAAACACTTTCCCCTGTTGAAGCGTTTGAATAGTGAAGACACTGATTTTCATTTAAAATGTATTTGTATGTACTTTGACTACAACTCACTGCAAAGCCAGAATTTAAACCAGATGTTAATGAATAGGAATATAGATCACAGGGAGGATATTGCTCAAACCAGAATTTGGTGGCCATTCTTACTTCTTCTATTTGCTAAATAGTTTTTATGACTCCAAGTATGTTGTAATTGCTTAATATACTTTTTTCAGATGAAGTGATCCAAGGGAAAAGTAATATATGTTTTGAGAACTGAGTGACAATACTGGCCCCATATTCCTGTTTCAGAGTTGCATTGATTGCATTTTGGGGAGAAATTTTTCAGAGTAAGAACTTTAGATTATATATTTTTATTTAACGATTTGGTTAGGTACTGTTCCTATAACTTTGAATAAGATACTTAAACTCTCTGAGCGTTGGTTTATTCATCTAGAACCGTGAAAATTCTGCCTACTTGGCACAATTAAATGTAAGAAAATATGTGAAATCTGGCACAATGTCTGGCACTTTGTATCAACTCAATAAAGTTGATCCCTTTTCTCCTTCCATTTAAGCAAAACAGAAAGTTATTGGCAAAAGAAGTCTTATTTAGATTCATTAGAGAGTGATATTTTTACATTAAAATTAAAACAAATACTAATTGAATACCTACTGTGTAATAAGTCAAAGACTCAGTGGTGAAATATGGCCCTTGTTGCTGTAATGGAATTTATTTGGCTAATATCTCTCTCACTATTAAGATAATCATAAAGTTAAATGTGTAATTGCAACTGTGAAGAGTACCATTATGGCAGATGTGTGGTGCTTTGAGTGCATGTAATAGAAGGTTTGACTTAGTTCCAAAGGTGAGGAAAGTGAAGAAGGTGATGATTGAGCTGATAAATGAAACTCACTAGTATTTTTGTTTTTAGATAAATAGAGGTGGAAGTAGAATTCCAGTAGGGAGTACAGCGTGCACCAAGTCCTTAATGTGAGAGTCCATATGACACATAAATGGGAGCTAAAATGTACTTGTGTGGCCAGAATATAGAGAGGAAGAAAAAGAGAATGAAGCTTCAGAAGTAGTCATCCCCCTAGGCAATGCTAGGAATGTTTATCCTTATAAATGCAATAGCAAGCAATTAAAATAATTCAAGCAAATGAGGGACTGAACATGGAGTAGATAGCCATCAAATTATCATTTTTATTTACACTTCCCTCTGGATGGGCTGGTTTATGTAAACCAGCCAGTTGTTTATTTCAGCAGAGCACAGGTGGTTATCAGGGAAGTCAAACTACGTTGATGGGAGTTGGAGGGAAGTGGATAAAAAAAGAGAAGTTGATGGTAACAGAGAGCTATTTAGGGGGTTAAAATGATCAGGTCTGTGGTATGTGGGGAGAGGGAAAGGAATCCAGGATCACTTTTAGGTTTTTGAATGGGAAAACATTCATTTGATGTAGGATTTGTCCTCTTTATTTAAGGGTAGTCTAATGTCTTGAATCATGACTCACCCAATGCAGAAATTTATTAATCACTCTCAAATCATGGGATTTCCTGTGTTGATGATGCATTTGAAATTTTTTTCCAGGTGAATAGATATATATTTAAGTTTATTTATTTATTTTGAGAGAGAGCATGCACCCCAGCAGGGGAGGGGCAGAGAGAGAGGGAGAGAGAGAATCCCAAGTAGTCTTCACATTATCAGCACAGAGCCTGATGCAGGGCTCGATGTCATGAACTGTGAGATCTGTGACCTGAGCCAAAGTCGAGTTTGATGCTTAACCAAGTGAGCCACACAGGCACCTCTATTTATATATTTTTTATTTTAAATTACTCATTGCCAGGTTCTGTAAGTATCAACCTGTTTAACTTTGGGAGTACTAGATAATTAATACTAAAGCTATTGTTTCTTATATTCTGTACAATTGTGGCTGTTTCAGAATGTGATTGCAAAATGAAAACCGTTTACTGTGAAGTTCACTAAAAAATTAAATGTAATTATAAAAGCAAAATATTTATTGATGGCATCTTCTCCCTTACCTTAATCCTAGAAAATTAACTTTTCTTAAAAAAAAATTCATTGCGAAAATGTTCATATCATTTCTTGATGATGATATGATTTTGATTTTGAGACCAATGATGATTTTATGATTTTGAGAGAGTTTTTTGAAACACGGTCCAGGAGCATTTGCTGTGGTCTCTGTTAACTCAGTACTGCTTTCAAGAAAAAAACCTAAAAGCTGTTCTGGTTAGACAATTAAGTGGTGGCATATGGCATTTTGGAAAGAAAACACCAGGAAGAGTTAAACTTTAATGCAAAGATTTGAGTTGTTGCACATAGACTCAACTAATCAGAATGGCTAGGAAATTAGATATCTTGGTTATTAGATATCCTGGTAATTTTCTGATTAAAGAAAGATTTTTTTAAAGCATTTATTGCTGTAAATCTTAAGATATAAAAATCTATTTTTGTATAGATTTTTACAAAATCTGGCTCAGTTGGTTAAGTGTCCAACTTCGGCTCAGTTCATGATCTCACGGTTCATGGATTCGAGCCCCACGTTGGCCTCTGTGCTGACAGCTCAGAACCTGGGGCCTGCTTCAGATTCTGTGTCTCCTTCTCTCTCTCTGCCCCTCCCCTACTCATTTGCTGTCACTCTGTCTCTCAAAAATAAATAAATGTTAAATTTTTTTTAATCAAATTTTTTTGGCCTTACTGAATAGAGCACAATGACCTTGAACTAAATTTTTCTCAACCGTACCAAATCCAGGATCATTGCTGCAAATTTCAGGTATCATTGTATATTGTGATACTGTGGATGTGGAAGTCATAAAAGCTTGATGCAAAACTGCATTGACTTCAGGATATACAGGGGAAGTTATGTGTAAAAAGCCCCCAAACCAAAGCAAAACAAAAAGCCCAATCAGATACCAGCTTATTTTCTTTCTGTATGTCTCCATGACCTAAATGAGGAGAGAAAAAAATGTGGCAAATTGAAGATTCTGTTTAGTTAAGTGAGACATTCCCCTTTCTTATTTTCCTAGTTGTATTGAGATATAGTTGACAGATGACAGTCTGTAAGTTTAAGGTGTACAATGTGATGATATATGTATCAGTGAGACTTACATCTAATTTTGGAAATGATGAATTTCAATACAGACTATGCAGCACCTCCCAATAGCTAAAGCATTTGTAATCTCACATGAGTGGTTATTCATCATGTGAATGGCACCAAAGATGTTGCTTTCATATTTTCATTCTTAGATTGGGATTGATCTACAAGTTACAATAATAATTTTTTCAATGGACACTAGTTTAGAGCTCACCTTTCAGAATAGTGAAAGATTTCTTTTTGCAAGTTAATGCCACGCCCAGCTTAAATACTTTAAATCTTGTCAAATCACGTACTTTCCCTCCCAGATCTCTGTCTCCCAGAATGTCTGTACTCAGATCCTTTAAAATGAAACTTCCATGTTGGCTATCATATTGCTTTGATAATGGCTCGAAGGCAGTAATAGTTTTCTCTTTTAAACACCTACAGATATTTGAAATCAAAAGCTCACCTTTTTATAGATAGGAATTAGTTCATAGATTCAAAGCTTCTTAGCTACATACCTGACAAATATTTATTGAATGCCTACCACATACCAAACATTCTTTTGGATTAGTTATGATCTATTGTGCTTAAATATTACATTTTAATGTTAAACATCTGTTTAATATAATTAATATGCTACATATTTATTAAATAATATAGTATTTAATATATATTTCTTTATATTCATACATATCAATTGAATAATAATATGCATATATTAATGAAATGTAGATTAAGTCAATATGGATGGTACTTATATACATTTCTGTAGCAGTAGAAAAATGTCCTTTTGGCTCTTCACTTCATGACTCATTAATTCCTTTGGCACTATAAACCACTTTATTCCTATCCCCGTTTCAAATAAAATCATGTCAAGGTTAGAGGTACAGGTTGGAGTTGGCGGTTGGGGGCCAGAAAAGGGAAAGAAAAGGTTAGAAGAATTAGGACTGTAAATTCTGGGGGAAACCATTTTTGTTCCAGTGGCTTTTTAGCCTCGAGGTTCAATGTAGGAAACAACTCCACATGAGGCAAATTTCCTTTATATGGTACATGGGGGGTTAAAGGTAATTATGGATAATTCTGTCAAATATGAACCAAATATTTCACTATTTGGACATGGTACATCTCCAATATGCTATAGGATTAGCAGAAGTGGTTGATGACACAACATAGATCACTTAAGAATCTTCTAAGTGAACAGAGAACCCTTGCCTCTAAAACTTAGTGGGTGCTCTAGAATGAATTGTAAATTGGCTTATAAACCCTTCGCGTACTACATTTTCTTCCCCTTGGTACCAGCAATATATCTGGTACAATCTTGCATTCAAGTATTCCAAAAGAGTAAATAGCTTCCTTTTATTAAAATACAATGGATAGTCCATTTATACGATTTCCCTCCTTAAGGAAAGCTGATTTTTTTCACAGCCAGTTTATGTTCAGGAAATAGGTGAGGAATAAGAAAACAAAAAAAATTGTATACCTACTGCCGGAGGCATATATTTTGTTGGCATAAGTTTTTGTACATATAAATGATTGGAGTCATTTAAAATATTGTGTAATATGTGTATTTATCCTATGTGTTGTTAGTATTTATTATTGGACACTTTTATTACTCTTTAAGATTAAATGTATTAACTTTAAGATAAAATTTCCTAAATTCACCATTTCTTCAAAGTTTTAAAAACTAGCCTTCAAAATTTATAAAATGCATGTACCCATATGTACCTAAGAAACTCTTGAACCAGGGGCACCTGAGTGGCTGAGTCCATTAAACGTCCAACTTCGACTCAGGTCATGATCTCATGGTTCATGGGTTCAAGCCCTGGATCAGGCTCTGTGCTGACAGCTCAGAGCCTGGAGCCTGCTTCAGATTCTGTGTCTCCTTTTCTCTCTGCCCCTTCCCGGCTCAAGCACTGTCTCTCTCTGTCTCTCAAAAATAAGTAAATGTTAAAAAAATTAAATTATTGAACCAATATATTTTTAACCATGTGGTGTGAAAGTGTTGCCTTTGGGTGAAACTATTCTTGTCAATTTTGAGGCCACAGAGTAAAATTTATCCTTATTAGCCGATGAAATCAGTTGAAGTTGGAAAACTTAGAGGCTCTAAGCAATCCCTGGTATTACCAGACCCACACCATAAACGTCTGTAAGGGCAGCTGCTTCTCCATGATGTTACCATGTGTCGCCTTCAAGCAAGATGTGGAATTTGGTTCTTGTTCCTTTGTAGTTTATCAGAAATCGTATGGTGGGTTAGTCTTCTCCAATACAGGTAGTATTCGGGTGTTATGGAGGCTACCGAAGGAGGATGATTCAAGCTGTCCTTGCCTCCTCCTCTTATCCTGGTCTACCCTGTGTGTGTTTCCTTCCCTACCCCCTTTTGGCTATTCATTCTGGATCCACCTTTCATGAATAGAATAAAGGCAGCACTACTTGTGAGTTCAGTTAAACCTTTCTTTCTCCTTACTGCATCTCCCTCACGGCAGCACAAACTATGCACACTGTATGTATTCAGGTAAACTAGACTATTCTGTAGTAGCAAACGCACACCCACACCTCAGTAGCTTTAAACAACAGAAATTATTTTTCTCTTATGCTACAGGCGCATCATGGGTTGGCTGGAGATTCTGGTCCATATTATTCTCACTTGGATTCCAGGCTGAGAGGACAGCACTGTCTGGAAGCTCACCAGTTTCTCTGGCAGAGGAAAGCAAGAGCATGGTGAGTAAGGTACTAGGTGTTTTGTTCTGTTTTGTTTTGCTTTTACTCTACAGCAGATTGGCCTTTGTTGCTTTTCATTTGCTCAAGTAAGTCAAGTGGTCACACAGAACCACAGGGGAGCAGAAAATTGCAATCCTGTCATGTTTCTGGAGGGAGAACCATAGATGTTTGGCGAGCAGCACTGACAGCTACCTCAATCCCCCTTTACCCTCCCAATACCCCACATGGAAGTATATGTATGTAATAAAGGGTTTGAAACTTAAAAATATCATGTGGCTTTAGTCTGTGTGAGGAGAGTAACAAGTAATACACCGAAATAGACATTTGTCTTTTTAATCAATAAAATAGCAATAGCAGTTTCTTAGCCATCCCACGTATTCCATTATTTGGACAATATTCTGGAAGCTTTTAGAATCAGAAGGAAGATTTTGTTGACTAGTAATTTTTGAGGAGTTAACATACAATAACTTTTTGGAGAGAACATATGTGAAGTTTGGCCCTGGATGATATTCAGCCTGCATTAGGATATGTTAGTAGTGTCTTAATATACTCCCTGTGTGGGGCTTTCCTCCAGTAGCATAACCCATGGCTCTGCTCTGGAGGAAGATTTCCATCATTGAAAAATCAGTAGTTGATACACAAATAACCTCAGCTTTGAGAGAGAAATTTACCTGAATACTATAATGGGACGTAATTACAAATACTTTTGGTGGTTTCTTTACTTAATATTTTCTAATCAATGCAATGGGGAATGGATTATTTGTTTGTTTCCAGCTTTGCATTTAGGTCCTTATTCCAATGGACAACTCTACATCCTTTAACACTCTTGACCACTCCCACTGTCTTGAAACATGTCCTCTCCTGGGTTCCACAGTACTCTCACTAATCGTTCTTAAGTTCTTCCATTTGCTTCTCTTCCTCTCCTTGCCCCTCACTGTTTGCCTTCCATTACCTTCCCTTTACTTCCAAAATCTCCAAATCTTTTCCCTCCTCAGTTGTTTGTTTCATGGCAGCTGCTTTACTTCAGACATTAAGTAGCCCACTGGGACTTTAATTCACCTACCTCTTAAGTCTATTGTGAGTCTCTGTCCATACTGCTGTTTGTCACTTTCTAGGGAGAATCTTTCAATGGTCAAATGTAAACTATTAGTATAATCACCAAAAATATTCAAAAAGTGGGTCACTTCTATTATTCCAGTTTAACTTTCTGTTACTCTCATCAAAGTCAAGTCTGCAATCACAGAATTGTACCAGATTCTTTTCAAGGTTTTAATGAATGAGCAGGGAGCAGTGGAAAGGCACAGAATTTGGGGGTCAGATATGCCTAGATCTGAATTCTGGATTTGACAATTATGAACTATTTGGCCTTGATCAATTTATCTACCTTTCTGAACTTCCGTTTTATCCTCGATTCAATGGGAATAATAGCCATGACTCACATAATTGTTTTGAGTGTCAGGCTTGATACATGTAAAATACTTATCACAGTAACTGGAGCACAGTAGAGTTTACAGAATTGATAATTATTATCATCATTGTTATTGTTGTATCTTTGTATAGACAGTGTTGTGTAGACATGACATTTGTAACCTTATCTACATGGCAAACTCCTGTTCCTACTTTAGAACTATACAGGCCTCAATGTCTACCACCTTCAATTTGCCTTTCTGGAAAAATTGCCTTGCTCCTTAGTGCTTTACTCCGGAACACAATGTGAGTAGTTCTCGTATAGGAGATGCTAGTGACTGAATCAGGGATGAAATAACCCCCTGAACAGTCCATCTTAGGATTAGCTGTTGGCTATGAAATGGACATGTGTCAAAGGTTTTGTCTAATACTCTGGCATATCCTCTAGGATCTGATCTAGAAAATATGGATAGGACTAACCATCAGTACTAAACGATTAACCTGTACTAAGAGAACTGTCAGTATGGAGAGGGCCATGGAGCAGGAAGACAAAGCAAAAAGTCTTCAGACTATGAGTCTCTTAGAAAAGAACAGTGAAGGTAGTTGGTACCTGGGGACTTTTGGATCCGTGGGATTTTCTAGTTCTAATTCTAGTTAACGTGCATCCACACAAAATAAGTCCTTTGGGCAGTGCATGCTGAGTCTCTGTTCCTTGTAGTCAACACAAAGATGTACCACATATGTTATCTTTTAGAAGATTTAGAAGGTGCCTGACCCTTCCTAGAAGTAGCTTCTTTGAGATCCCAGAATATTTTGTACATACATCCTTTATGGAATATATTCCAATAGGTTTTATTATTTTCCCAACATAATGATAATTTCTGTCTTTATAGTTTTAGCACACATAATCTACTCTCTGGGATATGTTAGATGATCAGCAAGTACTGATTTATGAATAATGAATGAATAAATAAAGGAATTCTTGCCTATCTTTCCCACAGAACTCAGAAAAGCACATCATTTACAGGTTAAGTTACTTAAAAATAATGTACTCATATTTTAAAATTAAGAGTGATTACTTTAGCTTCTTTTCAGAATAAATGACATTATGACATTAGTTCATTTTGTTTAGGTAAAAGAAAAGAAAGGTGGAAAAGTAGTCACAGATTTCCTTTATTGTTCTTTCTAACTTGAAATACACATGGGCATTATGTAATGTGTTCCTCTTACATCTTGTGAAAATGGAGGATTGTGAACCGCACCGAAGAGCAAAACTTTGGTTAAACTTTGGTTAAGTGAATTGCATAATTAAATTCTGCATCCTAACACTCCATGAATTTATAGGGCCTATTGTGTAATTAGTTTACAAAAGGAAGAGCATTGGAGTTATTTACGACAGATGTTCACCTAACTTAAAACAGGAAGAGTATATTTACTTGTATGTAGTTACTACAATGTAATTAAAACCATAAAACCACCTTATCTGAATTTCAAAGCCAGGGAATGATTTTTCTTTCCTTGGTCTTACTGACTGCATTACTTCTCACTGATCATGCAAGGATCATAGGAGAGGGCTGCAGGTTGACCATTATAGGCTTGCCAGATATTTTAGTCAGGTTTTGCTTATTCTTCTTCTCCACTTTTCTGTGGAGTGATGAGATAACTTTCTGAAAAATTGTATGTTTGTTGGCAGAAACAAACCTAGCATATGGCTGATGACAAAAATCACTTTCATGCCTCTGTTCTAGGAGTAGTTTGGGAAGGAAATGAGGATGTTCAATAAGCAGATGCTAAAAAAAAGATCTGAGTTTTAAGTATGGGTAGATAGTATGTAAACCACTGCTATCTTCCAGACAGTGGAGAAGCAGAAATATCACTGGTCTCTAAGCTTCAGGTGGCCCTTCTAGTGACTCTCCGTACATTTTTAGACTATGGATGTGAAGCATCAACAGTGTGACTTTCGTCATGTACCATGAGTGATAGAGATGGTCTTTGGCTGCTCACGCTCTGTGGCCAATCTGCTGAGGGAAAGTATTTGCAGGAAATAGTATTTGGATTTTCAGAACACATGAACTGTCTTTTTATGTAAGGCATGGGGAAATATGTCCAGATGTCAAATTTTTGCTCCAATCAATGTAGCTCATTCCACACATTTGCTTGTTATGGGAGAGTTCTGATTCCTCCACAATGGCTCACTTGGATCAGGGCAATATTATTTAGGGATTTGACAACACGTGCAAACTGTTTTTTGAATTAATTTTCAAAGTCTCTTGTGACTGGTGTCAAATTGGCAACAGTATTCTTTCCTACATGTAGGCTCAAGGACTAGGGTTTGAGGGTTGTTAATCTTAAAAATGTCCTCTCCAATGACTCCCTTTTACCTTTCAGAAAACGTTAAGTATGGTGGGCATCAGAATGTTAGTTAAAATAAAGAGAGGGATATAGAGTGTGGGGTTATAAGGTTGACTTTTGACCCTGAAAAGAACTTTTAACAGCAACATAATTACAGAGTAAGGCTAAATTAGAATTTGTCTCGTTCAAGGTCTCCAAAGACTCACAGAAAGAATAGGAAACTTTTTACATGAAAATATGGCACTTATTATAGAATGTATCATCTATACCACAAATATCATTACATAGCTACATTATACAAAAAAGATAAATTAGGTAAAATGGAGACATAATATTGGCTATTGTTTTAACATTTCTTTTTAAAAATATTTATAAAATTGAACTACAGAAGACAAAAAACATTTCACAGCTTAAATTTGCTCCTTGTCACCCTGAAGACCTCATCAAACACCCTCATGTCTTCCGCCTTGGGTTGAACACAATATAAAGATAAAGAAAACCAGCACTTTCTTTCTTTTTCTTCTTTTTTCTTTTTCTTTTTTTTTAAGTAGGCTCCACGGTGGGGCTTGAACTCACAACTTGAGATCAAGACCTGGGCTGAGATCGAGAGTCACACGCTTAACTGTCTGAGCCATGCAGGCACCTGAAATAGAGCCGTTTCCAGCCGAAAGTTTTGGGGTTGTGGCTAGTGGCTTCATGAAGCTTTATAGCCCAGTGTCGGAGAGAGTCTTCTCTTCTTATTAGGAGCCTATAACTAACTTTGCAGAATAGTGGGAACAGCCAGAAAGATGGTATTCAGGTAGTAAGGTGTCTTCTGTATGCTGGCATTTCATTTTAGTGACAGATTCTTTATAGATGCCTTCACAGAGATCACGGATTTCAGGTGGGAATCCTTTAGAAACTCTTTTAAGATCCTTTACTTAAAAAAAAAATGAAACAATTTTGATTAAAGATAAAAAGAGGTTTATATTTTGTTATAGGAAGCCAGCATCCAAATATATTTGTGGGAATCTATGATCCAAGTGTGGGCTCTAAAATTCAGCTTCCTTTCCGGAAGTATCTTCAACAAACTAATTCATTTGGTACAATTTGTAATTTTCTGTTAATTTTATTCTGATAATTATCAAACCACCACCAACTTTACAAGTGTGAAGGAAATGGTTTAGGTTCCTCTTATCAAAGGAATAAGTAACCACTGTCAGTGACAGTTTGTTTTATTATAAGCCCCTTAAACTCTTTCGCTCATGTTTTTGTAACACATCTTAGCTTATTGCTTTGATTGTGTATATGAAAGCAAATGAGAATCTGGTCAGGGGAACTTTTATTAAATGTAAGAGAGGTTTTTTTTTTTTATTTTAAAGACTTGAAAAATATTTAATTCGGGGTGCTAGCCGTAGGGTTGCCATTTTGCTATTGGGTTGGTATTGCCTAACCAAACGTATACAACTGTTTCTTGCCAAAATGTTTGTGTATAATCATGTAGTTTACTGAAATATCTTATTAGTTTTTCATTTTCTTTGACGTAATAAGACTTAAGGCCAAGCATAGCTCTATAAAATTAGGTTTTATTATCTACATGTTTGTTAAGTCTAAATTCCTTTCCTTAATATTGCTTAAGTACAGTTAGGTTTTTGAGGTTTACATTCCTTTTTTAAATAGGCATGGTCATGGGGTTTATGTTTTTCCAAACAAAAGAGCAATAGTGATGATCCACATTTTAAAAACACCCAAATTAATTATAGATTTTGCTAATAACTCCTAATATCTTTAATAGTAAGCCTACATTATAGTTGAAAATCTGAGGTTTACAGATCAAATCTATATCCTGTGAGATACAAGAGAAGGGCGCTGGTTTCCGGACATGTTGATATTTAGTTATAGATGAAAAGCTTAGTTCTAATCTATGATCTTTCTTGTTCATTTGGTTTCCCTGCTTTCTTACCACCATCTTATTTCTATCAGATATTTAATCTATGTTCAAGAGAGATTTGGGTCAGTGTCAATCTTGATTTCTAGAAGATGTTTGCATGTATTAAGAAATGGTATGCTCATATATGCTAGAGCCACACAATTTTTAATATTTAGAAAAGTATTTACTTAATTAAATTTTTATGCTTTTATAATGGGGTAGGTGCTACTTAGGTGGTAGAGATGCTTGGATAGATAAAAAAAAAGTTTTCTGATTTTAAGAAAATCATAGTCTGAGATAGATCTATAAAATACTAATTGTAGTACCCAAGCATGAAGGGCTATAAGAGATACATAAATTTGTCCCCCCTTTAAAAAAATTTTTTTTTAACATTCATTTATTATTGAGAGACAGAGAGAGACAGAGTGTGAGCAGGGGAGGGGCAGAGAGAGGGGGAGACACAGAATCCGAAGCAGGCTCTAGGCTCTGAACTGTCAGCACAGAGCCTGACATGGGACTCGAACTCACAAACCGCGAGATCATGACCTGAGCCAAAATCAGACGCTTAACTGACTGAGCCACCCAGGAGCCCCTGCCCCCACCTTTTTGGTGGTGAAATGATTGAATGCTGATAATTTTCTGAGTCAACCAAATAGAAAATTACAGAACACAGAAAAAGATGAGAAAAATTTGCTTGTGGAAGTTGATGAAAGTGTTACAGAGAATATATACTTCTTAAGTAATTATCTGTGTAATTCTTCTTTTTACTGCTCTCAACTAAAATAGGTTCATTCTTATGGAAGTACCACTTTATTAACTGTAGCTTTATAATATGTTTCTTTAAAATTTCTTTTTAAAATAAAAGATTTCAATACCTGCTAAGACAAGTTCCTTTAAAACTTCTTTTTAAAATAAAAGATTCATGGTTAGTCTTGTTCAGTGTTCTTTCAGAAGAATTTTAGAATTATTTTGTCAAGTTCTGCTTCTCCCCAACACTTCAAAAAATCCCACTGATATTTTGTTTGGAATAGATTGTTATAATTTTATTTTAAAAAGGTACTCTTTCCTTCATTGCTCTAAGAACATAACACGTATTTATACTTGAAAATTTTGTAGAATTATTTGCTTTTTCTTATTTCTAAGTAAGCAATTTAGTTTCTTTAAAAAATGTTTGTTTAATTTTTGGGGGGGGGGAGAGAGAGAGTGAGAGAGAGTGACCAAGCGAGCATGGGGGAGGGGCAGGGAGAGAGGGAGACAGAGAATCCCAGGCAGGCTCTATGCTGTCAGCGTAGAGCCAGATGTGGGGCTCAAACTCATGAACTGTGAGATCATGACCTGAACAGAAGTCAAGAGTTAAGACACTTAACTGAGCCACGCAGGGGTCCTCTAAGTATTTTATGTTTGATTTAAAGTATAAAGTGAGTCATTCCCATATATTACCTGTTGTCATTACTGATAAATAATCTTTGTATTCTTTTTCAGGAATTTAATCTTATATCCAGCCACTTTGTTGAGTTTTCTTCTTAATTATAATAGATTTCGAGCAGATTTTCTTGGCCTTTCTAGACATACAAACATATCAATTTCAGATAATTATAAAAACTTATCTTTTGGGGCACCTGGGTGGCTCAGTCAGTTAAGCGTCCGACTTTGGCTCAGGTCATGATCTCACGGTGCGTGAGTTTGAGCCCCGCGTCGGGCTCTGTGCTGACAGCTTGGAACCTGCTTCAGGTTCTGTGTCTCCCTCTCTCTCTACCCCTCCCCCGCTCACACTCTGTCTCTATCAAAATAATGACTAAATGTTAAAATTAAAAAAAAAAACTTATCTTTTATTTCAATATTTACACCTCATATGTGTCTACTGTCTTATTACGTTGGCTGTATATCCCAGACCAATAGTAAATTATTTCGTTTTTTAATTTTTGAATGATTTGGCACCAGGAAGTTTATGTTCTATGGAAAGGTTCTAGAATGCAGTTAGTCTCGTTTCCAGTGAATTATGATTTGATTACACTGAAATTGAGGTTACTCATTTTCAAAATTTCATGTGAATATGTGATTATTTCTTATTTATTAGGCTGTGAGCTAAGGGAGTACCAACATGTAAGGGCCAGTAATACTTTTATATAAAAGACTTGAGTTAAAGAATTTTTAAACATAAAAGATTGACTTATATGATTAAGTATGAATTAATAAAAATGCTTCATATCTATATAGCCCTTCCAATTTTTTTTTTTTGTGAGAGAGAGAGAGAGAGAGCATGGGGAAGGAGCAGAAGGAGAGGGAGAGAAAGAATCCCCAAGCAGGCTCCTTCAGCGCTGTCAGCACAGACCCCAATGTGGGGCTTGATCTCAGTACCATGAGATCACGACCTAAGCAGAAATCAAGAGTCAGATGCTTAACTGACTGAGCCACCCAGGTGTTGTGGCTTTTCCAAGTTAAAGAGGATTTCTTACACACAGCCTCATTTTATTGTCAGAACAATTCTAATACATGTGAAGAATGTTATTATGTTTGTTATATGAATAAAAACTGTGAGGTTCAGGGCAGTTAGGGATGGAATTGACTAAATAATTCTCGTTATTCTGTGACTTAGCAAAAGTCCTCTGGCCTTAAGTGATAGTCCTTGGTCTGAAAACTGCAGTCTTTCTGAATCTTCAACAATTATCCTTCTATCCACGTTATTGGATAAATTTATTATTAATTTTTTTTAATGTTTATTTATTTTTGAGAGACAAAGACAGAGCATGAATGGGGTAGGAGCAGGGAGACACAGAATCCAAAGCCAGCTCCAAGCTCCCAGCTGTCAGCACAGAACCTGATGCGGGGCCTGAACCCCCAAACCGTGAGATCATGACCTGAGCTGAAGTCGGACACTTAACTGACTGAGCCACCCAGGTGCCCCATTATTGGCCAAAGTTAATGTTTGAAATAGGTCACAAATCTTTTAAGACCCAAGCATCAGGCATATTCAGTCATTGGATACTTATCGAGAACTTAAAATTTGCCATGTCCCAGAGATACAGAAAAGCATCAGACATGGCTTCAGCCTCTTGGAACTCATGGTCTAATGAAGAAGTGAAACATGTAAACCAGTGATTGTAATAAAATCAAGTAATTAGGAAAAGGAATTTTGGAAAGACTATACCCCAGAGGCTCATAAAGACTTCAGAGAGGAGTTGATTTCTGAACAGAGTCTTGAAGGAGCAATGGGGGGTTTCCATACAAGCAAAAAGAAAGAGAGGCACATTACTGAAATGTGAAATGGAATGTGCATGAGTGTGGGGCAGTGGCTGTAGACTGAGACCAAGGAGAGCTATTGTCAACTAAGGTAAGATTCAAATTCTTCAGGGCCTTTTATAGGTAGTGGATAAGCTTGCATTTTATCCTGATACTGATAGCAAGCCAAGAAAGCTTTTGGATAAGGAAAAGACAGGATCAGTTTTGCAGGTGGGAACGATAACTCTGGTATGAGATACACGTTGAGTAGGTGAGAGTGATGTGCAGAGAAGATAAAGAGAGAGAGCTCTTAAGACATGACTGCAATACAACCTGAAGCAGAGACAATGAGATTTTGAACCCAAAGATGTCACGAAAGGCATATTCAGACCACATTTCTAAGTGAAATTTGATTTATTGGATACAGAGGAGGAGGAAGATTATGCTGACATTTCCAGCCATTGGGTATGCGGTTTTGTCCTTAATGGAGCTACAGAAAAGGTGAATTCTTGGTGTTAGCAGATTCCGGAAACATAAGAATAAGTAGATTCTAGAGAAAAATGAAAGCTTCATTTTGTGACACACTTTGAAGTTCCTGTGTTTTCTCATGCAGAGTTCAGTAGTGAGTTGAGAATATGTTTAGATACAGAAACTGATTAGCAAATGGTAACACTAATAATTATGTGAAGGAAAATGGAGAATAAAAATCAAGCAAATAAGTGAGAAAGAATGGATTAAGAAATAAAAAATAGCGAATCAGGTCAGAGTAACCAAAGGAGGAGAGAATTTTAAGAAGGGAGATATTTGGTGAATTCAACATTAATTCCCTATTTTTTTAATATCTATTTTTGAGAGAGAGAGAGAGAGAGAGAGAGAACAGGGGAGGGGCAGAGAAAGAGAGGGAGACAGAGGATCTGTAGTGGGCTCCGTGCTGACCGCAGAGAGCCCAATATGGGGCACTTACTCACAAACTGAGAGATTGTGACCTGAGCTGAAGTTGGATGCTTCATCAACTGAGCCACTCAGGCACCTCCCGACTTTTTAAAAGTATCTGAGCAAAGTGAAGACTAGAATGAGGCTTCTCTAATGTAATCATCTCTATATCAAAACAACAGTGAACAGACTTCACGCTCAGGGGAAAAAAATTGACTTAGTTCTCTAAATCAAGAATAACAAAGGAAGCAGCAGAATACACATTCTTCTCCAGTGCACACGGAACAGTCTCCAGAATAGATCACATACTGGGACACAAGTCAGCCCTCAACAAGTACAGAAAGATCGAGGTCATACCGTGCATATTTTCAGACCACAATGCTATGAAACTCGAAATCAACCACAAGAAAAAATTTGGAAAGATAGTAAATACTTGGAGACTAAAGAACATCCTACTAAAGATTGAATGGGCTAACCAAGAAGTTAAAGAGGAAATTAAAAAGTACCTGGAAGCCAATGAAAATGACAACACTACAGCCCAAGACCTCTGGAACGCAGCACAGGCGGTCATAAGAGGAAAGTATATAGCAATCCAGGCTTTCCTAAAGAAGGAAGGAAGGTCTCAGATACACAACCTAACCTTACACCTTAAGGAGCTGGAAAAAGAACAGCATATAAAACCCCAAACCAGCAGAAGACAGGAAATAATAAATATTAGAGCAGAAATCAATGCTACTGAAACAAATGAACAAACAAAAAACCAAAAACAAACAAACAAACAAAAAAAACCCAGTAGAAAAGATCAGTGAAACCAGAAGCTGGTTCTTTGAAAGAATTAACAAAATTGATAAACCACTAGCAAGTTTGATCAAAAAGAAAAAGGAAAGGACCCAAATAAGTAAAGTCAAGAGTGAAAGAGGACAGATCACAACCAACACAGCAGAAATAAGAACAATAATAAGAGAATATTATGAGCAAGTATAGGCCAATAAAATGGGCAATCTGGAAGAAATGGACAAATTCCTAGACACATATAAACTACCAAAACTGAAACAGGAAGAAATAGAAAATTTGAACAGACCCATAACCAGTAAGGAAATCGAATTAGTAATCAAAACTGCCAAAAAACAAGAGTCCAGGGCCAGATGGATTACCAGGGGAATTCTACCAAACATTTAAGGAAGAGTTAACACCTATTCTTTTGAAACTGTTCCAAAAAATAGAAATGGAAGGAAAACTTCCAAACTCTTTCTGTGAAGCCAGCATTACCTTGATTCCAAAACCAGACAGAGACCCCTCTAAAAAGGAGAACTATAGACCAGTTTCCCTGACGAACATGAATGCAAAAATCCTCAACAAGATATTCGCCAACTGGATCCAACAATACATTAAAAAATTATTCACCATGACCAAGTGGGATTTATACCTGGGATGCAGGTCTTGTTCAATATCCACAAAACAATGAATGTGATCCATCACATCAATAAAAGAAAGGGCAAGAACATGATCCTCTCAATAGATGCAGAGAAAGCATTTGACAAAACACAGCATCCTTTCTTGATAAAAACCCTCAAGAAAGTAGGGATAGAAGGATCATACCTTGATATCATAAAAGCCATATATGAAAGACCCAATGCTAATATCATCCTCAATGGGGAAAAACTGAGAGCTTTCCCCCTAAGGTCAGGGACAAGACAGGGAGGTCCACTCTCGCCACTGTTATTCAACTTAGTATTGGAAGTCTTAGCCTCAGCAATCAGACAACACAAAGGAAAGGCATCCAAATTGTCCAGGAGGAGGTGAAACTTTGATTCTTCACCAATGATTTGATACTTATATGGAAAATCCAAAAGATTCCATCCAGAAACTGCTAGAACTGATCTATGAATTCAGCAAAGTGGCAGGATATAAAATCAATGCACAGAAATCGGTTGTATTCCTATACACCAGCAATGAAGTAACAGAAAGAGAAATCAAGGAATCGATCCCTTTTACAATTGCACCAAAAACCATAAAATACCTAGGAATAAATCTCACCAAAGAGGTGAAAAATCTACACACTGAAAACTACAGAAAGCCTAAGAAAGAAATTGAAGAAGACACACAAAAATTGAAAAATATTCCATGCTCCGGGATAGGAAGAGTATTGTTAAAATGTCAATACTACCCAAAGCAACCTACATATTCAATGCAATACCTATCAAAATAATACCAGTATTCTTCACAGAGCTAGAACAGACAATCCTAAAATTTGCATGGAACCAGAAAAGACCCTGAATAGCCAAAGCAGTCTTGAAAAAGAAAACTAATGCTGGAGGCATCACACTCCCGGACTTCAAGATGTATTACAAAGCTGTAATCATCAAGACAGTATGGTACTGGCATAAAAACAGACACTCAGATCAATGGAACAGAATAGAGAACCCAGAAATGGACCCACAAATGTATGGCCAACTAATCTTTGACAAAACAGGAAAGAATATCCAATGGAATAAAGACAGTCTCCTCAGCAAGTGGTGCTGGGAAAACTGGACAGTGACATGCAGAAAAATGAACCTGGACCACTTTCTTATACCATACACAAAAGTAAAATCAAAATGGATGAAAGACCCAAATATAAAACAGGAAGTCATTAAAATCCTCGAGGAGAAAGCAAGCCAAAACCTCTTTGACCTTTGCCACAGCAACTTCTTACTCAAAATGTCTCCAGAGGCAAGGGAAACAAAAGCAAAAATGAACTATTGGGACCTCATCAAAATAAAAAGCTTCTGCACAGCGAAGGAAACAATCAGCAAAACTAAAAGGTAACCAATGGAATGGGAGAAGATATTTGCAAACAACATGTCAGATAAAGGTTGAGTATTCAAAATCTATAAAGAACTTATCAAACTCAATACCCAAAAAATAAATAATCCAGTGAAGAAATGGGCAAAAGACATGAATAGACACTTCTCCAAAGAAGACATACAGATGGCCAGCCGACACATGAAAAAATGCTCAACATCACTCATCATCAGGGAAATACAAATCAAAACCACAATGAAATACCACCTCACACCTTTCAGAATGGCTAACATTAACAACTCAGGCAACAACAGATGTTGGTGAGGATGCAGAGAAAGAGGATCCCTTCTGTACTGTGGGTGGGAACGCAAACTGGTGTAGCCACTCTGGAAAACAGTCTGGAGGTTTCTCAGAAAATTAAAAATAGAACTACCCTATGACCCAGCAATTGTGCTACTAGGTATTTATCCAAGGGACACAGGTGTGCTGTTTCAAAGGGGTACATGCACCCCAATGTTTATAGCAACACTATCAACAATAGCCAAAGTATGGAAAGAGCCCAAATGTCCATCGATGGATGAATGGATAAAGAAGATGTTTGTGTGTGTGTGTGTGTGTGTGTGTGTGTGTGTGTGCGCGTGCGCACAAACATGTGTGTGTGCATGTATATGTATACACACACACACAGTGGAGTATTAGTTGTCAATCAAAAAGAATGAAATCTTGCCATTTGCAACTACATGGATGGAATTAGAGGGTATTATGGTAAGCAAAATTAGCCAGAGAAAGACAAATACCATATGACTTCACTTACATGAGGACTTTAAGATACAAAATAGATGAAGAGAATGGAAGGGAAGCAAAAGTAATATAAAAACAGGGAGGAGGACAAAACATAAAAGACTCTTAAATATGGAGAACACACAGAGGGTTACTGGAGGGCTTGTGGGAGGGGGGATGGGCTAAATGGGTAAGGGGCACTAGGGAATCTACTCCTGAAAGCATTGTTGCTCTATAAGCTAACTAACTTTGATGTAAATTAAAAAAAATAAATTAAATAAAAATTAAAAAAAAAAAGATTCACAGAGGAATGGCTTATGTGCTAAATTTTGTTACTACCCTGGCTTCCTTCTGAGATTCCCTTTGCATTTTCCAAAGAGAAGTTGGCAACTACAAATCCCAGAACCTCTTCTTCCTAGGGGTTTGGGTTAGAATGTGCAAATGGGAAGCACTCAGGTAAGATTAGGAGGATGGAAAAAAGGAGAGACTGTTTTTCCCCTAGAGGAAATTGTAGTCATAAACATAGAAAAAGAAAATTTCAGTAAGTAAAATGTGTTTTTGGATGAAAACACAATATCATAAGGACATAAAATATTCAGAATAGGTTTTATGTAATAAAATATCTTAGGTATATTTGGGGGCAGGAGAAAGATAACTTGATAAAGTGATGATAGTGTGGGAAAAAAATTAAGAATAGTCAACAGAGAGGGGTGCTTGGGTGGCTCAGTCAGTTAAGCGTCTGACTCTTGGTTTTGGCTCAGGCCATGATCTCGCAGTTCATGGGACTGAGCCCCACCTTGGGCTCTGCACTGACAGCTCAGAGCCTGCTTGGGATTCTCTCTCTCTCCATCTCTCTCTGCCCCTCCCTCACTCACACTCTCTCTCTCTCAAATAAGTAAACTTAGAATAGTCAGCAGAGAATTAGAAGAAAAATGAGGGAAAACTTGGTGTATGAGATGACAAAGAATACTTAGGAAAATACTTCTATCTGTTGTTTTATAATAGGGTAACCTTTATCAAAAAATAATCTAATAAATTGTCCCTAGACAGACTCAGATATATTTAATAAACTATAATGTTAAATTGACGGTATTCCAGATCAGTGGAGCAGGAATAATTATCCTGTAAATAGTGCTGGGACATTTGATAACCACACAAAGTGATATGAAATCTCTCCCTCGTACTATATGCCAGAATAATTAGACATGAGTTGAAGAAATGAATAGAAAATATGAAAAAATTAAATGATGAGAAGATAATCTAAATGAAAATTTTAAAAGTGTTGGAGGTCGAAGGCCCTTTTTAGCATGAAAACAAAAGGTAGTGGCTATTGTTTATTCCAAGTATTTCTTTGCTGCAAGTATTGTTCTCTACATGTAAAAATTTATTTAATCCTCACAGGAACCCTGCAGAGGGGGAAGGGAAGCAGCAGTGATTACTGTAAACAAGTGAAAATGTATGTGACAGCCAGTGCAGAATTTGTAATATTTGTGGAAAGGAGATAATGTATTTAATAAATAAATGGCACTTTCGAGTTTATAAGAAATAGATGAACACACCATTTGTAAAGTGGGCAAAGAATTACACAAGCCAGCAATTCTTCCTTTTAATGTTTATTTTTGAGAGAGGGAGGGAGAGAGAGATAGAGAGCGAGGGAAGGAGGGGGAGAGAGAGAATCGCAAGCAGGCTCTGCACTGACAGATGTGGGTTCAAACTCAGGAACTGGGAGATCATAACCTGAGCCAGAATCAAGAGTCTGAGCCACCCAGCCACCCCCAAACTGGCAGTTCTAAAAAGGAGAAATTCAAATGGCATTTGATACCGCAGAAACCTGGTCGATCTCATATGGGAGAAACTGTTTTGGTTGCCTTCATTCCTATTCTCAAACTCCCCTCAGAGTTTTCTTCCAGCAGTGTTTGAATTATGTACAGTTAACTGGAACAGTGATGGATGGGCATCTTTCTTAAGCCAGACCAACCAAGGTCCTTTACCCATAAATTTATGTGTAGGCAAGACTTACCTAAAGCTTTCATAATAGACATACCAATAAATCTACAAGTAAAATTTTTCTTCTAAGCAAATAGTCAGTGTTACATATAAGAATACATTTAAAATTGAAATGATGGAAAAATGTTGAGAAATAGATCATTGGTTAAAGAAAGTATGGTCCCTTGAAATAATAGATTTCTGTGGAGTCTTTATAATGTACATTTTGGAATAGGGACCAAAAATCCAATGCCTATATATATCAGGCAGGAAATATGTATGAGGGAAATAATTTGAGTGCAAGTATATATGCATATAGTATATGAATTGTGAGGACCAGCATCAGCTAGAATGTTTGTGTTCTATCTAAAGAGTAAGTAGCTATACAGTTCGAGTTATTTTTGTCCCCCAAGGATGCAGACTGAGTGTGGCTTGGTCTTTTGATTTTCCAAGACATGAAAATTTAAATTCATTTCAAATGTGAAAATATTTATGGCAAGTAGATCCAAATGGTATGTTATATTCATCAAAGAGGTCAACAGTTTGCAATTTCTGTTTAGAAAAAGACTCACTTTTGGAGCACCTGGGTGGCTCAGTTGGTTAAGTGTCCAACTTCGGCTCAGGTCATGATGTCATGGTTCATGAGTTCAAGCCACGTGTCAGGCTCTGTCCTGACAGTTCAGAGCCTGGAGCCTGATTCGGATTTTGTGTGTATGTCTCTCTCTGCCCCTCCCCCACTCCCACTCTGTCTCTGTCTCTCAAAAATAAACATTAAAATAAATAATAAAAAAAAAAAGAAAAATATTCACTTTAATAGTTGTGTGTTCAGTACATTTACTATCTGTTCCTAAGTTTGAGAAAGCTATTTAAAATTAGTATTGGGTGCCTGGGTCGCTCAGCTGGGTTAAGCATCTGACTTCAGCTCAAGTCACGATCTCACAGTTTGTGAGTTTGAGCCCTGTATCGGGCTTGCTGCTGTCAACACAGAGCCCATTTCACATTCTGTCTCCCTCTCTCTGCCCCTCCCCTGCTCACGCTCTCTCTCTCGAAAATGAACAAACATGTATAAAGAAATAGCATCAAGAGGGATTTCTCACAAAGTCAGGAATAAAGCAAGATATCTGCTCACTAAGTTGTTGTTCTGGAGATTCTAGCCAAAACGACATTCAAAAACGAAAGCAATAAATAACATAAGCCAAAGAACAATACATATTGAGAAAAGTCAGTCAATATTCTTCCTTTTTACAGATGTTGTAACCCAGTGATTCACTTTCCAAGAGTTATTCTTGAAGACATAGTGGGTTAATTATACAAAAACATATATTCAAGAAACTTAATTAGATATACTAGAGGAAATAGAAATAATACAAATACATAACAATGATGCATAGTTTAAATATTTGATACATTACATTAAAATACAATATAGATGTTTATGTGTATATCTTAAAAATAATGAATATAACATTTTAAAGTGAAAGTTGTTTTATGAATATTATAATATACATCAAGCTTTTAAATTGCTTATTTCTAGTGGCGGGATTTGAATCTTCTCTATTTTTCTGATATATTTTCTACAACGAGCAGGTACTCCCTATATTGTTAGACAATGACACTTTACATTCTATTTTTAAGTTGTAGGTTTTACTACTTTAATAGTTACAAAAAGATTTAACAAAGTAGATATAATTTTGCTAAAGAAACAGTGTCCCACCTATTTCGTATACCATAATTATCAAATCACTGAGTAATGTTTTGAAGGACAAGATGCTTAAGCGTGTCAGATAACTCAGAGAAATCCGGAAAGATAAATACTGAGGAGTGTTTGTGGGATTTGGTAATTAGTAGGTCAATCATGGTGACCTTTGCAACTCCACATTAAAAAGGGGGAAAGTTGGTTCCTAAAATCAAAGAGATGTCATTTTCTCTTGTCTAAAGCAATTTGTTCAGTTTTAATGCTGCTTGATAATGTGAAGGGTGTTGAGAATTGGTTTTATCCCTTAACCTAAATTAAATGTAATCAATCACACAATAAAAGTTTGAAAGAACTTATTTTATCAAGTCAATTTATAGGAGATACTGATTATAGTCCTTTAATGAATAATACTTGATCAAAAAGCATGTTAAAATTAAATATCTTAAATGTTCATTAATGTATTGTTTCATTTATTCATTCAACAAATAAATATTAAAAGGCTACCATGCGCCAGGCATTGTTTTTGGTGTTCTGGGATTACATCTGAGAACAAAACAAAGAGAATGTACTTCTGGAGTTTTTATGTTAGTAAGGAAAAGACAGACAATAAAGAAAAAAGGTAAAACATTCAGTGGGCTACTCGTGAGTATTCTCGAGAACAATAAATCATGAAGAAGAGCGGATTGTCCAGGATGGGGGCTGAATATTAAATAGGGTGATCATGATGTGCCATGATGAAAAGGGACCTTTGAGCAAAGGCCCAGTAGAGATGAGGGCAGACCTTGTGAAGATTTTAGCTTTCCTCTTGATGTCGTGAGAAGTCACTGAAGGGTTTCAAGCAGAATGGTTGACACTTCTGACCTAGGTTTGAAAAGGGCTCACTCTCAAAGCCATGTTGAGAAAGAGCCTGCAGGAACACACAGAATATTCTTCATTTCCCCTCTAGATTCATTCTCAGGCCTTCCCTGCCCTATGTCTCTGTGCCTGTGGGTGTGTGCAGAGGGCGACCTTTGTAGGAGACCTGTGGGAGGATGGGAGAGCGGTTTGGGTATTTCTCTCTTCTGCCCTCTCTGCCAAATGATGGTTTTGGTAGCGTCCATTTTGTCAGAGCTCATGTCATTTAAAAATTTAAGTAACATAGGCTTCTAAAGACTTACTGATGTCTCATGTTTGATTATATTAAGGTCCAAGTCCTCTTGGTATTATTTGCAATCAGATTTTTACATGTGCTTGTTAAAAGCTGTCCCTCAATTCATTTCTTCTTTTATAGAGCTGCACACCCCTGGCTGTGCAATAGGTCTGTTTTCTAGTGCAGTTTCTTTGGCTAGATCTCTTGTTGGTCACATGCTTGGTGGTAGCAGAGGAAAGCCAGGGCTCTGCCCTTGCCATTTTGGGAGGTCTGCACAGCAGTACATCATGGCACTCCGCCCACGTTTTTACCCATAAGAGAAATACACGCAAATAATAAGAAACAGCTGCTTCTTTCCTACACTGCCCCACTGCAGTATTTAGCCTGTAACTCCTGCTCATGGGCCTTATGTTCCACACTAAAACTTGGGGAAAGACTGCTGGTGGGTCAAACTGAGTATGTTCATTTCCCTTTTTTACTGTAGGGAAGAAAACAGTATTTTCCCTGTTTAGGCAAGTTTTTCTGTAGCTTAAATTTACTGGTGGCCTTTAAATAAGACCAGTTTCAGAGTTAACCTTTCTTCTCCCCATCTGGGCTCAGTTATCATTCAGGTTCTTTTTTTTTTTTTTTTTTCAAATTGGTTTTCTCATTCTTGGTCTGCGGCTGACTTCCCTCTGGGAGGTTGGCAATACCGCCCAGTAACTGGAGTGAGCGCCTGATTAAAGATTGTAGCTAATGACATTTGGGATGGACACAATGTTGTTATGCTTTCATGTGTCTCTTTTTTTCTTCTAATAGTTTCTTATTAGTTAAAACCTTAAGTAATGCATGTGAGTTTCTTGGAAATGTTAAAACATTTCTTTTTATCTGCTATACTTTAATGCCAGATTGTGTGTAGGCTAGTGACCTAGAAAAGCCATTTCCTGATATATGGTGTGTAATTTAGCCAAACTGGTTTGATTACATTACTGGGTATGATTTAGGCCCATGGAAGAGTCAACCAGCAATTTGATTGAAGCCACACTCTGCCTTGTCATCCAAAGATCAGAACAGAAGCCTTAATTAGGCTGGTTGATTAAGCAAAAATCTTAACTTTAGTTGGTTACCTGGAGGACCATATCACAGGAGTAAATGTGGACTTGAGTATTACTTTTTAAAAAGCAGAATAGCAGTAAGAGGGGAATACCTGTATCTTCTTTCTTATTTTTTCAATTAGCTTTGCAACGGCACAGCATCCACTTTCGATCAAATGATAGACTGTTACTGAATCATTTTTATTTTTTTTAAATGTTTACTTATTTTGAGGGAGAGAGAGCACAAGCAGGGGAGGGGTGGAGAGAGAGAGGAAGACAGAGAATCCCTAAGCAGGCTCTGTGCTGTCAGTGGAGAGCCCGACATGGGGCTTGAACTCAAGAACTGTGAGATCATGACCTGAGCTGAAATCAAGAGTCAGAAACTTAACCAACTGAGCCACTCAGGTGCCCCTTGAATCATTTTTAGAGTCAGAAGAAACTGAATTCATTTGAGTCATGAAAAAGGGATTGTGCTGTTTACTCTTGGTGCTTGAGGCATTGGGCCAATATTGGAAGTCAACTTTCAGAGATTAGAAAGGGGACCAGAATAAATAAATGAGAGTTCATTCTAGTAATATCTTTGGGAGAGTAATCTTTTCTGCTAATAATTTACTTGCTAAAGAGTTGAAATGATGTAGACTATGAAAATGTCTCTTGATAAATAAAATAATTTGAGAAATGCTATTCATTTCACCATCAGAAGACATGGACTAGAGAACCTTTTAAAGTAGTTATTCTGTATACTACTTGCTTCATCTACTCCCACTGGTTTGGCTTTGCCTCCTTGAGCTCTTTGGAAATGACATCTGCCAGCCTGACGTGGACAACACTTCTTGGATTTACCTGTGCAGATCTTCATTGGAGACATAGCTGAAGTGTGATCTTTTTGTTGGCCACTTATTAAGAAAATAACCAGATTATTTTTCATATGACATGGAAGTGGAGAAATTACACCAACTGTTACCTTTTAGTCAGTCTTTATTCTGACTTATTATTAAGAAGGCTTAATTCTAATTAAAATTTTTATTTTTGACAAAAGTAGGATCTTCTTAAAAATTTTTTTTAAATATTTATTTTTGAGAGAGAGAGAGAGAGAGAAAGAGAGAGAGAAAGACAGAGTGCAAGCAAGTGGAGGATGGGCAGAGAGAGGGAGACACAGAATCCAAAGCAGGTTCCAGGCTCTGAGCTGTCAGCACAGAGCCCGACGCGGGGCTTGAACTCAGGAACCATGAGATCATGACCCGAGCCAAAGTCAGACCCTCAACCGACTGAGCCACCCAGGAGCCCCAAAAGTAGGTTCTTTTCTACTTGCACCAGCTTTTTGTGATGCTTTACCTGAGATTTTTTGTTTGGTTTGGTTTTTGATAGGAGGAGAGAACACTGGGAAAATATAATCTTTGTGTTAACATTTTCCTGAAAGTGTCCATGTTTTGGTAGATGAGCACCAGAAGACCCTACAAGATAAAATATCTCATTTGTTCTCAGAGAGAAAAAAGGTTGTCAGATGTGTTAGCAGGATATATTCCACAAACCTTTATGGATATTATATTGAACGTATTATTAAATTAATGGGATGTATTAGGCTGTCCTGTAAATAGCTCTGTGCTTGGGATTAGACCTATGTTGGGGCCCTAGTTTGCTACTCATAATCTAGGCTGATCACCTCACCTCTTTGTGAGTAAAATGACTTGAACCTAATAGAATCTACCACCTCCCACCTAACTTACCTAACTTACTTGGGGAGCCACACTGAATAACATCCCTTAGAACAAGGGTCTTCACCAAGCTACTTAGAAAATGCAAGAATAGATGGTCACTGTTTCGCTTTAACGTTTATGGTTTCATGTTTTTATATAACAGCTAAAGTAAAAAATTTAATATTATTTCACTGCAGGCACCTTTACTATTTATAAAACTTCTCTAGATGGATATAGGAAAAGGGATTTCAGGAATGGGCTTTTGGCTAACCAATATTGGAAGAGTCAACATCCTTCTATTTATCTGTGTTTCCTGAATCTTAAAGATATTAAATAATATTATTACCAATTAGAGAATTATTTTTGAATCAGAGAGTAATTAAGGCTTAATATTATCTTATTTGAGCAACCACTGGCCAGTCCCTTTCTGTAAGAAGAGAACAAGAGTTCTAACTCTTTTTGAATGCTATTCTAGAGTGTTTTAGATATTTAACTAAGCCCCAAACTACCAAAATTTTTTAGGAATCCCTGGGTTTCCTCTCTTAGCTTCTGTTTACTCTGGGAAGATCGATATTATATGATGGATTTTCTTTTTAATCCATGCTAAAGTCATCACGAGAAGTGGGCCATTGTAAAAACTTTTTTAAAAGGAGATGATGTGACTGGTCTAATAAGGTGAGTGGGTGGAGGAAGGAGCTTAGTAATACTGACCATAATTCAGTTAGGTTTGTAATCAAGACTAAATGGAGATCAAAAAGGAGGAAATGGGGATTTAGTCTTCACACAAAGAAAATGTTCCAAAAACAAGGAATAACTGGATGAAATTGAATAGGCTACAGAGAAAGGGGTAAGGAAATGGTACGAGCGGACGCAGATGGAAAAGAAAGGAATTGTAAGAAATAAATGACTGGCTTTCTGTTTGAGGGATGTACTTTCTATCTAGTTTTAAGTGGAATTTTAGAGAAACTCAAGTATTAATGTGTGTAGAAACACGTAACAAGTTTAGTAAGAGATTAAAACCATTAAAAGAAAAAGCTAAGAACTAGCGAAAGCTACTTTTTCCCTCCTTTTCCCCCCTCCTCTTGGAGCCCTTAGCTCCAAATAATTGAACAGTTCCAAGTTCAGTTTGGAATAATTGCCTCTCATCTTCTCTAAATGAATAAAGAGACATCTTATTAGTCAACCATGCTTCTGAATTTTCAGAATATAATGTTTTGTACTATTATTTCAACTTCACAGATAAATTATGTAAATATGATGGTGCTTTTCTTTATTTTTAGATTTTCCTTTTTTGACTACGGCAGACATTTCAAAACAGTCCTTAAAGGTGTGTAAGTCCTTCAAGACTCCTTTTAGGAGTCTCCCCACAGCACAGTACTTTTGATTGCCCACTATATTTTTACCAACAGTAAAATCGAAAGACTTTTACATTGAGCGCTTACGAACTTACCACACAGTCTGTCATTAATGTTTTACTATACTTTTGTAACACAAATGTATCCATCTCTGTACCTTTTCATCTAACTTATGTTGGATGCATTTCAAAGTGAATTGCACATATATTTCCTCATAAATATTCTAGCATTCTTAACTAGAGTTTGATACTTCGTAGTAATAGACTTATTCGTAGCAGACTTTACTAGCTTTTACTTTTGATGAATAATTTATATACAGTGGAATACACTATTATTAGTGTATGTTTGCTGGGGCTTCACAAATGCACACGCATTTATAATCCAAATCCATTTCCAGACACAGAATATTATCATCAGCCAGAAATTTCCCTCACAGCAGTTTCTAGTCAATCTTCACTCCCACCTTGGAGGCAGCCACTGACATTCTTTCTGCCATTCTAATTTTGTGATTCTATAATTTCCATGTGAATGGAATCAAATGGAATGTTGTCTTTTATATACGACTTTCTTTCTCTTTCTATCAGCGTGGTGTATTTTAGTTTAATCCATCAGCATTTGTTCTTTTTTTTGTTTTTTACTGCTCAAGATACCATTTTTTTTGTTTTGTTTTGTTTTTGTTTTTTGTTTTTGTTTTTTTTAATCCATTCTTGTGTTGGTGGACACACAGCTTTTTGCTGTTTTGGGTCATTATTAACAAGGCTTCTTTATTTTAACTTTTTTGGTGAATTTATGTTTTCATTTCCTTTGGGTAAATACCTAGGAATGGAATTGCTGTGTCATTGGGTTTTATGAGAAACTGTCATACCTTATCCAGAGTGGTTGTACTGTTTGCTAGTGCCTCCAGAAGATACTTGAGCAGCCCGGGTACTCTGATGACAACACCTGCTGGTGTTAGAGCCTTTCATTTTAATCACTCTCCTAAGTGTGTGGTGCTATTTTTATTTTAACTAGCATATTCGTAATGACTGACCGTGTTGAGCAGTTTTTCATGGGCTTGTTGGCCATTTTTTTGTTGTTGTTATTTTGAGTTGTGTGTTTATTTTTGAGCTGGAAGAGTTAGGTAACGATACTGTAGATAGTGCTTTGTCAGGTATTTTCTTCTAATTTGTGGTTCACCTACACATTTCCTTAACAGTATATTCTAATGAGGAGTCATTTGATTTTTTTATCTCTTTTATTTTCTTAAGTTTATTTGTTTAGAGAGAGAGAGAGAGACAGCGTATGCTTGCAGGGAAGGGGCAGAGAGAGAATCCCAAGCAGGCTCAGGCTGTGAGGGCAGAGCCCAATGTGGGGCTCTATCTCACGAACCATGAGATCATGACCTGAGCCGAAATCCAGAGTCAGATGCTTAACCTGCTGAGCCACCCAGACACCCCAATAAGTAGTCATTTTAAAATATAAAGTCAAGTTTATTGTTTTTTGTTTTTTGTTTTTACATAAAGGGTTCTTGTTTTCTATGGCCTAGAAACTTGTAGACCAAGCCCCAGCTCACAGGAGAGTCTCTTACGTTTCTTTCTAAAAGCTTTATGGTTTTAGCTTTTATGTTTGGGTTTAGGATCCATCTTGAATTAATTTTTGTGTTTGGAGACACGGGGCCTTCATTATATTTAATATTTTCATACTGATTTAGGCTCAAAATTGATGATTGTGTACTATATCGTATGCTAACAATTTCACTGTTTCTTCCTCAGTAACCTAATGTATTTTCTCCAACAGTTACCATCTCCTTTCAGGTTCGACCTCCTGTGACTTGGGAGATCAGGTGGTCTTGCTTGGGATAATCATTTATTCATCCCACAAACATATATGGAGTACCTACTCTGCAGTGTATTGTGACAAATGCTATGGATAAGAAAAGGAAAAATACCTTGTGCTTGCCTCAAGGGACACGCCTAAGAGGAGAGGCAATTGGACAAAGATTGAAAACAGATGATAAAGATGCAGAGACCCGTGGGGGCACAATGGGGAACACCTAATACAGAGTTCTGGGATCAGGAGATTTCTTTATTAAAAGAGGTGATTTTAGAGCTTTGGCCAAAAAAAAAAAAAAAGGTGTGATTTAATCGTGCAGAAAGGGTTAGCAAGACTTCTGCTCTCAAGACCTAATTGCTAAGTAAGCATAAATAAGATAAAACCATATCACTATGAGATAAAGCACCTAGAACTATAAAAAGTAGAACATTTAAAGAAGTTGAGACTTCAGAATGGAAAAAAAATTATCTTCCACAGTACACGGTGTGTATGTGAAGGACTTCATCAGGGAGGTAGCATGTGAGCTGGGTCATGGGGTTGTTTTGGAGATTAAATGAATTAATAAATACACAGTGCTTAGGGCAATATCTCATATGTTGTAAGTGTTGATAATCATTACATTATTATTATTATTGAAAGATATATAGGACTTGAACATTTACAGTGATGAAAAACATTTTATGTACATGACAAAATTTTAAGCTGTTTGTTTATAAGGTGTATGGAGTGAAAACTGAGCTTAGAGACTAAAAGTTCAAGAAATGTTCAGAAATTGGAAAATAGTTCACATTCACTAGGTTTCAATAATGTTGGACAGGTATGATAGGCACAACAGAGGAAGAGTTTTGGAAAGCAAGTTAAGCATTAGTATTTAATTTTGGTTGTAATTGAAGCCATTGTTGGCTTTCTTCCCTCCTTCCTTCCCTCCTTCCTTCCTCCCCTCTTCCCTCCCCCCCTCCTCCCCCCTTCCCTTTTCTTCCTTTCCCTTTCCTGCCCTCTTTTTCCACAGACAGAAAAGCAAAAGCTGTACATCTTTGTGCAAAATCTAGGGGTAGCGAATGGCAGGAGCTAGACAGAGACATTAAGAAGTGATCACATGGACAGAAGAAGAACATGTTGTCCAAAGTAGTTAGGCAACAATCCTTGATGTCACTGAGAGGGTGAGAAAGATGGAAATTAGATTTAGCAGTTTGTACTAAAGTCATCTTTGAAAGAGTAGTTTCACAGATTGATGAAGGCTGAAGCCAGATTTTAAGGGATTAACAATGGCTTTGTATTACAAGTATTACAAGTACAGTGTATTGAGAAAAAGTTGATCATTGAAAGTAAAAGTAAGGAGTGATTTGATGATAATAGCTTGAAAAGGTAGCAGACCTGGGCTTAGAATTTTTAGGCCTACCACTATTTTCAGATTGAGCCAGGAGGAGAGAGGTAAAAGATAAGCATGAGCACACATGAGTGATGAGATTGTGTTGAAAATACATCATTGAAAGTATAAGGATTTTTTTTCTAGGAAAAATGTCTAGAGGAGACAGGAAGAGAATAAAGGTGTATGTGTAAGAGTTGGCACTGAAGAGACATTTTGTTCTCCAATGGGTAGAAGGAGGAAAGGACAATAGGTGAAGACAAAGTAATAATAAAGAAATGTTTGTGGAGGGGAAGGGATTTGAAGAAATTCATGCAGCCATCTTATCAGAAAGTGGGAGGCAAGGCCATCCAGAAGGCACAAGTGTAGTGGAGCTGAGGCGATTGAAATTGCTTTGAAATTAATTCTGTGGTAAGTGTGTTAGGAAGGTTCATTAGCTTTCTATTGCTATGTAACAGTTACCACAAGCCAGGAAGAGAGCTCTCAGCAGGAACCTTGATCTTGAACTTCTGGCTTTCAGAACTGTAAGAAATAAATTTCTGTTGTTTCAGTCACCCAAGTCTATATTATAGTATCCTAAAAAGACCAATACAATGGAAGTCAGATTTCTCAAGGGAAAAAAGCTGGCATTAATCCTGTGTATTGGACTGGAGTTGGAGATGTGGTGTGTCATATAGAGATGGATAGAAAAATAGATACAAATGTAGATGGATATTCTTTTTTTTTTTTTTTTTTAATTTTTTTTTCAACGTTTATTTATTTTTGGGACAGAGAGAGACAGAGCATGAACGGGAGAGGGGCAGAGAGAGAGGGAGACACAGAATCGGAAACAGGCTCCAGGCTCTGAGCCATCAGCCCAGAGCCTGACGCGGGGCTCAAACTCATGGACCATGAGATCGTGACCTGGCTGAAGTTGGACGCTTAACCGACTGCGCCACCCAGGCGCCCCTGTAGATGGATATTCTTACATATATTCCTCAAATTATGTCTACTGGGAGGCTCGAGTGATGAAATACCAATAGTCATGAGTATACAGATACTAGTTTCTAAATATAATTCTTACCTATAATGAACAAAGGCTTCTTGGAGAAATGCTTGCTTCCAGGGCTGGGGCAAGCAAAGTACAAGATTAACGTGGAAAATCTTATGTCAAAAAGTGAGGAATTGCCCAGAAAATGATATAGACAGAAGCAGTGTAAAGAAGCCCCCGTGAGCCAAATATCGGAATGACGTGAGGATCGAAAGAATGCTAGTAATGGACTATAATCCACGGAATAAAATAGGAAGCCATTTGTCTATATAAATCTAAATAAACAAATGCATAAATAAATGGAGAGAAGAGAAAACTCTTTGTTACAATGGAACGTCCACTAATAAATGTAGGTGGAATGATGGAATTAAGAATCATCATTTGGCAACCATCATACTGACAGTTCAGTTACAAAATATCAACAGATGCTAAAACTAGTGGGTGAAAAGTTGACGAGGAATGTAATATTGACTTAGCCTCAACGATTTGTTTATTACAAAGGGGAAAAGCTGTAGAGTGGAGAGACTTGTGGAACATCACCTCTGTCAAGGGGCAAATCGAACCAATGTGCCATCTAGTAGGATGGTAAGGAGCATACTGCATCACTTCTGTACTGTTACTGCCCAAAACATGTAACCTGGAAACATCAGACAAACCCGTAATTTGGGGCATTCTACAAAATGATTACTTTTAATTTTTGAAAGTGTTAAGGTCATAAATATCAAGGAGGGTCAAGTATTTCAATTAAAAGAGAAAAAAAAGACATTGCTAGATGCAGTGTATGGCCCCGGGTTGGATAATGTTCCCATAGAGAATGTTATTAAGGCAATTGCTGAAATCTTAATGGGGCCTGTGGATTATAGCAATGTATTCATTGTATCAATGATGTAATGTATTAATGTATCCATACATTTCCTGATTTTTAAGGTCCTATTGTGTTCATGTAGGCAAGTGCTCTGTTTGTGAGAACTACACACTAAAGTATTCTAGAGTTATGCGGCATGATGTTTCCAGCTTACTCTCAAATCACTCAGAAAAAAATGTTCTTGGACTGTAGTTCCCAATTTTCTGCGAAAATTTTAAAATATTTTTTAAAAGAAAGTACTTAAAACCCTGGGCATATGCTTAACGAATGCATGTAGTGGAAGGGGAAAAATTTCCTGAGAAAATTCTAATCAAAAGAAATCTGATGTAGCAACATTTCTGTTCTATAATACAGACAAAATCTTACCAGGGATAAGGCAGACCATAATATAATGCTAAAAGACAGCATTCACAAGGAATCCCTAACAATTCTGAAGGTACGTGTGTCTGAAAACACAACTATCAAGTACACATGACTAGTATCACAAAGAGAAATTTTTGCTTTCTCAGTTATAGTGGAATATTAAGTATACACTTTGTGTTTCAGAGAGCAAAAGACAATACAGATTTGAACTATACAATTAGCTGAATTTAATGGATATTTATTTTATTTTTTAATATTTATTTTTGAGAGAGAGAGAGAGAGCGAGCAGGCGAGGGGCAGAGAGAGGAGACACAGAATCTGAAGCAGGCTCCAGGCTCTGAGCTGTCAGCACAGAGCCCGATGTGGGGCTTGAACTCACGCGCTGTGAGATCATGACCTGAGCCAAAGTCAGGTGCTTAACTGACTGAGCCACCCAGGTGCCCCTAATTTTAATGGATATTTACAATGAACATTTATAGAAGTCTGAACTTTCAAGTTAGAGAATTTACATTATTTCAAACATATATGGAAACTTTAAAAAAAATTGACACTTTGTAAGCTGCAAAATGGGCTCAATAATCACAAATAAAAGTATTATATTGATCACGTTTTATAACAGTGCTATATAAAATGGAACTAATAACCAAACCAGTAATATAATCTCCAATAGACACAGTTGTAAATACTTCATCTTTCAGTGGATATTTAGAAGGGAACAGCAGTGTCAAAATCTATAGGATGTGACTGAGAGTGCTTACAGATTAATTTATAGCTTCAAAAAGCATACATTAAGAAGAAAACATTTCAAAATTTAATAGCTATTCTTGAATTTAAGAACTAAGAAATATCTAATAGAGTAAGCCCCAATTTATCAAAATAATGAAAATTATAGACCTATGTTAGTGAAATACAAAGCACCAAAAATAACAGAATAATCAAGAGGTAGTTCTTTAAATTTATTGGTAAAATATATTTGCTATACAAGAATGATGAAGAAATAAAGAAAAAAAAA
This sequence comes from Acinonyx jubatus, assembly GCF_027475565.1. Taxonomy (NCBI): domain Eukaryota; kingdom Metazoa; phylum Chordata; class Mammalia; order Carnivora; family Felidae; genus Acinonyx; species Acinonyx jubatus. The sequence continues at coordinate 201,058,812 of NC_069380.1, read as the reverse complement.
ACCCTAAGCATTGTTAGGAATGAAAAGAGGAACATTCCAGACCAAAGAGACTGAACAAATAAGTTAATTCTGTGGAAAACCTTACAGAAAATTTTACTAAAACAGGCAATTCTCTAAGCAATACATAATGTTCTAACGTAACGAATACAACCCCATTAAAGTAATCAAATCAGTAGTTTTCAAACCTGTTCTCAAAAACTATCTACCCAGGGTGTTTTAGACATACATAGGTGAGATAGTCCCTTGTCTCTGTTCCAGAGAATGGAAAAGCAGAGGGAAGCTCTCTAGCTCATTTTCTGTGGCTATAGTACATACTTGTCAAAAGATTCCTCGTTTTTCCCTTCACCCCTTGCCCAAGCTCACATCTCTGTCTTTTAATTTGTAATCCGTGTCCTAAAGCCTGAATTCTCATATTAAAAATGACCTGGCAAGTTGCAATTTTCTTTCCAGCGAAGCAACATTAATTGAGTGATCTGCTGCATCGCAGGCCCTGTGATAGTCTTTGGAATGAAAAGACATCTACAAAGCAGATTGGCTGCTAGCTAGTTGCAGTGAACGCCTCAGTCTTGGGTGAAAATACAGTTGACAACTCACGAACTCCGAAATCATGAAGTCATCTCTGTGTGTTCCTTCTTGCCTTTTCCCAAATATTTTGGACTCTTTTGTAGACATAGCTTTAAACACAAAACAAATGACAAAGACCCATGAGATAAACAGTGGCAAACTTACTGCAGCTGTGTAGCGTGAAGCAGCAACGTAATCCAGTGAAAAAGCATGATTATAATTTAAGTGACCAGGTTTATACATGCAGTTTTGCTACTGAGTTACCTGAGGCAAATCACTTGGCCTCTCTGTGCTTCAGTGTAAACAGAGCTGTTACTACTTCTCCTTTTGGTTTTGCAGTAAAATTAGAAAATTGATTTGAAATCCTTTTGCAGAGTGTAATATAGAGTGAGGTTACCATTGTCATCTTCAGCATCATTAATGTACATTGTGTATATCATTAATGTGCATTGGGTATATTATATATGTACATAACATTGTATACATATATAGTATGTAATAGTATATAACATTGTATTTAAGCAGAGGATATTTCTACTTTAAAAATGAATTTGGGGACAGGTTTTGCATGCAAGATGGGCATAACTTTGCAAGGAAAAGAATTTTGGGGGGAAGTATCATATCTTTTCTAGTTTGCTTGTTTTATGGTCTATAATGCAAAACATGGGTGGCCTTCGAACGTTTAACTGCAATTAACATATATTGTGACCCAATAAACACACACTCATATACCTGTATCTATCCCTATACCTATATATATATATATATATATATATATATATATATATATATATATGTCAGTACTTCATATGATGTATAAATAAAAGGTCTCCTAAAACAGTATTTACCTTTTCTATCGTGGGTGCAGTCTGGTATTTTCTGTTCTACTTAATATATTCCATTTAATTCCATTTCATTTGTAAAAGCTACATTTCACAACCTTAGCATGAAAACTGGTGTTTAAATATATCATTTCTCATATCCATATCTTTTTTGAAGACAACTCCAATGAAAACAACCTATTAATGCTAATGGGATGGGGCCAAGCAAAAGCCAAATATTTCTTCTGTTGGATTCCAGAACAACAAGTACTAAAAATTTATGTTCTGTAGTTGAAGAGTTCTGATTGTGCTGCATCCAGACTTTTAAAATTGCAGAACAGAAAGTTGGTTAAAAAAAAAAAAGCCACTAGACCTTCCCGTTTCCTTCCAGTGACCTTTAGTAGGAAGAATGACGGAAGGGAATTCTTAAGGATAGGCTCTCAAGTAGGATGGGAGGAGGTTCTACTCTGTTATATTTTAGAGTGTGAGCTTATTAAGTCCAGCTGAGATTTTTGGACTATCATCTCTGTCTTTTTTATAAAAAGGGAAATTACCAGCAAAAATTACAAGTAGGCAATTCAAAGCTGGGATACTTCCACATTTTTTCTCAGTCACCTTAATCATTAGTATATACAAGTGGTGAAACCCATAATCGTTCATAATAGCACAAAATATTAACTTTTTATAAAGTGAGAGGCCTTCATTTGCTTATATAGAATTAACTTTTTTATTGTAGATTAAAGTTTGAAAGTAATTTTAACATATATTGAGCCAGAAAGCAGTAAAATCTGCTTTATAAAAATCTTGAGGAACCACAGTATAATTGTACAAAATTATCAAATAATTGAAATGAGAGGTACTTACCCTTCTCTCTTAGAAAAAAAAGGCCTTTATAAAATGCCTTAGAGGACTTGCTTGGAGAATTTTTGGGAGATCATGATAATGCACAATTATTTTCCTTTTTCTGTGCTAAAAACCATGCTTTTTATTTTGCCCATGGTTTTCTTCTGGCAACAGTCTCATGCCATAGGTAACAGGTGGGAAAGCCTTGGCTTTGATAATCAAGGGTCGGTCTGTGATGCAAACGCTAGCCTGCCTCTCTGAAACCTGAGCCCTTGACTTCAGGGTACACCCGTTTTTCAGAAACACGGGCAGTAGGGTAGCAAGTGAGTCCCAAATACGGTCGCAGACATTTCCCCTGAGTCGTAGACCCGCAGCAGATGAGCAGGCATCTACTTCGACGTGTCCTGAACTGCACACCTCATCTTCTCATACGTGCTCACCCCTACCCTTCCGAAAGTGAGTCTGACCCCCTGGCAATCAATCTCCTGTTTCTTCTTCTCCATGAACAGCCTCCCTCAGTGGACCTAAGCCAGCAACCTGCGAGACCCCCTTGATCTTCTTCTCTCTACCACCATGTTCATTTCACTCACACCCTATTGTCCACTGAATCATACTGGCCACCTTGGTCGTCCTGCAATCCTTCCACTTTTCTCAAGACTAGCTGTCATTACCTGGTCAAACAGGTGAGTTCTCATCAGTGTGTTCCTGGCTGTTGTTATGTCCATCTCACTTATTTCTGGTTCCAGGTCTCCTCTGCTCGTATCTATTGTCTACACAGCAGCTAGAATAATTGTTAGATCTTTCACATTATCTCTCATCACATCTTTCTTGCTTAAAATCCTTCTGTGGCTCTCCATTTTCCGAAAAAAAGCCTGTGTCCTCAGCCTGACACGCAAAGCCACTTACCTGTAACCTCATCTCTCTCCATTCCCTCACCCCTCTCTGTACCTAGCCTTTCTAAATTACTACCAATTCCTTGAGCAGCTACACTCCCAACTCCAAACTTTTGCTTCTAACTCAGCTTCGAATGCCGTTCTCCAACCCTCTGCTTTAGGGACTCCTTGCAAGTCCTCTTAAGGTCTTGGGCATAGAAATAGAAAAGCAATTCTCATATGCATTATCACCTTCCATCTTCCTTACCTGCCTTACACCAGGACCTCCTATAGGGAAAACCCTATTTCTTACTCATCTTTGCATCTCTGGGGCTCAGTATAATACTTGGCACATAAAAGAGGCAAATAAATATGTTGTGTGAAGCATATAATGCAGGATGTTTTTCATGTTGTGAGCTTCTTCAATACACTAAAAAGTAATGAATGGCTTGAAGAGAGACTAACTTCCAAAACATGTCTAATGTACTTCCAGGACTTTGGATTCAATGAAAATCCCTTATTTTCAAAAGTAAACTTTCTATCCTGTGAAGGGAGATTTGATTTAAAGCTAGAATAATGATCATTAATTAACCTTGTTTTGAGAAATAGGTGGTAAGAGAAGAAAGGCCAAAGGAAAAAGAAACACATTGGACGTTCACGTTCATATCAAGAAAGAAAGGAATCTTTATAGAAGGAGTCTGGCAAGATCTCCACCTAGAAAGGCAGGAAGTAGTAGAACAAACACAAATCAGGAGCTTACAGGACATGAATTAAACTGCGTGTCAGGTGCAGCTGGCTGGAACTCTCATCAGTAACATGGGAATGAAAAGCTGCCCGTCTAGCTTCACATGAGGCTGGGATAAGGGGATGAGAAAAATTACACGAGGCCGTTTTGTACCCTACACAGTGCTATCACATATAAGATCTGTGACCATTAGGTTAAAAGATACATTCTTTGGTGGAGCTTTCCTGAACGCTCCCCAGGAATACAGTGTCCCTGGGATAGAATTTCTCATTATGTGTCATCTATACCTCTCTCCACTGCAGTGTTAGCTCTCTAGGCATAGGGACGGCACCTTACACCTTCATAGCCCCAGTGCGCCTTGTGCTCTCTGGGATACAGTGAGTGCTACATATGTGTTTGCTGAATGATTTATCAAAATTCCCATGAGGTGATTGAAGAGCAGTCATGACAGGTAATCCTTATGGAGGAAAAATTGGGCATGCATTTGGTATTTGGTAGGCCTACATATACTTTGACTTTTTTTTTTTGTTAAAATTTTTTTTTAATGTTTATTTATTTTTAACAGAGAGAGAGAGAGACAGAGCATGAGCAGGGAGGGGCAGAGAAAGAGGGAGACACAGAATCCGAAGCAGGCTCCAGACTCAGCTGTCAGCACAGAGCCTGACACGGGGCTTGAACTCACAGACCGCGAGATCATGACCTGAGCCGAAGTCGGATGCTTAACCGACTGAGCCACCCAGGCACTCCAGTTTCTTTTTTTTTTTTTAACCTTTATTTATTTTGAGAGGGAGAGAGAGCATGCACAAGTGGGGGGAGAGGCAGAGAGAGAGGAGAGAGAGAATCCCAAGCAGGCTCCGTGCCCACAGCAAAGAGCCTAACGTATGTGACCTGAGCCGAAACTCAGAGTTGGACACTTAATCAACAGAGCCACCCAAGCGCTCCTTGACTGTTTGAATTAACAACATTTCAGAGAACTAAAAGGAGAGGAAGACAAATAGTTAAGGGGTAATCAAACTAATGAAAAAACATAAAGTTACTCCAAAGAATTCCCTTTTTTCTGCCTTCAGAACCTGATTATTTATTTTAATGTTTACCGTCGCTTCATCCCCTTTACAATGAAATAGCTCATACTTGTTTTTAAATTAAACTTTTTTTAGGGAAAATTTTATGTTTTACAGAAACATTGCAAAGATGGAGTCCAAAGAGATTTCATATATACCTCACCCTAGATTATGCTTCCCTAATGTTAATATCTGACATAACCAATTTATTTTTTATTTAAAATGAAGTAGAAGGTAATTTCAGCAACTCTTCGGTGGGAGTGATAACCACTGGAAGTGATAGAAGAGAACATTTTAGTTGCAGTGCCAGACTTAGGAATCACTGAGTCAGTCGTAGGTAATTACCCACATAGAAACATCTGAACTTAGAACTTTGTAGAAAAATAACAAGTCTGAAAGTGACATCTATGGATATGTTTGCTTGATTCAAAGCTATTCTTATAATAATGGATATAAGAGATATTACTCTTGAGAAAATGCTGAAGAAAATTTGATAATTCTATTCACTATACTTAAGGAAAGCATGGAAGCAATCGTCTCTATATCTCTATATCCATACACATTTAACTAAAGATCATGATTAAAATGAAAACATGTTGAAATATACAGGCTTATCAATAGGAAAATGTAGAAGTTCACACAGTGGCGATTTGTAAGAGCATTCATTTTATTTTGGCTGAGGATGTGTAGATTTGTACTTCTATTATGGCACTGCTAATTTCCTTGAGATATAATCATTTGGGCTTATTATAAACTTAAGTATTATCTGGCTTCCTTGCAATACGTGATGTAAAACAATGAATTATCCAAGCAAGAGTCAGTATGTATAAGTAGTCATTTACAGTATGTAAAGATAGTAAAATATTTCATATGAAAGACGTACATAGGGCTATGTGAACAGATTTTTGCTGATTTTTTTTCCTTTTAATACACCCCACATATATTCTTTTCCTTTTACTACATTCTTGCTGCATTATACAAGGTATATAATATTACCTATGGGTCTAATACTTAAATATTTTAGGTTAGGCTGCTTCTGGACTCAAGACATATAATTTAATAAAGAAGACCTGCTGAATGTATTCAAATTCCATGGTGCTTTGCCTTTCCTTCTGATACACTTAAAAATATAAAGACGTCAGGTGATGTATTGAATGAACTAAGGTTTTCAAGTAGATGTCAGTATGTGTCACAGGCCTGAGGACAGTATCAGTTGTGTTTTGTACCAAGATATACATCTGCTACTCAAGGGACAGCGGCTGCTTGCCCTGGATTCACTGTATGATCTTGAGTGAGTCACCTCACATTCTTGAACCTCAGTCAACCCATTTGGAGAATTAGGTGAAAGCTAAGCCTTAGTGAGAAACAGATGCTACATCTGAGATGAGTTTTCTTGTGTAAACAAGTAATTCCAAAGTTTAATTCCAAAGAAAGTCACTGTGTGGATGGCCATGATACATCTGAGGTAGACAGTTGGGTTAAGGCTTTGGAGTAAATGTTTCTGAATAGAATTATAGCATCATAATTTTACATTTGGGTTTCTTAAAATTGTTTTATCTATTTTTTATTCCATACTATTTTAAATATACACTGTTGTGATTTTTATATAAAATTTAATGCTTTTGGAGCACTTTTATATGGTAAATTATATATACTTGTAACAGGTCAATTAAGTTGTCAGGGTAGGGAGAAATATAACTCAAAATAGTCCAGTTATTACCTAGTGAAAGTTAAGACCTCTTCTCTTTGGGATAAAAGTTAACAGTCAAGGGATTTAAAGACATGTGGTTTTAAAGACAACAGCTAAGTTTGCATTTTGGTTTAATTCCCAGTAGGTTACTTGTCATTTTAGTAAATTCTTACATTCTAAAACACTTTGCTAAAAAGGAGATAGATAACTTAATAAATTGAAAAGAATTCCTCAAAGGAAAGAAAAGTCCTCCAGAGAAATGCTAGTCTAAGTTGTTCGATTGCTTTCTGTCCTCCACAACTGCTGCTTTTGCTGATTGAAATAGCAATGAACATCAAAGTAAGATCTGTGGTTCCAGAAACTCTCCAAGCTTGCTGTAGCTCTAAACTTATATTTCCTGTGTTGACTTCATGTATTGCTGTCATCGGTGCACATTTCAAAGCTTCAGGTTAAATGTGCTGTGGTTTCCTATTGCATAACTTTTTGTATTTTAAAGTGGGAATAAGCAACATGTGAATCAGCAAGCTAATGGATACTGTTGAGAATTCAGTGTTGGCTAGTTTACGATTCTCTGGTTTGTTTTTTGGCGGCTATGGTGTTCTTGCATTTGACATTAGCTAAGGGAGCAGTAGCTTGGCCTTTAAGTGGAAAACAATCCAGGAATTTCAGAGGAGAGGAACTAAGCAACAAGAGGCCTGGAGCTATTATCTTCTAAAGAGAGATGAAAGGCCTTCCTGTCCCTGTGCTTTTCCCTGTTGCCTGCACAGAACTCTTTTGACTTCAGCGTGAGAAGGAGCTATCTGTAGTAGAATTTGGCCATGGGTTTCTTTAGTAGCTAAGTCTAATTGAGTGAGATGCAGAACAACTGTTGGCTAGAGTATGATTGTCCATGGAAGACCAAGAACGTGATAGGCATACATCTAAGCAGTTAGGGGAGGGGAAATGAGAAAAACACTATATTCAGACTTAGTATGTAGAGAAAATTTCTTATTGGAAACATCCAGTTCACTAAACACCCTGGAAAGCAGTCTAGATGAAAGTAGTGAAAGATTCATTATTTTGACATTTAAAAGTATTTTGAACGAGGGGCCTCTGAGTGGTTCAGGCTCCGAGCCACCAGAGCCCGACGCGGGGCTCGAACTCACGGACCGCGAGATCGTGACCTGGCCGAAGTCGGACGCTCAACCGACTGCGCCACCCAGGCGCCCCAAAAAAGTATTTTGAATGAGTTCTCATCATGAGTAATCTTATACCTCCTTTGGGGAAGTTGAATTACAAATATTTTTTGCTCTCAAGTTCTTACGTGAATGGTGTGAGACCTAAATGCAAAAATATAATAATTATGTATCTTGTTCTTCATATATATACATATATATAAAAATGTTCACATATGTGTATATGTGTATGTATTACACCCTCAAACATACACACAATGTCTTCCCAGGCTCTTAGGCAAGAGTATTATTTTAAGGCATACCAAGGAAGAACAGCTTTTGCTCCATAAAAGGCCAGTTGCTTTTGCAGGAACTGGAACTCTGACCTTCTTGAATTCTAGAGCTGAAAGTGAGATTGATGAACATAAAGTAGGGTACATCCATGGGAGCTTGTTTGAACTAGACCTATATGGAAATAATTTGTTCTGTTTTCATCTGGTACAGAGTTCAGATCCTATCATTGTTTTGTGTGGTAAGCATGTTTAAGGAATAAGGGAGTTATGCAACAGTAAGAAAAGTTGGGGAGGATAAATGGATGTGCTCATCTTGGCTCTGAAGGGTTAAAAGGTGTGAATCAGTAGTATTAAATTTCCATTACTCCACTCCAGTGAATAAAATTGCTCTTCTGAGGCCACCTTCAGTGGGATTGATTTTTATACTTGATCACCATGAAAGCTGAAGAGTGCAAAAAGTTTGTACAATATATGATCCACAAGGTTTGTTCATGAATTATATTTTACAAAAACAAGTCTTTAGTATACAAGATGTTTATTCATCTATCTCTTGTTTTAAGAGAGGCTGCAAAAAATATCTAAATTTCTACTGGAATTCTTGGCAGAAGCTTAAGATAGTTTCATGTAAGATTTGGAAACATGCCTCCTTAGTTGTATATCTATTTTTGAAGAAAAACTTTTCTGCCTACATGAAGCTCTAAAATCAACATTTGGTATGTATATTATTTATGCTCGGATGTTCAGAGTATATACAAAACTGAATGTGTAAACTAGAATACATTTTAATTTGATAAAATGCCAATCACAAAGGGGTTGTTGACCTTAAAATAATCAATGAGTTTAATCTGTAAAATGTGACTGAGAAACTCTCTTTTTGTTGTGGTGTGCAATAGCTAAATAGTTGTCTATTTCCAAGTTCTAATATTTTCAACATTGATTTTCATCCTCAGAAACTTTTCTCTGTGGGCGCCTGGGTGGCTCAGTTGTTAAGCATCTGACTTTGGCTCAGGTCATGATCTCACAGTTCGTGAGTTCGGGTCTCACGTCAGATGAGCCTGAGCCCTGCTCCAGGTGAGCTTGTGTCCTGCTTCAGGTGAACATAAGCCCCATTTTGGGTAAGACATAAGTCTCTCGAAAGAAAGAAAGAAAGGAAGGAAGGAAGAAAGAAAGAAAGAAGGAAAGAAGGAAAGAAAGAAGGAAAGAAAGAAAAGTAAGGTTTACTATTATCTATTTTTACTATTTCAATGATATTATTAATGTTAAAAAAAATTAATGTTTGTTTTTGAGAGACAGAGACAGAGCATGAGCGAGGAAAGGGCAGAGAGAGAGGGAGACACAGAATCTGAAGCAGGCTCCAGGCTCTGAGCTGTCGGCACAGAGCCCGATGCAGGGTTTCAGCTCACGAACTTTATGAGTTGAAGCCTAACTGACTGAACCACCAAGGCACCTCTACTAGTTTTCATTAGAATGGGGAATAATGTGTATATCTGAATTGATTTATCTGCTATCTTAAAAACATGCCAGGTTAAAACAAGTCTAAAATAATGGTTATGAATAGGAGTGGGAGAAAACATTGTGGAGCTGAGGGAAGGGAAAGAGATATAAGCAACATTCTCTGGATACATATTGCTCTGTGGATTGCCTTGGAATCATGTAAATATTTTATTATGAAAAAATTAAATGAAAATAATCCTTGGCAATTAAAGGTACGATGAAATTAATGAGCTTACTCTGTATCCAGTTGGCACCCAATCTCACAAAGTGGGACTGCTTCATATATCTTAAAAACACATAATTGGACTGCACATATCTAATGTTACTCTATTGCAAAACGATTTGCAAAGTTCTTCTAAAAGCTCTTCTCACTAATAGCATTGTGTTGTTTGTAGAAGCTGTGCCTAAACACAAAATATTTAGTAACAAACAGACGCAGAACAAAAATAATATTTATTTGGCTCAGAAGTCTGCAGAGTTCACCTGATATTATCTGGCTGGTTCACGAGTATGTGATCAGTTTTAGATTGGCTAGATGGTTCTGTTGATCTTGGTGGGCTCAATCTGGGAGTTGACTGTTGACTAATCTGGAATGACTTGGCCGAGACAGACAACAGGGTCAGTATGGCCCTATTCTCATGCTTTTCAAGTCTTTTGGCTCCTGGTAGCTCCAGCAGTCTGGCCCAGGCATGTTCTTACAGCAATCAGAGAAGTGTATGAGAGAAAGCAGAAACATGCAAGAATTTTTTCCAGCCTCTCTTTGTTTTATGGTTGTTGAGATTCTGTTGGCCATTGAAAGTCATTGGATGGACCCAGAGTGAGACTGAAAAAAACACTACAAGTTTACCCAGCAAAGTGTATCGATATGAGAGATGGTGAAGAATTGGGCTGTAAATGACAACAATGTACCACAGTAGTGTTGTTCTGAGATTGTTGTGTATGTGATGTAGGATAAAACAAAGATGTTTTATGTTTATGTAATCTAGAGTTTTTAGCATGTGAGAAAGGAGAAATAGATATAATATCAAAGAGATTAATAACTATTGTCCTCAATTTGAATTTGAAGTACAAGTGTAAACTTGAAATGTATTTTAGCTTCAAAACAAACACCAAACCTAGCCCTGTTCCCAAAAAATGTCTACAAAGAATGAACAACTTCTAAGCACCACTAGCATCCATAGGTGGTCTTTGAATAACATTTTTTTTTCAGTAAAATAAACCAGGATTCCTTGCATGAATGACTGATTCCAGGAAATGTACAAGATGAGCCTAGAACATGTCACCTCAAATAGTAGGAAAGTTATCAAAGACTACTGGGCCCACATCAAAAAAAGACAATTTGAAGAGGTGCCCTGTCAAAGTTGGAAGATTTTGAGCATAAGAATAGTGATTCCAAACATAATAATGCTTAAATCTACAGAGTGCTTCCTGAGAGAAATTAAAACAAAAACAACACACGCGAAGTATTCTTGATTAAAAAAACAGGACAGCAGGAGTGCCTGGGTGGCTCAGTTGGTTAAGCGTCCAACTTGGCTCAGGTCATGATCTTGCGGTTTGTGAGTTTGAGCCCCACGTTGGGCTCTGTGCTGACAGCTCAGAACCTGGAGCCTGCTTCTGATTCTGTGTCTCCCTCTCTCTGTGCCCCTCCCCTGTTCACGCTCTGTCTCTCAATAATAAATAAACGTTAAAAAAAATTAAAAAAAAAAAACAGGACAGGGAAAAATATGAAACAATACCACAGGAATGCAGGCAGCACAATCCACACTGGGAGATATTATAGGACCAAGAAGTTGGTTTCTTCAAACAAATGCACTGGAAGGAAAAGAGCAAGAAGACTTGTAGATGAGAGAGATTTGAAGGACATACCCAACAGTTGAACTATATGGGTCTTACTAAGATCCAGATTTAAACAACATATAAAAAATTATAAGAAACCAAGAGAAATTTGAACACCTACTAGATATTTGCTGATTTTTTAGTATTAGTATTTAGTATTGCTAATTTTTTAAAGCAGTGTAATGGTTTCTTGGTTGTTAAAAACAAAACTTATATTCAAGATGTATGTGCAATATACATAGAATATATGGCATGATGTGATGTTGAAGGTTTCCTTCGTAATAGTCGGGGGTTGGGGGAGTGAAGCAGGATGGGGCTGGACCACGATCGATAGGCTGTGGGTTGACAATTCTTGAAGTTAGGTGATGGAAACATGGGGATTCGTTATACTCTTTTCTCTATTCTTGTTATATGTTTAAATACTTTCTTATGAAAAGATTTTTAAAAGCCTATTCCATTATAATGTTTTCCAAAGATGTAGGATTATGGAATAGTTAAAAATAGTCTGCTTGTGATTGAGAATTTGAGCTCCACTAACAAACTGCATAGGCTTGAATCCTGTTTCCTTCACTTACTACCTGAGAGATCATGTGCAAGTCACCTAACTTCTCAGTGCCTCAATTTACTCATCTGTGAAATTGTTAATAGTATGTACTTCATAGAGTTGTTACGAGAATTGTAAATTAAAATATGTAAAGTGATCAACACCATTTGGGGCACACAGTAATCAATCTGTGCATTATTGATAATAAGGTGGTAGCAACCCATCCTATCACTCATGAAGTGAATTTCTATTCTTTCTCATGTTCTTTCACACCCCGGGTGTCTCTTTACCATAATACTATTTTACCACAATACACTTTTTGCATAAACCGAGTTAGTCTTTTGGTCCTCTTTTTTTTTTTTTTTTTTTTTTAAGTAGAATGCAGTCCTACATACTCTAAACCTGGTGTTGCTGTGTTTATAAATTGTTGCAGGAAATATATCACATTTTAACCTGCATGTAGCTTCCTTTTGTACCTATCTTATTTTTCTTAGATTTTAGACTCCTTGAAGGTGGGCAAGGTGTTTAATACATTGCTGAGTTTTGAACAGTGACTGGGTACCAGGCAAGTATCAATTAAAAATTCTAAATGTGAAAACATAAAAATTAAATTAAAATAAAAATTTTAAATATAATTGGGAAGGTCTTTTTTGTAATGAGGTTATTTAGCAGTCTTAAACTTATTGCACAAGTAATTCAACAATATTCTCATTGCGACTAAATATATAAAACAGCAAGAGTAAGTCTTCTCTTGCTTCTATCTCTACTCCGACTCCTTCCCTCCAAGATAACTGATACTACAGATTTCCACCCCCTTATCTGTGTATTCTCATGCACATATTTGTGACAGTGTATCAATTAAAACTAAAGTATTGAGTGATTACCACGTGCCCCCCCGGTGTTGATTACATATTTTAATTTATAATTCTCATAACAACTCCATGAAGTACATACCATTAACAATTGACTTTCACAGAGGAGTAAATCATCTTATTAATATGAATTTACTTGCATAAAAGTTAGAACGATGTCACCTTGTCTTGGACCTTGCTAAGGAAAACTAGTACTGAATAGGTCCTATGGAAACTCTCTTTGAGAGGGGCCCCGGGCATGAGTCCTAATGGTCGTACTGCAGGACGCTGCAGTCTTCATATTACTTGCTACATTTTATTGGGAGGGAGTGAAAGTTTCAGAACTGACTGTACCTGTTGGGATGATCACATTTAAATGAAAAAACAGGGGTCTGTTTCCACCAGGATACTGTTCCAGTCTGTGGACCTGGGCACGTGTATAAACTCTTGCCTGCCGCGGCAGGGAAGCAGCCTCACCCCTCGGTTGCTGTTCCTGCCCAGTGCCTGTGTGGAGGCTCGTTAATCCCTGAAAGACTGTTTCAGCATCTCAAAAAGTGGTAATGATGTTAGTCCCTACCTCACTGGAATTGATGTGCAGCTTATAGGACATAATGCATGCGAAGAGTTAAGCCTAGTGGAGAGGGCACCTAAAGTGTGTAAAAATTGCCCACTTAAATTAAGTGTAATATGTGACTCTGCTTCCTAGAATAGTTCTTTGAGGACAGCGTCAGTATCCTATATACTGCCATGTGTGTGGTACCCAACTCCACAAGGCTGTGCATTGAGTTCATTTTTCTGTATACTTTTTAGGAAAGTACTATGGCTCCAAGAAATCACACACACCCTCGTGGAGGAATTCTACACACAAAACCTATACTGCAGGAAGAGCGGGGCCGTGGGATTTCTGTTGTCCTCCCACGTTAAGACACTGCAAGGTTCAACTGCAAAGCATGATCCTCTCCTGAGTGGAGACTTTGTTGAAAGGGTTTCTGTTGCATTAGATGAGAGACTGAAATTAAGGGAAATCTAACATACACCAAGGGACCATTTTCCCTGAAGAATAATAAAGGTCGAGTAAAAGAATTGTGTTAAATATATGCTTGCTTTTATCTACTTCCTCAGCAACTGTCTTATTTTAGATGAAAGGTAGGGGTTTTCTTTAGAAACATAAAGTGTCAGGCATTAACGGGGTTTTTATTATTTATATTCTGAGCTTCATTATGGTTGATGCTGTCTCATTTTTTCCATTATAAACCCCTTCTTCTCAAGGCGCTGTAACTCCCCCAATAAAAAGAATGGCTTCAGGCAAGGACTGGAAGCATTTGCTCTCAGCTTAGGAGGACTTTTGTTTTTCCAGGTCTTGAAAATGAAAATCCATTAAATTCTTTTTAAATTATGGGAGTGTTAAAGAGAAAAAAAAACACCCCAGAAATTACTGCTTTCATATGTGTCTCTTTACTACCTGGGCTCAGAATTGTTTTTGAACAGCTGCAGGCCCCCTCTGATTATATTAACAGTCCCTTCTTTATTATCTGCGATAATTCAGTAATGTCCATATGGACCCTGTCCACTGGCTTCCTCAGAGATGTTTGCTGGAGGTGGTTTGTTGAGTAGCTTGAAGGGATCATTTCTCTTTCTCTGATAGATGGCCTGGGTCTCCCAGAAGAGAGTGTTTCACTCAGCACATGGTCACCTTCCCTTAGGGAAACAAAACAGTGAGTTGCCATCCTGTGGGCAGTGCACTGCTGGTGGACATGTTACTCTGAAGACGACAGTGTGTTAGAAACAACTTAAAAATGTCCCTCCCTGTTTTGCTCCCAGAGAAGTTCTGATCTAGAGACTATCATGGACTCAGGTTGTGGGCTACAGATAAATTCAGGCTGAAGGTGAGGCCCTGGAGGTACATTTCAGACACTCTCTAGAAGCCTGAGGTCTAACCATGGCATGAGTTTGAGACTCTGGTTATGCCAGAGTGGTCCTGGGCTTTAGGATATGACTGAGGATGACCTCTGTAGGTGAGTTATACGTGAGGGTCATTAATAGCATCATTAATATTCATTTCTTCATCTGCTTTCCAGCCAGTACTATGTCATAATGAGTATTTTAAAAACAAGATTTCCAGTAGTTCAGTGCTTCTGGAATACACACACATACACCGCCCCCCCCCCCCCCACAGTAGCCCATTAAATTTTCTGTAGCTACTTTTGTCCTAAAATGGCTTAAAAGAGAGACAAACATCTATAGAATGTGATACATTCTGGAATGTTCTGGAAAGATTACTTTTTGGAATAGATTAGGGACAGAATTATAAAGCAGTGACAATAAATAGTGTTGTCAAAGTTGTTCATATAGGCAAAAAAAATTAGATTCCTATGTCACATCATACAAAGGAAGATATAGGTCTTTTTTTTTCCTAAAAGTTTTTAGAAGCAAATATAGGGGAGGGTATTTTAGAGAATGCATAAGGCTCCAAAATCATTATGCAAAATGCCAAATTTGACTGTATCCAAGTAGGCAAATCCGAAAAAAAACCCCACAAACCTCATGAAGGTATTATTTTTCTGAATTATTTGAAATGCATATAGCCAACAAGATTTTATTACCTAACATATGTCAATAATTCCTACAAATCAACACAAAAATAACAAATCAACTGAAAAAATATGCAAAAGATATAATAGGCAATTCATAGGAGAAGAAGAAGCAATAAACTTAAAGAACTAATGTGCTACTTCACAAATAGAGTATACATAAAAACAAAAGAGATACCATTCTAAAACTATTATGTCATCAACAATTAAAATTTTAAAAAAGTGTTTATTTTTGAGATAGAGCGTGAGCAGGAGAGAGGCAGAGAGAGAGGAAGACACAGAATCTGAAGCAGACTCCAGGCTCTGAGCTGTCCGCATAGAGCCTGACATGGGGCTCAAATCCACAAACTGCGAGAACATGACTTGAGCTGAAGTCAAATGCTTAACCTAGACTGAGCCACCCGGGCACCCCAAAAATTAAAATTTTTTTAACCAGATATCAGTGACGATGGGAGCAATGGGAACTGTCATATGCTACTAATTGGTAGAAAACCATTTGGAGAGATTTTGACAATATCCATTGATACTGAAAATGTGCATATCCTTTGAAACCCACACGTTTCACTTCTTAGGTGCTCTTGAGAAACTCTTGCACTTATGTATAAGGAGATGTAGACAGGAATGTTTATTGCAACAATGCTTGTATTGGCGAACAACTGAAATCAACCTAATAGTTCATTCATTGTTTTAAAATTTTATCCACATTGATACTTATTTTTTGTAACTATTATAGAATATTCCACAGTATGCATATTTGTCCATTAATTAATTAATTTGTCCATTCTTGATCTTTGAATATGATCAAGATCACAGGAATCACTGTTGTTTTACCATTATTGCTTAAAAATAAAGGATTTGAGAAAAGTAAGAAATAATGTTAAGATTTGATAAAGCTGGATAATAGGGTATAGAATGAGAAACTTCTTGAGGGTTTCCCTTTCCTGAGATCTTAGTTATCCAATATCATTCAAACTGTACCCTCTTCTCAGAAGTCTAACCCATTTAACTCTGACTCTTGCATAACTTTGTCTGACTTAGTAAATTTCCAAATATACTGCCTCAATTTGCAAATACTGTATCAATTTGTACTTGGTGATTTGTTACTTTCTGGTAAGTCTCCTGGTAAAAGAATAGTAGAATTAAAAAAACCTACTTTTTGCTGTTGAAATAACGATGAGATTGAGACCCAGAATATTTTCATACAGCTGTGCATTGGCCATCAAGCTAGATAGTAACTATTTTCAGAATGAGGAAATTGCTGTTGTTTTTTTTCTTTTCTTTATATTCTAGGCTTCTCATGCTTTCCACAGTGTTGTGCACATTACGTAACAAAAATGGTCGACTAGGTGGCTACAGAAGACCAGTTCTGAGAGGTGAAAGCTTAGGCAGTGAGAGCAGGGTGCTACAAGAGGAAAACCCCAGGTCAAGCATAATGTCGTAGGATTGGGGAAAGGGGGAGAGGTGTATGAAGAAGGAAGAATCATGGAATAGAACTGCGGTCTGAGGCTTAAAGCATTTTAGGAAAATCAGATGGGAGACTGTTAAGAAAGACTTTCTGTAATATTAGCTCTGCATTTTCTGCCATCCATTCAGCCCTTGATTAATCATTAAGCAAAATGGGCAGATGTACCGAGGGAAGGGGGACACTAGAGTCTCTCACCACCTCACCTATTATGCCTTTAACTCTTTCCCTGCTTCTCTTGAGTTTAGTTCATTTTTTTGTTAACTTTATTTGCCATATTTTGCTTTTGTCTGTTATTACTAAACATTTTCTTTGTCATAGTGAGTGACTAAAATTTGGGGTTCAAGCTGTTATCAGATACCACATTTGTTTCTATCTTCTGGCGTGAGAGTTTCACTTCTATCCAATGGAAACATAGCTGCTGAGTCTGGTTAGCATTTAACTTACCAGCTGATTTGTGTATATGATCCTAAGCACTTCATTTTCTCAGCCATGGCTGAGGGGGCACCATTGTTGACTGCTGAGGGCATCAGTTGGTCTTAATAGAGCCTTGTATTAATTAATTCATCTCAGGTGTTTTGAAAACCACCTACGTGCCAGGAAACTCTGCTGGCACTGGAAATACATGTTGTAAAAGACTCAGTCTTTCTCCTGTCCAAATTTATAATAGCCTAAAGGCTGATAAAAGGAGTCATAGTATGATGTATTCCGATTGCTGTAGTCTCTTTCGTCAGTACTCAGTCATGGATCCGACTGTGTGTGGTAGCAACATGGACCCAAATGTCTTCTTTCCATCAGACAGAGTTGATACTACAGCAACTCAGAAAGTGAAACTTAAAGAAAACAATTTTTATTGAGAAAAAAGCAAAACCTGTAATCTACACCAGGCCACAGTTATTTACAAACATATATATTTCAACTTTTCTGTTTGGAACGGCAGCTCTCAAACCATAATTGTCTAATTCCATCTTCTGTCGTGTGTGCATCCTCCTTGCAACCGAGGGTAATTATCTCTGAGTACATGAACCTAAAATCTGGACTAGGAGTGACTAAAACCACTCTGGAAGTGCTGAAGCCACAATACAAGAAGGAATGAGCACAATACCAGTGTGGGCTGTGAGGCATAAACACCAGGATCAGAATAGAAACATGAATCAGTGGCTGTAAACAAGCTCTGTTTTAACTTTGTTACAACTGATGGAAGTCGATTAATTCTCATTTAATCTAATTGTTTGAAAGAACCGTTTAGAATTCTCTGTCTTTAAGGTAGGCCTGGTTTGTGACAGAGGTGGGAGGCAGAGGAGAGGCATATTTTTTGGGTTTCTTGGGAACCAAAATCTTTATTTTTTAATAATAAACCCTTCATCCAAATATGCAAAATTTTGGGACGTAATAAAAGGTCAGTCTAATCTTTAAGTCATCCCAAATACTTTTCATTTATCAGGAGAGGTCAAGGTAAGTATGGTCCTTGCTGAGTGAGGAAAATGGGGCTCAGAGATGTTCCGTGACTTACCTAAGATTGCTCAGCTTTTTAGTGATAGAGTGGGGAATGAGCCTTGAGTTTTTCAGATGTGACTGAGGAACACCATGTCAAGAGACCTGGGGCCTGGAGGGGGATCTGGGCCATTCACACCTTAGAATCAGTTAGGGACCAGTTATAAATAAAGCCAACAGCAAAAAAACTGATGTAGGTAATTTAATACAGAAAATTAGCTACAGGTTAGAAGAGCTTGAAAGTGCAACCTGAGGAAGTTGAGGAAACTCCAAGATAAGCACCTGCAGCAATCCACCCTTACCCAAAGGTCTGGGGGGGAAATAGATGGAGGAGCTGAGGCCATGTGATGGGAATGGGAGCTTTGTTAGGAGGGGGCCTTTAGTGGGGGACAGAAAATAGGACTACTGAAGATGTTTCTGGGAGGCAGAGTAGGGGGATATTAGATTTTCCATCCAGTAGCCTACAAGACGAGCCTAGGGATGCGCCAATCTATTAGAGTCTCCATCTGGTAGCCTACAAGATGAGCCCAGTGATACACCAATCTGCAAGAAAGTGGGAAACAGCGGGAGTCCATCCTCCTTGGAACACAACAGAGCATGAAGAGATTAAGGGCTGGGTCTGAGGAAAGTGACCAGCATGCCTTTTTCCAATGGAGTATTCCTGTGTTTAATCTCATACATGTGCTCTGTATCTCAAGGATGTTTTATTGAAGAAGGGATTCTGTATTCCAAAAGACAAAAGTTTAAAATTCATGATACAAGACCAACTCACTTTTAAGAAAATACTTTACATCTCTAGTATAGCATTTCTATGTACGAATTACTTTTGGTTATGTTCCTTCTTAAGATGATGAAATTGTTGATGAATTTTAAATGAAGAAATTGAAGATCAGAGTATTAATAGACCTTCTCTGTAAGACATTAGTCTAGAAGATTCAGGAGCCAGGACCAGAAATCGGAGTGTTGGGTTTCAAATTTGTTAAAGCCACCATTTCTAAATTGTGTACAAAGGCATTTTGGAGTGCTGCAGCAGATTTATAGGGACATAGCTGAATATTTTAAATTTTCAAGAAAAATACGGTAACCTCTTTTGGGCACTACATGAACTAATAGTTTAAACATTGGATTGCTATGTTCTATTTTTTCATGTCATGTTTTTGTGAGGCTGGGTTTTCTATGGTAAAAAGCAAGGACCAAGTGAAAACCATTTTGAAACAGGACATGGAGGTAGCTGTGTTCCTTTTGATTGCAAGGTTTGAGATATCGTACTCAGTGCTCAATAGGCGCTGAATTGTTAGGATATAAGTACTTACAAATGGTTAGACCCTAACTATTGAATAAACAGAACTGTTAGATATTTCTTTTAGCTTAGGATGTGCTGTGAAATAATTACTGTGATATTAAGAACACTGTAAACTGAGAAAACCTCTCTGCCTTGGTGACATTACCCTATTAGTATCCAAAGGCAGTGACATTAATAAATTGAGATTATGGGTTTGAGACTCTTGGTGGTGGGGAGAACTCACAATTGCCTGGACTGTTCTTACAGAATCCCACAGCCTTATGACCACCATTTGTTTGCTTTTATACAAAGGGTAACATGGGCTACAGTAGAGTTTAGCAATTGAAAGCCAAGGTCATCCTTATAAGGAAAAAAAAAAAAGCTATGTGTGTCCTTAGTTCTTAACTTGTACCTCAAATCAATGAGTGGAAATTCTGGAAGATAACTTGCTGGTTTATCAAACCCTCAAAGACCACATGCAAGACCAGTATGGCACATCATTTCTAAACCTTCTGTCAGCACTTGCTCTTAACTCAACCAGTCTTTGCTGTGTGCTCACTTGGGAAGCTTAACTGTGGCAGTTAGGTGGCCATCTCTTTAATTGTCACTCACATAATAGTTTTTTTCCCCCTTCCAGAATGTAATTCTTGCAATGATTTTTATGTCTTGAATACTTCATCCTTATCTCTCTGTACAGACCTCTAAACTGTGCCTTATAATGAAAATTACACTTGGACAATACATTCTCCAGGAACCATAGACATCTTAAAAGGTCAAAGAAAATAGGGATTGAAATTTGTAAGTGATGTTATTTAAAACAAAAATGAGGGGTGCCTGGGTGGCTTGGTCGGTTGGGCGTCGGACTTCGGCTCAGGTCATGATCTCACGGTCCGTGAGTTCGGGCCCCGCGTCGGGCTCTGTGCTGACAGCTCAGAGCCTGGAGCCTGTTTCCGATTCTGTGTCTGCCTCTCTCTCTGCCCCTCCCCTGTTCATGCTCTGTCTCTCTCTGTCTCAAAAATAAATAAACGTTAAAACAAAAATGAGTGACACTGACATCTTGTGACATTATAGAGTGGTGGGAAATTTTGTACCTTGGGAACTAAAGAAATGAAAATCTCAAGATCAAAAGATGAGGGATGGAAATCTGAAAGAATTCAATATTCTACAAATGTATGAAAAAGTTCTCTTGTGGTGAGTTAGGATGGAACTAGAGCTCCTAATAATTGCAGTGAAAAGACTTGCTTCAAGATTCTTAAATGTACAGTATAGGTACTAAGTAAGTGTGAAAACATTCTCATCCCTGGTTATTAATCAGAATCACTGATGGAACTTAAAAAAAAAAATCGGAGATCAGGGTTCTGTACCAGATCCGCTGAATCCCCTGAGCTAAAGGTCTTGAATCCATATTTTAAAAGAATAATTGATATACAGCTACTGAATTAAAGGATTACTGGATTAGATGCACTCTGGTTTAGAACTGCAGCCCAGTAGCATTAGTATTACCTGGGGAAATGCAGAATCCTGAGTCCCACCCCTAGAACTTCTACATCAGAATCTGTAGTTGAGCAAGATTCCTAGTGATTTGTTTTCAAGTTCCTGAAGCACTGGTCTCGGGGAGACAAACCATACTGGGATTCATGGTATGTGTATGCCATAGATCTGTTCCTTACCAGCTTGTACAAGTCATTTACCCTCTGCGAGTCTATTTCTCCAGCTAAAGGAGCAGATGTAATTATACCTACCCAACTTAGCCCAGGACTGTTGTAAGGCTATGAGATGGAATACGGAAAATATGTGGAAGTACTTCAAAAGATTAAAAGTGCACTGTTTATATAAATTGATACTCTAATGTGGTCAATAGAACCACAGATTTGTAGAGCTACTTGGCTCTTCAATTTATTCCACCTCTATATTTTGAGCCACATCCTTGATTACTTCATGGCCAACCCCCACTCACATTCATTTAGCCTCCTACTAAAAATGCCCAAAGGTAACATTACTTTCTTCTTACATTTTTAAGTCGTAGGGAAGTAAGAAATTCAAGCAAAAGAATAGCTCATTTGGTATCCATGGAGTGTCTGGTAATATACTGCATGTATGAATATAACTCCATATGTGGAACTTTGAAAATTAAGTATTTCAGTAAAGCTTCCTTGACATTAGGAGTTCTGTAGTCTCTCATGGCTTGGATAATTAATGGCTGATTCATGGTTTCTTGATTAATGGGTCATCTTCTTGTGACAAGTTGCTCTGTGCCATTAGGAGATTTTAGTGCTGGAGCTCTGTCATTTGTGTCTGGGAAAACAACTAGAAGAGTATAATCTTCAGAACTTGTCTGGGCCCTGTTCTCCAACCTTCTTTGCTTCCGTTGTGACACCTGATGCTGTTTGGAATCTCCTGACTTTTTGTGCCACATTTTTTTTTATCCCCAGCTCCTCCCAACTTCTTCCTACCCTTGCCTGCAAAACACATCTATAAGATGTCCTTTGCTATGAGGCTTAGCACTCCCTAAATACAAGCCTAGATTCGTCTCTAGCTCCACTCCTCACTTGTGACTAGTGAGCCAGCTGTAACCCCAAGACTCTCTTCTGCCTCTTGTATCATGTCTGTGTGTGGGTAAGAGTATCTTTCTGCTGGTAGTTGATGTTCTGAAGTATGTTTCTTGGTACCTGCTGTGCTGGATGCTAATTCTAATAAAGCTCTTTTTGTCTCTTTTTTCTCTTTCCTCTCTGTCTCTCTTTCTCTCTCTCTCTCTCTCTGATTTTTTTTGTTTTGTTTTTGTTTTATTTCGTTTTTGCTTTGCATTTCCCCCAGTTGTATAGTACATTCGTTGCTCCATGTTAACTCAGTGCATCCTTTCTGCTGTTTCTCCCCTCTTTCAGCTCATTTCCTTCTAAGTCCTTTTTTAATTTTAATTTTAATTTTACTTCATTTTTTTTCTACCGGGCTCAGTTACCATCTTTTGCAATTAGATTCACTGTGTTTCCTTCAAGCTAATGTCTATCTTTAATTTAAGGCTGTGTTTTTTTCTGGCCATCTTGTCCTACGGGCAGACATTAGGCAAACAAAGTATCTGACCTCACTATTCGTGTATTTCTCACCATCGTTTCCTGGATGGTGGGGGACATGGTTTGACTCCATTAGGGAACATTGTCATTCTGGAAGGTCTAGAAGAATGAGTGCAACTAGAAAGTCAGTAATGAGGAAATAAAACCAATCCACGCTAAATGATATTTCCTTTGAAGATTTCTTGTCAAGAAAGTTGGTCACCCAATAGGACTTTGAGAAACTGCAAAAATGTTGTGTGTTTATACCTCTGTATGGTCTCTGTTACACATAGGATACACATGTGGCATTTTTAGCAGAGGTTTCATTTATATATGTACAAACTCAGATTATAGTTTACAAATACCACTTTTTAGTTATGTAGTCATGGACTGATAGTAACCAACAATGTCAGCTTACAACTCAAATGATAACAAATTATTATTTATATTGTTTGAGTTAAACTTCTACTGGAAAAATTTCATGAGGTCCTTCTTATACATGTTATTCTCTGTTGTCTTAGTGTTCAGAGAGAGTAGAAAATCTAAGCAGCAATCATGATAAGTATCAATTACTGAAAGATTTGAGAATTGAAATTCAAATAAATGAATAAAAGGCAGGTACAGCCCAGAATCCCACAGGGTTTTGATCACTTGCATTTACATTTTATTTTAAACTGTGAGTATCATCAGAGAAATACAAATCAAAGCCACACTGAGATACCAGCTCAGAGTGGCTAAAGTGAACAAATCAGGGGACTATAGATGCTGGAGACGATGTGGAGAAACGGGAACCCTCTTGCACTGTTGGTGGGAATGCACACTGGTGCAGCCGCTCTGGAAACCAGTGTGGAGGTTCCTAAAAAAATTAAAAATAGAACTACCCTATGACCCAGCAATAGCACTTCTAGGAATTTACCCAAGGGATACAGGAGTGCTAATGTATAGGGGCACATGTAACCCAATGTTTATAGTAGCGCTTTCAGCAATAGCCAAATCATGGAGAGAGCCTAAATGTCCATTGACTGATGAATGGATAAAGAAGATGTGGTTTATATACATAATGCAATACTACTTGGCAATGAGAAAGAATGAAGTCCTGCCATTTGCAGCAATATGGATGGAGCTGGAAGGTGTTATGCTAAGTGAAATAGGTCAGCCAGAGAAGGGCATATATCATATGTTTTCACTCATATGTGGATCTTGAAAACTTAACAGACGACCATGGGGGAAGGGAGGAGGAAAAAAACAAACAGAGAGGGAGGGAGGCAAACCACAAGAGACTCTTAAAAACAGAGAACAAACTGAAGGTGGATGGGGGGAGTGGGGGAGAGGGAAAATGGGTGATGGGCATTGAGGAGGGCACTTGCTGGGATGAGCACTGGGTGTTGTATGTAAGCCAATTTGACAATAAATTATATTTAGAAATAAATAAAGTGTGAGTAGCTTTCGTGCAGATATTTCCCAGAAACATTTTAATACTAAAAATGTGCCAACTACTCATACTCTGAAATTCTTACTGTCTATGACCTTGCAGTCCATCTTTCATGTGTATGGGGATTTTTTCCTTTCTGTCGTGTTTCCCTCTTCCTCCTCCTTCTCTCCTCCTCCTTTCTTTTCTTCTTCTTCTTCACCCTCCCCCTTTCATTTCCTCCTGTCCCTGTCCCTCTCCTCCTCTGGCCTAGATTGGTGTAGCTCATCTCAACAATCTCTATCTCCTGGTATTCACATCCTGGTATAGTTTCCTCCCATGTGAAACAGAGATACCTTGTGTAACCTATAGGATATTGTGGAAATGATGGAATGTGACTTCTGAAGCTAGGTGATAACACATTGTGGCTTCCTCTTGCTTTCTTGCTTTATATAACTTTTTTAAAATGTTTTTTTGTTTATTTTTGAGAGAGAGAGAGCACAAGTGAAGGGGGGCAGAGAGAGAAGGGGACAGAGGGTCTGAAGCAGGCTCTGAGATGACAGCAGTGAGCCTGATGTGGGGCTTGAACTCACAAGAGATCATGACCTGAGCCCAAGTTGAACTCTTAACCAACTGAGCCACCCAGGTGCCCCTTATATGACTTTCTTTTGGCAACTCCAGCTGCCATTCTGTAAGGACACTCAAGAAGACTATGGAAAAACCTATGTGCAAGGACCTGATGCTTCCTGCCAACAACCAGTGGGGAACTGAAGCCCCTTGCCCATAAGCATAAAAGAGTGAGCACTTTTGGAAGCAGATTCCCTAGCCCCAGCCAGGCACTCAGATGACTGCAGCCCTTGCTGTCACCTTGCCTGCAATCTCATGAGACAACCTGAGCCAGAACCACTCAGTGAAGCCACTCCTGAATTTCTGGACCACCAAAACTGTAAGAAAATAAATGTCTATTGTTTAAAGCAGCCAAGTTTTGGAGTAATTCATTATATAGCAATATATAACTAATGCATACATACCCTACCACCGATGGGAAGATCTCTGATCCAAAGAATATTAAACTAATATAAGTCCCAAATCAACCTGCTAAAGAAATTAAGTTGTTTATATTTTTATGTGTCTTCAATAAAATCACTTTTTCTTCATTTTATATTTAAAGATAATTTAAAACTAAATGATAATACTATAAATTGAAGAGGGAAAGAATTTCAAAACCGTAAATACAGAGGCTATTATTTGAATGCTTTAAATAATAATAGTTATTCTACCTCTAAATAACCGGAAATTAATCATCTCCATTCAGGTTGACAATTTTTATATATATTAAAGAAACTAGAATAACATAATTAAGTGCCACTTGCCAATATTTTCCAGTTCTGCGTAAAGTTAACTGAACATATAAAACATATTTTCTCCTGCTGTTGACTTTTTATTGTCCTGGGCCTGTAGTAAATGTAAGGCTGCTAAGCTTAAGGGTATAATTTTGTGCAGGAAACCACAATAAGGTCTGGGAATAATTGCCACAAAGACTAAGATTGAAAGATAAAGTTAGCAAAAATCTTTTGACATTTCTATCAAAGTCTGTTCTCTAGAAGAAAAATTGCAATTATTTCTTCAGTGATGAAATTAATATTAGAAGAAATGCTGTTGTAGACTTCATTTTGTTGTATAGTCTAGCAACTTCTCTACCTTTATATCTGTTCTTACTTTAGAAAAAAAATAGCGTATTAAATATTTTCTGAGCCAAACCATTTAATTTTAAATGGAGTAGCCCTATCCCTAAGAGAGAAGAAATTAAAATTTCCAGTTTTCTGTAACTTGAAATATTTCTATCATGCCTGTCTCTTCACCCTGGTCCTCCCACAAAATCAGTCACCTCATTCCATTTTTCTTGATAACTTACGGGAAGTAAAATAAATTTGGTTCAAATAGTGTGTTGTTATTATGGAAAGATTCTGGTTGTTTCCCGGGGTGCCACACAGTGGCCCTAAGGCGGTCCTGCGTTAGTTTTGTGATCCTCAGCCTCCCTAAAGTGAGGTCCATGGGGTCTAGAGACAGCATATACAGCCCAAGAATACATCTTTTTGCATTTTATTTTAGAATGCTGAAGTTAGTATGAGGATTTTTTGTAATGTACCTAAAAGTGGTCTGTAGTTCTCAACTCAGCTGTGCTGGAGATCTTTGAAGAATTACACTATGGTCCTTACCCCATCTGTATCTTAGTATAACCCCCTAGTCGAAGTGTGGGATGTACTCTTCTCACACTCTCATAGACTGCCTGCTCCTCACACCCTACATGCCTGGTCTTGGGACAGTTCACTAGAACATCATCAGCGCTTTTATTTTGAGGTTTTATTAAAAAGATCTCAGAGAGGGAAGCTGTCCAAAGACAGCTCCTCTGGCTAATTTCTTATCAGAAAACCTTCCGAATATGGCAAAGCATGTTAACGTGAGAGAAATAGGAGTGAAGAAAGTCTGATTTCACGATAAAAACAAAGCATTTTTCTTTTCCCCAAATATTTATTGGGCATGTTATAGTCTTGGAGCTCATGCCACATGCAGAGAAGGCATTTTAAGACTTATTTTAAGTAAACATTTCAAGTGTCAGAATATAGACATAAATGGTAAATAAGAATGCAGACTCTTAAGGTATTTATTTTTTTCCAGAGGAGCCCTCAGACTTTATTGTGAAATTATTACTAGAAAGATATGCTGTTCATATGCAAAGTCAATGACCAAAGTCCAAATTATTGGGAGGCTCTGATTCGTGTGGTTTCCATTTCAACATGTGAATCCGTGGTTACTTGAGTAGGACCTACAAGTAAATGATGACTTGGTCACCATCTTGAAAATCCACTTTCCTTGTTCTGACTTTGTCCTGAATGACGTTGGTGTTGAATAGAGAAGTGGCAAACAGTAATTTCAGCTGGTCGAAATCCAAAACTCTGTTTTCCACAGACACATAAAATTAGTTTAGTGTAGCCAACATGCTGGCCTGTACTGCGGTCTGGGTGTGCAGTGTCGGCTTCTGTTACTACATCCCGTCTGCAAACCAGGTGCACAAAACATCATAAGGAAGTGAAGTCTGGTTGCTGGTAATTAATGGAGTTATTTGGTGAATGAAAGTCAAAGCAGTAGCAATATATTATGGTGGAGAGTGTTAGAGAAGTTTTCCTGAAGCTAGACTAGAATCTTGAAAATGAAAGCTTCTAATCTCAGTGAACTGGGGACATTCTTGCACATTAAAATTCGATGTCTGATTGTCAACCCTTGCTTAAAGAAGAGGGGAGGGGGAAAATAAGACTTTTATGGGGTGGATAAAATGTTCCCTATAAAGTAAGTATGGCAAAGCTACTCATTGTGATGAACTGTGAAAATAATGGCTCACTAAACATCTTACGGTGCTTAGGGGCTAAATTTAAGGCTGTGTCACATCTTGCTTCTCAAACTGTGTGTCCTGTGGTTAAGCATGGTTTGTGATTGGTGCTGGGATATGGGTTTTATTCTCCCATATTTTAAATTATTTTCTCTAGATAATCATGATTTAAACGACATTTAATGATGGAAATGTGACTGCTTGAAAAAACGGAAAGGAGTAGAAGTCACAGAAGACAGATAATCATGATTTATGTTGAATAACTATGAATAAAATTTTAAATTATACAAAGGGAAACATCCTACAAACTGAGAATTTTGGGGAGGTTTATAGATTATATGTTCATATGATAACTCTAAGCTTCTTGTGTCAAAGGAAATTAAGGGATAATGATTGCATTAATGCAAGAAAGTTACCCTCTTTGCATCCAAAGTCAATTGCTAAAGAGGAAATAAAAGCAAAAGCAAAGTAACAACATTTTTGCCTATGAGAAAAGTGTCATCTTTTTCTGTATGTTAAATATGGTATCAAATTTCCCGCTGTTTTAGATAGACATCAATCAATTAATAAGTACCTGTCTGTCACTACTATGTCTTCAACATTGGACCAGACTGAGCTGTGATTTGTAACGGAATCATCTGGGCAGTTTGTAAATGCAGATGGTGCTAGGGCACCAGAAACTTGCTTCTAATCCGGTTTGAGGTTCATCATTCTCAAAGTGTTCTCCTAAAGAAGTGAAACACCTAAGTCTCTCTGCAGAGGTGGGAGATTATGTATAGTTCAGGAGACTAAACCTTTACACCGAAAATAAAAGCAAGTAGTTGATGACAATTGTGATTCTCCTCGGACAACAAATATTACCTCGTATGTTTGCACTGGAGCAGTAGGTGGATGATTAAAATTCAGTTGATCAGTTAGAAATGACTTCACTTGCCTAGACTAATGATGCTCCACTTTTCTTGGTGGTAGGCTCTTTTTGAATTTGATGGCGATTTGACACTTTTGCCAAAGAATATGTTTTCAATTACGTATGTAATTAAAAAATGAGAAAAAAGAATCCAACTACGTACCTTCAAATAATGACACATATGAAATATATGTAACCAAAATAGTATAAATATCCACTTTTAACCATGTTTTCTTAGAGGAAGTGGGGGCACAGTTCTTTGGTTTCACTGATGGATGACAATTGCAGCCAAAAACACTGATGAAACTACCCATGGGAAGTGTTTAGAAAACAAGAACTGAAGAAGAGCGACACTGAAAGACACAAATAGGGGAGAATGAAAAGCTGATGAAGGAGAATAAGAAGCAATAGCCAAAGAGAAGAGATGCCAGAAGAGTATCATGACAAGGACAGGGGGAATGGGTTACCAAGGACTGAGTAATATTGCTAAGTGTTAATTGAGGTCAGGTAAGATAAGGAGGGCAGACTATGGTTGGCTATCTAAGAGGAGTAGAAGTAGTTTTCAGGACTTCAGGAAGTCATGGATCTATAAGACTAGAGATTATGGCTTTTCGTTTTTGGTGTTTGTGTGGATTTTGAGCTTCTCTGGGATAATAACAAGGCTCAGTATGTAAGAGGAGACTAATCCAGGAGTGATTTGTCCCAAGTGAGTGAGGTTTTAGGCGGTGATAGGTGATGGTACTAAGTAAAAGTGGCAGATTGGTTCTGACATGAGGTGCCCAAACCAGAGGTGCCACGGGTATGCTCTCACATTTTCCATCATAGAAAAATGCTATTAAATGAATATGCCATGTAACATTTATCAGAAAGAATATTGTAGAGTATTTCACATTATCTGTTATTAAGCAACTTACATAGTGACATAATTTAGAAAGGTTTTAAGACATAAAAATCTAAGAAAGTGGCTGTTAATACTGAATAAACATTATACTCATTTGGGGGAGTTAAAAAAAACTAATTCCTGGCAACAACCCAATCCCTAGGTTGTTTTCACTTTGTTGATGATTTGCTTTTGCTGTATTAATAGAAATTCTTAATTTTAATGTAATCTAATCAACCTATTTTTTGTCATCAGTTTTTTCTTGTACCCAATTTAATACATTCTGTCCTTCCTCAAGGTCATGGGTATTCTACCTTGGTTTCTTAAATTTTAAAGTTTTCCTTCCACGTGTCTTTAATCCATTAGAAATGTTTATAAATAGCATAAGGTACTAATTAAATTTTAATTTTCCTTTGTGGTCTTATTGGTGATCCCAGACTTTTTTTTTTTAAAGGGCTCAGCCTTTCTTGAGGGAGTTATAATTCATTTCTCTCATTTGTCTCATATTCTCATATCCTTAGATGTATGGGTTTGTTTCTGGCCTTCCAATTTAGTGACATTAGTCAATTTGGCTATCCCATTTCCACACCATACTGTCTTAATTATTACAGCTTTACAATAAACATTGATGTTTCACGAGGGCTTATCATCCCATCTTCTTATCCTTCTTCAGCAATACTTTGGTTATTTTTGTTTTTCCACTTAAACTTAGAATGAGCTTATCAAATTCCTTGTAAAACCCTTTTATAACTTAGGTTAAAATTAAATAAATCCGAAAGTCAATTTGAGAAGTGACATCTTAAAACATTGAGGACTCCTACTTATGGTGCAGATGGTTTACTCGAAATTCCTGATTTTAAAGTACTTTCAGTGGAGTGGAATTGATACACCAAACAGTCAAGAAAGAAACATCAATTCTACACAAACTTTTCCAGACCACAGAAGAAGAGTAATAACTTCTACATTCATTTTACGAAGTCAGAACCTTCTAACAAAACCAGACATTACAAGAAGAGAAAACCATAGATTGGTATTTCTCATGAGGATAGATAGAAAAATCCTCAGTAAGATATAATCAAATTAAAATCAGTAATTTTAGGAAAATGTTAATACACCAAGGGTGAGTGGGATTTATCCTGGAGAAGCGGGGCTAGTTCAGTACTCAAAATCAATGCAATCAACATGTCAATAAAGAAGAAAGTCCATATGATCATATTTATACAAAAGAAGCAGTTGACAAAATTCAACATCCATTCATGATAAAACTCTTGACAAACTAGAAATAAATGTTTATTTTCTCAAGCCAGTGAAGGGATCTACTCCCCTCCCATCCCCCACCCTCCAAATAGAATTAACATAACACTTCTTTGTGAAAGGCTGAATTCTTTAACCCTTAAGATTGGCAAAGGGGGAAGTATGCTCCCTCTCATCTCACTACTATTTGACGCTTTGCTGGAGGTCATAACCAGTGCAATAAATAGATGCCATAGAGATTGGAGAGAAAGGAATAAAACTTACTGTATTAATAGATGAGATGATTGTCTATGAAGAGTATGCACAGAACCTACAAAAAAGTTATTAGACTTAAAAATTGACTTTAGCAAGGTCAGAGGATACTAGGTCAAAATATAAAAAGAATTTGTATCGCTACATACTGGTAATGAGCAATTTGAAATTGAACCAAAATCTAGAGAGGAATTTAATGACTGGTCACTTATTAATTTAGTAAAGTCAGCTTATTTTTCTATATATAGGATGTCATTAAGAAGCTTGGTCAGGATTTGACTTGGATTTTCAGAGCCCTTCAAAGAAAATAATTTATTCATTGGTTGGGACTTCCCATGGTTCAACTCCCTCTTGGTGTTATTTCAAACCTCCGATGATGCAGTCACAACTCTGCAGTTGTTATATCCAACACAGATTGACAAGAACTGTTGTTTTCAACAACAGATCTGAAATAGATTTGGCTGAGTTCAAATAATTTGTGGACAGAAAAAGGCATGTGATCTGCATCATGGCATCTCATCACCCAAAAACATATGCTTAATAAGTTATAAGGAAGGGACAAAAATGAAAAGATTTCCTGAACAGGAAGCCTGTTGGTGACAGTTGAAAAGACCTTCAGATATCTTGGAACCCAGCATGTCACTGTGCATTTCATAAAAAATGTCTGTCTTTCTGAATTGCCTACAGGATGAACCTGTTAATAGATAATAACTTGCAAGTGAAGCAAAATGTGGTCTGGTGATAGTTCAGCTTTTATTTACTTTTAACTTAAATGTTAAATTTTCTTCAAATCATTGACTTGAAACATGGTAGGTTCCTATCTCTTTAATATAGATTTTTCAGCCTGGGCTTTACAGGGCACCTTATATAATATGACAGTACTATGTTCATAAGCTGCCAAGGTGTTTCTTCCTAGCTCCCTTGATGATAGATGTTCCGTTATATGTACCTCCACCAGAGCTATAAGGCATTGAAAATTTTTTTCTGCCACATGTCTGCAAGGCCCTCAAAAGAGGAAATAATTATTTTCAGGCCACCTCCATGAACTAAGTAAAAACATCTGGTATTTCTACATCAGTATAATGTAGACACACTAAAAGCGACCCGTTTGATGGTTAAATAGTTATTTTAGAGGGCCATTATATATTCCATAATGATAAGATTTTTAGTTTTCCCTAAATATTTCTCTATATACATTATTCATTTGTTCAAATATTTGTCTCAAATATT
This sequence comes from Acinonyx jubatus, assembly GCF_027475565.1. NCBI lineage: Eukaryota > Metazoa > Chordata > Mammalia > Carnivora > Felidae > Acinonyx > Acinonyx jubatus. Next base: position 201,026,849 of record NC_069380.1, on the reverse strand, counting down.
CTTCAAAGCTAGTGCATGTTAGGCACTGAACCAAGATGCTTAGCTGCATAGGAAGCAAAGTGATATAAGATTATATGGAATTATTTCTAAGAACTAGTCAGCCCAGAGAAATAAAATCTTCAGCCAGAGGCAGTAAAATACTCCAATTAGTTCTCTGTACACACAAGTAAGCTTACCTTTTCAATCTGCTGTCTGAGAGGGTACCTATACAGAAGACAGTGTCGCATGGCCTGTCACCGTTCTATGGCTTTGAATGTCATGCACAATTTTTCCCCCCTTTTTTCTTTCAGATAAGAAAGCCAAATTAAATATGTAAAGCTTTTAAAATATGAAATGTTGCCAAGAAGATTAGAGGATATGTTACTTCCTGCTGTCCTGTCAAAATAACTTTAAAATGTACTTGAGCTGGAAGAAAGTGAGATTGATTTTAAAGGCGGTTGCCCTCCAGAGGGGTAGCATCATTTCAGAAACAAGAGAAAGTGAGAATTCAGTAAGTGAAGTCTAAGAACTTTTTGTCAGCAATGGTTGGGGTTCATGTCCTTGAATTCTGTTTACTCAAAAGAAAAAACAGGGTCAAAAAGCCCAGAAACATTTTGTGGGCAGCTTGTATAGCTCAAAACCAGTTTATTTGCTTTGGTGGCTAATTCTTTGTAAGCAGATTCTCCTGTTTTTCCAGCCACAGTAGCCACACCATTGCTCAGAGAACACTTTCTGTATTCTAATATTAATAACTAAGAGTGAAATGTTACCACAAATGTGGAGAGGAGAGGGAAAAACTTAAAACAAACATACTTCTTTTATATGAATGATGCCATTGGAAAAAGAACTTTATAAAATCGGAGGCAAGACTTAGGGCACATAAATGGCATCTATTAGTTTTTACAAGTTTGTTTTGAACTCACAATTTAAGTTTGGGGGTCTAGTTAGCAGAGTGCCTTATTAAAAACCTGCAATCTGGTGATCCCGATTCAGATAAAACCAATAGAAATATATGTAAGTGCTTATGTGTTTTTACAGATGAATTTAAGTATTTGAACCATTTAGCAGATTTAAATGAAAATATCACTTTGATACTAGACTTTAGACTGAAAGGTCTTATTTGGCCAAAGGGGATGTATCTAAACCCCTGGAATCCTTGTGATAGCTATGGGAAGATATTCTTGTTGAGTTCTTTGCATCTTTAGTGAAACAGCGTTTGAATCCTCTCGAGTTGTGCCTTAGATTTCCCATAACACAATACCAATTTTGCCTTTATTAAAACACAGAATATGAGGTCACTATATCAAATTATATGGTTTCGTTGATACTGAGAAGAAATTTTAGGACGTTAGAAACATCTTACCAAAGAATATGTAAGCTCAGGGGCTCCTGGGTGGCTCAGTTGGTTGGGTGACCGACTTCGGCTCAGGTCATGATCTCACAGTTTGTGAGTTTGAGCCTCGCATTGGGCTCTGTGGTGACAACTCAGAGCCCGGAGCCTGCTTCCGATTCTGTGTCTCCCTCTCTCTGGCCCTCCCCTGCTCATGCTCTGTGTCTCTCTGTCTCTCAATAATAAATAAATGTTAAAAAATAAAAAAAAACAGATGTAAGCTTAGGTAATTTTTAATATCTTTTACCTCATGCCAGAGGATATGCCAGGGAATGAGAGGAGGAGGAATAGCAAAGAGACAAATGGAAGAAGCAGCACACTATGGGGTAATCAGTATGGTGGAGTTTGGATTTCAGAAGTACAAGTTGTAGTACAGTGTATTCAGCTCAGTGAAGTGTGGATCCCGGGAGTACAAGCTCTTGGTTTGAAAGATATTCTATGTCCATGAACATAGAATCCTCCGATATAACATTAGACATTACATATTATATAACCTAACTTGCAAGATCATGGAAAGCCAAAGAATATTGCCTGATCCTAAGCTTAGAACACAGTTGGTCCCCAATAATATCTGGCTTCTCTGCTTCCTACTGTTGCATTTATTATTCAGAATGGGATTTCTATTTTAAGCATGCTGGATTTTGAAGTCCTTGAGGAATGAACCGTGTCTCATTCGTATTTATACTCTCTGTGATAATGGAATTCAAAAATATTAAATGGAAACAATTGAATTTTTGTGTATAGGAAGTCCATGAGGGGAAATATTTCAAGAATAAGCATGTTAAAAGTTACCTAAGCATTATTGGTGGCACAACAGTAGGAGTACTGCTGGTAGAAAAAGAAATGGTTTTCAAATGTGGTGAAGGATTTCAAAGTCAGTGAAATATGGTCGAGGCGAGTTCTTTATCAATCACGACAGATGTTTATTAGTTCTTAGTTAACAACTCTGTAAGAACTAAAGATGCACTTGATTGTTGAGATCCTGTTTGCTCCGAGGAGGAAGTGCTTTTCGTGTGTGCCAACTCTAATGAACTCTCCTTTTTTCACGTGCTGTCACATTCACGATCAAGATGATGGTCAGAAACAGTCCAGACTATAAAGTTCATTGTTACTGTGTACCAGGCAGTGTCTTAGTCCCTGAGGATGGAGCTGAATAAGACAGCCAAGGTCCCTGTTGCCAATGTCATTTACATTCTAGTTGGGATGTCAACATTAGGCTGAGACCTGATTCACTTTTTAATTTTCCGTTTCACATGTATAAATTTTGTCTCCATTCCTTTTGTTCCCAGCAAGACCGATAGTTCCATTTAAATAAATTGTCAGGGCACTCGGTGACTCAGTTGGTTAAGCGTCGACTTAGGCTCAGGTCACGATCTCATGGTTTGTGAGTTGGAGCCCCACACTGAGCTCTGCTGACAGTGCGACGCCTGCTTGGGATTCTCTCTCTCCCTCTGCTCCTCCCTGACTCGCTCTCAAAATAAATAAATAACTAAACTTAAAAAAGATTGTCACGCACTTCTTTCATAGCATTACCCTTGCTGGGGTTAAATGTCTAAAAAGCAGAACAAGACAAAAACTAGTGGCTGGGATGAGACCGTAGGTTCTCAATTTGCTGCTCTCAGTCCTACCAATCTTTGTGTCACTTAGATCAATTTCAGGAAATAGAAATGGGTTCCTTAGGCATATTCCTAAATAGGAATGGTTGGAGAAACTCTTAGAAGCGCTTAATCATCAGATAAAAATGCTTACTGTCAAATCCACAGTAGGGGCTCCATTGACACTTCCCCCAATAGCAAGTTGTCTTAATTATCGGTCAGAGGTGCACTGTACTGTATTCACCGCACAGCGCAGCGTGAGACAGGGCACAAGAAAAATAACATGTTGGAATTCTAACTAGTGAATGGCATTGATGAGGTGACATCCCACACCTAAGGGTCCTAATTATTCTATAAGCTATTGAGATGCAGCTGAATCATTTTTTCCCCTGGGATTCGCACGCCCAAGTTATAACGGGATGGCTTATGGTTAGGTTTCTGAACTCATCTATAGACCACTCATCTGTGCTGAGAGTGCCGTCCAATACAAACATGAAAACACAAAATTATTTGCTAACCACCAGAGCTTTTTGGTAACTTGAAATAATAAAATTCATAATTCCTTACAGAATTGGAAAAACACCAGCATAATAAAATCTTAAAAATCCAAGAAATATTTAAAAGTAATTAAATTACTTCGGCAGGAATTATTATAGAACATGCAGAAGATTAGGTTTCTCCAACTAATAGGATTTGCTTCCGTGTGCATGTGTGTGCAAGTTGCTTTGATTCACACGCACACAAAGGAAGGTCACATGATGAAGTAACAAAACACTTTCTTTAACAAGATGTATTGACCTAACATGAGAAACTACAAAGGATATTGTGTCTTCTTCAGTATCTGTACGCATTAAGTGTTAAATAAAATCAATAAATCCATATCTAACTTTAATTAGTAATATTTAGTAATTTGGGGTGAAGTATAAAACATTAAAAAATGGAAAACTTGGCTGGAATCAGACTAAAAAGATTGTTTTATTATATTTAACATAAGGAAGATATCAAATAGACTAGTATTTTGAAAAGAGGATATGAGGATGGTCAATTTGCAGAACCTTCAATGCAATACATCCCCACCTCACATTAAGTACTCCAGGCAAGGGAGAGCTATATATCTACTCTCTGTTTCCTTTTAATGTCTCTTTACTCGTGGGATAACATACCGTGTTTTGAAAATCCCTAAGTTATTCACCGTGGAAGGAGCTTGGCGGCGGGTGTGGGGACTGAGGGTAAACCTTGATGTTCTTGAAACAGAAATGAAATGCTAGTTCACCTCCTTATATGGAATGACTAGTGTCTTAGAGAAAGCAACCTCAATAATTCCTGGAAGTAACAGGAAGATCTCTGCAAAAGGAGGGCAGGCGATAAAGAACCCAGATGTTTTCTAGCCTTCCTTATGATCTAGGGGAAGAATTTGAATTTTGAGAGTAAGAGGATGGAAATTGAAACATTTTTGTCTCCAGTGTGCAGAACCGATCTTTACTGTCTAGAAAAATGCTTAGAGAATAAAGTTGAAAAAAATGTACATACAAACCCTTCCAAAATAGTGTTATTTCTTTTTTGTTTTTCAACGTTTATTTATTTTTGCAACAGAGAGAGACAGAGCATGAACGGGGGAGGGGCAGAGAGAGAGGGAGACACAGAATCGGAAACAGGCTCCAGGCTCTGAGCCATCAGCCCAGAGCCTGACGCGGGGCTCGAACTCCGGGACCGCGAGATCGTGACCTGGCTGAAGTCGGACGCTTAACCGACTGCGCCACCCAGGCGCCCCCAAAATAGTGTATTTCTAATATTAAATGCTATAGTCATAAATGTATAATAATGTCTAAAACCTGGGAAATGGCACACCATTTCAAGAGGAAGCAAACAGAAAACCAAAACAAAATGGGAAGTTCTAAGAAATAACCTTATGCTCTGCATTTTATGGAGGGGAAGGGCTCACCTCTGGCCTCAGAAGGGAAGCTTCATTTTCTTATATGGAATGATATGATCATACTTGCATAAGTAAAAATACTTAATTTGGTGTCTACATGATTCTGTTGACTTGATTCTTTTATTTCTTTTCTGGAAATTATTTATTTTTATTACCTTTATTGGAATTGTGAATTAAACATTCTTTCTTTCTTATTTAAACTATATATATTAAGTGTGGCAGAAAATCCCAGATGGGATTAACTCAAATAGTTAACATATATTTATAAAAATAGCCATCCAAAAAATATATATAAAATTTATAGTGGCAAAAATACAACCACTCACAAATGTTAAAGGTGTAAGAACAAACAAAAGATTCCAATGACTGTACCATTAATTTTATTGTAACATATGTCTTTAATAAGAAAAATATCCATTAGGTTCTTGGATGTGTGGATATTATAAAAATATATAAAGATTATTTGAAAAAATTACTTTAAAATAATAGCTTTCTACATGATTTTTCTCTGTTCAAAGAATAATGAGGAAAGGTGATAAAGTAAAATATAATTGTGTGAAAAAGGGAAGGAGGAAATGATTGTAAACATCTGCCATAGTGGGTTAATGTCAATATTGAAAATATAAATTTTTGATACATAGAGTCTAAGGAAACCGTGGACCTAGAAACTGATGGAAGAATTAATAACAGAAAGAACTGCATATTTAAAAACCTTGAGGCACAAAGGTCAGGCACATTCAGAAACCTGAAATAAGTTCTCCATGGCTGGAACCTATGTTTAACTTAACAAAACATTAGGGGCGCTTCTATAGTGGATATTGAGCCAGCAATTACAACTGATCTGTGGTCATGATTTTTAAATATTCCTGTGATCTGTAACTACAGATCTGTTAAATAATGGTTAGTAAATCTAATTTTAAACTGCCTATCAAACAGTTTGGGAAATTTAAGGGCAAGCCAATGTTATCTGAGCATTACTCTAATTAGAAGCAAATATTCTTGTAGATCCAGTGCAAATGATAAGAAAAATTAGAGTTAAATAAGAAACATACCATTCTGCTTTGTTTCTACAGAACCGACCACAACTCTAAAAGATATGTAGCGACATTTTCCAAATACCATTAGTTTTGTTTTCAGAATCCTTGGTACCCTCATAAAAACAGTAGGATCTTACTATGCCACTATTCATGATTTGATAGAATTCACGTAGTGCTGTTTGATTATTCTTCATTAATTTAAGAAACCATTACTGGGGACATACCTTATGCCAAGAATGACCTATAAACATATGAAATACTCATCTTTATTAATAACTTCTTTTTTCATGATTATTTTCATGATTCTTTTCATGATTATCACACCACCAGGTCACTAAACTATTTTTTTAAAGTTCTAAAAATACGGTGTGTTGGTAAGGAATTGTTGGGATGGGAACGTCATGGAAGTGTAACTATTACCATTGCTGTGAAAAACCATTTCATATTACCGTGCAAAGTAATAAATGCACACATACCAGCAATTTCGCTACTAGGTGTGTGCACATCCTTGAAGACGTGTTACACCAGCAAAAACTAAAAAAAATAAACAAAACCTAGATTCTTTAATACTAGAATAATTAGTTACATCTTTATAAAACAGCAAAAAAATATGAATTAACTGCAGCCAATTTTTCAACGTGGATGAGTCTCAACCCCAAATTTGGGTAAAATAACAAAATACAGGGGCGCCTGGGTGGCTCAGTCAGTTAAGCGGCCGACTTCGGCTCAGGTCATGATCTCGCGGTCCGTGAGTTCGAGCCCCGCATCGGGCTCTGTGCTGACAGCTCAGAGCCTGGAGCCTGTTTCAGATTCTGTGTCTCCCTCTCTCTGACCCTCTCTCATTCATGCTGTCTCTCTGTCTCAAAAATAAATAAACGTTAAAAAAATTAAAAAAAAATAACAAAATACATACAGTTGGTTTCTTTCACATGAAGTTCAAAAGTAAGTTAAACTAAATAGTAAGTTGCTTAGGAGTATATCCATATGTGATAAAGCTATGATGGAAAAGCAGATATTGATTATCCCAACACCGTTTTCCCTTGGTTCCCTTCTCCTCGCCTTAATGGTACTATTCATTTGGCTTTGTGCTTCTCCTCTTTCTCTTCACCTAAAATCACCTGTTAAAAATCTTACCCTGTTTTGAACGGCCAGATTTGAATACTTTTTCTCCATGACCCAGCATTTACCCAGTCTTTTCTATAATATGTATTTATTATATTATCACATTATATTTTGTGCGAGATTATTTATCTACTTGTCCATGATTCCTTTTATGTTGCTGACATCTCAGATAGAGATAATTAGTCCTTGATTTTTTTCAACCTCACAGCCTTTAGCAAAGTGCCTAGAATATGTACAAGTACTCACATTTTTTTAATGGAATTGTATTTTAACTGAAATTCAGTTTATTATAAAACCCTTAAAGCCTTATAATGAGGTTATGTAAAGGAAGAACACTTGGTTTGCTCTGTATCTTCAAATTTTAAACAAAATATAAAGAGGAGGATTGTTTTAGGGGCAAAGCTATGAAAATGGAATTAGGAAAAAGAATTCACAGTGTGTGGTTCTGTATATGTATGCACATGTTTGTGCATAGGCACAGATATTTGAGATTTTTTAAGTAATATATATAATTTTCAATATAAAATCATAACAATAGAAACATTTCCAAGCCTTTATTTTCAAATTACTCTTACCACATAATGAGTGTGTATTTTTTATAAAAGCTTTACTTTCAAGCCCATTGATAAAATTTTACTTTGGAGAAATAGATCGTTTATATTTTCAACAACTACACACAGTATTACTGTGTCAGATGGGGTTGCTCGGTTACTGTTTTTTTTTTTTTAACGTTTATTTATTTTTGAGACAGAGAGAGAGAGAGAGAGAGAGAGCATGAACGGGAGGGTCAGAGAAAGAGGGAGACACAGAATCTGAAACAGGCTCCAGGCTCTGAGCTGTCAGCACAGAACCTGACGCGGGGCTCGAACTCACATACCACAAGATCGTGACCTGAGCCGAAGTTGGACGCTCAACCGACTGAGCCACCCAGGCGCCCCACTCAGTTACTGTTTTGAACTTTGTGATGAAGCTAAAGCTTGTTCTTGGAATAGAAGTGCCAATTCTAGTATTATAGTTGTTTTCTTGTGCTTCTATAATGTTATCTTTATTCTGAATATTTATAGAAATGTTTTAAAGTCATTTAAAACATAAAACAGTTGTCCATCTCATTATCTTGTTAGGGCCAGTTGAATTAAAACTGGCTCTTACAGGGGCACCTGGGTGGCTCAGTCGGTTAAGCGTCCGACTTCGGCTCAGGTCATGATCTCGTGGTGCGTGAGTTGGAGCCCCGAGTCGGGCTCTGTGCTGACAGCCTGGAGCCTGTTTCAGATTCTGTGTCTCCCTCTCTCTCTCTCTGACCCTCCCCCGTTCATGCTCTGTCTCTCTCTATCTCAAAAATAAATAAACGTTAAAAAAAACCCCAAAAACCCCCCAAAAACTGGCTCTTACAGGGGCGCCTGGATGGCTCAGTCGGTTAAGCCTCTGACATCAGCTCAGGTCACGATCTCAGTCTGTGAGTTTGAGCCCCACGTCGGTGTTCCGCTGTCAGTGCAGAGCCCACTTTGGACTCTCTGCCTCCCTCTCGTTATGCATCTCCAATGCTCTTGTGCTTTCTCAAACAAACAAACAAAAACAAAAACAAAATTTAAAAAACCTGGCTCGTATAACCTAATAAGTCTACTTTGCTGGCCACACGTCAATTCCCTTATACCTAACCTGCCAAAAGCAAACAAATCTTGAGGGCCTCACTGTCCCTCTTCCTCTTCCCTTAGGACATCTCACCTAGTGAGTGATCGTGGCTCTTGGACAAAAGGACTACAGGAGGTCAACAGTGTCCATGCATCTGTTAGACTTGAAGAGAGTATAGTTTCTGTTTTACTTTTTCACTTAAACTATACAAGAAAAATTTTCATGTATGACACAGATGATTTTGTGGCTTCTTCATTCCACTTTTGAAATCCTATGAATTAATAATCTATTGATTATCGATGCAGCATGAAGAGATGAAGAATTAACAAAGAAGCTTTTACACTGTCATTGCATACATATGATTTTCCTCTCCACTGTATCCCTGGTTGAGGACCATGGTATTAGGTCACAGTGGTCACTTACTTGGATAGGGAGAAAAAGAAAATTCTAACCGAGTGAGTATAGATGTGAAGACAATTGGCCATCCAGAATTTGAGACCATCAAATAACAGTAATTCCCCAAACAGGATATTCTTTTTCTGTGTTTCTTCAACTCTGCTTCTTCTTTTACTTTTTAAATCACAAGCTTAAAAAAAAAAAAGCTATAAAATTGTATTTAGGCTGTAATTCCAGCACATGAGAAGAAATATCCATATGGAAAGAGATGGGAGGAAAAACAACAGGAAAATTGAAGTGATCAGTCATGGAATTGTGAATTTCATTTTTTTAGTGATTTTTTTGGTCATTACTCTGAAGCCAGGCTACCTGAAGTCTTGTCTCTTCCATCGCTTAACTTCTCGGGGTCTCTGTTTCATCATCTCCGAAATGAGTGGGTTGAACTGGTTGATCTCTAAGTCCCTTCCAATACTAATGTTATATCAGGTATCTGAAAAATTTAGGAGGCAAGTCAGTTTTTTATTTGAAACAAATATCAGTAAGAATCTTTAAAGCTTTCTTCTTAGAATTCAATTGGTTTTGCATTTATTACATTCTCTGTAACCCAGGAAACTGCCCTAGGAGTTCTGCATGCACTGTTTCAGGTTTTTATACTAACCTTTGAGGGGAGAATTCTAATCCCTATTTTATCGTAAGTAAAGTTCCTTTAAATTCGGCTAAATGAGTAAGCCAGAATTTGAATGCAGGTTATGTCAGACTCCAACATTTTTTAAAAAAACGTTCATTATTTATTTTTGAGAGAGAGAGAGACAGAGTACAAGCAGGGGAGGGACAAAGAGAGAGGGAGACACAGAATCCGAAGCAGGCTCCAGGCTCTGAGCTGTCAGCACAGAGCCTGATGCAGAGCTCGAACCCACGAACCGTGAGATCATGACCTGAGCTGAAGTCAGACGCTTAACCAACTGAGTCACCCAGGTGCCCCTGTCAGACACCAATATTAATATTCTCTCCACCACACTAAGATTGTTGAGGCTAGTTCTTTAACAAGCCTATGAAATGGTTTACGACAAAATGTGTTGTTACTTTACCTTGGGCATGTAGGGGGGCAATAATGAGAAGGGGCGAGAAATGCTAATGATTATCATCATGGTACAGTATACTTTCATATTACTGAAGGGAGTGGAAGGTAGTTCTTTCCTAAACTTGGTAAGTTTGGTTTTAGGCTAAACTGCATAACAACTACATGTAAAATATTTTCTACAAGTGTTTATTTTTTATTTTCCTCTATCTTTGAAAACTGTTGTGTATGAATGTGTACACTATCATATATATTTATTGAACCTGCAATTCTACATAGGTGACAACAAATCTGTTGCCTATTTCATGCTCAATTAAAAAGAAATCTTACAACTCTTCCACGTATTATGGAAAGATCGACATCTGTCCCCCATTTAATTAGGTCCATCCTGATTATGTTAAATGTGTTCTGGCTCCCGTTAAGAAAATTATCTAAAGATACATGAAGGAGAACCTAGTTAAAAGTGAACTGTCAGCAAGAAACAGGAGGGATTTAAACAAAGAAACTCCCAAGTAGAGCTTAACCAAAAATTTATCTCAAACTTGAGTGATCAGACTGAATAATAACCCTTCCCCTTCTTCTTTCATAATCGATCCACACCAAAATGCAAATGCAACTTGACGCCAATAGTTTTGGAAGCTTCAAGAGTTTGGTTAATTTTTCCTTCCTGTTACTTTTCACTTTAGAACACCTTTTGGCTTCTGGGATCTGACTGCAGCCAGGAGAGGAAATGCCAAAATACTTTGGGGAAAGGCTTATTCTTGGGGTAATTTAGACCTGATTTGAGGAAGCCAACTTCTGCTATAAATTTTGCATTAAAAAAACTTCTGTCTGTGAAATTTCTAGTGGGTTGAACAGATGGAAGAATTTCAGATAATAAAATTTAGATAATAATGTAGAAGTAGAGAAATGTCAGAATTCATGGAAGAGATTGATTGAAACTTTGGATCCTGAAGCTTGGGTTCTACTCTTTGTTTTGCCAATAATTCTGTGATTGTCTTCAAACTTGTTCTCTGAATTCTTACCTTAAAAAATATGCAGCAGTAAGATCTCCCCATGCTTGATCACTAGGGATATACAAGCATCCTAAGGGGGTGAAAATTCCTTCTATCATTTACTTATTCATTTGCTCAACAAATATTTCCTTGCTAACTACCTGTCAGGAAATAGTCTAAGTTCTGGGGATATAATAGTGAACAGAAAGAATCTGTTCTTTTGGACCTTAAATGCCAGCGGAGAATACACCAATACTCGGTACGTTGGATTGTATTAAGTGCCATGCATAAAAATGAATCCATGTACAAAAATATTTTATGTAGAATAGTTAGGAAAGGCCTTTATGAAAAGTGATCTTTAGGCAGAGACCTGATTGAAATGGGCGAGGAAGCCATTAGGTGCCCTGGGGGAAGAGTCTCACAAAGGAGGACCAGCAAGCACAAAGCTCCTGAGGTGCCCTCATACCTGTGTATTTGAGAAGCAGTGAGAACAGTGTGTTGGAGATGAGTGAACACGGAGGAAAATAGTAAAAGGCATGTTCAGAGTGTTAGCAAGAAAGAACTCCCCAGTTACTGAGTCTGGAGCACAGGCTGGCAAGTGAAAGAACCAGTAATAAGCGGGTTCATTCATTGACTCGGTTGCTGTTCTACCATAAATTCGTAGTGCCGCTGGAAGGGCTCTGCCACATGAGTTTAGAATTTCAGACTCTTCCCTTTGCCAGATTTGTCAGAACATTGGCAGGGATGCAGTGAAAAAGGAGGAAACCTAAATACACAAGAAGAGGTGGAAAGCTTGCTGAAACAAGAGAAGCAGATAATTGAGAGAAAAAAAAATTCCCCTCATTAGGCTATGCATTTTCAACAATTCAGGCAGCATCCCAAAATGATGCCTCCTTTTTCTCTTTTCCTTCCCTCCCCTCTTCTTGCTTTTACTTTCAAAAGGTTACATGCTTTATGATTTCATTATATAACATTCTTGAAATGACAAAACTGTAGAAATAGAAAACAGATTAATGGTTGCCAGATGTTAAGAGCAAGGGAGTGAGAGGGAAGTAGGTGTGGCTAATAAAAGGGCAATATAAGGGGTGCTCGTGGTAATGAAAATGTTCTATATGGGGGCGTCTGGGTGGCATTGTTGGATAAGTGTCTGACTCTTAATTTCAGCTCAGGTCATGATCTCGCAGTTCATGAGTTCGAGCCCCATGTGGGGCTCTAGGCTGACAATGCAGAGCCTGCTTGGAATTCTTTCTCTCCCTCTCTCTCTCCCACTCTTCAGTGGCTCAAGCTTGCACTCTCTCTCAAAGTAAATACATAAAGTTAAAAAAATGTTCAATATGTTGACTCTTCCTCCCAGTATCCTGGTTGTGCTATTGTAGTAGTTTCACAAGATGTTACCATTGAGGGGAATTAGCTAAAGGATTCAGAATCTTGATCTATTATTTTTTTCAACAGTATGTCAAATCTGTAAGTATCTCCAAGTATAAGAATTTAAAAAATAATGACCATCATGATGCTAGAGGGCAACTTGAGGCAACTGAACTCTCTCACTCACATCCCAGTTCCTCTGGCATCTTTCTACTAAAGCTGTCTTGGCACTCTATAGTCTATGGCATGTTTATCCCTTAGTGTATTAAAGCACTTGTATCCCTTGGTGCAAAAAAGCAACATTATCGATAATTTAAATTCACTGGTACTCTCCTAGGCAAGTGGGCTGTGATGTGGCCAGCTGAGAGCAGAACAGCTACTCAGATGAAGCAAAACAATTTGCAGAGGAGTAAGATGAGTTGATTTGAAAACTCATGTAAAATCAAAAGGGCTGTGGAGCATTTTGGAACATTTTTGATGAAGATGCTGGGTAGATTGTTCTTCTTTTTCCCTCTCTGTTTGACAAGACCCCTGCAGTACCTACGATTTTCCATTTTACCAAATCTTCTCCAGCACTTAGTGTTGTCAGAATTTCTAATTTTTCCTAATTTGATGGATGTGAAGTGATCTCTTTATTTTTGTAGAGGTTTGTAGTTCTCGATATGTTCTGCATATTAATCTTTCTTAGTGTTATGAGCTGCAAATATTATTTCCCATCTGAACTTTATATGAAAAAGTTTTCTGCAAGATCCCATGGTTCTTAAAATTTTGTTAAAACTGGCCTGAAATTATCTGGCATTATATATATATTTTTAATTTTTTAACATTTATTCATTTTTGAGAGAGAGAGATCGTGAGCGGGGGAGGGACAGAGAGAGAGGGAAACACAGAATCTGAAGGAGACTCTGGGCTCTGAGTTGTCAGCACAGAGCCCGACACAGGGCTCGAACCCACAAACCGTGAGATCATGACCTGAACCGAAGTCGGACACTTAACCGACTGAGCCACCCAGGTGCCCCGCTATCTGGCATTATAAACTCATCACTAAAATTGTGTGTTGCAGCTGCAGGCATCTAAGCTTTAACAGAGGAAACCAAATAGTCAAAAAATAGAACCACACACATATTTGAATTTGATTTATGAGTGAAATGACTATATGTCCCAGTTTGCATGGGACAATTTTTGCTTATGCTTGTCTGAGCATAATTATTAACAATCACCCCTTTAATTTCAAAAGCATTTTGCTTTCTATGAACAAAAATATATGGTTATCCTATATATATGCTAAGGTTGGACCTAAAAGTAAGTAGGGAAACCACTGGCTGTCTATGTTGAAAAGAATAAACTTGTATCCATATTCCACACATAACAAAAATAAATTTCACATGAATTGAAAATCAAAATAGGAAAGAAATCTTCAGAACTTTTAGAAAAAATCTTGTAAGAAAAATTTTATAACATTAAGATGGGGAAGAATTTCTTTAAAATGACATGAAAACACAAACCATGTTAAAATTAATTTTTTTTTCTTTTGGAGAGCAACTTGACAATATATGGGAAAGTTCAAAGGTGATAAAACCCTAGAGTCCATCTCTAATTACACACTGAAGAGGCCTTTTGACTTTGTACCCCAAGGGACTTGCATGAGATGTTTTACTGTATCGCTGGCTATAAAAATTTAGAAACAAACTAGATGTGTATCCATTTGAAGATAGATGAATAAATGAATAATGTTATTTTCTTAAGATGGAATGCCATGTAGCAATTAAATATGCCAAGTTAAGACTTGCTCTAAATCATAGAGAGATGGATGTTGGCGTTTCTTTCCAGATTGGTGGAGCCACCTGTTTTCTTGTGTTTTGCATAACCAAGTCTGCTGAAGACAGCAATTATGAGCATAAAGACCTCATTATTTTTGTGAAAGTGGAAAAAGAGGAATACTATATACCTTTATATTTTAAGATTTATTAACAAACTCAATATTTTTTTAAGAACCCAACATATTGTATATTGTGTTTTAGCTGCCCAGGGAGATCTTAGATATAATGAGGAGTGAAGTTTTTAAAAGGTTCAAGGATACATTTTAGAACTTAAACACTTCCCAAATTGTTGTTCTATCCTACATTAAACTTATACGTGTTAATACAAATATACTAGTTCATATAATACTTTAGAACCTCCAGAAAAGAAACATTGCACATGTAAGGTGAATTAAATATATTTTGTGTTTTCTTGGATCAAATTGTTATACCATGTAACTATCTCTAAAATTTGTTTTAATCTAAGTTTGTTCTCACATCAGAAGGCTGTGTATTCCCTATATTCCATTTCTGACTTGAGTTGTTGAAATATTTTTTTAATCCATTAAAGTAATAAATCCACTAAATTAATATTTACCCTTGTCTCATGGAAATTTGGGTATCTATCTCTATTGGGCTTGAAGAATGTTTCTGCTTTTCATCTTTGGTTTCACTATTGGCCACCATTTTACCACAGTATTAAAACTGTAGATCAAGAGGCTACAGGGATATCAGTCCTAAAAACAAATCACTTGCTCCCTGAAACTTGCAGGTTTTGGTTAATGTTGAGGAACCAGTCCAAGGACTGAGACTCAGGGATCTGGTCATAAATAGTATCCAAGGTGGAAGGCAGCATGTTCTTGTTCTTTGGTCTGCTCTCATTTTGCTTCTTCATCTCTGAGCTGAACATCTGTCTCCTAAATCCTATTTCTTTTTGCCTCTTGTCATGCCTCACAAATGGTAAAGTAGTTAACAGGAGGGTGTTAAGGCAGAGATGATGGTGATAAGGATTTAGTTGAGTGATTAGGAACCTTTTTCTGTCTGCTTTATATTTTAATGAGAACCTGGATCTTGTTGATACTGCCCTGTTTGAGAATTCTTTAAGTAATTTCTTTCAAAAGTCTTTCATAGAAATAATCGTGTTTTGTGTTCTGTGTTTCTTCAGAGGCATCTAGAGTATGCTCACCAGAATATAAACTGGCAAATACCAGCATCACATAACAATGTGGAGGCCCTCTGACTTGTGAGAAACACTGTACCTCTTTTCTTTGACTGGCCTTTGCTATGTGGTAATTGTTAGGGAAACATCTGGTTACTGTCACATATTTTAGTATCCGATCTCATTGCGTGACATTTTGTTCTGTGACATTTAGTTCCCGCTTAGGACTTGGAATTGAAAACCTAAAATTAAGTTCCATTTCCAACATAATAATAGGGAATTGTCCTGGATAATGATGTCTGAGGCTCTCAGTAATGGAATTTCAACATAGCACATTGGGAAAAAAAATAATAGCAAATTGTTATCAGTGATTTTCTTTAGAAAAATACAAATACTTAGGTTCCAGAAACTGTTTGGAGGGGCTGCTCTGGAACTTTTCGTAGTTTTGAGAATAGCATCCTTGGCTTTCTGGACTCCTGGTAAACTGAAATGAACCCTCTTACAGTGAAGTTCATATACCTACACATGTCTCATTTTATACTGACCTTTTTTTTCCTGTAAAGAAACATTTGGGAATGTTCCTTTTAAAATGTCTTGAGTATACTTTTGGGGCACCGGGTAGTTCAGTCGGTTAAGCATCTGACTTCGGCTCAGGTCATGATCTCCTGATTCGTGGGTTCAAGCCCCACGTGGGGCTCTGTGCTGACAGCTCGGAGCCTGGAGCCTGCTTCCGATTCTGTGTCTCTCTCTCTACTCTCCTCCCACCCTTGCCCTGCTCATGTTCTGTCTGTCTCTCTCTCTAAATAAACATTAAAAAAAGATTAAAATGCCTGAGTATACTTTTTTAATCCTTAGGTTTTCCACAATAGAACCGCATCTACCATAACTTCTCTCTGCAGGTTCTGTCAAAAAATAAAAAGGAAAGACTTTTAGACAATTGCCATTTTGCCCTTGTATGGTTTTGCGCTTAGCTTATTGCCCATTGACCTCTAGTTCATATCCTGCAACTGGATTGGCAAACCCATTCCCAATCTCTTATGCTACTGGCTCTCTCCATGCTAGTCCTAAACATTGCTGCTTCCCGCATCAATTTATTCCTAGGAAGTGTTGTGCATCCTTAGGTTTCTCTGGTGGACTTATTAAACTCACATGTTGTTTAAGTTAAAACTGAGGCAACCATGGTTCAGAAGAAGGGGTAGTCATTTTGCTACAGTTTTGTCAAATAGTCCCTACCTTAAAAACAAACAAACTACACTTACAGGCTGTCTTCGATCTAGTTCCAAGAGAAACGGACTCTGTGATGGAGGTTTGCAGGTAGGAAGTTTATGGGGGAGTGCTCTTGGAACGAACACCTGTGAGAGGTGAAGTAAACAGCTGTAGGCAGAGCGAAAAAAGTTGATCTGAGATGAAGTCACAAGAGATGTCTCAGCTGATCCCACGGGGATGACCCGTCAAATAAGGGATGAGCTTTATTCCCAATTGAGCAGGGGGCAAGGCTTTAATACCTGCATTGATGTGACTGCCACAGCAGGCGGCGGGGGGAGCATGCAACTTGCCTTTAGCACCCAGGGAATGAGTGCCTGGGTCCTGCAAAGAGCATTTGGGCAGTGTACCTCCCATTAGTATTCGGGATGCTAAAAGCTGGGAAACAAAGGTGGTAGATAGGCATACCTTCGCTCATTTCCCAAACTATTTGCAAAAGGATTAAAAATGTAACAGAAGGTAGATGGCCATACAGTGGAGAATATGAAAAATAATCTTGGTGTGTTTTTTTGTATTTACTATTTACTGTGGGCTGAATAGTTGTCACTTTCACTTTCTATGAAAGTGAGGCTTGTATTAGTTGGGAGGGAGAGGGAAGCTGAAATACTGCTAAAACATTGCTAAACGAAAACCTCTATAATTTCTCTAGAAACCCTTGCGCTCATAGTGTTTATTCTTCCTTCCAAGTGAATATTTTAAAACGTCGATCCCTCTTGTTCTCAAACCAAACTTTCCACAGACAATGTCACCTCTATATCTGAAGAAAGCTATGTCCATGCTTACGTTCTTTTCATATTATCTGTGCCTCCTTTGCTCCAGTGCCTCAGAAAGCCCGTTTTATTCAGGTGAGAAAATCGTACTTCAAAACCACAGTACTTCCTCACAAGCTGGCCCAGAGCCCAGTCATCAACAGTGCTGGAGAAGCTGATTTTAATATACAGTGATGATCTACTCAGTGGTCAGAAAAAGATTTGAAGAAAGGAAGAATCATAAGTTAAACCTGGAATCTGTGTGTTGAAGTAACCTCCTGAGTAATGTAGAGATTTTGACCCAGTCATTATTTTAGCACATTGGGACATGTTTCATAAATATTAACAATTGACCAACGAGAGGGCAAAAAACCAACATGTATTGAGTACTTATTGCTTACCAGTCATTACACAAAACAGTTAACAAATATGATCTTTCCCAACATTAGGAATTATTCAAGTTTTTTTTTGTTCATTCATTTTTATCTTAAGTGGGGTAACTTTTTTAAGTTTACACTGCTACAGAATGGCAGAGCTAAGATTAAAAATTGTATCTCTGGAGCACCTGGGTGGCTCAGTCAGTTAAGCATCTGATTTTGGCTCAGGTCATGACCTTGCGATCCATGAGTTCAAGTCCCACGTCGGGTTCTGTGCTGACAGCTCAGAGCCTGGAGCTTGCTTCAGATTCTGTGTCTCCCTCTCTCTCTCTGTCCCTTCCCCACTCAGGCTTGCTCACTTGCGCATGCGCGCGCTCTCTCTCTCTCAAAAATAAATAAACATTAAAAAAAATTCTATCTCTCTGATTCAAAGTATATATACTATTCCTCTCAAAAAATCATCCATAAGAGATGTATCACTAAAGGAAACACCTTCATTATCCTTAGACGTACATTGAAAAAAAACAACCTTGGACTGTAAATGGTGTGGTTCTCTATTTATTTATTTGTTTGGCAAAGTTCTCATCTAATGGAAGGAAGAGTGAATTTGGCATCAGGAGACCTGCATTCATTACCTAGCATGGAGCTCTGGTAAGGAAAATGAACCTCAGTCTTATCCTTTATAAAATTAGGGGAAGAGCCGAATGACGGAGCTCAACCTTTCAGCTAATTTACTGCATTTGATATAGGAGACAAATCTTGGACAAACCTTCCAGTGATGGTATTATGTTGTGTCCTGGAACCAACCTGTGATATTTTGAATGTTGAGTTTTCTTGTGGTTAAATGCAGCACTGACTCAGCATTGGATTATCCTGGAGTTATTTTATTTGCCTAGCAGATGTCTGTTTTGTTGAAGGCCTGCTAGCTTCTTGCTTATTTGATTACTAGTTGTACAAAAGAAGATGGAAGTTCAGATGGGAAATGATCAAAGGAGGAGGAATAAACAAATTAGGAGAAACGGTTTGGCAAATGAGACTATATTTACAGAAGATCCTTGTAGTTTTTGAGTACATAACACAAGCATTTCATTGTTTTATACATTTTTGGTTCTGGATGGATTTACTAAAAGTTTTTGAAGATGGCCCTTATTAGCCATCCATCTTATGGTTGCACAACAGTAGGATCATAGAAACAAGTTCAGTAATGTATTCAGACTCAAAAGCTAATTGTGTAATTCTACTGGGGAAATTAAGACTAAAAAGATAAAAGCTAGGATTGTAAATGAGTGTGAGCACAGGTGCCCATCTTTGGTATGAACTACTATGGATGGGATGGAACAGAAAGTCCCCGGCATCAAATCAGTGCTTTGAAAAGGAGGTAGGAGCTGAGAACATTTGATTTCTAGGATGAAGAATATTATAAATATGGTCTCCTAATGTTCTCTGAAGTGAGCAATATTCATTAGACGTATACATTTTAATATATTAGCCAATTCCATTATGTTATCGTCACGTCTTCGTTGTAGTCTATTGTAAATATTTTGCATAAAATAATGGAGATGCTAATTCATAAAATTGTCAGAAATTAGTGGAGGCTACCATATCTACATATGGTACAAGTATTTATACTTGTACGTACTAATTTGATTGTTTTTTGTTGTTCCTCTAGTAAACAAGGAAGGTCAAGATGTAAAAAAAATTAGAACTCCCCAAAGTATGTCTGTTTCCCACTAAATTTTCTGGTTACATCAAATTCATCTAACTACCATTTTGAGATTTGGGTCAAGTGTAGGTTTTTGAATCTATCATATTTGGGGTCATTAAGAAACCACAAAATTTGTGGGGAAAGTATAACATGATTGTGGGGACACTCCAAAAATTTATGGCATAAGTATAGATTTATTGAGCAAAACTGTACATTGGACTTCTCAGGGACATGGCTTGGGAGTGTGTTACAGGTTGTTTGATATGACGGTTGATGTCAAACAATTCTATGTACTGACATGAAAGCATTATGATTCCCAATGTGTCAAACATCCTCCTGATTTCTGTGGGTCTTAAGTTACGGACTCTGTATTAGTTTCCTAGAGCTACCGTAACAAAGTATTATAAACTTGGTGGATTAAACAACAGAATTTCATTGTCTCACTTGGCTGAATGCTAGAAGTCTGAAATCACGGTACTGGGAGGGTTGGTTCCTTCTAAGGCCTGTGAGAGTGGAGAACTTTTGGTGGTTTACTGGCAATTGTTGGTGTTGCCTGGCTTATAGACTCATCACCCAGTCCCTGTCTTTGTGTTTGTATGGTGTTCTCCCTGAGTGCATGTCTGTGTCCAAGTTTCCTGTTTTTATCAGGACACAAGTCATGCTAGGTTAGAGGTCCACTCTAGTTTTAGTGATTCATGACTTACATATAATACCCAGTGCTCAACACAGGTGCCCTCCTTAGTACCCACCACCCATTTATTTAATAGGACTATATCCTAAAATACTGGCAGTTAGGACTACAGCCCCTAGTAGGTCCTATGTTTAAATTGTTTTTCTTTTATTCTTAAAAGTAGAGATGAGTAATTTAAATGATTAGGAACCGCTAATTTTTATCACTAGGGAATATTTATAACCATAGAGAGAAATAGGAATAATAATGACCAGAAAGGAGAATGTAACAATTCCGAGCACTCAATATTAGAGGCCTCCAACAATCTCTACTAACATTATTATTGTGGAGTCTTTACTTGTTTGAAGCAGCTGAAGGTAGGTATGGGTATAAAGTCTGTCTTTTCTTATGAGTCTAACAGGGAAATCGATTTCACATAGCTATTTGATATCACCTGGAGTTAAAAATGAGGAAAGAGAGAAAATGTTGCAGTTGAAATGTGGGGATTTGAGTGTTTCTTAGGAGATTTTAGAGGATGGAATGCAAAACTTCCTGGGGTAGGATGAGAAGGAACATTATGTAATTGGACCTAAAAAATATTATTAAATATTATTAAATTTCATTTGTTTCCTGCATGAGGATACAATGCATTTTACATTTAATATCAATTTATTAGGAAAGTAAATAAGATATTATTTGCATCTTTGCTTATTTGCAATACCATTTTTCT
The DNA here is from genome assembly GCF_027475565.1 of Acinonyx jubatus. Taxonomy (NCBI): domain Eukaryota; kingdom Metazoa; phylum Chordata; class Mammalia; order Carnivora; family Felidae; genus Acinonyx; species Acinonyx jubatus. Next base: position 201,005,878 of record NC_069380.1, on the reverse strand, counting down.
GTGTTTTGTTAGTTGCAAAGCTCCCTAAATACAGATTTTTTTCTCATATCAGTTTTACAGATATTGGCTGAAATACTATTAGTGTCTGAATATATTGGTCATGTCACTGAAAAAAATGGATATTGAAAAGTCTGGTGTTTAAATAGCAGATGTTAAAACATTTTTAATGTTGAATTGATAAGTGACCTCTCACCTGAATGTCTGCTGTAACCATAAAGGTTGTTGTTGTTGTTGTTTTTTAAAATAATACCTATGAAACACTGATTTTAATTTACTGCTCCTTGAAAGACCTAGGAATCTTTGCATTGTCAGCAGCTTAAATTGAGCACAGAAATGATAACTAATTTAGAAAATTGTAAGATTATTTAGTCATTTAGGATGTATATAAGGTAATTAAAAACAAACCCTTAGGAGGGTTAAGACCTGACTGTAGATGGTTACTCTGTAGCTGGGGTCACTGCCTAAGTTGTACGAAGGCATATGTTCAATTTACAGTTGTAATGAGGAACATGGGATGTTTTGATTCTTCATTTGCCTGTGCTCATCTCTAGAGGATGCAATGGCCTGTATTAAAAAATGAATATAGGCTCTTTTATGGGGGATAATAAAAATGTGTAAGATAATACGTGCCACATGCATATATGGTTGACATATGGCTTTTCTCTTTGAGTATGGAATTGTTGCCCTTAGCTGCTATCACGGAGCAGCCACATGGGAATATTCATTAATAGCCACTTAGGAATGAGACCAGTTCCTTTGATCTCATTAGTTTGATCATGATTATTCCATTTTAATGAATACATAGTGTTTGTAAAGGTGTTTTTCAGTAGATTAGTCCCTTGCAAGGACATTCTGTGTTTTATTCTAATCAGCAAAAGAGAGAAATGCATGTTATAAGGTTTTCTTTTGGCTCATAGTGAATGTATAAAAGATGTAGTAAAGGATATAAAGCAGGTTTTTTTATTTTTCTCTCCTTTTTATTCCATATTTTAAATAACGAATGGCATTTGAGTTGCAAATTTTTTCTACATGTTGATAGACTTGAAAATACTGGGATATACTCTTGAGTTAAATAACTTTTCTTGTTATTATGATAGAGGCTGGTATTGAGTAGAAGAATTACCTTTTGACTTAGTGAAAACTTTCGTTCATCTGTTATTATTCTGTAAAGTTTACAGAATTACAGTGATCCTGGCTACATTCAGGGTCCTTCTCTTGGCTTTAGAACAAAGCAAAACAAATATAATCTTTTCATTATAAAAGATGCATAAAAGAAAAACAATCTTGAGATGTCACTGATTTGAACAAATTAGATGAAGGCTAATTAGAATTAGTGAAAAATATAAGATTAAAAGATCTATGTTTTAAAAAGAGATACATGATTAGGTCAGTGGTCTCACTGATATAACTAAGAACCGTTTTGGGTTTTGCACCTGTCCAGCACTCTGCCCTTTCCTTGGTACACTGTTCTTCATTACTTCCAGTTGTGGGCAGAAGCTGCACCTTGCAGCTCTGTGGTCATGTGCTTGACACTTGGCCAGTCCCCATGCCAGACTGTTTGCTCTAGAGGTTGTGATGCTCTCCACACCTGGCCAGTAACAGTCACACCTAGTATATTTGCACTTGGAGATCTTGAGAAAAAGAGATTTGCGGTTTCAGAGTTGGAAGGATGGAAATCGGTGGCAAGCAGTAAGTAGCCCAGCAAAAAAAGCCAGTCTGAGGTAAGAGGAAATGAGTGCCTGTGAGGAGGCAGAACTTAGTTGCCTCATATCCCAGTTCCAGTGGAACTCAGACTTGTCCTTTTCTTTCCAGTACGCTTCCAAAATACTCCTCTTTTTTCCTTACTGCTTTAAGTTGGAAAAGTTCTGTCAAGTGAAATAGACAAGAATTCTTATTCAACATGGTATTTGTTTGCATGTAAATGGGTTACTTCTAATGCACGAGGTATTGTAAGTATTTCATGGTTTCCTACAGTTAACTTTTTTAAGCAAAGTTTGGAACAGCTAATGCCTTCACTGATAAGGAAAGGGTAAATTTTATTTTTGCTGAATAATCATAAATCCTGAATGAACAATGTCCAAATTATTGGCACTGTGCAGTATTCATGCTGGCCAATTTAGATAGTGTCCATAACTTTTCTTGGGTCCCGGACACCCCTTGCATAATTATATGCTTTTCTGTCTCTACTTCTCAAATCAAATTCATTGGCCTATTCTCTCCCCTTGAAATCAGATTTTGCAGCCTCCTGGCTTTCCTCCAAAAGTCTTTCATTGTTTCACAAGCCATCCTTGTTTTCAATTCATCCTTCTTTATCCACTGTGTAAATTAGGTGGACCTGAATACTTAGGAAAAATCCAAAGCATTTGGTTGTTATTAGAGTAAGGATAGCTGACTCACACATGTAAAACATTAAAGAAAACTTACAAATGTTTGAGTGATGTTTTTCTTTTGTTGTTGTTTGGGACTGTGGGGCATTTAACCACATCCTGCCATGCATAGAACACTAGAGCCTCTCTTTCTATTCCCAGGTATAGTTAGGTATAGGCTAATAAAACAAACAAGGACAATATTTCTGTTTTCTTTTCCCAGCATTTTTATTGATTTACTTAAATGTAACATACTATACACTGTTCAGCCTTTTGGGAGGTAGGAGGAGGAAGGGATTCTATATCTTTATGAGGAGTCTTCTCCGAACCAACACTCAGATGGGGACATACATTTGTGGCTGACACACTTTGACATCATGGCCGGGGGCCACACTTCCCACAGAGGCTGAGCTCCCCAAATCATGATGATTTCTTTTTAACATATAATATTCCAGACTGGAACTGCTTTTTCTTCAGTAGCACAATCCAGCTGCAGAGGGGACCAGAATTCTGTCTCAATTATCAAGCAAAGATGCCATTTTTAAATGCAGGAGAATCTCCTTACTCCTTACCATACTGTTTCTGTTCTTATCTGTGTGTGTGTGTGTGTGTGTGTGTGTGTGTGTGTGTGTGTTGGGGGGGAGGTGAGGGATATGTTTTCTATTTTTGGCTTCTGCAAGCTTTGATACATTTTGCTAGAAGCTGTTTTAGTGTTTCGAGTGCAATAACGATGCCTGTTTACACATAGTCTCCTTGGTAATCTAAATGGCTATGTGAAATACGAATCCAGTTTGTGCCCTGTTTGCTGTTAGTGTAGTCATCTAATACTGTATTTGTCTTACCAAACGTTTAATTTTGGTTTTGGGTGGTCCGTGTTCATGTGTCAGGTGCAATTATTATTTAAAATAAAAGAACAAAGATAATCTAGTTCTGATAGCAATACATTACATTACAACTCTCAGACTCAGTTACCAATTATATTTTAACATACAGATTCCAACCACAAAAATTAAACATTTTTAGAATCTGATTTGTCAAGAAGCAAGTTGGAAGCCAAATGCTATGAAATGCAACTTTAGCCATAAGCCAAAACACGCTGCCTCAAATGCATATCTTTTGAAATTCCACCTTTTTTAAGGAATGGAAAAAATAAAGACCTGTAATGGAATAACTTCATGGGAAAATGTCTTAATAAAACTAATTCTTAAGTAACAGATTAACTGGACGTGCTGGTTAAGTATCGACACGATGAAGTTATAAGAGAGGATCACAAAACACCAGCCTTTCTAGAGGTTCAACTTTAGTAAAAAGACATTTAGTGAGTCTTTCCCTTGTACCAAAATACTGTGTCTGAACAATAAAAATAAACAGACCTTTTCAAAACAAGAAATATGAAGATAAAACCGCAGCATCAATATAATCTTATAGTTATGATTTAAAGTATTTAAAACAAATAGTATTTTTCTACACTTTTCTTTTAAAATCACTACAGACACTGCAAATAAGGCTTATGTGTTTATTTAGTGGAATACAATGTGACGATGACTGGTATATTCCTATGTATTGTTTTCTATGCCTGCTCTAACAAAATGAATTTTGATATGGTTACATTATGGAATCTTCCAAAGCTCTTTAAATTTACAGAAAATAAGTTTTATTTGGTTTTGTAATGACTAGGCCATACAGCTGGAACAGGTTTCCGTATGTGATTAGACATATACCAGGATATATTTGCTCAGTTTAAGCCCCTGGAAGGGTTGCACTTCAAATTTCTTGATAATTCCTTTGGGGGGGAGATGTGCTATGTGGGACTTACAAAGGGTTCTTATATATGCAGACAGCCTCTTCATCACTTACTACTGTGAGCCATGGCAAAAAATCATTAGCAAATAATGAGGCTAGGCTACTAAAATTTACTTCACAATTTTCCTTCTTTTTGTATTGGAGACCCATTGATATACTGAGAGAAAAGAATTTGGCGTTCTGGTCTATTTTTTATGAAAGGAAGCCTTAGGAGTGATAGCTCTTTCTAAATGATGGCAGATATGTCTCATCAAGCCATGCCCCAGCACTGTCATATTTACTGTTGATTCTTCTTGTTGCAGAAGTGATATTAAGTTAACTGATATTACACGGGGCTCTCACCCTCCTTCCCTAGCTCCTCTCCTAGTCTTAAGTGTTTGCCAAGTTTTAAAAACACTTTGTCATGAACATGCATGGGGTGTGCTGAAGAAAAAGAAAAGGTAAATCAGAGGGCAGCTGCTGTGGATACTCTTTAAAACCCCAAAAGATATTTAACATCCTATTAAATAAATAACTTAGAAAGAAATAGAAAGGGATGAAGGCAGAATGCACAAGCATACCATACTATTTGTTTTGTTAGAACAGTTTTACGCTAACATGTTTACATTTTTAAATCTTATCCAATTCTTCCTTGATGCCACGCCCAAAGCTCCTTTGGTTGTGCATATGATATGACCCAAGTGCTTTCCAGTAAATGCTTGCATGTCCTACTGCTCATTGAATCACTAGGCTTGAATGAGCAATGAAAGTTTTTGATACGAGTTCGTATTCCATAAATAGCTTTCCCGAAGATCATTCAACAGATTGTTCCATGTCCTTTAAGTTCTATCTCAGAGGTTCAAAAACAAGAACATAAACAAAAACGTAACCAAAAACCCAGCCACAGTGTTGTTCACTTAGGAATAACTTCCATCCCATTTAATCTGCCTATTATCTCGATTATAAGGCATGACACAGAACTAATTAAAAGAACATCATATGTCAGCAGTGAGTACAAAACCTTCAAAGACTTCCTTTCTTGCAAGCAGGCAGACATCTGCAATGTGTCTTTGCCTTTTGAGCTACTGTCTTCATGAAGAATACCGACTAGTCCTGGCGAAAGGGCCTTTAGTTCTGCTGTGTCCACAAACATTCCTTCCTCTATGAGTGGACCACCATTGGAAGAAAATGAGCTGAGGTGTTTTTCCTTCGTGTTTTCTGTCCTCTCCTGGGAGCTCCTTTTCCATTCAGTGCCACGTACATTTGCCTCCCATTGTGCTGCCAGTTAAAGGATGCATACGTATTGTATCCGTTTTCCTCTATCCTCTCCTTCAGCTTACAGTCATTGTTAAATTCTTTCTGCAAGTGAAAAATAGAATCTTTTATTTCTGTGATGATGATACTTCATTCCATTTGACACAAACCATCCGGAGAACTCCAGTTCAAGAGCTTTCTTTGCTGTTACCATTTGTACCTAAGTTGTGCACTTAAGGCACATTATCAACAACAGAAGAGTAAAACCCAACCACAAAGCAGATTCTGTGTTTGAAGGCTCATGATTCATTTTAATTGACCATCATAAACATATTAGGGTCCCTTTAAAAAGCTAGTGTGTTTTGAATATGACATGGTTTAAGTGCCTAGAATGATTGTCGAGAGCAAAGATTCTACTGGTGGTATTTGTGAAGAGCCAATGACAAACAATAGTGTTACAATCCTGTTTTCAGAGTAAGGACCATGGGGTCTCATCGGAAAAATAGAATTACAGAAAAACCTGTGTTTCTCAAGTTTGCAGACTTTGCCTGTAAATCCATAATAAATACATCCATGTTGGTAAGAAAACAGATCTTATAGGAAAATCATAATAGTTCTAGATAATCAAGAGGCCAGGGAGGGGTGGAGGGATGCCTTCCTTTCTTAAAAATACTAGATTTCTCCATAACCTGGAATTTTAACAGATTTTACTCTGAGCTCTAGGAATGATTGAAAATTAGGACATGAAATGCCTTGCTTTGTGAATTACCATATCAAAGAAATTACAAACATGGTGACTGATCACTGTGTATATTGTATGAACCTGAGACTTTGACCCTCAGAAATTCCACTCAGTTGTCACAGTCCTTTGGCTTTGTTACAGGTGACCATGTGTTTTTAAGGGGTCTTTGGGACAAGAATTGATTTTCCTTCATTCCATAGATCCAGTGTCTCACTCTGGAGTTACTGATGTAGAGGAGGTACCTCACTAATCTCAAAACTCTGGCTTTGGAAATGTCCCTCTTCCCTTACACCCACACTAAAGCAGGTAAGAAGCTAAAGAATTGGAGCTTTTGCTCTTCTGGTTCTACCTTTTCCAATCCAAGCCAAGGGTATTATAGGCATCTTTCGTTGGCCTCTACCGGGCAGTTCAAACAGTTTTTCTCACCTCGGGATTAAAAAAAAAAAGTTACTAAATTCTCAACTCCTGAACGTGTGTATGTTTAAATATTCAGGTTTCTGTGAACTAGATCCTAATTTTGAACATTATCAGAACCATCACAAACAGGTATATATTATGTTCATGTTTCTAGTTTAAGCTTTGTTTCCTGGAATTTATTTATCCAATGTGCTTCTCTTCTATAACGTAGTATTGAAGTGTAAGATTCAAATGGTTCATTTGGTTGAAAGTAAGAGGAAAATCGGTAAATTGTTTAAGGTAAATATTTTCATGTGACAAAAATTCTGCATTAGAAAGGAATTTAAGTCCTTCCTATGTTTTTTTTTTCCCATTTATTCATCTTAGTTTGTCTAAAGCTATGTGGCTTTCAAAGCAGAGATGATTTTTTAACATAGTTATATTCATTCTAATAAAGGAGGCGCAGTTTAGAGACTGTGGGAGGACGGAGGTTTTTGGGATGACTTTATTTTTTATTTTTATTTTTTAAAATTTATTTATTCCTTTTGAGAGAGACAGAGACAGTGCAAGTCGGGGAGGGGCAGAGAGAGATGGAGAGACAGAGAATCCGAAGCAGGCTTCATGCCATCATCGCAGAGCCCAACGCGGGGCTCAAACCCATGAAGCCGCGAAATCATGATCTGAGCCGAAATCAAGAGTTGGGTGCACTTAGCTGACTGAACCACCCAGGTGCCCCGAGATGACTTCATATTCGCAACAGAACTGTATATAGAAAAGAGCAGTGGATGTGTAGTTATTTTGTCTCCCCAATATAAATTTATCGAGCAGTGTCTCTTAAAGTGAGGTATACCTGTGGCAGACTCCTAATCTCAAGTGTTTTTTGATATTTACACTTTAGCTCAAATATATCAGAATCTCTGGAGGAGGGACCTAGGAATCTATGTGTTTACAGCATTTAGGCGAATCATCAGTATTAAAGTTTAAAAAAAAAAGTCTAGGCTAGAGCAAGATCTCAAAAGTAGGGTGTTGGTAGTTTAGAGAAAGGTTCTAAACTTCCTCAGGATGCCTCATAAATTTCTTTGGTCCTTAAATCAGGCTGGATGAGAGCCTGTTTTATTTAAACACCATTTTCTAGTTAACCTAATTCTGTCAGTCATGTGGAAACCAAGAATACCATAGATGCATTATTCAGAGAAGGAATAATGTAAATATAAGAGAGACATACATTTCCCAAAAGGGAACAGAGGAAAATATTCAATACAGCATAGAATAAAGAGCTGGTTTAGTTAATCACGCTGAGTGTTGGCCTAATATTTTCAAGAAGGTTTCTGGCATCAATGGAGATCACCTGAAAAAAGATGACAGGTATTTATAAGCATTGCCACTGATATACAGAATTATATTAGGTATGTCCTCATGAATTTTGATGGCATACCCTTCAGTGCAAAATTCCTAGTCCACCCTGAGAGGGACATTCAGTTTGAGTAGATTTTTCATTTAATTTGAAGCCATCATATTTTACTCTTCCTGGTGGTAATGGAAAATTGCAAACCAAATGCACTGTGGTTAGAAAATGGACTTCTTTCTGAAATGGGCTGAAAGTGGAGAGTACAGCCTACGATGGGATGGGCTGCTAGGAGAGGTCGTTAGGTTTATGCATTTATGACTTTGTGCTCTGGATGGACTGCGTGCTGAGGGTATAGTGCAGGATAAGGCAGACCCCGCCTACTTGAAGTTTACAATAAATTGGGGGAAGATAGCAAACACTAAACACGGTAATGAGAGATTTTTCCGATGAATCCTATTGCAGATAAGTAAAAGGGGGTGCTATGCTAGAAAGTGGGCGTCTACTTTAGATACAGAGATGGGACAAGATAATTCACACATCTTAGAGTTCAAGAAGCATCATAGGCACAGTACATGAGCTGTGTTGGGACAGAAGAAAAAAGTGGGGAAATGAGAGAAGTAGTAAATATTTTGATGACACTGTTCATTTAAGACTTATCCATTTCTTGAGGTGCCTGGGTGGTTCAGTCGGTTAAGTGTCTGACTCTTGATTTCAGCTAGGTCATGATCTCACGGTTTGTGGGACTGAGCCCTGCATCAGGCTCTGCACTGGGAGTGGAATCTGCTTGAGATTCTCTCTCTCTCTCCCTCTTCCTTTTCCCGTCCTCTGCTTGTCTGCTTGTGCTCTCTCTCTCTCTTTCTCTCTCTCTCAAAAGGAAGGAAGGAAGGAAGGAAGGAAAGAAAAGAAAGAAAGAAAAGAAAAAGAATGCAAATTCCTAGACCTTACCACAGCTTTAGTGTATCAAAAAATCTAGAAATGTGATTTAATCTTCCTGGTGATTGTGATGCATACTGAAGTTTGGGACCTGCTGGCTGTATGCAGCCACTACCATCATCCTTATGCTAACCAACAAAATAAGGTTATTTACACATTTTGAAGTGATAGTCCTTAATACTTGCTATGAAACACCAGAGATATATGTACTCAAAGCATTGGCTGGATTCCAGCTCCATCATTGAATTAATGATTGTCGCCCACATAAATAAAAATATGGAGTTGATTGAACGGCACACAAATGGTAAATTTCTTAATCTGTCTCCCCATCCCATATTTTAAAAGAATACAAAATACCAGCTCTAAAACACAGTATATGATTTCCTCCTTAATTTAAGATCTTTGTTTTCAATGATTCTTCTCCAAGTTGTCTGCAGCACCCGTGCCAATCTGACCAGATGCTTCCGTGAGAGTCTGACCCCTTAACAGTTCAGAGCATAGACTGACGAATGCCAGTAACAGCTTGTGTGGTAGAGTGATGGGTGAACAACAGAGGAAATTACAGAGTTGCAAGAGCCGCTTTGCCAGCCCTTGAAACTCTGGTGACCAGCCCACTGTGGCTCTATTTACTAGCAATAGAATGATAACAAAGCTCTTCAGTGTCTGAGGGAAACATTCCAAAACTCTGGTAATGATTTACTACAGCGGACTTGGAAAATTAAAGCAGAATACTTACTGAGCCATAGAGTTTCCCCTTCTTGTTCATGGCTAAATAATAGTTGCTGTTAATGGCTTTGACGGCAACAACTCCGATTTCCACTGAAGTTATCTCCAGGATACCTAAACCATACAATGGAAAAAACACACACACAAAAAACAACAATAGCTAAACTTAAAGAGTCGCATAAATTTAGGTGAAAGAAAGAAAATCAGAAGACCTACTGAGTTTTAATTTCTGATCGTTCTAAAATTAGTAGATTTGGGGGCGCCTGGGTGGCGCAGTCAGTTAAGCGTCCGACTTCAGCCAGGTCACGATCTCGCGGTCCGTGAGTTCGAGCCCCGCGTCAGGCTCCGGGCTGATGGCTCAGAGCCTGGAGCCTGTTTCCGATTCTGTGTCTCCCTCTCTCTCTGCCCCTCCCCCATTCATGCTCTGTCTCTCTCTGTCCCAAAAATAAATAAACATTGAAAAAAAATTTTTTTTAATTAGCAGATTTAAAAAACTGGGGAAAAAAAACCCCAAACCTCTTTCAATGTGCCTAAAAACTGAGGAGTTATATTGAAAAAATAGTAAGTCTTTAAAAGAATTCCCCTATTTTTATTCTGAGCATATAAGGAAAAATGTTGTTTTAATTAAAATACTTCCTTTGCTAACTCTACATTTTCAACCCCATAAATATTGAAACAACTCTATCGTAGCCTAGATTTCACAAAAAACTTATCGGAACACACATCTGTACTATGGTATTAAATTAAATCCATAGCATATGTCAATAATATGTCAGATTTACCTCAATCTGTAAAAACAGTGGTAAACTATTTCTCCATTGTAGGATACTCAGATAAACTAAATCTCTTGGCTACACTTAACTGATAAATTCAGTTTCGGAAAATGTGTTGACATTCTGAGATACAGAAAGACTGATCCCAACATCCACATTATCTGTAAAATGGCAAAATCACTACTCTGAGTTGGGAGAATATCCAGTATTCATCAGCATTTTTAAAGGCTTTTTCCCCCCTAAAAAGAATGGAACGGTGAAGGTTTTTGTAACTGATAGACAAGAGAACTTTTGTCCTCATACACATATTTTGGTTGGTGCATCTAAAGGTAATTTTCTCTGAAAAGTATGTAGGTAGCTAAAGGGAGAGCATTTGATATTTTACCCCAAATCTATTTTAGGTTAAGAAACCCTCAGGTGCTAAGACTACTTCTTATTCTACAACTCGGAAAAGCTTACTCAGGTGAATAGCAAAGGCTTCTGGATCCAGAGTGTCTGGGTTTGAATCTGGCTTTACATTTACTGGTGAATGACCACAGGAGAAGTCACTGAACTGCTTGTGTTTACATTTCATTTGTAAAATGGGCAACACGATAGTACCTCCTTCCTAGTCGTGTTGTGAGGAATAAATGAGCTGGTACGTATAAAATAATTAGAACTTGCCTACAGCTAGAGCTTTAGTGCCTCCTTAAATATTATTAAAGAAAATAAATTTCCTCTCACACTTAATAGATTTTGGAACTCCGCCTTCACCAAACTGTGTAAATCCTGGACAGAACATACCAATTCCCATTGGCTTAGCCCATAAAATCTGAAAGGTGATTATACGTTATCATTTATTACGTATCAACTGTCATAAGAAATGCCGTTCTAAATGTGCTCAACAAATTGGGTGTTTATACATATACCTTCCCGTAGGGAAAGAGTGGCTTGTTCTTAAGACATGAATACCTTCTTTCTTCCTCATCCGTCCTAGGTGGACCAGCCATGTGGAGACCAATAGAAATGTTTGAGTTCCCCCACTGCAAAGTTGACAAAACCAGAGAGCTAGACTACATGCCATGAATGAATCATTCTTTCCATGTATCTTGTAGGAAGCCTCTGACCTAACACAACACACTCCCCTCAATAATAGGGTGAAATAAATCTCAGTTGGCAAGCTCAAACCAAGGATAGGTTACAAAGGGTGAAGGAGACCGTATCTGTATTTTTAGTATCCTGTTTCCTTATGCAGCTAGTTGCCCTCAAGGTACAAACAAATACACTCACTTATTTGCATATTTTAAAATATTTTCTTATAGTTTATTTCTTTAATTCTCACAACAGTCCTCCAAGATGGGCATTGCTCTTAATTACAGATGAAAAAAACCAGAGGATATGAGATTATATAACTGATACAAGATGATGAGGTGACACAGGTCAGTAATGATGGCTCCAATACCTAAGCTTCTGGCTTTCAAACTATTTCTCTCCATCTCTGACTACTTGTCTCTCCATCGTATCTCCCCTCTCTTTCCCATTGTCTCAAGGGAATCCTGTTGGAAAACCATCTGACAAAATGACTCATCAAGATAATAGTCTTTAATAGGCATGCCACAGAGGAAAATGTCTAAGTATCAGGGAAGGGAATCTAATATACTTTATGTCACAAGCAGAAGATACAGAGTGAGGCAGGAGGTTGAATTCTGGGGCAAAATATTTAGGCCAGTATTTACTTTGCCTAAGAAACAAGTAAGCACTGTCAGTAAATTGCAAGGTGTTCCCTATATGTGCTTTTGTAACTGGAAATTGTTAGAATGAAAGATTGAAGCAAAGAGTAAAGCAGGATTTTTGAAGGTGAACAAGATGTAGTGGGGTTAATCTATAGTAACAGACTGAGTTGACAAAAGGAGAAACGTGAGACAAATGTTACCAAATCCTTGACCAATCACTTCTGAGCATGCACTGCACATGATATATCATATTTAGCTTGGAAACCCCTGGGTTTTTCTGCTGTGCACAAAATAGAATCTCGATAGTGAAAGAACCAATTCAGTCAATGAACCATTTTCCCCACTCTGTAACCAGTTAAGACTAGTGTGAAAAGGTTCACTATGCTTCAAAATACAAAGTGGGAAGAACTAGATGATTTAAGGGTCTTTCAAATTCTGAAAAAGAACTTTTATGGTATAACATATGCCAGCAAATTATAATCTGATAATTTTGTGGTAATGAACAATGACTGTCTTTACTATGAACATCTGTTAATACGGAAGTGACTTTCTGAGGGGCTCAAGTCTAGAGGACTTGTCCATTTTTCATAAAAAATCTCTCCAGTGTTCTATGTTCTTTGGTGAGAATGATCAAGTCTTCCAATAAAAAGTGTTTTTGCAGGGCGCCTGGGTGGCTCAGTCAGTTAAGCATCAGACTTTGGCTCAGGTCACGATCTCATGGTTCACGGGTCTGAGCCCTGCGTTGGGCTCTGTGCTGACAGCTCAGGGCCTGGATCCTTCTTCGGATTCTGTGTCTCCCTCTCTCTGTGCCCCTCCCCTGCTCATACTCTGTCTCTCTGTCTCTCTCTCAAAGATAAATAAACACTAAAAAGAAAAAAAAAGTATTTTTGCAAAGGAGAACCAGAATTTTGCTTTATGGTTGTTAGACTAATAACTTAGTGTATTTTGGTTCAAAATTCAATGCCAATTAAAGGATGACCTCCTAAGGGAAAGTAAGTGAAAGACATACAAATTGTTCTGTATTTCTTAACAACTTATATGAGCATACAATTATCTCAAAAGTTATAAAGTACTGTTTTGTTACTCAAAGAAACTAACACCTAAAAATTATATCATCAATGAAAGGGAACACAAATTATATTTCCCATTCATATAGGTCAGCTGTTTTTTTTTTAATTTAAAGACATATTCTTGTAGTGAAATTTGTTGTAACAACATCAGTTTTGATGTCTCTTAAAAGATGAATATCCCAAGTGGTTTTCTAAATCTGTTTAAGAGCTTCGGGACAGTTTAATTCAGACACATAGGAAGACCTATGAGGAGAAGGGCACTCTTGTAGGAAATGGGAACATAAAGTCAAATGAATCAATCAAAATCTAAAATCCCTCCTCCTCAATCAAAATCTGTACTCTACTGGGAGTAAAAGACAAACACACAGAGAATTACAATAAAACATATTAAGTGATAGTGAGAGCTAAGATGGAAGACAAAAGAGGCAAAAATAAACGTGGCTCATATTGGCTGTGGCTCCAAGGCAGACTTCCTCTTTGGAGATGAGACTTGAACTGAGTTTTGAAGGTTGCACAAGAGGCATTCAGGGGAAAGGTGGGAAGACATGAACAAAAGCATTCATTAAGGTGAAAACAGTATGGTGTTTTCCAGAAAAATCATAAGTTTGATTTACCAACTAGAGAACAAGGAGCAAGGCAGAAAGTCATAAGAAGTGAGATTAGGGAGTTAATAAGGCTCAAGGTATCAACAATGCTGTATTCTGGAAAATAGGAAGTATTTTATATAAAAATATATTACTTAAAAACCATATTAGAAAAAGCCGGTATTTGGCAAATTCAAATTCATGTAAGTAAATAATAGCAATCTGTAAAGTTTATTTTGAATTATACTTAAAATCCTACATGATGAAGTTTGATTATTGACATTACAAGTGATTGTGACATAAATCAGCTCCTGTTTATGAGCAGATTCTACCAAAGAATGGAACATCACCATAGTAATGGGGAGGATTTTGCAAACTGATGAAGTCCAAATGGAAATAACCTAGAAGTCACAATTTTCATGTAAATCATCTTTTCTTTTAACTTGCCAAGGCATGAGTTATGTTTTGATGAATCATTGGGTAGTTAATCTGAGGAGGGCCATTCACAAGTTTCTCTTCCAGTTTATGCTTTTCATCCTTCTCCAGAAGAGAAGCATCTGACTGATTTTCTCCCCGGCAATCAGGTTGGACCAAGAATACTTCTCTTTTGGGGCTATTAGAATAAACAAGCTATTGGCCATCATGGTAACTTTCTCCTTAAACATTTTTTTTAAAGTAAGAGGCAACTTTAAAAAGTAGGAGAAAGTAAAAGGCAAGTAAAACTTTAATAAAATTGGTACAGACAAGGGGAAAACTAGATATAAAAATAAATGCAAAATTCCATTATTCTCTCCTAAATAAAGAGAACGTGAATATATAAAGGAATCCTAGAGATTATTTGAGTAAATTAGTTTGGCTAATACCTATTAAGCAACACTGTGTAGGATTTATGTTATCTCTCACTATGGAGGAGGCAAAGACAAGACACAATCTTTACCATCAAGGAGTTTTAAACCTGGGTAGAATAAGGACACAAATAATTAAAGTAATTACAATACAAGGAGAATGTTTTAAGTGCCATATGAGAGAGAAAATACATTGTCATGATTTTAAATAATAAAATGTTGTCCTGAAGAAGATGGTTGATGTTTTGGGTGAATCTTTCAGGGATAGGATTTTAGTAGGTAAGAATTTGAAAAGTCGAGGAGAATAATCTGTGTGGAGAAAAGTGAATGAGTAAAGAAAGGCATGGGGGAGGGAGAGGGATTCAGTGTGTATTTGAGCTATGGTTGACTCTCTCCACCAATTGTACTTTGTGGGGACCACTCTCGATACAAGTATAGATTGTATTTTATTGAGTAGCAGTGGTGCTCTCCTGGGTGAAGAATGTACTTTTGAAAAACTTTGTTGTGAAACTTGGAAGCAGCTCCATAAATGTCAGAGCCTCACGAATCCAGAATCTGTCACATCTGTTATTTCGCTCCGAACATTTTACCTAAAATTATAATGTTTGATAGTTTTAGACAATGTACTGAAACATATTATAATTAGTATAGTGCAGGAAACAAATCCTAACTTCTCTAAACTAAATCTCTTTCTCATGATTGTTGTCAAGTGTCCCAAATAATATAATATAATATAATATAATATATCCTAATTATAATTTCTAATTATATACTAATATAAAAAGGCCTGTACTCCCGACTCTGACTTTCTGGAGTTGTTATCACATTTACCCTATACACCTCAGAGATTGTGTGGCCATACCCTAGAGTATGGGGCTAAATGGCTCCATCTGCGGTCTTGAGAATCACCTGTGAGTCGTATCTCCGTAGTGTATCTTTCTCAAAGAACCGTAGAAATCACAGTGATGTTCATTTTTTTTTTAAAAATTAGAACAGGGCATACATACATGGTTCATAATATGAGCTCAATATATTTTTATTGAATGAATCATAATGAATCAATGAGTGGGCAGTCCAGCAACTAGCTGAATAAAGGAAAACTCAGCATTCATTAAATACAGAATTTTTTTCTTTCGATAGTGTAGTAAAATTTGTAAATCCTTGAGATAAATTAATAACTATACATCCAAATAAAATGAAAATGAAAGTAAAAGGAAATGTCAAAATGTGTATACTTCAAAGGAAAAGTCAGTGGATTGCAAAATATAAATATTTGTTATTTATAGGCAATTATTACAAATCTGAAACTCCTTTAAACTTTCTTAATATATGTATGGCTCTTCAACTAGTCATTATTAAAATTGTGAGAAAAGGGGTGTCAGACATGGATCAGAAAGGCTATCTAGAGCATGGGGTCTCAAGGCAGCTTTCTTGGTTAAGAAAAGCACTGGTTGGGGTAAGTTGAATTGGAAGAGAGTAATAGTATAAAAATCAAGAACTAATACAGAGTGACTGTCTTGTATCATATACTTTTAATATTCATATCTCAGTCTCACAAAACGTATCAGCTAAGCATTATTTTCTGTACATGTTGAAATTGGGCCTTGGAGAAATTCAATCAATTGGTGAACACACACTCACCTGGGGTAGGGTGGGTTCAATGTTTGGATCCAAGGCCCATTCTCTTTCCACTAAATCAGGTTTTGTTGAATAAAGTTAAAAATAGCAAAATAAAAAAGGCAGTAATAAAGACTGTTTTATCTGTTTTGAATACTTTTCTCCATATTCTAGCAGACACTTGATTTTTAGATTTCAAAAGGTATTTTAGAGACGCATACCGATTAGTTAACACAAAGAGATTAATTTTTATATAGATTAATTTTCTAGGTAATTAAAGTTTTATAGCTTTTTAGACTTTATTAAAACATAATTTGGCACCTTCATCTTCAAGTTCATTCACTCTTTTGTTCATATATGGAGATTACTAATCAAAATTTAATGTTTTTCTTGATGACATTGTCTCTAATGACTTCCTCTGCTGTGAAAGTAGGATGCTCTAAGGAGCTTATGAGTACCTCCATTAAAATAAGCTGATAAATTAATATGAGGTCTGGTTAGAATTGAGTCAAAATTATGAGCAGGTTTTGATGGTGTTTTTTTCTGAGTACAGGATATGAGGTTTTGTGTAGAAATCCTAGAATCTCTTTTTGATACATTCTTTCTTACATTCCAGAGAGTGAAGTTCTATACAAATGTGCAAAATTCTGGGGAAACATGATAATATTTAGGCTTATATTTAGAACAAATTGTTAGTTTTATCTTTTATATTTATGATAAAACGAATATAATTTTCTTATGTTATAAAAATTGTGATAATTTGACAACAATCTAATGGGGTATAATTTTGCTTCATAATTACCAACGTTGCAAAAATTATACAGCAATTATTATTTCAGCTGGTAGTTCATTTACACTCTTTAATTTCTTGAAAACATGATTCCACTCATGGTTTTTGACAGTGAAATGCTACTTTACATCTAGGAAGTCCAATAGATTCTAGGCTCATAAGATTATGTCCAGAAAAAATACCTAGCAGTTTTCAAAGCTAATTAGTTTCCATTGTAATAATTAAAAATATTTCAAATAATGTTTTCATTTCTCTTTAATGTGAAAGTTAAATTAATTGAAACCTCAACACATTATGTAACTGCTGCTCTCACAGAGCACAAAGGATCTTCCCTGAACACTTTGCAAAGAGACTTGACCACACTTAAGCCTGCCTTCCGCCTGCAATAGGCTCTGTCCCTAAAGGTGACCTCAGGTCCTATGCTGAGTCTTTACTTAAGAAAACACAATTCTATCCAGCTTCAAATCATACATTGTCCAAACCTACCTTCCCAGACTATTTTCAGTGATTCTCTACTTATTCCCTTCTATAATTTTTCACTTCCATGTAGACTCTTCTCTTTTTTCTCACCTCCTCCAGTCTCATAATCCTTTGTTCTCCCTTAGAAACCTCATTCATCTTTGGCTTAGTTGGAGTTGAGCTCAGTTAATATTGTAATCTCCCTCCCTTACTACAGTAGTCTGAATAAAATCTGTTTTATCACCTTTAACAGCATTTGATGCTGTTTGTTTGCTTCAATTACATGAGCTCAAAAAGTTTCACAGAAATTATGAGTAGAAAACTGTTACCAAATTCATGGGTAGCATATGCCCTGCAAAATAGTCTATGAGTGGTGAATGCAAAAAGGAAGAAGAGAATATGTTTTTGAAGACTGGGAAAGGAGAGCACATAGCTGAGGGGTATGGCTCTTAGCTTAAGTAGCCCTGTTTGGAATTGCATATTCACTTGATTCAACAATATCAAAAAGTGCATCTAGACTCTAGCTTAACTGTCTTGAAAGAATGTCAAAATGTTTCTAATGCTGTAAATTGAGAGTAACTGGACAGCAACATTTGTGATACTACTTTTATTTTTTGTATTGCCTACTTATATTCCCATTTCATTTCTCTCCACCCTGCCTTCCACCATCTGTCTGTCTGTCTCTCAATCATGCACACACACACACACACACACACACACACACAATGAGGCAGCCAGCAATTTCAGACACACATACACACAAAATTTTAAAGGGAACATCAAAGTCATATTTTATGTGACGAAATTAATGGAAGAAGTGTAAATGAGAGGGAAATGGCTCTAAAAGAGCAGAAGAACTTGGCTTAGCATCTCAGCTTTGTTACTTAGCCATCAAAATGACTTTTAATAAGTGATTTATAATTCCTGAGTCTTGGTTTCCTCATTTGCAAATTGGAACTAATTGCATACAGTTCATAGGATTGCATGGAATCTGGAGAAGTGGGTATTGAATAGGTATTTACTATCTGCTGAAGCTGGCTCATTTTTTTTATATCAGCTGTTCTCAAACTTAAGCATGCATCAGAATTATCTGGAAGGTTTGTTTAAACACAGATTGCTGGGCTCTTTAGTTTACTAGATCTGGGGAGGCGCCAGAGAATTTGAATTTCTAGCCATTTCCTAGGGAATGGCTGAATCTGTTGGTGCAAGGACCACACACTGTTCTATACACTACAATTCAGAAATGGAGCAGGTTTTTGACATAAAAAAAGCATCCACAGAAACAGAGAAACAGAACCACAAACAGGAATAGACACACATAATGTTAGCAGCCTAACATCAATGAAAAAATTTTAAAGAATGTGGAAAGAAGTACTAGGTTTTTCTTTTGTGTATTTTTAAAATGTTTATTTATTTATTTTGAGAGAGAGAGAGAGAGAGAGAGAGAGAGAAAGAGAGGGAGGGAGAGAGAATCTTAAGCAGGCTCCACCCTCAGCGTGGAGCCAGATGCAGGGCTTGATCCCGCGACCCTGGAATCATGTCCTGAGCCAGAATCCAGAGGCTGAGACTCAGCCAACTAAGCCACCCAGGCACCCCTCTTTTGTGTATTTTTGATAGGTGTGGGACTCAACATCTGCATGACTATAGCCATGTGGACTTGGTATTTGTGTACAAATCTACCTTATCGTTGTCTATAGGTAATTTTTTTTAGAGATTTGCAAGAAGATTATCATAATCATCATTTTCTTACCCTGAATAAGAGTGTGGAAATGTTGGTTGAAACTTAAGTGCCTTCAGTTACTCCTTTAAGTATTTTACATGCATTCTCATAGGGCTACTTGTGTCCCATTCTAAAAATTAAGGGACCATGTGACCCCTTTATTGTTATGCTTATGGCCAAGAAATTGCTACAAATCAGTAGAGAGTCACTTGATCTGTTATCCTCCACCCAGAGTTAAAGGCATATACTTGCTCTGGAATGATCTCCCCACTTTTAAAAAGAGGACACCAGAGTGGGCTAATCATTAGCCTAGTTCTGGGCCACCCTGTGCTATTTTAGACTCCAGATGCCCTTTCAGCGTAATGCAACCGAAATGATTTAGTTTCTCTATCATCCACAGTTCTTTGAGATACCGTGACATGAATTTAGAACCGCAGACATAAACAGGACCCGCATTAGCAGAAAATTCTCTATATAAGAGGATACATATTTTTCTTAATTTGTTAAAGACCAGAATGACCTTTTGACATTTTTAACTGGTGCTTCAAGGACAAATGTAGTCATTAGTTTGGCCTTATTGATGAACACAGTGGCACATTCTAAATCATTTCTCAATTTAAGGCTATATTCAATTGAACAGTATTATAGTTTAGCCATTGTCATTGACCTACCGTTAAAAGTACCAGAAACTAACAACACAATTTTAGGGACAATACTCCCGATTGTAAATTAATTGTTAAAGTGTGTTAAAGAATAATTTTCTGCTGCATTTTTAACTGCAAATTAAATGTGACTCTGGAGTGTTCCCGATTGATCATCAGTCAACAAATACTTGCAGGTGGTCATTTAAGGTCTCTTCATGGCACTGTGCTAGATCAATAGATTTAATAATACAACAAGTTTTCTTTTTTATTTCCCTCTCCAAAGATTGCTTTTTGTCCATTTAACCTTATTGAATTATGTCAGGAAATAATTATTTATCAGCATTTTAGGCAAGTGTTATTTCACACTCATCTTAGTGCAAGTGTTAGTCAACTTGTCTGAATAAAACATGCTGAAAATTTAGTATTTAAGACTAGAAGGTAGGTTACAACTACTATGTACCTGAGTTCTTACACATAAAATATTTCTGGGATCCGGATTATAGAAGAAAAGAGATGAAGAGAAAACCAAAACTGAAAAGTTGATACAGGAGAAACACTGCAAGAAACAGAATGAATGCACTGACTTGACCTAAATCATGCTAACTGCAAATGTTTCACTTTACTCAAAATTTTATCCAAAATTGTGAAAACCTTTAAAATTTGGGGGAAAAATTATATGCAGAGAAAAGTTGTCTTAACTTCTTTGTAGGATACATTAGTTACGCTGGATGAAATGCCACAATATTATATTTTGAAGAAATGTTTCCATTTATGTTTATTTATCAAAATCTGAAAACATCCCCCCCAGAAGACTCAATTAATATTATTTAATTCATATAATCAATTGTAAGAAGGAATTTGAATTCAGTTGCTCAATTCAGACTAGTGTATATAGTATTGTCAAATAATGATTAAATTCACCTGAAATATGATAATTTATAATAATTTATGATGATTAAAATTTCAGTGTATAGATATGGGATAGGGAAAACAGAAGCTAAAAACTTGAAAATAATTTGTCAAACTGCTATTGAAATGGCAAAATACATTTCTAGGCAAAGTGGTTGGCTTTTGAGCAAGTCAGGTTAGTAAATTAATTGAAATATCTATAAAAATCAAGTAGCATTCAATAGTTTCATACTATTTGATTTCTGTTGCAAATGTTTCATCCTCTCCTACTAATTCTAGATCGCCAAAAGAAAACTCTGATTATAATATAATTTAATTTAGTACAAACATTGAAATATTTCAGTGGAGATTATTCTTGGGTAAGATTCAAAGTAAACCCTGTTTGTTTTCGTATAAGAATCTTTACAAATGATGTCCAAAGAGATGTCAAATCTAGTGTCATAATTTAATTTTAGGAGGAGCTATATTTAAAGTCTCCTTATTTTACCAAAACAGACCCAGAAATCCAGGACCATAATACAGTATACATTTTTGGTCAGTGTTATTAAATAGATATATGAATAGAAACATGCACGACTGTCTTATACAAACAAACTGGTTAAAATACAATCATAAAAATTAAAAAAAAAACTAAGCAAATAAATAAATAAAAATAGACATGCTCTGAGAAAGCTCAAAAAGCTTGATTAAACTATGGCAGACCATAGAAATGGGGCTGAGGAATAAAACTCTATTAAGCAGTTTTTATTTATGGACAGGTTACAGCTACTCTGTAGCTGAACTTAATTCTTGATGCACTGATAAAAGAACTAGGCCAATTTTCTTATCAAGGAGAAATGGTTCAGTATGCTTATTGCAACTTCTTTCAAAAGTCTGATCGTGGATCATTTGGCAGAAGTGAGAACTACGGTGAAGAACAAGGAGAATGAATTTGGTTGGAGGTAGAGTCTCAATTTTCCCTTAGTTTATTGAAAGCATGACTCTTTTGTTTGTTGTATGGGCCACATCTGTACTACCAACACCTTGCCCATAGCAGATGCCCAATATAGAATCATGGAACAAATTAATTTATCTGAATAAATTAATGTGCAAAGTACCTGTTTCAACTTCGGCCTACTTACTTTCCTCTGGAAAGAGGAAAAGAGAGAAAGCTATTGGCAGATATCCCTTCTTAATTTGGGGTGCCAAGCAACCCTGGGTACTTGGGTAAAATCAGAAGCCAGTTCATTTTCACCTTCTGTGGCAGATAGGAATGTAGAGGAGCACAACATTGTCCCCCTCCACTGGCCCAATTTTTCTTCTACTGGGTCTCTGACCCAGAGACTGATCCCTCACATTAATCTTGGGTATATATATTCAACTCAAAGTTATGAGTCGTTACC
Organism: Acinonyx jubatus; assembly: GCF_027475565.1. Taxonomy (NCBI): domain Eukaryota; kingdom Metazoa; phylum Chordata; class Mammalia; order Carnivora; family Felidae; genus Acinonyx; species Acinonyx jubatus. The sequence goes on along the minus strand of NC_069380.1, from coordinate 200,983,826 downwards.
TCGAGGGACTGATTACCTTATGTAATCCTATGAAAACATTAAAAAATACTGGATGTTTACTGTGTGTGAAAGCCACCTACCGAGCATGAAAAGAGCCACCGTAGCTCGCATGGTATTGGAAGAGAAAGAATAAAATGAAGTCCCAAACCTAAGTACAGAATTATTCTGCTCAATCTTTTCCTCCTAAATTCTACTCGCTTCTTCCACAACAAAAGTCAAAGACCACTTTATTCCTTCTCCTTACATAGGTGTGCAGTCATAAGAACCTATTTGAAAAGCTTTAAAAAAGTCCCCTAACTTTGAAGTCTAGTATCTCAGTCCACACCACTCCAGTGGACTCAGTCCACACCAAAGGCCTGTCCTTTGCCTCAGAAACTTGGTCAAGAATGTTAAGGTAATGAAGTCTGCTGCCAGTGTCCAAATACAAACAATTACTTGTTGACTCTGAAACCCCAATGGGTGTTTTCACCTTGAGTGCTTAACAACTTTCTGACGTGGTGGGAGATCCTATCTTTATTCCTGTAGCCTACAAACAGCCTTCTCATCCCTCTTTGCTTTCTCAGTCAACACTTTAAGTCCGGAGAGGATGACAGAGTCTTTTCTTTATGTTGAGACTTAAAAGCTCCTAGAAGAGCACAGCCATTTCACGCCCTTCCCCATTCATCATCATCAACTCCTCTTTTTACTGTTTTTCTAACCTGCCATTCAACAAAAACAGCCGCTAATAATTATGTTTGTGGTACTAGACTATGTGATCTAATTGCACAGACTTGTGGCACATGTCTTGTCCAGTTACACAAACTTGATTTCCAAAAACAGAGCTTCTGAGACATTTTCTTAGCTGTCTGCCCACTCACAAACTTCAAGGGATATGAACACCATCCTGTGAAATGCCTGTACCTGACCATTGTTTCCATTTTTTTTCCCTTTCAACTTCATTCAGCCTTCCAAAAATACTGGCATCCCTAGAGAGTGAGGAGTGTACTACCTACTGGAATCTGATTGTTTTCTTTTTTTCAGTTGCCCTTGCTCGCTAATTACTGTGTAAGGTAATCGTGTTGGAAAGTCAGAGGTATTTTTGACTTTTAAATTGAAGCAAAGTATTGACACACTAAGTCTTTAAGTAAACAGAATGTTTTGACCAATTTATTAGAGGCAGAAAAACATATAGTTATTTTCTTTGCAAGATACTTTCTCAGATTCTTCATACTTCCCTTAGTTCTTACCATAGCCTGACAGTCTTACCTATGTTCATAAATACTTTTAAAAAGATTAAGGAGAAAACTATATAAGGAAAATTATCTCATGTAGATCCCTATCCAGAATAACTTGTTGATGTATGATATATTTGAAGAGTTGATATTACAAATGAAGATTTTGCTCTTACTTTTAGCAAACAGGTACATTTCATTGATTTTTTTTTTTTTGACTTCACCAAATCTAGTTTTTATGATGTCTGTTGAAGCAGATCTTGTCCTAATAGTTTGGCATATTTTGATAGTAGGCTTTTAACCTGACACCACTCTCTTCTTCATCAACACCTCCAACGTCAACCAGCACCCATATTGACATGATAACTTAAGTGAAAAATACCACGGAATGAGCATATACTCAATATCAAAAACATCTGTTTTGACATCGATGGCTCAGACCTTCTAAGTAGTCCTGGCAAAATTACCTTCTAGGCTCCAACAGAAAACAGCTGTTGTAGGTGGCAAACTCTTGTCAGGCCTTCAGAATGGCTAACTGGCAAGATCTTGTTCCAATTCATCTTTAGCCTCTGCTGAATCTGGACAAACAACTGTGAATTTGTGCCAAATTCCTCTTCCTGAAATAGGCAGCCTGGCTTCCCATGGAGACATAGAGTTTTTAGAGCCTTAGTGTCCCCAGGGTATCTGCTAGTACAAAGCTGGTCTAGGATAAGCCACATTAATAGCAGTTTCCTCTTGTCATTCTTAAGCTGTCCTTTTATATTTATGAGCTCATCCGTATGAATTAAATGTTTTGCATATATTTTTGCTACTTCAATAGCTGATACGTACTCAAAAACTGCAAGTTCTTTAATCCTTCAGTGAATAGCTTTTCAACATTTCCAAAAGTATTTGATTTTCAAAAGAAAGTTGACTAAAAAGGCATTATAAACAAGGTGCAAGGAGACAGTTGTAGTTGATAACTGCTCTTTCTCAACATATGGCTTATGTTACAACTGAACAGGTCCTCAGCTTTTATCTGTGGGAGCTGTGAGGGTGACTGCTTATAAAGTCTCATTGTCTAATTAATCCTTACTTAAAACTCACCTAAGTAAGTCTAACATGGATAGGAAGTTGGTTTCTGTTAGCTGTTCCACCTTTCACCCTACCACACATCTGGGAAATATTCAGTTTAAGATCAGACCCAAGCCTTTTGGCATTAACCACCTCTAAACATTAAGATATCACCAGCAATTTGCCTCTGCTTCAGAAAATTAAAAGCATATTTGAGATATAAACATGAATATGCCACTAATGTTACTGGCAATAATTGAGAGCTGTTCTTTTTATTATAGTGGGGAAAAAAAAGAAAGAATATTCTCAGATGAAATACATAGCGTAACTCCAAATGGTAATATTCTCCTAAATAACTGCATATATATTTTTATATAAATGCTAAAAATAAAGTTTATTAAATGCTACTGTTTTTTTTTATGGTCATACTGTTTTTATAGTAGGGGAAACACCCTATAAAAGTAGTTAGCAATTTAAATTGTTTACAGGTTAGGGATTGTTTATTTGTTCAATTGATTAGATATTGTCATTTTTTTGCTAAACTGTTGCCTATTCAGTTTAAAATAGAAACAACTACTTGGATCTTTTATTCAGACTGATTGAATCATAGCAGTTATATTTCACATTCATATTCTGATAATTAAAAATGATCTTGTGGGGCGCCTGGGTGACTCAGTCGGTTAAGTGTCTGACTGTTGGTTTCTGCTCAGGTCATGATCTCTTGGTTCATGAGTTCGAGGCTTACATCAGGCTCTGTGCTGACAATGCAGAGCCTGCTTGGGATTCTCTCTCTCCCTCTCTCTCTCTGCCACTCCGTGTTCACTTGTTCTCTCTGTCTCTCTCTCGGTGTCTCTGTCAAATAAATAAACTTAAAAATAAAAAAAATTAAAAAAAGATTTTGTGGCTAACACTATAAACAGTTGCAACTGGTAAAATTATTACCATTGGTTATGACATCATTTGCACAGGATAAAGGTTAAAAGAGAGGTGGTACATGGGAAGTAACTTGGAAAAATTTATTTGGGAGCTGGATTGAAATTTTTTGTCAACATAGAAATTAAGCAAGATTAGATACTTCTTTAAGAAACATATGCACTAATTTTGGAGCTTCTTTGTTGCTGGGGTCTCCCCACTCAGATGTTGTTTCACCATATATATATTTTTTTTATCTTGGAGGTTTGCTCAATAACTGAGACTCTAGGAATCTGCTTGCATTATAGCCATCAATATCCAAATGCTTATGTCTTCTAACTTTTTTTTAATATGAAATTTATTGTCAAATTGGTTTCCATACAACACCCAGTGCTCATCCCAACAGGTGCCCTCCTCAATACCCATCACCCACTTTCCCCTCCTTTCCACCCCTAGTTTATTCTCAGTTTTTAAGAGTCTCTCATGGTTTGCCTCCTTCCCACTCTGTAACTTTTTTTTCTCCCTTCCTCTCCCCCATGGTCTTCTGTTAAGTTTCTCAGGATCCACCTAAGAGTGAAAACATATGGTATCTGTCTTTCTCTGTATGACTTATTTCACTTAGCATAACACTCTCCAGTTCCATCCATGTTGCTACAAAAGCCATATTTCATTCTTTCTCATTGCCAAGTAGTAGTCCATTCTATATATATAAACCACAACTTCTTTATCCATTCATCAGTTGATGGACATTTAGGCTCTTTCCATAATTTGGCTATTGTTGAAAGTGCTGCTATAAACATTGGGGGTACAAGTGCCCCTATGCATCAGCACTCCTGTATCCCTTGGGTAAATTCCTAGTGGTGCTATTGCTGGGTCATAGGGTAGATCTATTTTTAATTTTTTTAGGAACTTCCACACTGCTTTCCAGAGCGAAACTCTGTTTTGAGGAACCTCCACACTGTTTTCCAGAGTGGCTGCACCAGTTTGCATTCCCACCAACAGTGCAAGAGAGTTCCCATTTCTCCACATCCCTCCCAGCATCTATAGTCTCCTGATTTGTTCATTTTAGCCACTCTGACTGGCATGAGGTGATATCTCAGTGTGGTTTGGATTTGTATTTCCCTGATGAGGAGTGATGTTGAGCATCTTTTCATTGCCTATTGGCCATCTGGATGTCTTCTTCAGAGAAGTGTCTATTCATGTCTGCTGCCCATTTCTTCACCAGATTATTTGTTTTTTGGGTGTGGAGTGTGGTGAGTTCTTTATATATTTTGGATACTAGCCCTTTGTCTGATATGTCATAAAGTCAATACTACCCAAAGCAATCTACACATTCAGTGCAATCCCAATCAAAATTGCACCAGCATTCTTCTCAAAGCTAGAACAAGCAATCCTAAACTTTATATGGAACCAGAAAAGACCCGTAATAGCCAAAGTAGTAGTATTGAAGAAGAAGACCAAAGCAGGAGGCATCACAATCCCAGACTTTAGCCTCTACTACAAAGCTGTAATCATCAAGACAACATGGTATTGGCAGAAAAACAGACATATAGACCAATGGAATAGAACAGAGACTCCAGAATTGGACCCACAAAAGTATGGCCAACTAATCTTTGACAAAGCAGGAAAGAATATCCAATGGAAAAAAAAAGACAGTCTCTTTAACAAATGGTGCTGGGAGAACTGGACAGCAACATACAGAAGAATGAAACTAGACCACTTTCTTACACCATTCACAAAAATAAATTCAAAATGGATGAAGGACCCGAATGTGAGATAAGAAACCATCAAAACCCTAGAGGAGAAAACAGGGAAAAACCTCTCTGACCTCAGCCTCAGCAATTTCTTACTTGAGACATCTCCAAAGGCAAGGAATTAAAAGCAAAAATGAACTATTGGGACCTCATGAAGATAAAAAGCTTCTGCACTGCAAAGGAAACAATCAACAAAACTAAAAGGCAACCAATGGAATGTGCCTGCTAACTTTACATAACTTTAGTTTTTCTTAAATAATTGCATTGATAAGAGAAAAGGGAAGAGGGAATTGAAAATGTAGCTTTGTTCCTTTAATTGGAGACTCCGAATTTTTTCTCATGCGATTTCCATGTTTGGTTCAATGTTTTCTAAAAAAGCACTGACATTTAAAACATTCTTTAAAAGGTCATTTTGAAGACATGTGAGCAAGTTGTACTGAGGGTGTTGTATGTGCAATTAGGATTCCTTTCTCTGTAAAGCCTCGCCAGCTTCTTAGATGAATGAGGATCTACCAGTTCAGTTTTCATCATCTTCTGTATCTTTGGGTCTGACACAATGTTGTTGATCCCATTTTGCATGCAAAAAACCATATGGGACTGAGAATTAAAAACAGTTACCAGCCAAGCTATTCTAACACACAAAACCAAAGACCACCAAGAGCAGAAACCATGCTAGCATCATGCTAAAAGGAATGTGAAACAGTGCCATGAATATTATGGTTACTCAATACCTAATGATTGGTTGATATTTACATGTGGACACTTTGGGTCTGGAGCTGCAGACATCTACTTTGTTTCTGATGGTAGTGCGGTTGCATGCAAATAGCTGAAGGGAAACACACACACACACACACACACACACACACACGCGCACACGCACACACACACACACACACACACACACACATGCTTCCCTTTCTATCTTCCCTCTTAAGAAACAAGAACTAATAGTGTTAAACCCACCATATGTGTAAAGCATAAAAATGAACTCCATTTTACCATGGAATACTACAGAGATATGTTTAGTGTTTTGTTAAAAACTTTTTACTCTTGGTAGGGAGTCTGTTGATAGTAGTTCCAGCTTTGGCTTGGCAGATAGTGAGTATATGAATTTGGAAGAGCCCGTTAACCTCTCAGAGTCTCCTTCATCATCTGTAAAGTAAAGAGGTTGCCCCAGAGGTGATCATCAAAGTCTTTTCCAGCTTTATAATTCTGTGATCTTCGAACAAGAGCCAAAAATACAATTTAGGATTTGGCACCTGACTTTATACTATGCTAGTGCCATGGAACTGCTTTTTTCATTAATCTCACATGTTGAATTTCTCTATGTAACCTGGTTTGACTTTGTGGTTTTTTCCTTTAAAGGAACTAAGTATACTATCCCTGTGGCAACTGCAGGTGATTCTTAAAAGAACTTTTAATCATACTTGGGAAATAAATGCGGTGCTCGGTGGTGCACACGTGCTACTGCCCTCTAGTGGGTGAAACCATATCTTCCCTAGATCCCCCACAAAATAGGTTAAGGTAAGGCTTCTCAAACTGATCACCTGAGGTGGGGGTCTCAGCTTCTGCATTACAAATTCCCAGGTGATTTCATTGCTTCTGGTCCTAGAATCAGCAAGAGTTTGACTAGCAAAGAGTTTAAATGATTAGTGTTCTTTGGCACAAAATTGGTCCAAGTAAGGAAGGAAACCCATTCAGCATGTGCTGAGAAATAAGTTTCTAGTTAGTAAAAGATGAAAAGGAAGGAGAAAAAAAGGAGGAGGAGGGAGAAGTATAAGAAGAGAAGCAGGAGAAGGAGGAGGAGAGGGAAATAAGTGCACCAGATTGAAAGGACTCATTTGGCAAAGCCACACTGCTCTCGTTCAGTGGCTATCTCTAGAAAGTTTCTAAGTCTAGGCTTCATATGACAGTATATGCATTAGGACTTAGGGCCCCTCTAATGTTGTATTGTATTTTAGTAAATTTTAATTAACAGGCCTACCAAAAAATTAGAACTAATTGAACCTAAATATAGAAAACAATTCTATAATTATGGACAAACACATTGGAATCAGTCTAGACAGAAAATATTCTCCATATTTGTGTAATTTATTGCAGAAGGAAGCTGTGTTGATGGGAACAATGAGTACATGTGTCCAGATGCACTCAACTCTTGGCATCGTGGGATTTCTTTTCAGACAGAAGAGCAGTCTAAGTTTAGCAGCAAAACATTATGTCTGTTCAAAGCACTGTGCTGGGTGTAGACCTACCCAATGAAGACAACAGTGGTATTTTGTCATTTCACAGAGGGGAAGAGAGAAAATTAACATTAACTATGATAAAGTGTAATGAAGCTTGTAGGAGATTAATAATCGCTCCTGTGTATGGGATATCACCATGTACTTGACCCTAGGCTAAGCACACTGTGGTCCTCACCTTGATGGCCCCATTATATGCATATGGAAGCTGAAGTTGAAAAAGCTCAGAGTTAAGATCCCATCTCTTATGAGACATCAGATGTGTAGGCTCTTAACTGCTAGATTATGTTGCATTTCATTGGTTTTCAAAATGTTAAATCCAGTTGACTAACAGATGAAGTCAATCCTTTTCCTGTGTGTGATTTGTTTCCATATTCTCAGTAACCACTTCTGTAGTGCATTGGAGGGAGATGATGCTGAGACTGCCAGTTTGAATAATAAATGATGTGTGTCTGGATCCCACTATCTCTACATTTGTATTTTATGTGTGGGGAGTTGACTGTAGGAAGAGGGAGGAGCTGGCAGGAGGAGAGAAGGCAGAGCCTGACCCTCTCATCTGTTTTTAGATCTGGCTTCCTTCTCCTTCATGAGAGCATTCATTCTCTTCCACTACCTCTTCTGGGCCTCACTCTCTTTTCAGAAGCAAATGGTCTCATGGTACAAAAAGGTGATTATCACTTCTTTTGCTCCTACAGCTAGCAAGGGCACCACTCCCTCACACTAAGTGTTTCTCCAAATTTATCTTCCTAGCATTATGCTTCCAGTAAGCCTTGGTCTTGAAACTTGTGATGCCCCATATCATGATTCTGAATGAGGATACAAGCTCCCTATCATCATGTCCATTATTCTAGGCTCTCTATCTTCTCCCATTTTGCCATATTATCCCTGCACTCTAGAATGAGAATTCCTTTGAAAAATACTGCTTCTTCTAGCCCTTTCCTTAAGTGTGTTTTGCAGATTCCTAGGCATCTTCTGCAAAGATTTCTTGAAACCCAATACCAACATAAATTTTCTCCCAATCCACTGAAAAGAAGTGCTTGCCACATTCTCATCCCAGCTACGAAGGGGAATATAGTCACTTCACACAAAAACTACATTCAGAAATGCCTTAGAAGCTTATCAATAGCAATGCTTATAGAGGTAATATTAAAGAATATCAGTAATTTGGATTGGACAGACTAGATGTACACAGTAGTTAAAGGAATTATCTCACTTTATACAGTAGTGGTTAGTCCATGTTTTTTCAACCCCAACTTAATGTTCTTTCTACTAGCTCTAGAAAAATGAGGCTGTGCAAAGTAGCTTCTACCTGAGATGGTTAATGACAGGAGAACAAGAAAGCTGATGTCTAAGAGGTTCAGTCATCTGGAAAACAAATTTACTGGTCATGAATCAACCTCAGGAAGGCTCAGTGGAAATTGATCATAAATGCTGAGGGGAAATAACTGAGTGTAAGAAAATGTCTCTCTCTTCCTAGTCATTCTCATTTGAACGTTTTCCCTGGTAATGTTATATGATTTTTTAAAGATCTGCTATTGCATGTAGCCTAATCTCTTTTTACATAGTGCCAGACTCAGAATTTAGCTTCAACATGAAGAAGGGTGAATAACAACAAGAGAATAAGTTAAAGATTGGAATAGATTGTATTTTTCTAACTACCAGTTAGAAGGACTTATGCCTACAGGCGGGAATATGTGGGTCACAAAAAAACAATGATCATCCACAGTGGTTGCTTACCAAGAGACACTCATGCATCATCATGAGAATGACCTACTCCACCTTACCTTAAGCAAACACTGATATATTGGAAAAGTCTCCAGATTTCTTTTTGTATCAAGAAATGTTGATAATTTTGATAATTGAAAATCTTCAGTTTGGGCTGTACCTTCAGTTGTGTTCACAGCTAATTTTCTGCTTAGTATATATCTTGGTATATAATAAAAAAACCTTTCATATTAAGTACACTTTACCAAAAGAAAATTTAAACAGAAGTCTTCTTGGGAATTCTCCTGGGTGGAAACATTCAGATTTTATGATCCCAAAGCTACACGCCAAATACAACTTTTGGCATGCTAAATTATATGCTGATTTACAACTTGAGCATCATTAATGGAAATCAATGTACTCTTTAATACATGGAAGCTAATCATGGAAAACAAATCCTTTGTACTGATTCACAGAGTAGTTAAACTATATGTCTAGACTTTGCCTATGTATCAAGCTTTAATTTACTGTTTTCCTCCCTGTTAACTGTACATGCTGGAAAAATCCAGATTGTAAAAATGGAAAAAATAATTCTGTAAACAAACTGTAGAATATACTATATTACATATGCACACCCAATTTAATAACCCCTATAACTTTATATTCTTGAATATTAAAAATATCAGAATATAATTAGTGAATGTTAATAATGATAATGACTTGAACACCAGGATTGACCTTCAAATATCCTTATAACCTATGTTCTTCATCACCTGACTCAAAGTGAGAAAAGAATCTATTTTAAGATAGAATACCACATTTACTACTTCTACTATTATAACAGTTTCTCCAATCCTAACAATGGATCTAATGGTTGTTATTATGAATGTTATTTAATTTTCAAAACCAGGTAATCCCATGCTATATTAATGATCCCATTTTGCTTTTGAGAAGAAAAAGCATACAACTGACCCTGAAATATGATAAAGATAACACAAAGAGAAAGCTCCGTTGCATCTTAAATAAAATACTAATTAATCAAATTCATTAATACACTATAGTAAGATGACATTATGATCAAGTGAGATTTATCCAGCAACTCAAACATAGTTTAATACCAGGTAACTACACCCTCTGCCACAACCGGTATTTAATATTAACCAAGAAGTTCAGGTCAATGAAATACAACATTAAATAGAAATTAGAAGGATAAGTATTGAAAAGAGGAAGCCATACTATCATTACCTTTGGGTGATAGGATTATCTGACTACAACATGAAAATAATCTGGAAACCTTAACAGTTCTTTAAGTTGGTTCAATACAAAGATATTTAAAATTAATAGTTTTTCTATATGCTAACTACTATTTGGAAATAATCCCTGCGGGGCGCCTGGGTAGATCAGTCGGTTAAGCATCCCGACTCTTGATCTCAGCTCAGGTCATGATCTCATGGTTTGTGAGTTCGAGCCCTGCACTGGGCTCTGTGCTGGCAGCACAGGGCCTGCTTGTATTCTCTCTCTCTCGCTTTTCTTTCTGCCCCTCCCTCGCTCACATGTGTGCTCTTGCTGTCTCTCCCACAATAAATAAAAACGTTAAAACAATCTTTTAAAAATCCCTTTATAAATCATAAGAAATAAAAAATAAGAGATAATCATGAACAAAATACGCATGGCCTATGGGAAAAACTTATGCAATGTTGAGATATAAAAGAAGGGGAGTATAAAGAATTACGAACATTATAAGCATTTCAGTTTTTCATTTATTATGTGCTTGATTCAATTTTAATGTTTTCACTTGGTAAAGGGGTCTTATCTTTCATTGAGAAAAATAAATAGTTAAGAATAACAAAATTTCACCTTTAAAAATACATAATTCTGAGGCACACATTTTCTACCTGATCATAAAATGTGTTATACAGGTATAAGAATTCCAACAATGCGACAGTGGCACAAAGACTGATGGGTGGAATAGACAGCTGGGACACTGGTTATCCTACATATAAACATTTCCTTCAAGCAGAGGGAGTGTGGACTTCTGTTAGACATAAGACATGACCTTTTATCACTTCTCGGCTGGCTCATGCAGATGTCCTTTCTAGCCTAACTCTTCGAATTGCTCATCGTCCTCCTGCCCTCAACTGTTTGCATGCCTTCGAGGCACTTCAGGGACCTTCTCAGCTTGGATATTTCTGAATTTGTGGCTGCACAGTATCTTTAAAAAATTGTGTAGTGGTATGAAAAACGTTGAAGGATATGGATTCTGTTCTTACAGTTACGATTTTTAAAACTGTAGTGAAATCAAACTTACCAGAAAGTCAAAGCCATGGGCTTGAAAATAGCCTGTTAGTAAAAATGTTGCTCTGTTTGTTACAAAAACAAAGAATATATTTTACCACAGTCTGGTGTTCTTCATTATAGTTTCATTGAGCAGGTAATTTGTAATTTTTAAGAGCGTTAGTTTTTTATACTTATGAGTCTTGAATCCTGCAACACACTAAGCTTGTCTATTCTCACTAGATGCTTAAAAAGCCTAAGGTATGCTATTTATGGCCCATTCCTTGAATAATTATGATGGAAGGTAAAAAATTTGTGTTATTATTGACTCCATATACAATTTCAATTATTATTTTTTCTTTGCTTAATTTTACCTTTGTTTTATCCTTTTCTTTACATGCTTTCTTAATTTAGAATTAAACACAATGTAAAGAAATAATAAATGATTAGCATGTCAAATAGAGTTTATGATTCAGGTAGCATGAAAAATCAGAAGATTCAGTATAGGATGCTGAGCAATTACCTATCTGGGCAAAAAATGAGAGGTGGGGAGTGATTAGATCCTGTCCTCAAATCAATATTATACTCTCTGAGTTAATGAAAGCATTCACTTTCAAAAGCAATGGCATCATGTAATCAGACATAAAAATATAGAGAAATAATGTGGTCTGGGGCATGAGAAAAAAATAAAATACAAGGATATACTCTCAAAGTGAAAATGATATATTTGAATATAAAAAATTAATGATTCTCTATGTCAAAGTACATAATAAACCAAAATGTTATAAAAGAGAACATTTCTACCACAAATCTGACAAGGAAACTAACCCCAGTCCATTAAGAGCTCACATAAATCAATGAAAAAGAAGAACTAAAATTCAGCAAGAGGTCACCTGGGTGGCTGAGTAAGTTAAGTATCTGACTCTCAATTTCAGCCCAGGTCATGATATCATGGTTTGTGAGTTCGAGCCCCACATCGGGCTCTGAGCTCTCAGCACTGCTTTGGATTCTGCGTCTCCCTCTCTGTCTCTGCCCCTCCCCTGCTCGTGCTCTGTCTCTCTCTGTGTGTGTCTCAAAAATAAGTAAACATTAAAAAAAATTTTTTTTTTAAAAACTGTTAAACCCTTTAACCAAATAACTTCACTTCTATAAATCTGTGCAAAAAAAAGTTAGGAATGGAAAAAAACAGATTTATATATTAAAAAGTAAATTGACATCATTACATGTAATACCAACAAATGGAAAACAATCTAAATATCCAACTAAATGTACACATGAAATTATTATTGTCATATTATTATATTTCCACTGGCAATCATATAAAACATGTTAGAAAAAGGTTAAAATAACATTATTTAGTGATAGGACGATTTGATAATAATATAAGCTTTCAATATGATGCTATATGATCACCATCCTGTAAAAGCTACAATTCAGCACATATCTTATATATCACATATAATTATCAGAAAGGAGGAAGATAATCTAAAATAATCGTGATTATTTCTGAATGATCACTTTATTGGTGATTTTCCTTTTTCTTTTTAATCTTCTGTATTTTCCACACCCAATATTTTGAATGTTTTTTTTTTCTTCTGAGTGCAAAATTGTCAGAAAAGATGACATAATAATAAAGCGGAGAGATGCTAGAAGACATAGAAATTTTGAAGCTCTGTGTAGGTCTTCTAGAGTTCCTGAAGTGATGGGGCTCCTGTTCACCTTTGAGAGAAGATCAATGCCACATCTCCACAGGAAGATGGGCACAGACACCATCCAGGTTGACAAAAGCACCTGTCCGACATGACTGGCTGTCTACATGTGTTTAAAAGATCAGCAAAGCTTCCCTGTGCCTTCCCTCACTGCAGCACAAGTTCAAAGAAACATTTATTATGAAGAGACTAAATTGTAACAGAAGCTCCTCCTAGTTTTGATTTCCAAAGTAAAGTTTATCTGCAACTTTGTCAGAAATGTCCCAACAGCTGAGTTAAAGTACTCTATTAATTTTCACTGGGCCTTTGCGATGTATGTGTTCTGTTTGAAGTATCAAAGACAAATAATAGAGGCATCTTGTTTTTCAGTGAGGAATGTCATGAGGTGGAAAATTGATTTAGAACAGCAAACTGTATTTTTATAGTGTGAGATTGAGATTATCTAACCAGCTACTTAATAATGAATTTAAAAGGTGGGTTACAAATGTCAGTTAGAATGTGGATAGAGAGGGGCGCCTGGGTAGCTCAGTTGGTTAAGCGGCCGACTTCGGCTCAGGTCATGATCTCGCAGTCCGTGAGTTCAAGCCCCGCATCTGACAGCTCAGAGCCTGGAGCCTGTTTCAGATTCTGTGTCTCCCTCTCTCTGACCCTCCCCCGTTCATGCTCTGTCTCTCTCTGTCTCAAAAATAAGTAAACGTTAAAAAAAAAAACAAAAAAAAAAAAGAATGTGGATAGAACTTCACGTAAAACCAAATCAATGAATCGAATTTCCTGGTCATTTAGCACCAAGTATATTTAATTATAAAAAGTGCCTTCTCTCTTATTGTTTTCCTTTCTAAAAGTGATCAAAGCAAACAATGAATATGATTTAAAGAGGGTATTTTTTGAAAATTTCTAAAATATTGAGTCTGTCTCAAAGGAGAGATTAAATCCAAGAACATTTAAAAATTTTATTTACCTATTTTTATCTGAAGTCTGTACATCTTAGGTTCTAAGTGTTGCAACATGATGATCAGAATAGTTAAATCGGTTTAGAATTTAGTAACACAAACGAGTGTAAATTAACCCACACCTCAAACATGTTACACATATCATAATCTAATTGATGTTTAACTTTTAAATGGAGAGATGATAATACCATTCTTAAAATATATTAAAGAAACGTAGGGTTGAAGAAAATAGAAAAAAAAAAGTAAAAATTAAAATGTAGTAGAAAGCATCCTGTAAGAGAAATTATCCTTCTTTTATGAATGAGCTATGTTCTGTCCTAGCAAGAGAATTTTTCATGTTGTGTATTTGTTGATTATCTGAAATGCAGTGATAACCTCCTATCAACACACCATATAAGAACCAGTGACCTATTAGGCCCATGCTGAGAAATTTCCACTTACTTCTTTGTTTTCCACTTTGAGATCCTTTGAACGGTGTCCTCTTATCTTAAAGTTTTCCTCTCGCCATTTGACCCCTATCTTTAACATCTTGCTTTCTGCTCTTTGCTCTTCAGCTTCTCACCTTCTCACGTTTGACTGAATTCTCCCCCTTCTTCAGGCTCTTTATTATCTTGAACAAAGGACTACCATTCCAGGCCATCTGTCCCCATTCTTTTTATGCTCCTATCAACACCCATCTCTTGCCTCTGAAGACTTAGGTCTCCATTCTTAGATACCTCTTTAAGCCAAGTGAAACCTTATTCATTTCCCTTAACTTTAAATTTCTTTCTTCACTATTTGGTTAATGGGACAGCAAGTGGTAAGAAACTGGAATTTATGGAAGACTAGGAATGAAGAATTTTAGAATATAGTCATTATTTTTTCCACTTACCAGTTGCCACTATCGCCAAAGTGACCATGAATTCTTCCACTTCACATGCATTTGCTACTTTAGACAGTTAAGGAGGAGTAGCAGTAAAGAAGAGAGGAATATATAAAAGCTGAAATAGCGGGTGGAGGGAAAAAGTGGCAGTATGCATCGACACAGAATTTGGAAGGTGGAATGAAAGTAGCCCAAAGGACAGGAATAACATTCCTTGGGCTTGCTTCTCTCCCCATCCCTACAATAATTGCCTAAGAGCTATAAACTTGAGTGAGAGTCATAAACCTTTGAAATCTACCCTTGTACCCATAAAGTGACTATCCTTTTTAGCTTCTTGATACTTTCCTTTAACTATTAAAAAAACACACAGCACTGACCTGGTAACAAAATATTATGAGACATAATAAAAGTTTGAAAGTTTAAGAACATGGCCATATGCAGGTTCTAAGAAGCAGTTAATTCCAGGACATAGTTAATTGTTTCTTTATAATGATGGCAATAGGCATTGTCTTTTGCCAGTGTGATAGTTTAACTTTTCATTATTCTGAGGATATTAGCATAAATGATTGCTAGCCCGTACCTCTCACTTTATGACTGAAGAGTGGTAGCAAACATTAAATGTTTCTTTTCTTTTTTAAAAAAAAATGTTTATTTATTTTTGTGAGGGGGGAGGGGTAGAGAGAGAGAGAGAGAGAGAGAGAGGGATATAGAGGATCCAAAGCAGGCTCTGCGCTGACAGCAGAGAGCCCAATGTGGGGCTTGAACTCAGAACTGTGAGACCATGACCTGAACAGAAGTTGGACACTTAACCAACTGAGCCACCCTGGTGCCCCAGCAAACATTAAATTTTGAAAGAGAGTGCCCTTTGAGAATTTAGGCTCTGATGGAATAGCTGTTTTTGATACATACCCCTCTTCTAAGATTTAGAATCTACCTCTTTGGGCAAATTCAAAAAAGGAAGAAAAGAGAATTAAGATTTTGTGTATTCTTTTTTACCCAAAAGGAAAAAAAAAAAAAGATGAAGTCAAAGGTAGAATCAGCCCAGGAAGAAAAAAATCCACTTCCTTATGAATGTCCTAGAAATTAACATGAGAAGCACCTAAATTAGGATGGATTTGTGTGATGATCTGATGGGTATCACTGTCTGTCTAATAAGAGAAGTTACTCTAATCAGTTCTTTATGTGTTCCTATTTTTCACCACTCTGGGGGTTGTCTGATATCTACATTCCAGAGAGAAAGCTTGCACCTGAATTCTTGAGGAAATAAATGGTAATAAATGTGTACAAATCTAAAAATATGATAGTGTAAGGTTTAAAACAGAAATTGCTTCTTTCCTATTTATATTATGCAAAACCATTGAAAATGTCTTCTTGGAATTTGATGTATGTAATAAATACTGGTCTGAGTAAAAATTGGTTAGATTTCGCTTTTAAGGAATTCTTAGAAAGGAGCAAGAATTTAAAATAAAACTACATCAATCAGTTCTACCTCATTAGGTCATGGATCTGATTTACCGAATACAGTGAAAGACCAATATAATATGGTTCATTATTTTACATAGAAAGTAAGAAGGAAAGAAAGTAAGATAGAGGCGGGGGAAGAGGAAGGAAGGAAGGAAGGAAGGAAGGAAGGAAGGCAGGCCATAAAATGAGTTTACAAGTGGGTAAGTTATTTTACAACTCAAGACATTGAGCAAAACAGTAAAGGCTCTATAATGTCCACATTATAGACCACCCCCATGATAAGGGAATTGTCTTAGAAGAGATTTCACACCCATTATTTGAAGACCTAAATCAATTAGAGAACTATCAGGATTACTCAGCACTATATATTTTAGGACCCAATTGTAAGAACAGAACCATCACAGTAAATGATCTGAAGTGACTGGGAAGAAATCATAGGATAGTGGATTGATCATAGAATTTAAAATCAGACAGACCTGAACCCAGTTCTACCTTTTATTATTTTAGGTGATGTTGAACAACCCTACTTTCTAGGATTCATATAAGGAATAAATAATTCAATGCATGGAAAATGTTCAACAAATAATGGCTATTTTTAGTTCTATATTGTAACTAATCCAGTAGGCTTTGCAGAAATACCATTTAGTGATGATAGAGCCAAAGCTGGGAAGGTTGCTGTGTCTTTTCTAACATAAGCTTTAAAACCTAGGTATGTATCCCTTAATAACTCCATTGTTCCTTAGATATGTGTGAATTTAGTACCATTTAGAAGCTAGTAGATTTATATTTTCAGTCTTTACCACCTATTGCTACTTATTCCTTAGTTGTCTCCTCCATAAAACATATTCTTTTAGCTTTAAATTTGAACTTCATAAGCATCACAGACAAATCAGTGACCCCTTGTCAAGTACCATATGCATAATTTACTGCAGGAAGTACAAGTCACACTCTAGCATCTAGACCTTGTTCTTAGTTCAGTTACTAAAATTCACTGAACACCGTATTAGGCAAATCCTGTCAAGGGGCAAAACAATTTGTGAAAAGTTAACAAATACTAGTTAATGATGTCACAAATCCATCTATAAATATATATGTTGCCAAATGAGTAGTACAAACAATAACTTCAATAGAAGTTCAAGGGAACAAGGATTTTGGATTAGGAAAGTTACAGAAGGCTTTATGGAGACAGCAGAATCCATTATTCAAAGTATTTACTGACTGCCAGCTCTAGGTCAAGCACTCTAGGAAAACACAGGTAGGAGGAGGGAGCAAGGGACCCTTAGAATAAAGGAAATGAAAATTCTTTGTAACCTTGCCCACCACATTCAAGCACACCTACATTTAAAAACAAAAAAACCCAGTTACACACGTTGACACATTTCAATAATTTAGACTGGGAAGTGTTTCTCCTTAGAGTTCAGTGTTGTCTGCACATGTAACTCTGGAAGAGTAAAAAATCCTGCATGTCAACATTTCAGGGAAAAGCTATGATGAAGAAACCAGAGAGGTGGACAGATAGGTATCCAGACATAGGGACCAAGTGGGCAAGGTTTCTGTTAGAAATCTGGGCAGAGAGCAAACAAAGGGACATCCAGAGAGAACAATGAGTTGGGTGTGCATGACAGGGCAGTAAGGGTATCTGCTCCAAGGCTGAGCAGAGTTCCTTTCCCAGTCCAAGCACTTCAATGCAGTCCATTGTCACAGTCCAGTGTTGAGGCTCAAGCAGACTTTATCCCTGCATGGGGATACCTTCAGGCAGATGAGGGTACCATGTTCGAGTAAAGACAAGCTGGTAGCAAAATAGCATTTTGACCAACTGTAGTTTTCACTAAGTTGCTATAAAACCACAGGATATATCATTTGAAAATTTTAAAAAGATTCAGTGAATGTTTTCATCCCTAAATTTAAAGTAAACACAGTAACAATGCCAGATTTAAGCTGAGTTCTAATTGGGCAATAATTTTTCTTTTTACCAAAATTAGGGTTTTCTCAGTTTTTTTCCCCTACCAACTCCCTGACCCACTTCTGTTTCCAGGGATAAATATTTTGTATTTCCAGTAATTAGGATTGAGAGAGTACAAGTATTCCTTCAAGATGATTTTCTGTGAAACATTTGCTAATAATAACAGTTTCAGCATTGTTCTGATTTTATGGTATGTACTGGGTCAATGGTTTCTAGGGGTCAGTAAAGGAAAGGAAGTGTTCGGACTTTCAAAGGATTTCATTTGAAAATAACTTTTTGAATTTGGATAAAAGCACTTGTATAGTCCTAGAAACTTCCCTGATTCAAGCTACAGTAGTAATTACAATTACTTGCTGGCTCCCTTTTTTTTTTTTTTTTTTTTTTTTTTGTATTGTATGTGGACCTCCAATCTGTGGCCTTGGGTACCTTAAGGATTTCAGTTACTGTGGTCAGTGGTCACATTACACATCACCTATAACCTGAAAAAACATCATTTCCCAAGCATATAGACTCTTTTTCAAATATATTTTGTAGTGATATTTTGTAGAATATTTTGTAGTGATAAAATGATAAAATTTTTTAAAGCATTCTTATTAGCTTTTTATCATTATGTAATTATAGTGATTACATGTGGAAGTCTGCAAGATATCTTAACCTAATAAATGGTCTTCAGATGCCAAAAGATTAAGCATTACTGACAGCCTATTGGTTGTTTTCTTGAAAAATAGCGATAGAATGAGAAAATGAGAAGATTTGACTTGAAGGTACATTAGGGAAAAAATAAGTAAAATAAAACTGAACTAAGATTGTATTTCCCAAGACCTCAGATTTCAACCACACTTGTATTGTTTATAAAAATGTTAATACATTAAAAATTCCATTATTATTGAAATTCCATTCATCTTTGCTCAAGCAAAAGGCCATTACCATTATCAATTTCAACCCAACTACAGGATCATTCTCTGCAATGTGTTTGAGTATCTCTCATCTTAAAAACAACCTACCTTTTTTTTTTTTCTGGATTTCAAGTTTTTTTATTTTTTTAAATTTTATTTAAATCCAAGTTAGTTAACATCAAGTATTTTTTTAATTTTATTGTTTTTAATTTTAATTCCATTAGAGTTAACATTCAATGTTATGCTAACTTCAGGTGTACAATATAGCAATTGAACAATTCCTATATATTGCTCTGTGCTCATCATGATAAGTACCCTCCTTAATCCCCATTACTTATTTACCCCACCCCCACCCACCTCCCCTCTGGTAAGCCTCAGTTTGTTCTCTGTAGTTAAGAGCCTCTTTCTTGGTTTGTCTCTTTTTTCCCCCCACTTTGTTCATTTGTTTTGTTTCTTAAATTCCACATATAAATGAAATTATATGGTATTTATCTTTGTCTGACTTATTTTGCTTAGCATTATACTTTCAGGCTCCATCCATGTTGTTGCAAATGGCAAGATTTCAATCATTCTTATGGCTGAATAATACTCCATTGTATGATTGTATGTATGGAAGATATATATATATATGTATGTGTGTGTGTGTGGGTGTGTATATACACACCCACACACACACTTTATCCATTCATCTATCAGTGGATACTCAGGCTGCTTCCATAATTTGGGTATTGTAAATAATGCTGCAATAAACATAAGGGTGCATAGTATCCTTCTGAATTAGTGTTTTTATAATTCTTTAGCTAAATACCCAGTAGTGTGATTACTGGGTAATGGGGCAGTTCTATTTTTAACTTTTTGAGGAGCCATACTATTTATCACAAGGGCTGCACCAGTATGCATTCCCACCAACAGTACACAAGGGTTCCTGTTTCTTGCCAACACTTGTTGTTTCATCTTTTTGATTTTAGTCATTCTGACAGGTGTGAGAAAAACAACCTACCTTTGACCTCAAGTTTTTCTCAAGTTTCTCTCCATTTTTTTTCCTATCTCAGAAAAACATAAGTTGCTTATAGATCCCCATTTTCTCACTTTTTATTCTCTTCCTCAGCTCAATAAGACTGGGGTTCCACTTGGTACCCTTTCATGAGGCAGCGATAATTTCCATGTTGCCAAGATCCAGTAGTTCCTTCTTGTCTAAGCCTTTTGCAGCGGCATTTGAAGTAACTGTTCTTCCATACTTCTGGAAACAGTTTTCTCACTTGTCTTCTGAGATATCGCACTGTCTGCATTTTTCTCCTATTCTTTGGGCACTCTTTGTAATATAACTATATTCTTGTGACTTCTTGTCATCTATTCAGTAAGGAGATATTGGGTTGACTTTGGAGTTAGACCCAGGTGCAATAAATGTATGAAGGAAAAATGGATAAATGAATGAATGATGAATCCATCCCTTCTGCTTCTTGCTGAAGTTAGGCCTGTGTCATAAAATTCCTGGTTTATCTTCCCTTGAGGACTACTTCTGCCTCACTTAAATGTACCCTTAATGTCACCGTCTAAATGATCCTTTTGAGTTACATATGTGTTCAAGTCACACACTACTGCTCAAAACACATTGATGGATGTCATGAGAATCCCTTAATGATATGGTGACTTCTGCCCAGCTGGCCTTCCTTACCTCCTATCTTACACTCAAGAAATACTGAAGTGTTTGCAGTGTTCACACATCCCAGTCTGGTTTGAACAAGACTTCCTTTTCGTGTTTAGGATACCCTTATGTATCCTTCAAAAACCTGAAGGTGTGCTCTGTATGATGATTCACCCATGGCAGATATTCCTTCTCTTGCTGAGAATCACTCCCTTTTTTGTATACCTTTCATATCTCACCCATGCTTTTATTGCTATATGAATATATTGTACTTAGGTTCAGGGACAGTGACTTATGTTGTAACCTCATCACAGAGCAGAGGTCCTATATGTAACACATAGTAAGTGCTCCATCAATAATTGTTAATTAAACTCAGCTCATGCCCTTATAGTAGGATTCCATAGCACTGGTGGATGCAACCCAATGGCTCTGGCTCAAGACTCTTATGATTCCTATCAAAGAAGAAATTTTTTTCTTTGCATTTTACTTCTATAGAACAATTAGTTTTAGTGTCTGGAAATAGGATTTTATTTATGTTGGGGCCATATTTTTATCAAATTTAGAAGGTAAATATAGGAATCTTCAATACCACCATTCTGCAGTATGTCACTTTTCTTAAGGCTGTCATAATTTGGTATAAAATGTAAATAGAACCTGAGTGAAAATATTTCACAACTATGAGAATGGTTAATAGAAGATTCCAAGGGCTCTACCTGCCTTCTGGCTGAATCATGGCTGCTAGGCCAGCAGCCTTTTTCTTCTTTATTTTTTTATTTATTTTATTTTTTAATTATTATTATTTTTTAATTCATATCCAATTTAGCATATAGTGCAACAGTGCTTTCAGGAGTAGATTCCTTAATGCCCCTTACCCATTTAGCCCATCCCCCCTCCCACAAACCCTCCAGCAACCCTCCGTTTGCTCTCCATGTTGAAGAGTCTCTTATGTTTTGTCCCCCTCATTGGTTTTATATTATTTTTGCTTCCCTTCCCTTATGTTCATCTGTTTTGTATCTTAAAGTCCTCATATGAGTGAAGTCATATGATATTTGTCTTTCTCTAATTTCACTTAGCATAATACCCTCTAGTTTCATCCATATAATTGCAAACGGCAAGATTTCATTCTTTTTGATTGCTGAGTAATACTCCATTGTGTGTGTGTATGAATGTGTGTGTGTGTGTGTGTGTGTGTGTGTGTGTGTGTGTGTGTGTCTTCTTTATCCATTCATCCATCAATGGACACTTGGGCTCTATCCATACTTGGGCTATTGTTGATAGTGCTGCTACAAACATTGGGGTGCAGTGCCCCTTTGAAACAGCATACCTGTATCCCTTGTATAAATACCTAGTAGTGCAATTGCTGGGTCATAGGGCAGTTCTCTTTTTAACTTTTTGAGGAACCTCCATACTGTTTCCAGAGCGGCTGCACCAGTTTGCATTCCCACCAGCAGGGCAAAAGAGATCCTCTTTGTTGCCTGAGTTGTTGATGTTAGCCATTCCCGGAAGCCTTTCTTCCTTTTTCATTTAAATTTTTAATTTTTTTTTCCTGCAGCCTTTCTTTAAGGAAATGTCTTAGCTATTCTAAAGAGTTGTGCATTTAGAGGTGAGTGAGCAGTGAGTTGTTAAAAGTCTAATTTTCTTTTATGGAACCAATAGTAAGATGGCAAAGTAGGATGAAGTATAGGTATCACACTATTATTAACTATTAATTTTATCTACTAATACTATTTATTAATTTATTTAGAATTTATTAATTTATTTGGAATTTATTAATTTCATCAATAAATTAAATAATTTTATTGATTTATTAATTAGAATTTATTAATTTAATAAGAACTTAATTTAATTTAGTATTACTTTAATTAACAAGAATTTTAGAATTTACAAATTAATAAATTTATTTTTATTTTATATTTTTTGTATTTATTTAGATTTTATTAATCTATTTATTAATACTATTTATTATTAACACTAATAAAACTTGCTAATGGAATAGTCCTGTCATAATGGAAGCAGAGCTAGGGACAGAAACAGGGTACTGTTTTGTTCTGGTCAGGCTGCTGTAACCAAATACCAGACTGGGTGGCTTATAAACAGAAATTTGCTGCTTGTGGTTCTGGAAGCTAAAAGTCTGAGATTAGGGTGCTGGGATGGGGGTGAGAGCTCATTTCTGGGTTACAGACTTCTAATGTTCTCACAGGGCAGAAGGGAGCTCTGTGAATCTCTTTTATAAAAGAGCACTAATCCCATTTGTGAGGACTCCACCTTGGAGACCCAATCACCTCCCAAAGGTTCCACCTACTAACACCATCATCTTTTGGGATTTAAGATTTCAACATATGAATCTTGACAGGATGCAAACATTCAGAGTATAGCAGGCACTTGAGATTTTGCTAACATTCTGACACTATGCATATTAGAGTTTGCCCTATCCTCTGAGATGTAAGGAAAATTCTTATTTAACTGTATTTTATCCGGCAGCCTGCTTGGGGAGGGTGCTGGGAGGTGGTGACTTTTGCTTCTCTTCATCACCTCTGGTTCTAAATTTTTGCTTGTACTAAAACCCTGAATCTTAGGTGTCAATTTCCATCTCACTTTCCATGAATCTTCTCTTTCTTATGCTCCATACTGATTGCATTGCGAAACTGGGCTCCTTCTCTGTAAATGTTTTCCCCTGAACTCATTCAAGCCATTATGTATATAGTGGGCTTCCCTTAACATTTGCAGCTAGGGAGGGGATACAGGTCTTCACAGTGTAAATAAGATTCAGGAAAGATGAGCTTATTTTCCAGGATACTTCATCCCACTTTGCCCTCCTCCTACATTCCACTCTGAGCAAATTTCTCACCCACCACTTACCTCTATAATCTTTTACTTCCTCCTATTTTGTTTCACCTCTTCATTTCTTCTCTTACTACTTTACCCCAGCAGCCAGAATTCTATTCAGTTCACATGCAAGGCAGTTAGCTATCTTGTCTTTTTTTTACCATCACTTTACAGACCATGTCTTCATGGCCTTAATTTTTTAACAATGGCAATTCTTCCCTAAGAAAAATCGTGTGTGTGTGTGTGTGTGTGTGTGTGTGTGTGTGTGTTTGCGTGCTTACGTGTTCTCTGTATCTCCCTACCTTTGGTGAAGTCCGGGTATTTCCCTTGCTGGAAGGTAGTCTCTGTTTTGAAATCAAGTTAGACTTGGTCTAGGTGTACATGTCATTATCAGTTTGATTCATGCTTGGTTTTGAAAATAGAGAGAGGGAGAAACAGAATCCCAAGCAATCTCCGCTCTGACAGCGCGGAGCCTGATGCAGGGCTTGAACCCATGAATTGTGACATCATGACCCAAGCTGAAGAGTTGGTCCCTCAACTGACTGAGCCACCCAAGCACCTCAGGAATGTTGATTTTTTTTTGTAACTTACATGTTGAGAAAACTTGCTTATATTTGCATCATTAAGTAGTTTAGAAGATAATGCCCAACGAAAACTTATATGTGTTATATTGCACCTAAGAACTTAGAAAGTACTTAGGTAAATATCCATTTCTTAAAATTAATCTTCTCAGGTCAACTTGCTTTCTCTGGCATTGTTAAGTTGATAAACATAAGCTAATTCAGTTTAGCCCAAGTTAAAATTTAAATTCTCTTGGGTTTTAAATAGTCCTATTTTCTCTCTTTTGAGAGAAGATAATGATCCATGATATGAGTTTCTTATTTATCTTATTCAAAATATACTAATCAGCACACAAGGCATGATTTAAAGACATGACAGTGTCTTCCAATTTTCTTACATAAAGAAGTGCTTTATCATTCAATGTTAGATAGATGAACAGATAGATAATAGATAAAATGAGTCAGTGATTCATTCTCTTATTATTTATGCTTAGAGGTTATGCTTGATAAAAGACAGGTCATGTTCTCTGATTTGTCTTATTTAACGTAATCTACTTTGTTTTTAAAGTTACGTGGGTCTCCAAATATTTAAAAACAGAAAAATCTCTGAGGATCTGAGAACGATAAGTAAAACTCGAGTCAGATGATTACAAACACTGTGCCTGCTTAATTAAACAGAGAAACATGCTACAATGCATGCTATCTCTGAAAACCAGAAGTAGGTGTTTTTCAGGGCAGATCATTGTTGGAATCATCTTCTTTTTTTAAAATTTTTAAAAAATATTTATTCATTATTTGAGAGAGAGAGAGAGAGAGGGAGAAAGAGGAAGGGAGAATGAGTGTGGGAGGGGCAGAGAGGGAGGGAAACACAGAATCTGAAGCAGGCTCCAGGCTCTGAGCTGTCAGCATAGAGCCCGATGCTGGGCTCGAACCCACAAACTGGGAGATGATGACCTGAGCTGAAGTACGATGCTCAACCGACTGAGACATCCAGGTGCCGCTGGAATCATCTTCTTAAGGAAGGAAAGTTTCCATGTCATCACTGACTAATTTCTATGCTAGCATTTCTTTTTTATTTTGTTAATGTTTATTTATTTTGAGAGAGAGAAAGCAAGTGTGGAGGGGCAGAGAGAGAGGAAGAGTGAGAATCCCAAGCAGAATCCCCATTATCTGTTTAGAGCCTGATGCAGGACTTGATTTCCCTGATATCATGACCTGAGGCCAAATCAAGAGTCAGACGCTCAACTAACTGAGTCAGCCAGGCACCCCCACTATGCTAAGTAACATTTCTATTGCTACTTTGCTGTTAATAATAATAGTCTGTTATTTGGAAGTACTGGATTGGACCATGTAAATTTCAATTTTTTTTCGTAGTTAAGATTTGGAGGAATAGAGTTAAAAGTACATGATTCAACCTAGTAGTTTGTGCTAAAAGATGCACAATGGTCATGTTCCTTTCTTCAAATTAAAGACACACACACACACACACACACACACACAGATACACACTCTAGAATTAAATTATTTATTGATTTATGTCTTACTTATTATTTTGTACTATAAGTTGTGAATTTTCCAACAACTGAGAACTGTGTTTTAATTTGAATTCAGTGGTAAAATTTAAAAGCTAGGGGATATTTGTAGGAACGGTCAATTATTCTATTACTAGTGATTCCATCGCAGGCTAGGAAGAGCCCAAAACAATCAGAATCATATTCCATGAAAGATGAGCACATAAATTGTTATGAGTGGGTGACTGTCATTTAGCACTGGTCATAGCATTGGGGTTGAAAAATGCAGAGTCAGCATGACCCTGTTCTGGCCCAGGGTCCAAACCAGGCTCTTAGATTTTAGGAACAAAATATCCACTGCATTTCAGAAGCTTTGCCTGACTCCTTCCCAGCTCCTGTCAGAGCTTTGAGATAACTGATTTTTGAGATCAGCAGTTGAAACCCCAAGAATATCAAAGTATTCTAAGATGCACACTTGTGTTAATTTAGATCACCAGGAGTACATGATTTAGACATTATCCTGGGAACCTTCTAGGTTCTATAATTATGAGAACTTTGGAAAATTTCCTCATCAGTAAAATAGATATTAACAGTACCTAACACAAGGGGGTTTCTGAGGCTTAAATGAGTTGATGTATGATGTGTGCTCCATAAGTGCTAACAGAAGTTGTGTTGTTCCTATTAGAAATAAGCTTTCAGTCTCCTTATTATTATCCTAGACTTGTCACAAAAATGGATGAGATACTCTGAAAACATGTTTTGGAATTTAAAAACATTTCCCTTAATGTGACATAGGGCCATGTGTAGGTAGAATTAAATCACACAGCCTCTGTGTGGTCATCCTTCTCACAGAGTTAATACTACTCATTTCACCGAGATCTTGTAATGTTTATGAATTAAATGACGTAGGCACCTAAAATAGCATCTGGTCAACATTCTCTACTTAGTAATATTAGTTTCCATTTCTGTCAGCCATTCTCTGTCTTCAGTAGTCACAAAAGAATCCAATGCCGAGATCTATTTCTGACTGTCCAGATAACCTCCCCGTTGTTTTGCTTTTCTATTGTTGTTGAGAACGATTACATTGTTCCATTTTTTGGTTTACATTCAACAATAAGCTTAGAGCTAAATGTTATGCTTAAGAGCAACCTCTAGCATAGTTTTTAATAAAACTATTGCAACAAAATTATTGTATAATTCCTATTATTATTTCCTTATTTCAGTGGTGGTGTCTTGCGTTTGTATTTTTTTTTTAATTTTTTTTAACGTTTTTATTTATTTTTGAGACAGAGAGAGACAGAGCACGAGCAGGGGAGGGGCAGAGAGAGAGGGAGACACAGAATCCAAAGCAGGTTCCAGGCTCTGAGCTGTCAGCACAGAGCCCGACGCGGGGCTCGAACTCACAGACCGCGAGATCATGACCTGAGCCGAAGTCAGACGCTCAACCGACTGAGCCACCCAGGCGCCCCTAGCGTTTGTATTTTTTAATTGCTTCAGATCTTTTGGTAATTAAGTAGAAATAATAAACAAGAGAAATCCCGAGGGTACTTTCCAAATGTCACAAGAGTTTCTTAGATACCTTCTATTTTCTTTAAGTGTATTTATTTACTTTTAGAGAGACAGAGACAGCGCAAGTGGGGGAGGGGCAGAGGGAGAGAGAGAATCCCAAGCAGGCTGCATGTTGCCGGCCTAGAGCCCAGCCCTGGGCCTGAACTCAGAAAACCAAGAGATAATGACCTGAGCCGAAACCAAGAGTCAGAAGCTTAACTGACTGAGCCACCCAGGTGCCCCTTTTATATACCTTCTAAATAGGAAGATTCTGTTAGTAAAATTGGATATATCTGGAAAACTTTACTTCAGCAAAAGAAACTGGGAAGTAAGGAAATTTGTGAAGGCTTTACAATTACTTCCTATTAGGTTTACAAGTAAGTCATGATTAGGGAAAGAAAAGTCATTTATCATGAAGAAAAAGGCTCTTATTTTCCTTGCTAGAAAGCAGCTATGCTTGAAAGAGTACTTCTAATTTATCCTGCTAGCTCATGTATTTCCATTTCTTTTTTTAAAAATTATTTTTAACGTTTATTTATTTTTGAGAGACAGGGAGATATAGATAGAGTGTGAGCAGGGAAGGGGCAGAGAGGGAGACACAGAATCCAAAGTAGGCTCCAGGTTCTGAGCTGTCAGCACAGAGCCCGATGCGGGGCTCGAACTCAAGAACTGTGAGATCATCACCTGAGCCAAAGTCAGACGCTCAACTGAGCCACTCACGTGCCCCACGTATTTCCATTTCTGAAATGAAATGAATTTGTAACAAATGCACTTATTTCATAAATAATTTGAAGATTTTTCCCTGTATTTTTGTCATTTCTACTGGTAGTAATACAACTAAGTAATAAAGCAAAGCACAGAGTAAGGTGGTAAATAAGAAGCTATAACTCTCTGGGATTCTTTTCTTAGTTTAGGAAAGTTAGAGTATGTTAGATATACCTTACCTTTTGAATGTTAGAAAGGTTCCTTTTTTAGGAGAATGCAAACTGCTTAACAAAGAATATATAAGATTCTGAAATTGCAGTTGTAGTAACATTTAAATCTCCTTTTCAAGTTAAATTCTTAAATAGAAATTAGAGAGTGGGTGACATGTTAAATGTCTATGTTCTCAGTTGTTACTAAAATGTTTTGCCTAGCAGACATGTTGCCTTAGTATTGTAATTGATAGCATTTCTCATATTGATTAAGAGGAAGGTTAATTAGAAGTGTTTATTATATTAGAAGTGTTTATTACACATAAATATAATCTGTAACATATTGTATTATATATACGTGTATATATATATATATATATATATATATATATATATATATATATTTATGTGTGTGTGTGTAGTAGTTAAAATAATAAGTCTTCCCCGACTCTCCAACTATCCTATATTAAAGGACAATTACACTGGCTTTAAGTCAAATAACCACTTTACTCTTAAATCTAATTGCTTATGAAGAACTTGAGAGCCCTCAAATTTTGTTCATTGCCATGGCAAAGCTTTAAGCACCTAACATACATATCTAAACTTCCTCTCCTGCTGAGAAGGTGTCCAAATAGACCCCAGTCTTCACAGTCAACATCTCTAAAAATGGCAGGATGTTTACTTGTTACACCAGGTGACGTATGGGCATTTGTTCCATTAGGAAAGTTATAATGCAGCTGGTGTTTTAATACTAAATCTGTGATGGATAAAACCCAGAGCTACTGGTCCAGCTACTGCCTGCCCTGAGTCACACTATCTCTTCTCCAAAACACATGTAACATATTAACAATCCGATAATTAGTGCACATTCCTGCCTGCTCCTTAAAACCTTACTCCCAGATGCGGCTTTGGTTGGATCTTGGTTTTATTAGGTTTTATGATTCACTACTGTTGTAATACTAGTGCCCTTTTCCTTCATTAGGCTTTCTCTCTGGCTAGGCAGTGTTGATATAAACCCGGATCTTAAAAAGACAGTGACTTTCTCCTCTTTGCATCCACCCAGTCTCTAAATTATATGTCCGTGCACTGCAGAACTGTGGTCCAAATGGCATGAAAGGGAAAATAGGGTTTATAAGAACATTTAGTTCACTTGTATGTAATGTTGGGAGAATGGGGTAGGTAAGAAGATAAGTAATTCAGGAAGTGTAGTCATTGCCTCGTGGATTCTTAGCATCTCACCAAAACACTCTTAACATATGTGGCCCCAATCTAATATTACAAATGATCTTCTAATGGGCATATTTATAGAAAAGTCCAAGTATATTCCCTATCTACATGGGATAATGCCTTTGTTGTGGACATGTTAAAAGACTGAACAGAAAGAGCAAACAGGTTACAAGGATCTGATATGAATAGTCTTGAGTAGCACAGAAAGCTTGTTGAAGACTCCCAAGTGTGGATATATCCTGCTTCAAGCCACATTATAATGGTATTCTTTACCAAGAAAATAGAGAACTAATAAATATCTCAGATTTATGAGCTTCAAAACAAAGGATGACTAATTAAGTGTTAGTATACAAAGGTATGAAAACAAGGAGAATTCAATGACCCATGTTTTTCTGCAATATTTGAGCAACCATAAAATAATAAAAGTACAACATAGTATAGAAGACTACTTATGTATGACTCCACATGGCTCTTTAAGAGCAGGCTGCATTTATTTTAAAGCATCATGATTCAGTTTTCCTAATCTGAATTTTATAAGTAGAATAAATTGAGATGAATTATTCTGAGTGGTACTTTGGGTCAAATATTCAAAGCACAGCACTGCTTTTCCCAAGAGGCCTGATCCACTAATGCCTTAACAAGGGAATGCTGATCATACAACTCTCAGTGTCAGGAAAGGGTGGGAGGTGAAGTTGTTACAGTCTCCCCTAGGAAATTAATGATGGGGATCTAAGGATTTAATTTCAGTTCCATTCCTAAACTTTTACCAACTCCATTCCAGCTCAGAGTCTATAGGTCAGCCAACAGGGACAATAAAGAATAGTCTTTGCCAACTTTGTTTTAACAAATTTGAGAATCAAAATCAATTAGAAAGATGACCATTAGCAATTCGGTTAAGATTGGCCAATTTCTCCCACTGAAAAAGAGTGGTTCCCATGGGTGGTATCTCAATAAAGGATCTCACCCCTTACTATCAACAAAAAGTTGGGTATGTTTCAGTTTATCAGAAAATCAGCTCTCTCTTGTCCCTTTGGGGAAGAGAATTAGACCCAAATTCAACTTCGATTTAAGTCTAAAATAAGTAATTTTATTAGCTGATCTACCTAACACTTTATTACACAATGCATTCAATGTTGTAAACATGATTTTTGGCAATCTCTTACTTTAGCTCAGGAACTGAGTTGGAAAACACTGGATAACATTTGGATAATGACAATCTCATCTTGTCTTCTTTGGAGAGTAATAATGTAAACAAAACGAGCTCTTTACTGGCAGCCAAATGCAGTGGAGTTTGTGTCTGTTCCTTTTCTAATATCAATGTCCCAGGGATATTTCCTGAACATGTTTCAGGAGGCAGAAATGCTCTGTGTCTTTATTCGGTGTTAGGATCTTATACGGCATCATCAATTCTTTCTCAGATTCTTCTCATGAGAACTATTTCTTAAGAAAATCATTAATTTATCTGTTTTTCAAAAAGCAGCTCTAAAGTTCTCTGATGCTTTAATGGAGGGAGTGTCCCTGAAAAGGTGTCTAGGATGGTTTTAGTTGTTAGGAAGGGCACGAGAGCCTTATCAAACTGATACAATATTACTCAACGGCTACTCTGAAAAACCAAGAATGAGGTGAGAGAGAAAAGAATTACACACTTTAGACTAACCGGGTGACCTTATAACCCTTTCCCTGCAATATACTTTGCTTTCAAAAATCTAATGTTTCACTTCTTCCTGCTCCAACTGCCAAAACTTTTAGAAGGATTGTTACAAAGAAAAAAAAAGTGTGTGTGTGTGTGTGTGTGTGTGTGTGTGTGTATGTAGGTGAGGGATGCCATTTAGATCACTAACACTACCTGTAATTTCCTAAGATTTGGTGAGAAACAAATACTCTAATGCAATTTGGAAACATGATGAGCTATTTTGGCTTGGCAACAACAACTCTAGGGTTAGAGTAATTAGACATTAGACCTGAAGAGAGCCATAGAAGTAATCTACTTCAACCTCCTCATGTTACAGCTGAGGAAACTCGAACCCAAAAAGATCAGATAATTGCATAGTCATACAGTTCACTGGTGCTGGGATACAAAATTTAGGTATCTTGTAATGTGCATGTGTTTACTTTCCCATTAGTTTACAGATATAAAATTTTGTCTATATACAAATGGCTAATGAAGAAAATGGTATTAGAGAAATAGATGGAATCGATAATTTCCAGTTGAAATTTGAACGCTTACCACGTATCAAGTCATTTAACCATCGAATAGTCCTATGAGTGAGATGCTATTAGTATCCTAGTTTACTGAGAGATAACAGGCACCTGAACCTTAGGTAACTTGCCTGAGGTCATATGTTAAGTGGTGAAGCCAGGATTCAAGCAACATGGATCCTGTGTCCTTGATCTTAGCCATTGGGCTCCTGTTCCTCTCTCTGCAAGGTGCTTAAGCACTATAATTAATGACAAAGATGCCAATTTGGGGCAAAATTCTCCTACTTTGTCAACATCTTAGTGAATATAGGTTTCTCTTTGTGAGCACAGTACCTTTTTACTTACAAGATCTTCAGGACCCTCAAGCTTCCTGCCCTTTTCATCTACAGAGGTAATTCAGAAGACCTGTAGGAATTCTACATTTCCCTCTGTCTCCTCCAGAATGTGTGAGACCCACCAGATGATAAGATGACGAAGCAGAGCCCTTATGAGGAAACGTGGCTCTGGTGTACTCCAGAGGCTGAGTGATGTCGAAGTTGGGAGACTTGATGGAAAACAAAAGCATTCCCAGGCCAGCCTAGACTATTGGGCCCCCAGTGTTCTTCTACCTGCTCCCTGCACCTTTTTGTTGTTGTTGTTATTGTTTAACAACTGAAAGAGTATCACAAAGGATTGTGATTCATTGAGAATTGGGAGACTTCTACATGGCAGAAAATCCAACAGATAAGACACAACATCCTCAGGGTAGGAGACCTTTAACAAATGCTTGTTGGCTAACTTCTTCATCAAACTTCTGCAGGTTAGGGAGGCTCCCAGCACTGCACCACGGACTGTGGAGTTCTGGGTGAACACTGGGATGCTTTCCCTGTGGTGCACCGGACTGCTGTCCTGGAGCACATGATCTTATATTAGGAACTATTCTTTGACACTGAGAATTTATATTCAATATTTTGATCCTCTTGGCTCTTGTTATTTGACTGAATAAATATGGATTTGAATAAACATACATTAAGCAAACAGAAGGCTATTTGAGTCAAAGTCTCTAAAAACCAAGAGGACATTATAGAACACAGACAGCTAGCTGCTTTCTTGCTCTGCTAATAAAGGACTCCCTCCAGATTGTTTATGTAGTGCGCACAGACTGTCAACTGATGTGGATTGTGCTGGAAACTTTCAGACATAATTAACCTCAGTAGCCTCGTAATGCAGTTTCACCTATAATCCACAGCTCAGCCTGTACCCCAGAAGAATCTCACAGCTAGCTCACCCCAGGATTGCAACATTTCATGAAGAATCTGTGATTAAAGCCAGACATATAGACAGTAAGAAACCATGTGGTCCATATTATCTCCACACACCAGTTTTAATGGTACATGCTCAACCCATAAGAACACTAAAAGCTAGTACATTGTACCTTAAATTGATATATCTATTTCAAAAGCCAAGAAAAAATGGAAATTATATAATTAATAGGATTAGCTTCCCCAAATATTCAGAATGATATGGTCTAAGAAAGACTCGGTTTTTATGGTACATTTTCTCTCTGTGTGATGCAGCATACACAGGCCCAACAAGCCTCCAAACCTCACTATGCACAAAGGCTCAAGCCTTTCAGCAGTTGACTATGTGTAGTCTTATATCCCAGTGAGAGTCCCCTAACAAGATTCAAAGTCTTATAAAGACTTTGTACCATCTTGTAGTTCTTTTGAATCATTCATAGTACATTGCAGAGTGCTTATATTTAGTTTGTGCTAGTGAAGTCCTCAGGGTTTTCTTTCTGTTGTTGGATAAGCTCTGAACTTTCACATTTTTACATAATGGAATTTTTAAGGAAAGAATTATATTGACACACATTGGATGTATCTATGGCAAAAATCAGATGCGTATTCAAAGACACTGATATATGACATTCTGGGTATCCTAGAGAAAATAATCCTTAATTATTGTACTTAGCATTTGTCACTGTGCAGTTTTCCAGGGAAATTACAAAACCTTCCACTTTACTGGGGAAGGGAGAAGTCTGGATTAGACACACCTTCTTTGGGCCAGTCGTGCAGACTGCATCAGGAGAGTGTTGTACATTGGACATTTCAGTAAGGACCTATACAATGGCACATGTAAATCATTTGCATATGGCAAATATTCTTTAATGGTTGATTTTACTTTGTCCCTTACTTCCCAAGGTAGCTTGTGCTAGCTAGGTAATGGTAGGCTAGTTTGGACTGGACTGGAAAACCTAATTCCAACTTGAACAATGGGATCTATATTTAGCTCTGTGATTGTTTAGAAAATGCTACCTCCCTGGAATGAATTATCTTTTTGTAATACCTGTATCCTTTTATTAACTCTTCGAGTTAGTCTTGAAATCATCCCAAATCCTCACAGTCCTAGAAACCACAAAAAGGCTTTGTATTGACCAGTGTTCATTCAACACATTGGCTCATAATGACATATTGTGATTTCACAGGATGACATTTGCCAAGACACATTTGGAGGATTTTGGAGCCCAAATGTTAACAATTCATTACTCCACTATAAAATGACGTTATCTTAACCACATAAGACTCATCTTTGATTGAAACAGACTTCATTGTTTAAAATATACCGTATTAATAAAAGTAGTTTTGAATGGTAAGACATTTAATGTACTATTGGACTTTCCTTCTGACATTTAAGATATTCTGACAGCTTTTGATATGCCAGTGTAGCTTTTCCTACGAATATCTCACATTCTCTGCCCTATGGCAGCCGTTGATTCTGCCAAAAGCATCCGGTCCTAGATCCCTGAACATACAAACCATAGTTCCAATATAAGCCACGGCCACCACCTTGAGTTCCTTGCCATCTCAGCCACTTTTCTAGATTGCATTCTTCCTTTAAAGAGCATCTTTCAAGGATGCACGGCTTCTTCATGCCTGCCTTTGTATTGACTTTACATACCATTCTATTTGTGTTCAATAATTAGGAAATTGTGTATGTTCTTATAATTATACTACCAACCTTGTTTCCTAAATTAGATTGTAAGACTCTTAAGCTTGGGGGCTGGAATCTTATGTCACTTTGTGTTATGCCTGCAGGAACTCGGTGTTTGCAGCACATGATGATAATCATTTTCGCTACCACTAAAAGTAGCAAGACACCTGTAGCAACCCCATTACCAGTTGACTGATTGCCAAAGAATAGTAAGGGCGTGCCTTTGTCTAGAAAACATTCTGTCTAAATGATATTTCAAGACTTGGATCTTCTAAAGAGGTCAGATGCTGATGAAAACATGGGTGAATTGCTAATTTTCTGAACTGAAACTTCTTTTTCTGAATGACCGTCCTCTTAGTTTTCTCATTGACCCAGTATAGAATACAAACCAAAGTGCACTGAAGTTTTTGTATTAAAAGGTATTGTACTTACAAGCAATAATACAAATTTGTAAATGGAAAGAGTTGCCTGGCAGAGCAACTGTGTTAAGATTATTCCCCAGTGTTGAAATCTTGAATGATGACAATCAGTTTGCTAGTTCAGCTAAAAACGGCTTCTGCCGTCCCACAGAAGCTCTCTGGGCCTTCTTAGTTTGTAGTTTATTGCTTTCTGAGTTCAAAAATTTTTTAAGCTGGAGAAATAACAGCTGAGATTTTTCAGACACTCATGAGAGACTTCTATTTTAATGCAGAGGCATTTGAAGGCCACTCAAGGGGTCCACCCATCCCTCTCCTTCCCAGGAGCAGTGTCATAGATTTGAGAATTCTGACAGTCTCCAAGAACTACTGGGTGCATGGAGATGACCCATAGTGTTAATTAGGAGAGCAAAGCTTGGTGCATTACTCTGAAAACCCATTGGAGAGTAAGAGTTCCACTCCAGATGACTGATCATCAAATAAGAATTTGGAAGGGGTCAGAGCATCTGGAATTATCTCTCCAGATAATAGCTCTGTTTAGGAGCCGAGCCAGGGAGGAGAGAGAAGTCTGTCTTGCATAGTCTGGCAAAACTTAGAAATATCGGGCTTCTACAGATTCTTTGTGTCTCACAAACTCATTACTATGTTGCACTTAATAAATCTACATTGGATATTTTCTGTGAGTTTACTTGAAAATTTTCACTGATTTCAATTTGTCTGCTCAGCAGTTTCGTAGTTTCCATTTCCTGAGCACCTAGATGCCATTTTTTACTCACTTACATCTGCATTTGCAAAAAGTCTTCCTCTCAACTACACACACACACACAAAACTACCTCCTACCACTCTCTCAGTTGCTCCCTTTACCAGCAAGGTGATCTATGTTTATTTTGTCCAAATAAATCCTGTGCTTTTATGCCTTCTGCTTCCATTTCTCAAAGGAGGAGACTGTACTCTCTAAAAAAAAATCTTACTGAGCCAGATAACACACACAGAAGAGGAAGAGTATTCTTATAAGGATTAGATCCAAGCAGACCTAACTTGGCATCAGGGCTTTGCTCTTCACTGTCCTCGTCAACTGTGACAAATTATCCTTTAATTCTTCTGAAAAATGGAAAAAAAAACCCACTCCATCTGTTCCATACTATTTTTGATAGAATTAACCAGCACATATGTAAAGCTCCTATAAGCCGGCATACAGCATAACCAGCTATTCTTACATTTCCTCATATTTGACAACATTAACACTCACAGCAGCTGGTCCTATATCCATTTTGTCATTTTCTCCATCCCACGTAGAGATATCCTAGAGTAAAAATGAATGCTATGTGCTAGAGAATAAATCTGCAGTGTATTCCTCTTTGCCTTATATGTGCTACTCTCCTTCCATTCACAATGTCCCTAACCTCTTGGAGATATTCCATATATCCTGTCTTCTCTGCTGAAGAGATTCTTTCCTAGAGAAGCTTGAATTGCCATCACTTATCTCTGCATGTTCCTGCCCAAAACACTCAGACTGAGGCAGGTTTAAGTCGTCTCTTTTCTTGTGCCTCCACTGCCCTGTTCTTTTGCACTTCGTGTACTATATGTGTGTGTGTGTGTGTGTGTGTGTGTGTGTGTGTGTGTGTGTGTGTGTGTGTGTCTGTCTCTAGTTCCAGACTGTGAGCTCTATGTGGGAAACAGCAACGACTAATTTTGTTATCCCCCAAATATTTCACAGGGCCTAGAATGCAGTAGGCACTCAGTATTTGTTGAATCGTGAATATACTCCTGAATATGTTTGCTCTGTAACTTGTCCAGTGTTTCACAACAGTATCAATTTTCCTGGAGTTCAGTTTTGGTAAAAGCAAGAGATGAATATAATTTACCTAAAATTAGCATGTTAATGAAGTAATTTGTTTCACTTCATATCTCTAAATGCCCGTCATTTAATGCATAATTAATATAGTTTTCAGCTTTTCAGTTTTCGGCTCTTTAAGTAAAAGCTTGCATTGGAGTAACTCTTGAATTTCAGTTCAACATATTCTCCTTTAATAGGCAATTGTGAATGTTAACAGGAAACTTAAATAGTCGTGGTGAAGTAAATATTTAACCTTTCTTAAGGAAATAAAATTATTCCTTAGGGAACCAGCAAGATTTAGTCATTAGATATTCTCAGAATCAATAACGATTTAAAAGTATGTAGATTGTAAGGTTTAAAGACATTTCAAGTAAAACTTGACTACTGTAAATTTCTGTGAGAATTTGGACCAAGCAAATTTCAGAATATGGGGTTTGACACAAATTGTCTTAGACACCCAAGAAGCACCGAAGAAGATATGTTTGTTGAAAAGTGAAAAGAGAGTGTGAAGGATTTGTCCAGTTTAAATGTGACTTTCCAGTAAGGTCACTGACAATATCTTCCTTCACTAATTAATGAGACCCTCTTTATAATATGCAGAAAGTAATTTTTTATTTTAGAGAGAAAGCACGAGTGGTGGAGAGGGACAGAGGGAGAAAAAGAGAGAATCTTCAGTAGGCTCCATGCCCAACATGGAGCCCGGCACAGGGCTTGATCACATAACCCTGGGATCATGACCTGAGCTGAAATAAAGAGTCAGAACTCAACTGACTGAGCCATCCATGCACCCCTGTAGAAAGTAATTTTTGGCAAGTTGGTATATGTTCTATGTCATAAGGAAATTTATTAAATTAGAAAGTGGTTATTTACATATCTACTTGCAGTCACTCATAATTTTGCATATACTTTTGATCTATAGGAAATCTCAATCATTTTTTTTTGTTCTCATTAGTTATTTTCTTGGTTTCTCCAGATAAATTTTTCCTTTGTAATTTGTCTCTCCAAGTCTTTCATGTACCCCTGAATATACAAGTAAGATAGATAGCCCTGGATCACATGGTAATGAAGTAACAAATTAATTGGTAGTAAACATGATTTCTTCACATTTGAATGGCATTATAAAATTTACTATATATTTCAGTAGCTCTCAGCTTCAGAGTATACTATAAAAAATAAGACTTCAGGGCTCAGATCTTGGCTATAGACCAAGGTCTAGGTGGCTAAGAGATTTCCAAACTTATCCAAGGTACATTTTCTTCTTTTGCCATTTAAACTTCTAAGAGAAAAAGAAAAAAAGAACATTTCTTACTGGACTCTTTCTAAAGGAAAGATGGAAAATTACCTTATGATGGGAAACTAAAGGCCTTAGAAGAATTACGGGAAGGTAGTAATTTATATCCTCTGTGAGTGAATAGACACCCTTGTTATCAAAAAGGTGACGACTCAACAATTCTATGTATATTAATAGGAAGAATACACATCTTACATTTAAGGAATTTCAGGATAACTAATAGAAATTGAATACCGTTATTCTCCAGATATGATCTGCTTGGCAGCCTCTCAACCCATGGCCTGTGACAATGACAATTTTTTGTTGTCACAATTGGGACAGGAATATTACTGGCATCTAGTGGATAGAGACCATGGACACTGCTAAACACCCTGCAATGCACAGGACAGCCTCCCACAACAAAGCATTATTTGATCCAAAGTATCAAATGTGCTGTGGCTGAGAAAGCCTGATCTAGGAGAAACAGAATAGTGCAGCAGAAAGATTATTAATTAGAAATCAGAGGAAGAGAATTCTAGGTTAAGTGCAATATGATTAGTGTTTTCATATATATAATGAAGATATTACCACCTACCCTGCCTAATTGAAAGAGCTGTTGTGAAAATCAAATAAGCTCACATATGTGAAAGTATCCTGTAAACCAAATAAATATCCAAATGAATTCAACGAGTATAAGAGTCCTTTTGCTTTAAGGAAGTCAAGGTAGAAATATGGCAGTATAATCTCTGTAGATGCTCTTCATGTGGGAAATATAAAGTTGGAGGATACAAAATCAACATACAGAATCAGCCATGTTTCTACACACTACCCACCAACCGTCTGAAGAAGAAATAAAGAGTACAAACTCATTAATAATAGCATCAAAACCAATAAAATACTTAAGAATACACTAATATATATATAAATAATATATTATATATAATACATATATATATATAATCTCCAGATAGTATATTCAAAACTAGAATTGGGTATTAATGAATACTGTAGATTCTCCAATTATGATGATTTTTAAATATCTGTGTGGGTGTGAGCTGGCTAAAATGAGAAGAGTGTGGTTTGTGGAGAGAGAGAGGAGGTGACCTAAATGACCTCTGAAAGCTCCTTCCACTCCTACAACTTCCACTCAGACTCTATCCCCCAAGGTTAGCTGTCAGCAGGCTCTGGCAGGTTGTGTGTAGGATTCTAGACATTGCCACGTTTGGGAGTTCTTCAATTAATTATCTTCGTTTGGTCTCTTCATGCCCCTTTACTGGTGGTCAATCCAGTTCTCAGAATTTGCCAAAGAAAAAGCTTTCTTTTAGTTATTATCTTCCTTTTTTCATAAATCCTGATTCTGTAATGCTTTTTTAAAAATACACTTGGAAGGAAATTCAAAACCTTCTTCTTGCACCTCCCCCTTCTTGCTCCATAAAGTTTCTACTCCACTGAGCCATGACTAACATGTACAGTATGCTTGCAATGAAAATTGTTTTTCTCTTTCAGTGTCCTAACTCCAGATTTTCACTCTTAGTACTTTAAGCTTGATTAAGACATATGTTAAAAGTAAAGATCTGCTTTCATCCCAGTCCTAGGTCCCTTCCTTTGTCACTAAGGTACTTGATAGAAAAATCTCATCTTACCATATGTTGCAGTTCATTACAGCATGGACAACCATAAATAAATAATGCTATTAAAAGAGGGTAATGCACTCTTTTAGGGGGTAGCGAACTACGGTCAAAATTAGCCAAAAGAGTGTGGGTTGTGTGTCTTTGGGTAAAAAGAATCACAGAACATCTGGCTCTTCTTTCAAAGTATTAAAAAATGTAAAAACTAGAAATGGTAAAAATAGTGTAGCTTGAACATGACTGACCACAGTTGGACAGTTTCTATGTGTGTAGAATTAAGATAAATTCTTTCTTTCCCTTCTATAAATATTATACCAATCATTTATTATTTGGCACTTTTGAAAACCGCTCTTCCATCTTTCTGATCGTATTTTCAGGTTTTAGCCAATCCACTATAAAAGTTCATTCTCACACCTCTGTATCAATTATTTCCTATTGTGTATTATTTTATTTGTCTTCCCTAATGGAAGCCAACTAGAATAATGAGGGCAAAAGGTTATATATACATCTGGTCCCTCCATTTAGCATCCTGGTTTATCTTTTATGCTTTGTTGAGAACAATGGTGAAAGGTGGGCAGGAATACGTTCTTGTATGTATTTTCAGTGCAAAAAAAAAAAGCATTCAATATTTTGTGCATATGTGACATCTGAAATAACTCAGACATGGTAACATTAAGGAAATCATTGCGTCTTCGTTTCATGTTTAATTGTCAGAGCCAGGAAGGAAAGAGGTGAAGAAAGAAGGCAGGACTTTGCATGGGCTGACACTGTGAAGGACTAGGCTGGAGCAGGCATGGCTTTCATTATATTTAAGTGAATTAGTCTGTTTCCTTTAAACAGGAGAGATTAACAAGCCACCAAGGGCCTGCTGTGGGATTCTGACACTTTTAGTGGTTTGTGACCTATGATTTGTGAATATCAATTCACCTTCAAAAGCAGAGAGCAAATCTACCATTAGCATAGGTATACCAAAAGCTGAGTTAGGTTAGTTTGGTTAAAATTCATTAGGAAAGACATTTGCTAAGATAGGGGAATAAGTCTTTTATTTGATTCGATATTTGGATCATTTTTAAGTGCTATGAATTTAGAAATGGCTACATGTAGATGTAGGGGTTAATCTGAATGACTTTCTTTAATAAAGAGAATACTTCAAGTCTTGAACTTGGGAACTATGGGGACATTAAATAAAAGGGAAAAGTAAACTCTTAAAATTTTGCTTTCTTAGTAAAAGAATATATCTTTGGGTAGTTTGGCTTCAAGACAAATATTTCCCAAACTGCAAGAAAACAAAATATTTTCTCCTCATATGTGATTAGGTCAAAAGTATTATCTTTGATATTAAGTAAATGACCTAAAGAATTTCAAGCTGAAAGAATTACA
This sequence comes from Acinonyx jubatus, assembly GCF_027475565.1. Classification (NCBI taxonomy): domain Eukaryota; kingdom Metazoa; phylum Chordata; class Mammalia; order Carnivora; family Felidae; genus Acinonyx; species Acinonyx jubatus. The sequence continues at coordinate 200,942,899 of NC_069380.1, read as the reverse complement.
GAAAAATAAATTCATACTATAAAACTTTATTTTTAAAACATTTCCAGTTTATTATTCTTTAAAATGTTTACTACTGGAAAAGAAAAAGTACATATTTTTTTTTGACCTGTTTCTTTTTTTAGTCATCGTATCAAGACAAAAGTGATCAGGAGCCAACCTTTTGGAGCTGCAGGTACAAACTTATAGATAGCAAGAAGAGATCTTCTTTGGTCTTGAGTAGGCAAAGTTAAGTCAGGAAAGCATAGAATACTGCATAGAGCTCCCCCCGCTATAAAATGCAATTTGCTGATGCACCATACTGCCCAGTTGGCCTCTGCTGGACTAAAGGACTTTAGGTTAGACTTGTTGTATGTTGTAACGTATTGAAGGGTACAATTTCATACTGATAAAGTACATGTACACTGGAGCCTCTCTACGTGGGTTCCAGTCCCACCTCCACCTCTTGGTAACTTAGTGAAATTACTCCGTCTCCTAGAAGCTTTAGATTTTGCCATCTGTAATTGGGATGATACTAGTATCCACACCTTAGGGTTGTTTGACGTTGAAATGAGTACACGTGTGAAGTATTCAGGACTAATGAAGCATTTAATGGCTGTTATTATTTTATCCCATCCTAAAAACAGAACTGAAACAGTATCTCAAACTGTGGAGCTAGGTATCAGTAGTTAAGACTGTTCGCCCAGTTTGCATCCATCATTGAATGTTGCCCAATAAAATCCTTATTATGTTGTTTTTTAAATAAAGCTTTCCCTGATTATTCAGTGGATTCTGCTGATATCCAAAGTGATAAAACAAACAATCAATAGGACATGAGGAACCCATATGTTAATGAAAACTTGACTGCTTCCAAACATTGTCAATGATCAACACAGGAAAACAAGGATTTTCTATGTAGTTAATCTAAGAGATTATAGGAGTATTACTGAATGTTTATTGTGCTTAAGGTAAAATAAGGATGACTTTAAGAATACAACTTTTCCTCAGTCGTTTTTCTTTTTCTAGTATCTTTCTGGTTTTGCTGCATCACAAAATGTCACTATTACTTTACTTCAATTGAAAACTTTTTACTTCAATTAAAGTGTCAGTCACTGAATATGGCCATGGGATGGTGGGAAGGTCCCGAACAACATGCTTTTATTCTATAATCCTTGTCATCAAAATGGAAAATAATATGACAACTTATGGGTGGCACTTTTCTGATGAATAAAATCAGCAGTGTTCAATTTGAGATTTTTTTAAAAGTTGAGAAAATTTGATGCCTTCTTTGGAGCATAAGACATTAGGGCAAAAACACCTTTGGCCAGGCACTTCGTATAGCACATCAGGATATAACAAATAATTTAAAACCCTGTGAAGTTTTTTGGATTGTGAAAAACCCAACCACACTACTTTGGGTTGGTCAGTATAATAACCATCTCAGATTAATAAATTATAGCCAGTGTCAGTGGTTACATATAGCTAAACTCAGATGACTATATTCTGACTAATCTTATTAAATGCCTTCAAAGCTTTCACAGTACAAAGAAAAAAAATACAAGTAGAAAGAAACATGGGAAAAAAGATCCATCAGAGGGTATGCTAATTGTTGACTTTTTTTTTTGAAATTAACATTTTCAGATTCATATTCCCTGTGACTTCGCAGGAGACATTCTATAAGTTATTTGGGCTGTAAATCTGGTCTTTTGTAGGTATAAAGACATGTCACTGAACCAGAAGGGAGCCTATCATTTGCATATTCATGAAGCACAAGGTGGACATTCCACAGCCTTCACCATAGTGTCTGCCAGTCTGATTCATCTGAAAAAAGGGTCATATACAGGAACTGATGCTCAAATCATTTCCACAAGTGAAAGAAAGAGAACCTCACAACAAAGAGGAATTCCTCTCAATAATGCCGAAACCATTAAAGAGCTGCTGGAGTTTGAAAGATTGTTTCCGGGAAACTACAGAATGTCATCTGTATTCCTTTTTCAGGATTCTAGCTTTGGAAGTGGATCACTTTGAGGTTTATGTTCTTGCTAACCCTCTTGGGATAGAGGTGCTTGGTCACAGATTCCTGTGGCTTAACCAATCACAGCAAAACAAGTGGGAAGGAACCCTGAATCTGTAAAAGTTTGTTTCCACAACTGTCATGAGGTGTATACCCCTGGCTCTTCCTCATAAGTAGCAGCCGCAGAGCACCCTGACATTGGGAGAAAACAGGCAGCTGTAGACGGGGGGGGGGGGGGGGGGGGGGGGGGGGGGGGGGGGGGGCGTGCGGGGAGGTCACATCTCCGCTCCCCTCACCCCAGATTTGGCATACACGACCCATGCACTTTACAGTAGGGAGCTGTAAACTGACCTAATCTCAGATGTATCAATATTTTCCACCGGTGAAAGAGTATTTACACTTTAGCATATGTTTTAACTCACTTTTAAAATTACTTCCTCTTTGCAAAATACACTGGCACTTTCCCCATTTCCAGATTATGTGCAAAAATGGAAAATATGCAGACATGGAGTATGTGTATGAAATCCATTCTGCCAAGCTTTTTGGATTATTCCAAGCTCAGAATACCTTTGGTCTTTCATCTTATCACCTCCACGCTTACCTTAGCGTCATCCTTAATTTCGTTGTTTCTCAGAGGTTTGTTGGCATTGAGAATTGCTTGAGGTGTTTATTAAAGTTCAGATGCCTGTGTGTATACCTCTTATTAGTCTCCTCTTCCCCCGTGCAGCCCTTCTGAAACAGGACTCTTACCATTTGTATTTGGAGCAAGCACCCTAGTTTATTCTGATCATGTGGCCCAGGGGCCCAACTCTGAGAAATACTTGGCATTGTCTATTCTTATTAGCTATTATAATCTGGCCTCTCTCTCTCTCTCTCTCTCTCTCTCTCTCTCTCTCTCTCTCTTTTCCCCAAATGTCTTTTCTGTATACTTATTAGAAGGAATCTTATTTTTTAAGAGAAATAGGTAGGGGCTGCCTCTCAAGCCATAACTCACAAACAACCATTCTGTTGCTAAAAATGTTTCAGAAGTGTGGATTTACATGGACCTGTGCGATTTACCTGGTCTCAGAGACTGTAAGTTAAAATCTTTGAATGGCACCAAGGATGGTAAGATTGACCGTGACCACTAGCATGCTCATTGTGCTCAAGATAATCGTGGATCAGATCTTTTATCCAGTTCCCTTGTAGAAGAGTCCTATTCCTAATTGCACCCACTTGTCCCCCAAATCACCACCATTACCTCTCTTCTCAAATTATTACAGGTCCAGCACTCAGTTAACAGTGAGTGCAAAGGAGAAAAAGGAGTGAGCCCCATAACACTCCAACCTAGGAGATGTCACTGTCCGCCTCAGCTTGGGATAAAAGCCCGTTACCCTAAGACATGACAACAAAACATTTATCTATTGTCTAAAACTTCATAGCCCCTGTTGCTGTGAGAGAAACTAATTTTCTGTAAGAGGAAATGTCAGTTTTAGACTCATGCTTTTTTTTTCCAGGCTTTAAAATTTTAGGTGATCTAAACAGCCGTGATAATAAATTTTAGGAGAGTTGTACCATTACGGAAACATTTTGCAAAGTGAAAAGTTTAAACTAGGGTGTTATGTGAATTTTATCCACAGTGACAGAGGAGAATGGAGGATGTGGGATATAGTTTCACAGAGAGCAAATGGAACTTCAACATAGACATTGAAATACTTTGGAAAGTACCACTTGCTTACAGTTTAATCGTATTAATTATCCATTTATTAAATAGATCTTCTATCACCTTTAACTCTAAAAGGGCCTCTTTCAGTTGAAAAAATATGGGTATAGCATGCACGTTCAGGAATGTGGCTTCTGGACCAGTGAGGAGGAAGAGAACAGATACTTCTGGATCCGGATTGAATTTACAACCCGGTGGAAAATCAGACCACAGGTACAGCCAGGTTCTGCATCAAAGAATCAAAGCCCTTCCTTTGCTCTGGTAGTGCCCAGCAAAGAAGGTACTAGGTGCAAATAAACTATATTTTTTAAACAATGTTTTACAGATATATAGTCACTGAAACTCAGCATCAATTTAGACTCAATTAAAATTTAAGGTTCTATTATAAGCTTGCTACTTGGCTAGATATTTTTACAGAAATTATTTTAATCTTCACGGATCAGACGAAGAATCCAGACACCCAGGAGGTAGACAAAGTGTTTGAACTTACATCTGAGTCCATGCTTAGTACTTTCCATGGCAAAATATTATTTTTGTCCAATTATCCTTAATGTGAGTCACATAGAACTGTTATAGGTGGCTGTATTAGTTTCTTAGGGATGCTGTAACAATTACCCCAAAGTTGGTGGCTTAAAACAACAGAAATTTATTTTCTCACAGTTCCGGGGGTCAGAAGTCCAATATCAGTGTCACTGGGCTGAAGTAAAAATGTTGGCAGGGCCACATTTCCTCTGAAAGCTCTCTAGGAGAAAAACTATTCATTGTCACTTCCAGATTCTTGAGCCACGTTCCTTGGCTCATGGTCCTTCCTTCAGATTCAAAGCCAACAGTATAGCATCTTGAAATCCCTTCTCTGCTTCAGTCATTAGATCACGCTCTGCCTTCCGGGTTTATGTCTAATCTCCCTCTGCCTCTATTTTATAAAGACATTTGTGATGGTATTTAGGGCCTACTTGAATAATTCAGGATAATCTCCTCATCTCAAAACACTTGACTTAACCACAACTGTGAAACTTTACTACATTTGATAACATCCAGAGGTTCCAAGGGTTAGGACCCAGTATCTTTAGATGACCATTATTCAGCATACTATAGTCCATCTTCTAGACCTGCAAAATTCACATGCACCTCTTATGTAAAATAAACTACATTCATCCTATCCCAACACCCCCCAAAGTTCACACCCAACATAAACTCCAGTCCAAAATCTCATTTAAATATCATCATTTAAGAAATCCCAAGTCTCATCATCTACATAATCTAAATCAGGTGTGAATAGACTCTGGGTATGAGCCTTCTTGGGGCAGAATTCCTCTATACCTCTGAATCTGTAAAACTAGAAAATATCTGTTCCCAAAATACAGTTGGGACAGGCATAGTACGCCAGTTATAGACATTTGCATTGCCAAAAAGCAAACGTGGAAGGAAGAAAAGTATCAACAGTCTCAACCAGTTTCAAAATCTAGCAGGACAACTGCCCAGTAGCTTTCAGCACCTCGGAATAGTCCTCTGTGGCTTGAGGGTCCTGGCTCTGGGCCTGTGGTTAGTCTCTGCCTCTGCACCTATGGTTGTACCCTCTGTGCCCAAGGCTCTTCCCTCACGGTGATCCTGGTGACCCTGCCTTTTTTTTTTTTTTTTTTTTTAAAGCTAGCATGTATTTGTAGCTGAATAGTTTTATCTGTCTGTTTCCTGCCTGTACAATTGTGGGAGTTGGACAGCTTTCCTTCATTTATCAGCTCTCTTTTAGTCCACGCTGGCAGTGTTTCTGCCGATGCGGCATTCTCAAGAACTTTGTGAGTCTCCTGTGTATGTCATAGGCATTCATGCCAGTAGTCACAGGGTCCTCCTCAGGTCTTGCTTTTATAATCTCTATTCCTAGCTTCTGTTGAGACGGCTGAAGGAACCGCTCAGTCAAGTGCCTCATCTCTCCGGCACTAGATTCAAGCTATTCAGCCACACCCTTGGCTTTGTCTTCACAGCACACTTCCTTAGCAGTGTACCTCCTAATTTAGCATCTTTTGCAATCTGGATAGGCTGAGAATTTCCCAGATCATTGAGTGCTGGTTCTGTTTTGCTTAACAGTTCTTTCTTCACTTTATTTCTTTCTTCTCACATTTTACTAAAAGCAGCAAGAAGAAATCAGGCTGCACCTTCAACATTTTTCTTGGAATTCCCCACAGTTACATTTCCAAGTTCACCACATACAAGTTCTGCTTCCCACACGACTAATAAACACAGCTCAGCTAAGTGTCTGCCACTATATAACAGGGACAGTCTTTCCTCTGGCTTCAATAACATGCTCCCTGTTTCCTCTAGCTGTCGTAAGAATCACTTTTATTTTTTATTTATTTTTTAAAATTTATTTATTTTTTTTTTTTAGAGAGAGAGAGAGCGAGCACGGAAGGGGCAGAGAGAGAGGGAGAATCCCAAGCAGGCCCCACACCATCAGCACAGAGCCCCATGCAGGGCTCAAATTTACGAACCCTGAGATCATGACCCGAGCTGAAGTCTGACATTTAACAGACTGAGCCACCCAGGTGCCCCAGAATCAAGTTTAATCTTCGTATTTCTACCAGTATCCTCTTTATGAGGATATATGCGTTCTCTAAGATAACATAGGCTTTCTCTTCTGTGCTCTTTACTTCCTTCTGAGCCCTCACCAGAGTGCTTTCATTGTATTTCTACCAGAAGTCTGTTTCAGACCATCTAAGCTTTTTCCATCATGTGTCTCAAAATTCTTCCTGCCTATGACAATCCAATTCCAAAGTCCCTTCCACCGTATGCTGAGGTATCAAAATCTGTATTTGTTTTCTTTGGCTGCTGTAACAAATTGCCACAAAGTTGTGTCTTACTGCAGTAGAAATTGGTTCTCTCATAGTCCTGGAAAGCAGAGGCCCAATATCCATTTTACTGGGCTCAAATGAAGGTGTCAGAATGGCCAAGCTTCTTCCAGAGGCTCTGGGGGAGAATCTGTTTGTCTCCTCTTCCAGCTTCTACAGTGACATTCCTTGGCTTGTGGCTCCTTCATTGTCTTCAAAACCAAAGCATCGCATCTTTAAGTCTCTCTTTCTCTGCTTCTGTCACCAAACTGTCTTCTGTGTGTGTGTGTCTAAACTCCCTCTGTCTCTATCTTATAATAACAACAAGTGACAAATGTTGTTATAACAACAGGTGGGTGGAAAGCCCATCGGGAGAATGCAGGATGATCTCTTCATCTACGAACCCGTAACTTAATCTACCTGCAGAAACTTTGTCATAAAAAGTAACATTCACAGGCTCTAGGGATTAGGACTTAATACCTTTGGGTGGCTATCATTCAGCATATCATAGTTGATATCTCCTAATATAGGTACGCTTGTGGAATTTGGTCCTTAATCTAGGAAATGAGTAACTTGAATAAAAACATTTTAGTACTAATTTAGTTCAATTCACTCATTTCATAGATTAGGGTCCAAGGTCAAGTTAAAGTAAATGGCATGCCTAAGGTTGCACAGTAAATGTTGTGACATGACCAAGACTATGAACCATATGTTCTGCCACTGTTCATAGTGTATACACTCTTCTTCTATAAATGAATTACCAAGAATTGATTATTTCTTAATTGGTACTAAATTACTCCAGAATCCAACTATAACTCTGAAACCAAAACTGTGTCACAACCAGCGTCAATTTTAAAAGAGAGCAGTCGTCACTTATATCCACTGATCATAGTCAATAGTAATCTTAGGAAAACTGGAGAAATATGGGAAACAATCCATTTCAGGGATTACACAATATTTCCATTCAGAAGTTGGTATGACTTTAAGTTCTTAACATTCAGTTAAGTAATGATGGCCCTAACATTTTCAAGTTCTCAGAACTGTGGAACTTAGAACCTAATGTAGTTTTAAAAGATAATTTACTTCAACCACATGTTTTTAGGTAGGTGGCATATTAATCATACTTTCCAGACCAAGTGACTGAACCCAAAAGTCTAAGTGACTTGGATCAAGGATATGCAGTTAAAAACAATTTACCTGGTAAATAATATAGAAAGGACCCATTATAGGCCAGACTCTGTATTAAGGGCTTGGATGCAAAGGTCAATATGATGTATATAGTCCTTACCCTTCAGTAAGTTTTCTGTGTAAGAGGAAACTAGATGGGTAAAGTAATCAAGTGTGGGACTGTGTTAAAATACCAGAGACAAGGTGTTTGGGAAGTGTTCAGGAAGGCTTCCTAGAGATGACATCCAATAGAAAGTTGAAAGGAAGAAGTATGAGGAGCAAAGATAGAAACATCACTCCAGTCAGACCTAGTAATGTGTGCAGGGTCTGGACATGAGGGGTCAAGGCGTGTTCTAGAACTAACATCAATTCAGTATATCTATAATGGGAAATAGTAAGAAATGGGGTGAGTAGTCAGTAGGGAACAAATACTGAGTGAGGGCCTTACATGACATGCTGAGGAATACGGATCTTGTTCTAAGGACACTAGGAAGAAATTAAAGTATTTAATAGGGAACTGACTTGTGTAGATTTGTGCCTTACACAGACCAAGTTGGTTAAGGGTGATTTTGTCATGTGAGACCTGGAGAGTGAATAGGGTGCTATTAATAATATGCGAGAGCAAGAGGCACATCTGAGACTGTTCCTGGGAAACCAAGTTAGAAGATGAAGTTCACCTTTGCTAAGACTGGCCTGAGTTTGAATCCTGACTCACTTATGCTAACTATCCAACTTCAGCCTGGCACCATAACTTTTGGACTCAATTTTCTCACCTAAATATAGTTTGGGAATTACAATGACTATTTTACCCATTTTATGGAAGTTTTCCAAGAATTAATTCATGAAAATATTAAAATACTTCATAAAGTATAAAATGAAGTAAAATAGTATGATATCAATTTCCTGTCTAATTTTATATTAGGCCATGGCTTAGGGATCCTTTCAGAATATGGGATAATTAAGGGACACCTGGGTGGCTCAGTTAAGGGTCTGACTCTTGATTTTGGCTCAGGTCATGTGGAGCCCCATGTCGGACTCTGTGTCCGGTATTGAGACTTTCACATCTATAATCTCAGTTGCAAGTTTACAAGCTCATCCTTCCAACAGTGATGAGGTGGGCGGTATTATTATCTTTACTTAACAGTTGCAAGGATCACAACCCAGTAATTTGCCCAAGGCCACAAAGCTACACACTTTTAGAACCCTGATTCTACACCCAGAAGTTTGTCTCCAAAGCTGATGGTCTTCATTATGGGTGTGACTGTGTATATACTGCCTGTGTCCTACTCCTTGTTTGTTTTAAAAATACATAGGTACTGGGGTGCCTGGGTGACTCAGTTGGCTAAGCGTCTGACTTTGGCTCAGGTCATGATCTCATGGTTGGTGGGTTCGAGCCCCACACTGGGCTTGGTGCTCACAGCAGAAAGCCTGGAGACTGCTTTGGATTCTGTCTCCCTCTCTCTCTGCCCCTCCCCCGTTCATATTCTCTCTCTCTCTCTCTCTCTCTCTCTCTCTCAAAAATAAACATTAAAATTTTTTTTTAAAGTATGTAAGAGAAGAGAAGGAGCAAGAGAAGGACCTGTATCTACTTTGTTTCTTTTCCTAATCACCTAAACCAAGTAAATCTGAGATAATTTAGAATTAGGAATGACAAGAAAAAATATACAATGGGAGCAAGTAATGTTGAGGCCTCAGTAGTTGCCTTTGGGTATCTGCTGAGAAATGACAAAACCCCACCCCGTGCTATGCATATTTTAGGAACTTCTGCAAAGGGACTATTTTAAATTTTTAAATAATGATGAATGCTAAAGATGATGCCACTTGGTATCCGTCAGAAGAACTACTTTCTCCGTGTCCCTAGTATAAAATTAGTTTTGGGTTTTTGTTTGTTTTGCTGATCAAGCTAGAATTTCAATATGGGTAGGTTATGTCTATTATACTATAATTTATATATTCTTTTAAAATATATCTCTGCTTTCTGTTTTTTTCTTTAAAAAGTAAAATAAGGCCAATATTAAATGAAAACTGTTAATGTAATATTTTAGGAGAAAAGTTAAGTTCTCAAATATAAGGGTGTTTACATTTCTCCCTCTCACATGACAACATGTTCCAGTGTATTTCACTTTGTGTTTCATAAGGTAAGCCCCCAGCCTGTAAACTCTGTTCCACGCTGTTTGCCTGCCTGTTATTACCTGGAAACTTCATGTAAGGCTCTGCACCCATATGCTTCTGTGCCTTCTTTTAGGATGTTCTTACTCCTCTCATTTTATCTGTGTCTAGCTGGAGTCCTTATCCTTGGTGCGACACTGCCCATGTCATTCATGCATCCCTTGGGTTACCTTTCACTTAATTTCTGCTCTGCTGCTTTGGCGGTTAGTATAAACTGTCTTATATTATCTTCCAACTCCTTGGGAAGATCTCCTGTCTCTGTCTCTACGTTGTGAACCCTTTAAAGCTATGGGCCAAACAGGTCACTGTCGTGGGATGAGAAACAAGAACCTTAGATACAGAATTTACTGAGAGCTAAGCATCTGTGATAACCCTGGTTTAAAACCATATCATAACTTGGAACATAGTTTGTCTTGAAATATGTAAACATCGAGTCACTTCTTTTTTTGCCTCTTGTGCAGTAATCTGTCTTCTTCCGATCTCTAGTTACCTGTTTCATTCCTACTTTTCCCATTTGTTCTTTTCTAATATGTCCTGAACTCATTTGTTACCTTCTACTTATTTTCAGCTCCTCGCTCTTTCCTTAAATTATCTTCAGTTTTTAAATATCTGCTGGTAGTCTCTTAATAAACCAGAACTTTACTCTTTGTCCCCCACACTTCGGAACATTATGAATGCTACAATTGCAAACCTTAAATAATTTCAGATGTTGTAATATTTCCTTTTCTAAAAATGTCATTTTATTCCTCATTCCTGCCTCTTTCTTTAATTCCAATATTTTAAATTCTAACTTCAGCAAATAATCTAACTAGTTGGTTTCCCAGCCCTTTCCCTTCCAACAAAGGGAAGCATTCTCTTTACTTTTTCTTTTTTTTTTTTTTAATTTTTTTTAACGTTTATTTATTTTTGAGACAGAGAGAGACAGAGCATGAACAGGGGAGGGGCAGAGAGAGAGGGAGACACAGAATCTGAAACAGGCTCCAGGCTCTGAGCTGGACGCAGAGCCCGACGCGGGGCTCGAACCCACGGACCGTGAGATCATGACCTGAGCCGAAGTCGGACGCTTAATCGACCAAGCCACGGAGGCGCCCCTCTTTACTTTTTCTTTATAAAATACCCATTTGATGAGGACTTGTTATGCACCAGGCACCATTAAGCTATTCCGTGCATTACGTCTGACTTCTCCAAACTTCTCCCCAAACCCCAGGCTCAATGTGCCTATTCTGTCCTTCTTGGAGGAGGTACCAAACCCTCCCCATGCTGTTCCTTCCACCCACATCTCACCTTCCAGGACTTCTTAGCCATGAGATTTAGAATAGTTTCCAATTATTTTCTTCTGGAGTACTCTCCTTCTTTCTTCCATAGCATTTACCCCAAGTTTTCATCTCATAGCTATTTTTTTTTTTGACACTGTCTTTAGAGTGAAGCTCTCTGAGAGCTAAACCAGGCTCTTTTTTCAGTACTGTATGTATGTGTCAGACAGTATCTGACACAAAGCAGGCACTCAATTTCTGTTGAATGAATGAATAATCTCATTTAATCTTTATGGTATAGGAAAAAGGAAGGTATTGTTAATGTTGTTGTTTTACTGATGGCAAGTTGCCAAGTCATACACCCTGGCAGGTCAAAGCCTCCAATACACCCACTTTTGTGTCTCCAAAGTTCATTTTCAGTCCAGGGCCATACCTGTCATCATCAAAGCCCACACTTTTAATCCCTCTATCCTGCTGCCTCCTTAGCAAGAATTCTGGATTTAGCCTTCCTTACTTTGATACCGTGGCTGCGATTACTTCTGTGGGATTCCTTTTAGATCACAGGTTCTCATTTCAGTTAATTTAACATGCAGTCAAATGCCAGGGGTTGGGTTATATTTCCCTCACACCTTTCTTGTCATGTCCCTCCTTTTGCAGAGCTACTCATTAGCTGATCTCTTTGCTGGGAGTTCAGAACCCTTGTCTCCATCACTCTAGCCCAGCATCTCTTCCTCCCTTCCACGGTCTGTCGAAATGCTCAATGGCTTCTCCTGCTTTTCCTCTGGCTTCTAACATTCTGATCATATGTTCTTTACCATCCCTCTTCTGCTTTAAAGCACTTCGGTAGTTTCGTTGATCTAGTTTTTATACCATAATCTTATCAACATCCTTAGCACTTTTCTTTTTCATATTTGTGGAATCATACCCTTCTACAGAGATGTTCCAAAAAACGCCCTAGAAATCTGGTTTACTTACTGTTATTAATAGCATTGTAAAGCTATTTCACTTTAGATAAGAAATAGCTTACAAATTCATATCATGTGTTATCATTTTGCCCATATTACAAAATGTCAATTTTTTCTTTTAATAATTCTATCAATAAGTCAAAGCTATTTAGGCTTTGGAAATCTATTTACATCATATGTATCTATATAATTTGAAACCAATTATAGGAAGCTTGACTTTTAATTATTATAACAGACCAATCTAACTTATATAGTCAGATTCTACATATCATAAAAATAAATTTAATTCAGCAATCAGTACAAAAAGGTTCTTCTTTAAAAGAAATAAGTGAGACGTATGCTCTTGATTCAAATTCTAACTCCTTTTGGTATCTTAATATCTTTCTAAAAATATATGTGCATTTCTATATTTGGTCAGCCTGGGGTATAAATGCATGTGTATTTTATATTTTTCCCCCTTGACCACCAGTATTAATGAGAAAAGTAGGTTTTACTTTGCAAAGCTACATTTGGCAGGGGTATACAGAGAAGCCCTGTGTTTTAAGGGAAATCATGGAAGTTAGAAATGGTAAAGACCTTTATGATTAGCATTCATCTTCTTTGAAATAAATGATGACTAAAATAGAAGAGCAGTAGTTATTGGACTTCCTAATTCAGCTTCACTTTCTCTCATAGGAGTCCAGACAAAGGCAAAATGTAGGGAAATTGGCAAAGTAGCTAATGTTACATGTACTAAAATAATTTAAAACAAAGGCAAAATGAACCTACAAAGAGAGTTATTGGAGATAGAATATTTAATCTGGAGGAAAATGCAGAGTAACCAGACAATCAGCATTCATTGGCAGAAGGTGCTTATCTGTGATTTGCCTGTTTCACTAAAGGCAAGGCTGTAAGAAATTGGCCTGAGTGCTGGGATAAGGGGGAATTCAGTGCAGATTTAAAATGAGAAGAGACTCCTCAGCATTTTGGATGCTGAACATCCAAAAAGGTCTAGGCTGCTGGCTCCAAATATAACATGGCATGCTGAGCAATGATAATGGATGACTTTCCCTGGCCTACATGACATGTAACGGGTTTGAACATCAGGGAAAAGGGAAAAAAAGAAAATAAGAAAAAGAGGAGAAAATAACGGAGTGGTGAAGGGGCAAAAAAGTATCATGATTCACAGTGCCATAGAGGCAGGGCTGTTGCAGATGTCTAATGTTCCAGATGTATAAATGCCTCCAGACAGAATTATTAGTAGTTGATGAACCTTGGGGCACCTGGGTGGTTCAGTTGGTTAAGCATTCCACTTCAGCTCAGGTCATGATGTTACAATTCACGGATTCAAGCCCCACATTGGGCTCTGTGCTCTTAGCAGAGCCTGGAACCTGCTTCAGATTCTGTCTCCCTCCCTCTCTCTCTCTCTCTCTCTCTCTCTCTCTCTCTCTGCCCCTCCCCTGCTCACACTGTGTCTCTCTCTTTCTCAAAAATAAACACTAAAAATTTTTTTTAATATTAAAAAAAAACAAACTGATGAGCCTTGAATTGTAAAGACTCTATTAACATGTCAAGTTATCCTCAGACAGGGGCAATGCCTTGAAAAGGGTTAAGGATGAACTAACACACATGTTTATCAGTAAAGCATGATAACACCAGGTCCTTGAAAGACAATAATGATTATAGGAAAATGCCTTTTAAAGAAGTTCTCAATTTTGCAGTTAACCATTGCCACATAGAGTTGGGTTGCTGTTAACCCATACTATCCATGATCCATGATTAAGTTATAGTTGTGGTGGAAGTACTAGGTTATGTTTAGTTGACAGTTTACTCGAAGTTGGGTATATATTGACCTAATCAATACTTTACCTCTTCTATTATGGTTAATTAAATGGCTCATTAATCTCTCAATGTCACCATCCATTGTAGGAAGCATGCCAAACATTTGAAAATTCCTCATTAATGATAACACACATACTGACAGATTAGATATAGGTAAAGGTGGACAGATTTAGGCTGAAGAATTATTAGGTGAACTATAAAACGAGGCAATGCTTTACTGCCAGCACTATGAATCTTTCAAATGGTAATTGGATGCACGTGTTAGCAGCAGTAAAAAGTCACTGTCCAGTTGTCCACCTTACATGGGAATCTACTCTGAGTGTCTTCTTTGATTTATTGTTCCAATTAGAACACAGTGTTCAAAGAAAGAACACAACTGACCGGATTTAAAGGCAAGGGAGCCTTTAAGGCCATTATTCGATGGCCTTTAAGGCCATTGGTGGATGACCTGGCTCCCTTTTAGTTTATCTTGAAACTTTCTATTTGTGTAAAATCTGTACTGATTAAATATTTGCTTTTAAACTGATTCTATAAAGCATCAACATTTTGTATTCATTAGCTCTTGATCAGAGTATCACTGGCTTCCCAAGATGCAGGTATATTTTCTTTCACTAATTTTAAAGGCCTGTGTCTAGGTTATTACTTGTTATACTGACTGACTGGCACAGGCAAAGGTTAACGGGCAGTGAAAAAAAAGAGTGCCAATTATGAAAAGTAAATATTTTTAATATGCAAAAACAGGTAACAAATACCATTGGTCAAATGGTAAGTGTAAATGATCTTCAGTGATTGCAATATACCATGAAAAATGAAGATATTTCTGTATAGAGGACTTGAGACAAAATGAGGTCCATTATTTTCTAAGCTGTGATAAAGCTGTATTAAAATTACATAAACATAAATCTTGTGTCCCATCTTGCTGGAAAATTAAAAGAGAACTTTAATTTCTGGGAGGGAAATACTAATATTTTACTTACTTACATTAAGCAAATATCAACTATTAATGCTAACAAATGTTGGAACAGTAATACTAAAAACGTCATCTGAATTACTCCCCGTTGCAAAGTTCACAGAATTAATGTTAAGATAGATTAAAATCACTTTGAACTAATACACATGTGTTACTCTTCCTTCTGAAGCATAATAAGGAAATATCATTGGTACTACAATTTTGGATAAGCATACAGACATTTAAGGCTTAGGAAAGATGTAGATATTCCCAGGCAGCTCATAAATGTGAGGAACATTAGCTCCATTTCAAATGAGCTGTCAACTTTTTTCCAACATTTTGGCTTGTGGAAAGTCAGGCGTTTGAATAATAAGTGGGGTTTGCCTCTGCACAGGAAGGTAACTACAGGAGTGTAAAGTGCTCCTTCATGTTCCACTGTAAGTTCATTAAACAGTTAAAAAAAAAAAAAAAGAACTCGAATAAGCCTTTTTGCTCTAAAGCAGGCAGTAAAAATATGGAAGAAAATATGCGTGCATTGGTGTTTCCCTCATTTAATAAGACAATTTTTATTTTAAATTCTGTGCCTCAACATCATTTTGAAAACACCTGTTTTTAAAGAGTGGTCCATACCTTTGCCTCATAGATTCCTGAAATACCCAAGACTACCTAGAGATTGGTGTTTCTGAATTCTCATACTCCACTGTTGGCATGTGATTTCTGCCAACTGTTTTCTTGGGTTTCTTCTAGTAGAAGGTTATAAATCAGGTTTATGAAGAGGAAACTGGGTAATTGTGCATTTTTAATGGATTTATGATAAAGCCATCAAAGTGGAGGGTCCATATGGTAGGAATGCGGTAAAGGTAACGGGACAATGTCATGTAAACATTAAATACAGTGCTTCCACCTTCATAAATCCTCAATGTGCATGATTAAATGCTGCCAGTTATAAATTATGCAACCAAACTCTAGAAACAACCACAACTTAAATAAGACACCAGTGGAAGCCATAAGTTGTATATAGGTTTTCTTTTCAAAAATCCAAAATAAAATCATTTATTAGGAGATGATATTCAAGTCCTTATTTCCCTCAACACTTCCTTTCTCACTTTAGGTAACTTCCTACAATCAGCCCCAGTCCTGATTTAAACGTAATAATGCAAACCTTTAATCCCAGACAGTAATTTGTCATTTATATGTGGTGAAGTACCTTTTTGATTTGCAGACTCATTTTAAAGCCTTCTTAACATGTATACAGCTTTAGGTCTCTAAGATTTTGCCCTTTTTAGAGTCATATATCAGAAGTTTCTGCAACAGCCCACTTTCACACCGGTATTTACAACCAAATTATTTTATTACATGTGGGAACAATTAAACATTTTGCCCTCAGCTGTAAACAATTACGATATACAATGACATTCATGGATTTTCTTAAATGTATTCCTAATGCCCTCTGTTAAGAAGGTGAGATCCGTGTACATGTATTTTGCGTTTCCGTAAGCAAATATATTCCCAAACAAAATATCAGAAGAGGTATTTCACCTAGAGAATGCACTAACATTGTCTGATGCCATGTCTGCATAGCCACCTGCAATGATAACCTTTAACATATTTCACTTCTCTTCCCCTCCCAATTTACTACTATTCCAGCGTGAACCTGAAGAACTGTTGGTGTTCATAGCAAGAAGCAATTAAGATTTCGGATAATTTGTTTTTTAGAGTTTTGAGATATCTAATTCTAATATATTGGTATCATTGTTGCCAGTAACAGAGGTAAAAGGAATAACGTAATCAAATAGATGTAGGCCTGAATCCTGACTCTACCAATTTCCAGTTGAATGACCTTGGGTAATTAACTGTTTTCAGCTTATTTTTCATCTTTGAAAAAGTGTGGATAGTTAATATCTAAATTATAGGACTATTATGTGTCAAATGAAATATATATTTGAAGAAATAGGGCACTTACTACACAGTGCATCCTGATTTCTCTATTGTAGCTTAATCGCCTTTCCTGCAAAGACTCATAAGCACTGTGGCTTTCCATTTTGAGAATATCCATTTTTGGCTGTCTCAAGTTTAGGGATACATTTTCTTTTCACTAGACTCCCCTTTTCTACCAGTGACAACCATGGGAGAAGCCCACAGCCCACTCGCATCCAGTCCCAGTCACAAGGGTACCCAACAGCTGTATCCAGCCTTTCCAGGAGTCCAGAAATAGAGCTGAGTGGTAATGTTTCAAGGGCAAAGCTCTAGATATAAAGAGTGATAAAACAAACTTAAATGAGCCTAAGCATATCTAGTGACAGATACACCACAGCTATTCTAAATTATTCAAGCTTTCTTACACTTCCAGCAGGAGAAACATAATTCATCTCTGCTCCCTTTATTCTGTTTTCACATAATGACAAAAAAGCAAACAAAAAATCACCCTCCCTTCCACACACACACATAAACGTTTGTAATCACCCCAAGCACATATAATATTTTTAGAATCATCCAATTTCTGGGAACCAGCTTTGGAGGTAGAAGTTAAAAATGATTTTGCAATGCTTATGGGTGATTTCCTTACTTCCCTTTTGTTAGTATTTTGCTGGCAAAAAGCCCGTAAAACAGTTGTTTAATTACCCAGGACATCCCAAACATGTCACCTCTCAGATAAGCTGTTACTGTATTTTAGCAGCAATAATACTAGGGTCAAAAGTAACAAAGAAAATTAAGCTTCAAATAAGCAAACCTCAAAAGAACAGCTTTGTGTATTGAAAATAATTAATAACTTGTTTAGGAAAATGTTACTGAAAAGTGGTTTTTGGACAAGGAACTGACACTCTTCAGAAATCCTAATATTTAACAGGCTACCATTTGGTGGGCTGGCCGGCTGGTTACCCTGTAGGCATGGCAAAAGTTTGTTCACATGTAATTATGCAACATTTAGACAATATCTTAATGATACCATGTAGTTCAGCTGAATCAGTCCAGCTGGAAATTGTAGGAGTGTTCTGATTACCCAGCCACATGTGAAATTAAGGCTTTTTCAACCTTTACTTTTCACTTGCTGTGTCTTGATACAGATATTCTTGGAAAGCCTAAATTATTTATGGTTTAACATTATTTAACAGAGTAAACCCCACCCCCTCTCATTTTCAACCATTGATTAAGATTGCATTATTACATAAGATATTATATTTTAATAAGGACTATTGGTATGCTTCATCATATGGAAGGGATATTATTCAATTTTGGACAATTGGGATGGAAACTTTCCATACTAGTTTTTATGCAATAAAAATCAGATACTTTTCTCTTTGCAGATAATTCTTACTCTAAAAATATAATTCAGTGTATACCCCTAGCAATCACTTTATTAAATAATCACACATGATTATGATTTTAGAAAATAGTCATTTCAGTTGTATAAACAAACTAATATAGATTGGTCCTTGCAGTAAATCATAAAGATACTTAAAATACACCAATAGCAAAATTAAGTTAGTATCCAAAAAAAGGAATTTTGCTCGAGCTTAAAACTGAAAATTTATTATATTTATCTCCATGAACTAAAAATACACAGAAGATTTTCAGCCCATGGGGATTATTATTTTTTATTTTTTATTTTTTAACTCTCAGCTCACTCTTCAGCAAGTGTTTGGCTCAGTTCTTCCCCATTTTCCTACCTGGATGACACCATAACTATTTTGTTTTAGAAGTGAACAGAAGTATTAAATTTTTAACCAACAATTATAATGTCTATACATAATACCTACTGAATTCAGGCAACAAATGACTTTCAACCCAAAGAAATCATAATGACATTATTTCAGCCACTTTCTATGAATCAGAAACAGAAACAGCTCTAGTATTAAATGTAAGATGGATACGTTAAAATACTTTGACAAGTATTTTTATTACTTACAAACTTATTGCTAATTTTAGTAAGTGGAAGCAGCAGCAGAAGTTAATGTCAAATGTATGTGGATCTCCGGAGAAGAAAACCAAGTTTTAATTCTTATAAATCCTTATTTAAAAAGGAAATGCTGAATTCCGATTAACTGTCTTTCCCATTGGTACCAGCTACTTTTCTGGGCCAAGGTGTCTTGGAATGTATGACCCATGTATTTAAGTTAGTTGGCAAGAAATTCCCAAATGACTGACACTGTAAGGTCCCTTAAAGAGGTGACTTGGTAGAACCATTGAGATGATGCTAAATAGTCATTGAAGATGTGTAAATGTCATTGTCTACTGTCTTCAGTGTGCCATTACATAGCCTCGGGCTCCTTTCAAATAGCAGTCAATAGAGGGTGAATAAGTCTCACCACTTGAAAGTAACTAGGAAAAGAAGCCAACAGAGTAATCTGGCTTTGCTGGACTGATTCAAGAAGAGACACAATATCCACCCCTCCTCCTCCAGTTCTCCCTCCCCCTACGCAGCCACAGCCCTGCAAGAAAGAAAGAAGAGCAAGAGGTAAAGAAGGAAAGAATGAGAGAAAGGAGAATGGAAAGAAATGCAGAGGTGGGGTGGGCTGGGGAGGGGGTCATAATTTATGTATACAGAGCAGAAAAGTTCATCCAGTGGGACAAACTATAGCCATGGAAACAGACTTATGACTTTTACTTTGAAAATAAAAGAATGACAATGAAATTTGTGTGAGGTCTGTGTGAATCCAGTCCCAGATGTTTACAACGCTGTAGTAGTATGGCTCTGCAATATGAGAGGTTTCAGAAGAAAGGAGTACAACAGGACACCACAAAGCAGCGCATATGCCATTGACAATGCAGACACGAGCATCATGTTACCAAGAGAGAAGGCAGGCAGAAGACAAATAGCGGCGCTGGTGCCTGAAAAGCTAACTTCACGGACTGCAATCACTCAAACCAACATGAGGGGCCAAAAAGAAAAAGAAAAAAAAAAAAAAGAATCAAAACCAGAGAAATGTTTGCACTCCTGTCTAGATAGGTAGTGGGTAAAGGGTTGGGGGTGGGGAGCTAGTGGAATTGACTTTTCTTTCTTAAATAAGGCTCCCATAAAGCCCCTGTAATTGACAGCGGATAATTATTTTCAGCTTGAGGAAGCTGTCCCAAAACTCTTAATAAGATTGCCAGCGAACAGCAACAAAATGTGTTTACTTGAGCCATTTCCAGAAGGGAGGGAGAGGGGACCTTGGGACGAGGTGCGGAAGGGCGACGGAGACGGGGAGGGGGCATCTATGAATCTCTGCGCCTGCACTACTCTCCAGCGCCCTGCGCGGGCCAGGTAATGACAAGCAGCGGAGACAGGGCAGCAAGGGTGGCAGGGAGTGGGGGGTGTGTGGAGGGAGCCGCGCCAAGGGTAGGGGGTGCGGCGGCACAATGTATGGGGGTGATTTAGTGTGAAAGTATTCCGCTTCATCATTTTACAGGGGTTGGGGACGTAAATATTTAGCTGGCCACATCTGGAACAGATTTCCCCCCCTTGTGGGGTGGGGGGTGGATAATTGGAAGGAGGGGAGCGCGCATTTGTAACTTACTGTACGGGCAGTTCTCCTTCTTGGTACCGCTGACCTTCCCGTTCTTCTCAATCTTGAGAAAGTACTTGGTAAAAGAGAACAGCTTTCTCCAGCGGACATCTCCTTGGAGGTGATTGTAGCTCCGCACATGCCTCCCCGCACTGGAAGGAGAGGAAAAGGAGGACGAGGAGGAGGAGGAGGAGGACGAGGAGGAGGAGGAGGAGGAGGAGGAAGAGGAGTTGGTGGCCTCTGGTGACACCATGTCCTGACCAAGGGCTTGGCAGGTGACAGGGATTGAAGACACCAAGAACAGCAACAAGAAGCAGCAGCAGCAGCAGCCGGGCAGCTGGGGAAAGGCTGAGGCACAATGTGTCAGTATCCATTTCCACATTGTACTGGAACTCTCGGCACTGGAAATTGTCTCATCAGAAGGAACATACTGGAAGGGTAAGACCTGGTGCGAGGCAAGGAGACAGCTGGAGGTGGAGGCCGCTGGTTAGCTCCCTCTGGGCGCGGATCTGGCCAGAAGTGAATACACCAACATCCATAACTCCTCGGAAGGGCCGGCTGCCTCTCCTGGCTCCTTTCTCGGATCCGCTGCCGCTGCCGTGAACCTCTCGAGTCTCCCGGTGAATGGTGGATGTGGGTGGCCGCAGTAGCAGGAGCTGGTGGTGGCGGTGGCGGTGGTCACCAGCGATCTTCACTCCACCCGGAGTTACTTTGTTCTCTTCTTCACGCCTTTCTTCACCATGTTAGATGCAAAAAAAAAAAAAAAAAGTCTGAAAAACAGATGACAGCACGGTGAACAAAACCCACAGAGGCTGGGGGAGATATCTGCGCCTCTCTGAGGTTGGCACCTTCTGGTCCCTCTGCGCAGAGCCCCAGCCTGCTAGCCGCCTTCGAAAAGCGCGTCCCTTCGGAGTTGTCAGGGCTGGAGGCGGCTGCCGGTCGCCGTTGTTTGCTTCCCCCCTCCTGCTTTCTCTTTTTGGTGGTGCCTGTTGATTTGAAGCCTCCAGAAAGTCACTTCTTGTTTGGGGGGAGATGGCGGTTGGTGTTTTGTTTGGCCCTACTTCCCTCCCTCCCCACCCCCTTCCTCTGGAAAGCCCGCTTGTAAACAGGTTGCAGCCAGGAGTCCAAATGTCAGTGATTCCAAGCCCGAGGTGGGCTCTGCCTCCGCTGGTCAAACCTCATTTGCAGGGGTGGAGAAGCGGGGGGGCGGGGAGGGGGTCAAACGGCGGTGGGACATCTGAAACCCTCGGCTGCTGGGAAAGCCAGGAGAGGGAGGGGGAGGGGGCTGGGAGGGTGGGGGGAGAGCAGGGGAGCAAGGAGGAGAGGGCGCGGTGCCTCCGCGCGGAGCTGGGGGCTGCCGGGTCCCTGCCTTGTGGCCCCGCGGCCGCCGCCTCCGCCCGCGCCTCCAGCTGCGGGGAGTTGCTGTGAAGTGTCCGTGTGCTGGCTGCGCTGGCCGCCGGCGCGAGCTGTAGCCTTAGGCTCTCCGAAGTTTGCTGTCTTCCAGCCTGAACCAGTCCCCTCTGGGGAGCCCCTTTCTCACTTGTTTTGCAGCGTAGGATCCCCCCCCCCCCCCCCACTTCTTTTGGCCGTGCAGTACTTGAGAGCCACCTGGAGCTTGGTGCTCGGCTGACTGTTCCCCCCTCCCGCCCCCTCTGGCTCCCAGAAGGAGGGGAGGCCTGGGGGAGAAAGCAGAAGATGCTGAGGATAAACCTTCCAAAGCAGCAGATTATAAACTGGTCGGAGTGAGCCCAGAGAAGGGAGACCATAATTAGCTTCTTTTCCTCCTCTTCTGCCAGCTTCCAAGGAGGTCTCTGCTTTAATGAATCACTGATTTCTCGCTTCCGTTGCTGAAGTAAAAAGTTCACACTTTGGCCCTCTCTGCCTTTTAAGCTCAGGGAGATTTATCGTCACCCTTAAAAGTCGCCTCTCTCTTGGCGCAAATGAAATCGGGGACCGAAAAGACCGATTTCTAATTGCTAGCATGAGTCGGTTACTGAACCACGCGTGCACTTCAAAGCGAACCCACTTTACTGAGATTGCGAAGATTTAACCATGAGATTTGGCCGAATTCTGTTTTCTGTGCGATTTCCTTTGCACCCTGTCATAAAAGGGGCATTTTCTTTTTTCTATCTTTACTTTCTATGTTAAGAGAGCTTTGTTTTGCAATGCAAGTGAACTACCAGTCTCCCTCTCGGTTCCACACTCACCACCTGGAAACACCCTTACTGCTAGCAGTGCCCACAACCCAGGTGTAGACAGAACCACATCCCTGGCTAGGAAGGCTTGCCAAGAATTAAGAGGCGCGAGAGGACACTACTAGCAGAATTGGTTCCAACACGAGTAAGAGAGAGTTCCTAGAGGCTCACTACTAGAATTTCGGTGAACGAGGGAAGGCTTAACTGGAGGGAGTTACTGAAGATGTAAAATATTTAGCTTCTGTAAGGCAGCTGGACATTAGCCTTATGTGGAAGCATATGAAATGGCCACTATTTTCTATTTCTTGACCTTCCCAAGTGGCAATTTCATATGGTTCAGCTTAATCTTTAGACTGCTGTTCTAAGATGGAGAATCGCTTCAAGGTGAACTTGGGAGTTTGACCTCTGCAACTGTAATCTGGAGAGAACTACTCAGAAGTGCTTGTGTATATACTACAAGCCAGAATCCCTATAGTGTGCGTTTGACCTTAGTCTTCATTGTGAACCGAACAAAATTCGAAGAAATAAAAAATCTAGCTTTAGAGATGGGCATTAGGAATGATTGCCCAATTATGTTGTTTAGTGACCTGAAAAAATGACTTTATATGCATGCGCTTACATTTTCCTATGCATTCAGGGTCTTTGAAATAGAACCCTGTAATGCTAGAATCAGAATTTTAATTGCATTGTTTGTAACCAATTGCAATGCTTACTGAAAAGATTTTGACAATGTGAACACCACAGTAGGGTTTTTAATTTAATATAATCAGTTCTAATTTCTGTGGCTATTAATTGGAAAGTTAAACAAATAAAGAGCATATGTCATGTGTATGCTTAAAGTTTTGTTCTTTCACTAAAGCATGGGTGTTTAAAAATGAAATCACTGTGCTAATTTTAATTTTCTAGCTCACAGTTTTATACCTGAGCTAACAAATGCCTGAAAGAGTGTAGTGTTTCTAAGGGACTTGAGTTTCAGTCCAATTGTTCAGCAGAATCCAAATGTTTGAATTGACAACTAATTAAAACTACATGTTGTTTTTAAAAATATGTTTGATGAAACCATACAGTAAAGATTCTGCTGTGAAAAATTACAAAGTACAGGAAGTTATTATTTTGAGGTTTCTCTACACTGGGCATCAACCCTATTGATGCCAGCTTGAGATCCTTTTAATTTTTTTTAAAGCTCACAATAGACACTCCAACTTTCTGCTCCAGCAGAGAAAGCTATTCAGATCTTTGTGAGAAGTTTTGTGTTTTTATTCTATTTGAAATGGGGGGGAAAAACACATCGTCAAACTTCCATATTAAAATCTGGTTGCAGCAGGTGCAGTGTTTAAAAGTTCTAGAGTCCTCTCGCCGTTCTTCTGTACAGCGTGATGACAGGAAGGGCATTTACAAAACAGCCCAAAGGAAAAGCTGACATAGCTTTTTAGATTATATCTCATTCTTCTTTTTCTTTTCTGTACAGCCTTTCTTTTATAGCACAGTTGAATCCCTAAATACTCCACTGCTTTTCATTGTTAGGTCACCTCTTAGGTTAGCCCGAGAAAGCCTGAGAAAAGTTCCACAGGAAAGATGCACTATTTAACGGAATTCAATCTCTCCCAATAGATTTGAATCACTAACATAAATGTATGAATGTAGATTATATCTCTGTAATGAGGCCTGAATCATTCTCAGTTACTTCAAAGGACTGAAATTCTACCTTCCTTTTTTAGCAGCAATAATCAGGTCTTAATGGGTTCCTTTATTAATTGTTTCTCTGCAACGATTGAAAAGGACAGTACAAGCTTCAGATTAGAGTGGTACCTACTAATTCTCAAAGGCTGTGTTTCTTTTTTTTTCTAACCTCTGGAAGGCATGCTTTATTTCTATGTCCTAAACATATCCAGTAATATTAGATTAAGTCTTTATTGGAGGAAATAGATGTGGCCTTTTGTTTAATGTGATGCCTTGAGAAGTTATTGAGGCTTTTAAAAGCAAGACCATGGCAGCAGCCACTGAAGAATCCCAAGCTGTAGCTATTCAGCCTCAGAGAAGCAGTTTGCGTATGTACTTCCAGATCCTTCGGTAGCTCTTCTGTTTGAGCAGTTTACATTTTAAGTATGTATTTCCTGGATTCTTCATGTTGCTTGGCACTATCTGTGGCTCAATTACAAGATGTGTGTTCTATTATGTGTGATGTAATTGACAATGTCAGTAAGCTGCTTCAAATAATAATAAGTCAGGTCAAAAGTCAGCCAGGCTGTTCTACAAAGTAGACATGTGCAGGCCTTATATTGAAGTCTGCAGTTGTAGTCTTCCGGGCTGTGTGTCCCAGCTCTTACTCCCTTTCCGATATGGAAGAGGCCAGTTTTAAGGCATTGTTGGAGCTTCTGGTCTTTCCAGGATGAGGCTGGAGATGATGCGTATAGTCAGTGACATTTGGGACAAATCAAACAGTGATATCTTATTTTTTTAACAAGGGGTTTCAATTGAAAGGGAAAGAGGTCTTAAGCCACAGACAGCAGTGCAATACTTCAGAGCTAGTGGGAACTTTAGCAACAGATGAATCTACCTCATTCATTTTATAGCTGAATGAACAGATGCCCAAGTCACTCAGTGATAGAACAGAGTTTAGAACTCAGGGGCTGAGTCCTAATGTTAACAATCAGAGGCTGCTGTCCTAATTTTTTTGGTAACACCTGCCTTGTCTGTTTTCTCTTTCCCCCCCTCCCTGCTCCTTTCCTCCTTATCAATGACCACTCATCACTCTAATATGTCAGAGATGGCAGAGTGGAAATGATAAGAATGGTTAGGAGGCTTTACTTATGCAAAACCAATATATGTTTGCTGGAAAAGATTAGGCAGAGAAAAGTAATAAAATAGCTCTGTGTTGAATTATTGAGTACCAGTTAATCAGCCAAATAAATATTGATATATATTTGGCAAAGGGGGGCTTTTTTATCAAAACTCGTGAAATGAACACAATTAGAAAGTAATGCATGCCATGTATTTTCAATGATTTTTTTCTATATAATCTGGATGTATAAGTTCTCCTCTAGGAAATCCATGGCATCTTCAAAAAAAAGAGCAGATTTATAATTTGATTCTGCCTTCTCTAAGACTAAGTCTCCATAAAGCAGTGTGATATTTCAAAGCATAGGTATTGGCTTAACTATTTTTTTTTCAAAATTTGAAACTAAACTAAATGTTCTATTCCCAAGCTTTCAGACAGACTTAATGATCTGTTGTGGAGAATGAAAAATGGCCCAGGTAGTGACAAAGATCTTTTGAAGGGGGGAAAAAAAAAAAACAAACAACTATATAAGAATGTTTAAATTATACAATAAATCACAGAAGTTCTTGGAAACTCCACTCTGCCTCAATTGGCACGAAACACACCAAACATATTTGCACAAAGCTTCTGTTTGTCTCCTCCCAGCTGATGGTAAACAGAACCTTCCCTTGACAAAGCTGTGAAGTATGAAGAGTTCTGTTTGTTTTCTGTGTTTCCAGCTGTCCCTTTGTAGCGCTGTCCTTCCTTCCACCTCATGCCCTCTAGGTTTCTTAGTCCTGTATCCTTGATCAGAATTTTAAACACTCTGATATCAGTAATTTATGTCTGTGACTCAGTTGGTACGTCATTACGTTTTCTTTAAAGGTGCAGTGTCTTAAAACAACAGACATTTATACATGTCTTTCTTCGTGCATTCATTTAACTGGTTTTGATTTAACTAAAGTTTATTGATACCTACTATGTGCCAGCTGGGCGTGCATGGTGAGGGATTTTGCAAATAACTAAGAGCAGCATCCCTTGTAAAAAGCATGAATGAATGAATGGTTTTAGGTGCTTTATTATTCATGACAAATGAAGTAAAGTTATCTTAGGACCCAGAAAACATTTTGGAGGAGAAAATAGTCCCTGAATTTTTTTTTTCTGGTTGTCCTACTGCCTATAAAAAGAGCTGAAGGGAACTGTGTGACTTCTATTTTCTGGCTTCATGAAGGATCAGGGTTCCATCTTTTCCTGTGATATGTCCCCGACACAATCCCTCACAGTTTCTCCTGTAGTCTGGGCAACTGGGCTACATCCTTTTTGCCAACAATGCAACCTGACTTGTTGTCCTTGCCTTTTGTTCTCAGACTCCTGGATGCATATTTTGTGTTTTCCACCTTATTATTTTAATTCCTTCCCAGGAAGGGTTCCCTAATCTATATGCTGTCCTGTGTGCCTCCTATTAAAACATATATATTACCAAATATAATTTGACCTGAAACTCATTCTCCCTATCTGACAAAATTTGCCTCTGTTAAATAGACTTCCACAAAGAAGATTATCCACTAATTACTATTAGAAATATTATTGTGTTGGGAGGAGGCAATATTCACGGTTCTGGGTTTTTCGTAGATTGGTTCTCAGATCCGTTTCCTGCCCGTCTCTGCTCAGCTCTGTGTTAACGCCTGTGCATCACCAGTGTCAACTTGCAGTTAGTTTTCTTGGTGGGAGAATGGGATCTCCAGAAGATCAGAGCCCAGGAGAGAGAACTCTGGGTATTTCTTCCTCTCCTTCTCCTCTTCAATTGCCTGTAACTTTTCTGACATTGGCTGTGTCCTTCCAGATCCACATATCCTGCTAGATGACCCCTCCTCCAGGGATCCAACTTTCATTGGAGTCCCTGCAATATTATTTCCTCCGCTTGCCCCTTAAGTTCAAGGAGTGGTAACAGTTCCTCTCTATTGCTGGTCTGCCATCATCATTCCTTGCTTGTTAATTTCCCCTACCTACACCTCCATGACTGGTAACTTTGTTCCAGTCTCTTCTTCTGGGTCAGTTGGGATAAATTCTGTGTCATAGTCAGGACACTGACTACAGTGCACATCTTCTGCAGTAAGTAACCAGTGAGGAATATGTTTTATATGTGTGCAAGGTAACAGAGGAGTGTAATTTAATACGAAGTGCATTGTGAAACATTTAGTGCTTGCTTGATATGCTATAATCTTTGAACTATGTAGAAGACAATGACACATGGCACTTGACCTCAAGAAATGTGTAATCTAGTATTGAGTTTTGAATGATTATTGCAGAGATTTTTTTTTTAATTTAGTGAATGACTTTGAGGTCTAAAAACATTTTGATTGCTAAATGTTCAATAAAATACTTTCACACAAATAACTAGAAAATGAATACAGTAAAGTAGAAATTTATGTTCATAAATAGCATGCAATTGTGGAAAGCTGTAGTAAGAGCTCCATATTAAAATTACCTTTTTCTTTTTAGTTAACTATGAAAAATTTGAATGTTTCCTAATCTTTAAAATCATTATTTTTGTGTGAGTAAATTTGTTTCATTGAACTTTACTGATAGTTTAGTTAGAAAAGAAGGACGGAGGTAAATAGTATTATTTTCTAGCCTGCTTTGTTTTTATCTAAAGACAAGTCTTTAAAAATGGGTACGCAGCTAGCCTTGAATTTTTCAGTTAGGCATAAAAGCTGGGTACAGGACCAAAACTTGCAAGACAAACTATACATACAGATAATTTTGTGGATTGATCACTGTCTAGACAATTCCATAAATTTCACAAATAACTTTTCACAGAAATCAACATAACCCAGAATTTATGGAGCTCAGATCAAGCCTTTGTCTTTTTCTCCCCTTTGTCTATCATCTCCCCTTATCAGCATGAACAGTTATAAAATTGTGAACCTTTATAGTTGGAAAAGACGTTAAATTTCTTAGTTCTGCTGCCCTTGCTTCACAGGTGGGGTGTGGGAGGAAGAAAGAGAACAAAAAGGAGGAGTGGGAGGAGGAGAAGGAGGGAGAGCAGCTGGAGGCTGGTGGCCTGGGAAGATGAGGCAAACTGCCTAGGGTGACAGGGCTAGTAGTAATGAACTACTACGCCTGCACGAAACTAGTGAATTGCAAGAAAGCGTCATATACTTAAAAGATGTAGTACACTTGCAAGAACAACAGTGGCCCCTGCTGAAGCTGTGGGATAGGGAGGAAGAACATTTCCTAATGTTCGGGGCATTTAGCAGGTTTTTTGGAAAATTCTCAGAGTTTATTCCAACTTGTGCCTTTAGAAGAGCACGTCCTTGTGGTTGAGAACATCCTAGACTATCCGTGAATTAGGAGAGCATTTCAATAAATTGCTTGAATTCTAGCTAAGGGATAAAGAGACTGCCCTCAGGATAATAGTTCAAAAGGATGTCATTTTAAAATTAATTTGTGCTCAAGTATCTACAATGGCTCCTTCTTGCCTATACCATTCTGGCTTTCACATTCCTGTTTCAGTTGTCAGTGGGGTTTGGCTATTTTGATTTGATGTATTTAAATTTTATGGGCAAAGGGAGAAAGGACTTAGAAAACTTTTTGGCTAACTTGTGAGAAAGAAATACTGTTTTGCCTTTAACCAAAGTCATGCTCATTTGGGGGTAGATTAGGGTATATTCTTCCTACTTTATAGCACTAGGTAGCAATGTTTCCTGGATTTATTTACGTAGCTGGTATTATTTTTACTGTTTTACCTATTTTCACCATGTTTAAAAATAGGGAAATGTATATGAGAAGTAGTTTATTCTTGTATTTTTTGCAATCAGAAGTATAACTGTGAGAAGTTACCTTACTCATTTATTAAACATACATACACAAATACACACTCCTCTTCAAGCACCTCTTCTTAGACATCTGGTCTTTTTTTTTATTATTATTTTTGAAATACAGAGCCTGTCAGATTATTTGGAATTGATTGAAAAATAGTTTTTTTTTTTTTTAAACTGCAAAGCATGAATTAAGAAGAGGGCCAAGAGCTAACATGGCCCATTTTCATTTTTCCCTGTTTTATTGAGAAATAATTAACATGCATCAGTGTAAGTTTAAGGTATGCAGCATGATGATTTGACTTACATATATTGTGAAATGCTCACCACGGTAGGTTTAGGTAACATCCATCATCTCATATAGATACGATGAAAAGAAAAGAAAAAATGTATTTCTCCTTGTGAGAGAACTCCTAGGATCTGTTCTTTTAACAACTTTCCTGCTTATCATATAGCAGCATTAACGTTGTTCATTACATCCCTAGTACCTGTTTACAACAGGAGGTTTGTACCTTTTGACCACCTTCCTCCAAATACATGAACAGCTTTTGCACTAGTTCAATATTTACTTATAACAGATTAATGTTATTTATATGAATTGGTGCTGGGTTCTTTCTCTTCTGGAGGTCAGCTTCTAGATTGATAGAAATAAGCCCAGTAAAAGAATTGCTTAGTACAACTGGGAAAGCAGCCCATTGTAATTGGAAGGCAACTTTGGATATTTGATTTATCAAAGAAATTTAAGTGCCGTACAAAAATAAACATGTGAGTTCGTCGTCTTTGACAAATAGCAGAGGGAAGCAGAAAGGAGTATTGACCTTAGATGTATGTGCTGGAGTCCAGGAAGGTGAAGAAACCTGTTCCAGTGGCAGAGCCAGGACCCCTTTTCGGACACTCTCCTGTGAATAGAAAAGTCTTGGGTACCCAGTCTGAGGACTCTGAACTTCAGAAATATCAGTATCGAAGTTTGGGGGTATCTGTGTTGGAAGGATCTAAGGAGTAAGGACAGTGGTTCTTTACATTGATGTTCCTGTATTTTTCTCTTTCAGGTGCCTGATTTTATTCTTCCAGAAAGTTCTGGGTTCTGAATACATACTCAAACGCATGTCCTCTGCTTCTTTATTCCTTTCCTAAACGTAGACACTTGTTCTGCATTACTGCCTCTTCCATTTAATTATTAATACTACCACAGTAGTAGTAATGACAGCCTTTTGCCCTAACTTGAGGGCTTGCTCTATGTGCCAAGTTGCTCCTCCCTTTCTTTTGCTTGGGGTAGAGACCTGACTCTTGAGCTAGTTTTGTGCCAAGATTAAATACAATTTGGTTTTTTTGCTTAGAAATCTAGGGCTGGATGGCAGCGGATAGATTCTACATAATGAGTGGAGAAAAAGCCTTTTTAAGCTACTCGAGGACATTCCCAGTAAGCACTTGGGGCGTCTTTTAGTGAGGATTCTTAACACCAGATCCCAATCTGAGCACTGAAGGCCTGAGGGATGATGCCAAATCATTTTTTCAGAGAACAATGGGGGCTGCGAGAGGGGAAAAAAAATCCCTATTGACTCATTGCTTATGAGTTAGAATTTAGGTAGCAAACTCTGCTGCTGTTTTCAACTCTGTTTTTGAATTTTAAGTTTGTTGGTTGACTTTCTGTTAGTGCATTTTTAAACTGAGTAAAATTTTAAATTACAACAAACTCAGTAAACCTAAGGACAGGATCTCCCATTCTCAAACTTCAAAAGAAAATTGTCCGTGAGGTTAAAAAAAATTAGAACTAAGCAAAGCCAGGGGGGAAATGTGACTAGTTTATCTTTTGGTAAATAAGCAAGGGAAATGAAATACAGACAGCAAGGAAGCCACATATTTGGTAAAGATAAAAACCTCAGATTTTTTTTTTAAATAAAGCAACTTCCAGATTTAGCAATATAAAGTATAATTAGTTTTGGTACTTAGGAACATTTTATTGATAAACACTACCCTTTTAGGACTACTGAAAATGCACAAGGCTGTATCCACATGACAGCAGATGAATGTTTTAGGAAGAAATGAATTGTATAAAGGTTTGGGAGCCAGTTTCATTTACATAATATTTTGTCTTAAAAATATTTGCTTCTGTCATTTGGAGGGAATTTTTTTTGTTCCTTCCTATCTGACTTGTCTTTATTACCAAGTGAATTTTTCAAAGCCACCTCACTAAGTGGCTATTAGGGAAAATTAGAAATTTGTGGCTGGCATTATGTTGGTGGAGGATAAAGAGAAAGCTGGGTATCCCTCAGCTCCCGTCAGGAAACAGCAGAAGCTGGAAGTAAATCCCAGGTGGGGAGGGATGAGGTTGAGGTGAACTGTTTTGTCACAGTGGCTGTCTCCTACAGGGGCGCAGTGAAGGGAGGCTGGTGTGCAGATGGAGGGGATCCCATCTAGATCCCTATCTTTCATCAAAGCAGCTGTAAGACTGACAGCTGGAGCCCGGGGAGCTTTCCCCTTGGGTAGAGAGAAGCAGGTGAGGCACTGTCCTCAGTTCTAAATGTGTGAGGTTCCTATGGAAGGAACTGGAAGATTAGACAGGGACAGGACCCATGGGAGTGGTTGCCCCCTGCCCTACATTTTGCAAAGAGAACCATTTTAAGAGCCTTTACATAAATCATCACTATTTTCTTATAATGTTTTATCTTCAGTACTACTGTACAGAGACTAGTAAAGCTAATAAAAAGTAACATGTTTTTGTTGGAGAGGCAGATCATCTTTAACCAGTAGATTTTTAATGATTTTTCATTTAAAAATGTCTTAAAATGCATAGAAAGGAAAGGGGATGTCTTTTAAATTGAGCAATATTTTGAAACTCAACTCAGCCTTTGACTCAGGAGATGTGTATGCTATTTGCTGTTGGATGTTATTCTGGGTTTATCTTCTGACCAAGGTGTATTTCCCAGCGCTGTTTCTTACAGGAAGATATTTAGTTTCTTAGCCTTTACTTTCAAGGCTTTCATTACTATTGGAGAATGCTGAGTCTGTCCAGATACGAGTTAAATGTGGAATGACAAATGATTGATAACCTGTGTTTTAATTATCTCTTCTGATAGTGTCTTCTACAATGTTCACCTGAGGAGAAAAGAACAATTGAGAATATTCGTCAGACTCACACAGTGTGTAATTACGACATTGTCAGGTGAAAAAAGAGGGATGTGCATGAGACCTAGAAGTTAGGAAATCTAGATTATATTTCTGGTTCTGACACAAACAATTGTGAGACCTAGGGCTAATATTTAGGCAAAGGGATAAATAACTTCTGGCTTTAAAATTCTCTAACATATGAGGCCCAGAATAACAAAGGTTATATTTTTTCAGTACTGCACTGTGGATGATATTAAACATTGGAAGTGTGATCTTGTCACTGAGGTTATCTTCTGGAATCATGGAGTAATAGAACTGAAATGCCCATCTAATACCAAACTCTCTTTTCATTTTTTCCTCCATAATTGCACATGAGGCAACTATGGTCCATAAAGGAAAAATTACTTGCCCAATATTATCCAGGTAATTACTGACAGAACCTTAGAAGCTGTGTACCCGAACTTCCCAATATTCTTCTCACTATATCCATCTCTTAAAGCAAAAATAATGTAAAATTGTTTTTTTAGGAGGATAGTAAGAGAGTGAGAAATATACTGAGTAAATGTAAATGTGGATTAAGGGGAACTCTGACTAAATAGATTTTTAAAGATCTTATGCAAGCTACTATAAAAAAGACTGGCAAAAATCCAGGTACTTTAGGATGAGAAGGGGTTAGAAGTCAAGTATCTGATACTTGATTAACCATAGGCATCCCTGATGAGACCACTGTGTTTGATGATATATATTTATAATACTTTATTTTATTTCTTTAACATTTTTTAAGTTTATTTATTTTGAGAGAGAGTGTGCACTTGTGAGTGGGGTAGGGGCAGAGAGAGAGGGAGAGAGAGAATCCCAAGCAGGGTCCATGCTCAACAGAGCCCAACATAGGGCTCGAACTCACGAACCGTGAGATCATTGAGCCGAAATCAAGAGTCAGACACTTAACTGACTGAGTCACCCAGGTGCCGCTATAATATTTTCAAGGTCCAAAAGACACTGAAATGATCAGCAGTTGAAAGTTCTAGGTCAATTGGAAGTTTTGAAAAGAAATTGTCAAAAAACTACATGAATGAGCAGGACAATGATACAATCTTGCATCAGGTGATTTCTGGGAATTTATTCCAAGAAAATAATCCTTGGCCTTTCCTTTCATCTGTGTGGAAAGATGACTTAATTTTTAATATCATTCTCACTCTTGAACTAACTGGACTTCATCCCTGACTATTTTGGTCATGTCTCCTCTAGGGTACTTCTTTAAATAAAGAAGGTTGCTTGTATAATACCGGGTGTTTCTTGTTTTTAATATACTTTCTTTGTTTTTTGTTGTTTTTTTTTTTTTGATAAAACTTACCACCTTTTGAGAAAACTTAGACCTTTTAGAAAATCATAGTCTAATGATATCCATTTAACTGTATATTTTCTCAATATGATTATATATCAGTCCATATACTTCCCCAGCTAGAGTGCTCTCCCTGTTCCTTGTATATCCATGCTTAGAATGTTCATACCTTGGAATTCTTAAACAACACTAATCACACTCCCATTTCAGTGGCTATATAGTTGGATGAAAATAAATCAATTTTTACTTTATAAATTTTCCAATACTATTTTCATAAAATTATCTAGTAATTAATTTTAACAGCACCACGTTGCACAATTCTGGGACCTGTCATTCCTATGTTAGTTTATGTGAAAATTATCTCCTGGTATTTTGCAATTCAGAGTTTTATGTAGCAGACACTATTGACTGCCTATCCAAGAATCATCACCAGCTTTTCCCTTTGTGACATAGTCTCTAATTTATTTGGTGAACCCACCCTTCTCCCCAAGTCCATGTAAACTCACTAAGTCAAACATAAATATACCATTGTGTTTGCTGAACAGACCCTAGCTGAAGATAAAATAACTGTGCTGGGATTTGAGCTACTAAAGAATTTGCCTCCAACTTGAATCCAATTAAAGTAATCGGTAATACAACACGATCCTCAGCATATCATTCACAGTATCTAGTATCTAACCCAAGTTCACTTAATGTGTGACGAATCAGAAATATGTGATCCTTTCTCAAGAGAAAGGACACTCAGGAGATACCAATGCAAGAGTGACCCAACTGTTGAAAGTAGTAGAAAGACTGCAAAGAGTTGTACTCAATGAGGTAAATTAAGATAAAGGAAAATATACTCACAATGGTTTAAAAGGTGGGAAATCAAAGCAGAGAGATAAAAAACATTCAAAAAAAGAAGCAAATAGAAATTCTGAAGCTGAAAGGAAAAACACAACATCCTTACTAAAAATGTCACTTAATAATAGAATGGAAATTTCAAAGGAAAGAATCAGTGAAGCTAACTAGGAAAATGGTAATAATCTGGAGTATATAGAGGAAAAGATTTTAAAACCGTAAACAGAGACTCTGGGACTTATAGCGTAATATTATAAGTTCTAATATATGTGTAATTGGTATGCCAAAGGGGAGAAAGGAGAAAATATGACAAAAAGGAGGAGGAGGAGGGGGAAGAAGAGAAGAAATAGTGGCTAGAGTTCTGGAAGACACAAAGTTACAGATTTACAGAAGCTATAAATCTGTAATTTTACTCCCAGACTCAAATGAATAATAGCTCCATATCTCCTAAGTAAATCAAATTATTAAAGAAGATTTTACCACAAAGTAAACTACAGACCCAGATGGTTTCACTAATGAATTCCAAGAAACATTAATGGAGAAAAAACCCCAATATTACACTAAACATTTCATGAAAAAGAGGACAAATTACTCCCAAATTATTTTATGAAACTAATAGTCTAAGATATTGAAAAAACAAAGGAAACCAAAGACCAGTATTTCTTGGGAATATAGGCAATGAACAAAATATTAGCACAACCAAATTTAGCACAAAAAAACATTAAGCCTTTACTAGGCAGGATTTAAAAATGCTTTTTATAAACATTTAAAATTATAAATCAGACATTAAATCTTGATTAAATAGGGTTTAAGAATTCCCCTTTTAAACATTTAATATAAATATGTAAGTCACTGTATTAACAGAATAAAGGAGAAAAATATTTCAATAACTGCAAAGAAAAAATTTGAGAAAATTCACCCATATGTGATAAAAATTTCCAGCAAAGAATAAAAGGTGATTTCCTTAATATGATAAATGACGTATGTAAATATAGTTACTATCATACACGATAAAATATTGAATATTTTCCCCTAGATGTTGGAAACAAGGCAAAAATACACATGGACACCACTTTTATTTAACATTCGTTGGAAGTCCCGGTATTCGTTGGAATAAGACAGGAAATAAACATCTTATTTTTTAAAATATTTTTTAACATTTTATTCATTTTTGAAAGGCAGAGAGAGACAGAATGTGAATGGGGGAGGGACAGAGAGAGAGGGAGACAGAATCCAAAGCAGGCTCTAGGCTCTGAGCTGTCAGCACAGAGCCCGATGTGGGGCTCAAACTCATGGACTGCAGATCGTGACCTGAGCCGAAGTCGGCTGCTTAACCGACTGAGCCACTCAGGCGCCCCGAAATAAACATCTTAATTGCCTTTAATTCACAGGTGGTATGACTGTTTATATAGAAAATCCTAAGGAATCTACAAAAATACTAGAAATTAAATCTGACTATGATGCAGGACACTAAGCCAATATGGAAAAAAACCTATGTACCTTTCTTTACAAACTAGCAGGAACAATTGAGAAATAAAGTATAAAAAAATTCCACTGGCAATCATGTCACAATACATACAGTGCTTAAGAGTAAATTAAACAGTAGATGTATGATGTCTCTACACGGAAAACAAAACGTTTTTAAGAGAAATTAAGACCTACATAAATGGAGAGATATACTTTATGATTTGAAAGACTCAGTATTTTTAAGACATTAATTCTCTCAAAATCTGTAGATTCAATGCAATCCTAATCATAGTCTTAGCAGACTTAACTTGTAAAAATCTACAACTGATTCTAAAATATATATTGCAATCTAAAAATATATTTAAAGCACTTTTCAAGAAGAATAAAAGACTGTAATTCTGTATCATAAAGACAGCATGGGATAGACAAAAAAAAAATTGACAATGAAATGGAAGAGAAATCTCAGAAACAGATCTATACTTGTGTGGTGATTTTATTTTCAACAAAATTAGATAAGCAATCCGGTGGTAGAGGAAAGTATTTTCAACAAATGATGTTGTAATAACTGGGAATCCAGATTAAAAATTAAAAAAAAATTTAATTGAGATTGAGGGCTTGCAGGCCAGCGTGTGAGCAGCTCAGAAGTCACAACACCTATCCTAACAACAAAAATCTGAACAAACTGAAAAATCAGCAGCTCTTCTTAGATCTTTTAGAGAAATGAGATCACAGATAAAACCACTGCCCCAAATATTGGAGAGACAGAGGCAAGGAAACAGAACTTACCAGAACAGAAATCCATGAGCAGGTATCCCCACCGGAACCAGTACCAGGGCAGGGAAATATGACAGTAATTGACAAGTGTTAGAGGCTATGTGTATACAACTCTGAGAGTTAAAAACTATGGGGACCTGGTCATAGGAGGCCTCCCACACTTCTGTGAGCTTTACTTCCAGGAGCTCTATCAGGTCCTCAGAGTGAATATTGGAGAAAAATCTCAGGCTTTGACAGGCGGAAGGAACAGGAACCATGTTTAAATATACCAGAAGATTCCGTTTTTCATAATGAGGTGTTTTCTCAGGAAAAACTATTTTATAAGAGTGTAACCTTCTGAGTTTTAATTCAACTTCAGTAAGCCCTAGCTTTAAATACAGGGGAAGGGAAATAGCCAATTCTAGCCTCCTCTAGTCATACTATTCCACCTAAGAGCAGGAAGATATACTGAGAAGTAATGGTGAAGTTCATAGTCCAGGGGCATAGATTCACCAAAAGGCAGATGCAATCCTAGGACTGTAGAATGCTTCTTCTCTTCCCCACACCTTGTCATTACATTACTAAAAGCCTATTTACCACAGCCCCTTTACCAAATACATCATGTCTGCCTTTCAACACAAAATTACAAGACATGTTAAAAGGCAAAAAATATTGTTTGAAGAGGCTGAACAAGCATCAAAACCAGAGTCAGATAAGGCAAGACTATAGTGTTCATTGGAGAACGAATTTTTAAAACATATATTAATATGCTAGAAAATGATAGATAACATATAAGAATATAGAGGTAATGTGAGCAGAAAGATGGAAATTCTAAGAAAATAAAACATAAATGATAGAGAACAATAACAAAAAACTGTAATAGAAATGAAGAATGCCTTTGATGGACTCATTAGTAGACAGACATGGCTGAGAAAAGAATCACCTAGCTTGAGGATATGACCATAGAAACTTCTAAAACTAAAAAGCAAGGGAAAAGAAAGAATGAGAAAAAAATGATTAAAAAAAAGATCCAAGAACTGTCGGATAACTATAAAAGGTATAACATATACATATTGGGAATACTAGAAGTGGAAAAAAAAAAGAGGAAGGAACAGAAGCAATAATGACTGAAAATTTTCCCAATTAATGTCGGAAACTAGATCACAGATTCAGGAGCCTCGAAGTGTACTAAGCAGGAGATACCAAAAAATCTACATTTAAGCATGTTTGGTTTAAACTTTAGAAAATCAAAGATTAAAAAAATTTCTTTTGGAAGAAGCCAGAAGAAAAAAAATACCTATAGGGGAAAACATAAAAATTACATCTGACACCTCAGAAACCATGTAAGCAAGAAGAGAATGGAGTGAAATATTTTAAAATGTTAAGAGAAAAAAAGCTGCCAACATAAAGTTATGTACCCTGAAAAATGACCCTTCAAAAGTGAAGGAGAAACTTTTTTCACACAGAAACTGAGAGAATTTGTTGCTAGTCTGCCTAGTAAGAAATGTTAAAAGAAGCACTTCAGAGAGAAGGGAAGTGGTGTAGGTCAAAAACTCTGATCCAGATTAAAAAAAGAAGAAGAACATCAGGTGATAAAGGTAGATCTTTTATTTTTCTTATTCTTTATTTTTTTTAAATTAATGTTTATCTTTGAGAGAGAGACAGAATGCGAGTGGAGGAGGGGCAGAATCTGAAGCAGGCTCCAGGCTCTGAGCTATCAGTCAGCACAGAGCCGGATGCAGACTCAAACTCACAAACCTTGAGATCATGACCTGAGCCAAAGTTGGAGGCTTAACAAACTCAGCCACCCAGACACCCCTATGTTTCTTATTCTTAATTGATATATAACAGTTCAAAATCATAGCTACTATGTATTTGATTATATATACATATATATATATATATACACACACACATATATTTATATATGCTAATGTGTGCTTATTTATAGGAAAAATGAATGACAGTAATGATACAAGAGAAGGGGAGAGGAATTAGGAGTATTTTGTTATTAAAAGATACTTGTATTACCTGTGAAGTGGCATAATGTTATTTGAAAGTGGACTTAGATTAGTTGCAATGTATATTGTGAATTAAGGACAACACTAAAAAAAAAGTGATTGATATGCTAAGAAGAAAACATGGAATCATACAAAATACTTAGTGCCACAAAATTTATGAGAAAGTCTGGAAGACAAAAACAGGAGCAAAGAATAGGGCAACAAATAGAAACAGTAGCAAATATAGTACATATTAATTCTATTATATGAAAATCACCTTACATGTCAATGGTTTGAAAGACAGATTGTGAGTGGATCTAAAAACAAGACCCAACAATATGTTGTCTATAAGAAACTCACTTTATTTTTTTATTAAAAATGTTTTTAATGTTTATTCATTTTTGAGAGACAGAGACAGAGCATGAGCAGGGGAGGGGTAAAGAGAGAGGGGGACACAGAATCTGAAATAGGCTGCAGGCTCTGAGCTGTCAGCACAGACCCCAGTGCGGGGCCTGAACCCATGAACTGTAAGATCATGACCTGAGCTGAAGTCAGATGCTTAACTGACTGAGCCACCCAGGCACCAGGCACTGACCCCCACCATTCATTCATTCATTCATTCATTCATTTATTTATTTATTTATTTATTTATTTATTTAAATATATGTGTGTGTGTGTATGTGTGTGTTTGTGTGTATATATGTGTATATATATACATATACATATACATATATGTGTATATATATATATATATATATTTACTTTATATCCAAGTTAGCATATAGTGCAATAATGATTTCAGGAGTAGAATCCAGTGATTCATCACCTACATACAACATGCAGTGCTCATCCCAACAAGTGTCTTCCTTAATGCCTCTTGACCATTTAGCCCATCCCCCTACCCACAATCCCTCCAGCAACCCTTATTTTGTTCTCTATATTTAAGGATCTCTTATGTTTTG
The DNA here is from genome assembly GCF_027475565.1 of Acinonyx jubatus. Taxonomy (NCBI): domain Eukaryota; kingdom Metazoa; phylum Chordata; class Mammalia; order Carnivora; family Felidae; genus Acinonyx; species Acinonyx jubatus. Next base: position 200,903,332 of record NC_069380.1, on the reverse strand, counting down.
TCCCCTCCCTATTTTTTTTAAATTTTTTTTAATGTTTATTTATTGTTGAGAGAGACAGAGACAGAATGCGAATGGGTTAGGGGCAGAGAGAGAGGGAGACACAGAATCTGAAGCAGCTCCAGGCTCCAAGCTGTCAGCACAGAGCCCAACGTAGGGCTCAAACTCACAAACTGTGAGATCATGACCTGAGTGGAAGTCGGTTGCTCAACCGACTGAGCCACCCAGGCGCCCCTGTCCCCTCCCTGTTTTTATATTATTTTTGCTTCCCTTCCCTTATTTATTTTTAACGTTTATTTTTGAGAGAGAGAGAGAGAGAGAGAGAAGGGCAGAGCACGAGTAGGGGAGGGGAAGAGAGAGATGGGAGACACAGAATCTGAAGCAGGCTTCAGGCTCTGAGCTGTTGGCACAGCGCCCAACGTGGGGCTCAAATTCATGAGCCGCGAGATCATGACCTGAGCTGAAGTTGGACACTTAACTGACTGAGTCACCCAGGTGCCCCACGAAACCCACTTTAAATATAAAGACACATATAGATTAAAAGTAAATTAATGGAGAAAGTTCTACTATAGTAACATTAATCAAAATGAAGCTGGAGTAGCTATATGTTTGAAAGAGTAGACTTAAGAGCAGGGAGAGTTATCAAAGATAAAGAGGGGCATTACATAATGATAAAAGGGTCAGTACACCAAGAAGATATAAGAATCCTGAATGTGTATGCATCTAATAATAGAACATCAAGCTACTTGAGGTAAAAACTGATAGAACTACAAGGAGAAATAGATGAATCCACTATTATATTTGGAAGATTTTAAAAATATTCTATCAGAAATGGCAGATCCAGTAAATAGGAGATCAGTGAGGATAGTTGAACTCAACAGTACCATCATTCAACTAGATAAAATTGACATCTGTAGACTATTTCATCCCACAACAGCAGACTAAATACTCCTTTCAAACTCACATGTAATATTCACCAAAATGAATCATATTCTGGGTGATAAAACACATCTTAACAAATTTAGAAGAGTAGAAATCATGCAATGTCTACTTTCAGGCTAAAGTGAAATTAAATTAGAAATCAATAACAAATAAAATAGCTATAAAAAATCTGTAAAATCCCCAAATACTTGGAGATTAAACAATAGACTTCTAAATAAAACATGGTTCAAAAAAGAAATATCAAGAGGAATTTAAAAATGTTTTGAATTAATTGAAAACACAATTTATCAAAATGTGTGGGATATAGTAAAGGCACTGCTTAGAGGGAAATTTATAGCATTGAATGCATATATTAGAAAAGAAGAAAGATCTAAGATCTAAGCTTCCATGTTAGGAAGCTAAAAAAAAGCAGATTAAATTTAAAGAAATAAAAAAAATAATATACTGGAAAAATAAATGAAATGGAAAATGGAAAATAATAGAGAAAATCAACAAAATCAGAGCTAGTTCTTTGAAAAGATCAATGAAATTGGTAACCCTCTAGCTACACTAACTAAAAAATAAGAAAGCAGACATGAATTATTGATATTATTGAGAAATAAAAGGAGAGTCGTTCCTATAGATCTGATGAATAATAAAGGATAACAAAGGAATATTATGAACAACTCTCTGCCCCGAAATTTGATAATCTAGATGAAATGGATTAACTTCTTGAAAGTCATAGTTTGCCAGAACCAACACAGGAATAGACAATCTGAGTACGCCTGTATCTGTTAAATAAGTTGAGTCAATAATTAATAACCTCCCAAAACAGAAAGCACCAGGCCCAAATGGATTCACTGGTGAAGTCTACCAAACATTAAAGCAATAGATTAAATACATTCCCCACAATGTGCTTCAGAGGCTAGAACCAGAGGGAATATTCCCTAACTCATTTTATGAGGCCAGCATACCCTAATACCAAACCAGACAAAGATATTACAAGAAAAGGAAACTACAGATCAATGTCTGCCATGAACATCGATGCAAAAATATTTGACAAAATATTAGCAAGTCAAATCCAACAATGTATGAAAATAGTCATATACCACAAGCAAGCGAGATTTATCCCAGGTGTGCGAGGCTAATTGAACACTCAAAAATCAATATAATCCATCACATCAACAGACTGTAGAAGGAAAAAAAAATCACATAATCGTATAGATAGATGCGTAAAAAGCACTTCACAAAATCCAATATCCACTCATGGCAAAAACTCAGCAAACTAGGAATAGAAGGAAAACTTCCAAAACTTGATAAGAACATCTACAAAACACCTTCAGCTGACATCATAGTTAATGGTGAGAAACTCAAATCTTTCCCACCAAGGCCAGGAACATGGAAAGGGTGTCCCCTCTTACCCACTGCTTTTCAACATTATACCATCAGTCCTAACTAATGCAAGAACCCAAGAAAAGAAAATGTGTACAGAATAGGAAGAAAGAAAACTCTTAGTAGATAACATGATTGTCTATGTAGAAATTTTTAAAAATCAATAAAAAAAACACTTCATGGAGCTTAAGCATTTATAGTAATATTGCAAGATACAAGATTAACATACAAAAGTCAACAACTTTTGTGTATGCCAGTAATTAGTGGAATTTGAAATTAAAAACACATTTACATTAGCATCCCTCAAATGAAATATTTAGTTATAAAACTAAACATGCACAAGATGTAAATGAGAAAATCTACAAAACTCTGATGAATGAAACCAAAGAACGTCATAAATGGAGAAGTGTTCCATATTCATGGATAAGAAGGATAAATATTGTCAAGTTGTCAGTTTTCCTTAACCTGATCTGTAGATTCCATAAAATCCTAGTTAAAATCTCAGCAAGTTATTTTGTAGATATTAACAAGCTGGTTCTAAAGTTCACATAGGCAAAAGACCCAGAATAGTCAACACAATAATGAACAAGAAGAACAATTGGAGGACTCACACTACCTGACTTCAAGACTTATTATAAAGCTACCAGTAATTGAGACAGCATGGTGTTGGTGAAAGATCAACAAATATATCAGCGAAACAGAATAGAGATCCCAAAGGTAGACCCACAAAAATACTGTCAACTTATCTTTGACAAAGAAGCAAAAAAAACAATACATGGAGCAAAGATAGTCTTTTCAATATTTGGTGCCAGGGCAAGTGGACATCTACATGCAAAAAAATAAATAAATCCAGACACAGACCTTGCACCTTCACAAAAATTAACTCAAAATGGCTCATAGGGAGGCGCCTGGGTGACTCAGTTGGTTGACTGTCCAACTTCAGCTCAGGTCATGATCTCATGGTCTGTGAGTTCCAGCCCTGTGTGGACACACAGGGCTGTGAGTTCGAGCCCTGCTGTCAGCACAGAGCCTGGAGCCTGCTTCAGATTCTGTGTCTCCCTCTCTCTCTGCCCCTCCCCCGCTCATGCTCGCTCTCTCTCTCTCTCTCTCTCTGTGTCAAAAATAAATAAACATTAAAAAAATTTCTTAAAAAATGGATCATAGGTCTAAATGCAAAACACAAAACTATAAAACTCCCAGAAGATAACCTTGGAGAAAAGTTAGACGCCTTGGGTATGGCAGTGACTTTTTAGAAACAACATCAAAGGCAAGATCCGTGAAAGAAAGAATAGAGAAGCTGGGCTTCCTAACAATTACAAACATGCTCTGCAAAAGAGAGTGTCAAGAGAATAAGTTGATAATATAGACTGTGAGAAAATATTTTTCAAAAGACATATCTAATTAAGGACTGTTATCCAAAATATATAAAGAAAGTTTAAAACTCAAAAAGAAAATGAACAACCTGATTTAAAACTGGGCAGGTTACTTTGACACCTCACAGAAGAAGATGTACAGGGGCATCTGGGTGGCTCAGTTGGTTATCTGACTTCAGCTCATGTCATGATCTCATGGTTTGTTAGTTTGAGCCCTGCATTGCGCTCCATGCTGACAGTGTGGAGCCTGCTTAGGATTCTCTCTTTCCCTCTCTCTGTCCCTCCCCCACTCATGCTCTCTCTCTCTCTCTCTCTCTCATAAATAAATAAACAAACAAACAAACAAATAAATAAATAAATAAAATAATACACAGAGAGCAAGTAAGTACATGAAAAGTTAATTGACATCATGTTACTAGAGAATTCCAAATTAAGACAGCAAAAAAGAGGGGCGCCTGGGTGGCTCAGTCGGTTGAGCATCTGACTTTGGCTCATGTCATGATCTCATGGTCTGTGAGTTTGAGCCCCGCATCGGGCTCTGTGCTGATGGCTCAGAGCCTGGAGCCTGCTTCGGATTCTGTGTCTCCCTCTCTCTCTGACCCTCCCCTGCTCATGCTCTGTCTCTCTCTCTCTGTCAAAAATAAATAAAACATTAAAAAAATTTTTAAAAAAACAGCAAAAAAGATCCCATACACCTATTAGAATGGTAAAAATTCAGGATACTGACAGCACCAAATACTGGCTAGGATTTGGAAAGAAGAACTCCAATTCATTGCTGGTGGGAGTGCAAAGTGGCACAGTCACTTTACAAGACAGGCAGCTTCTTACAAAACTAACCCTATGCTTACCATGTGATCCAACAATCATATTTCTTGGTATTTATTCAAATGAATTTTAAAATTTATGTTTACACAAAAACCTTCACACAGACGTTTATAGCAGCTTTATTCATAAAACTGCCAAAACTTTGGAGCAACCAAGACGTACTTTATTAGTGAATGGGTGAATAAACTCAAATACATCCAGAGAATGGAATATTATTCAGCACTGAAAAGAAATGAGTTATATCAAGCCATGACAGACATGGAGGAAACTTAAATGCATATTACCAAGTGAATGAAGCCAATCCAAAATGGCTACATACTGTGATTCCAACTGTATGACATTCTAGAAAAAGTAAAACAATGGAGACAGTAAAAATAATCGGTGGTCACCAGTCTTGAGTAGGAGAGAGAGAGATGAACAGGCAGAGCACAGGATTTTTATGCTAGTAAAACTAGTGTGCAGACTGTAATGGTGGATACATGTCATTATCCATTTGTTAAACCCCATAAAATGTACAGCACAGAGAAGGAATCCTAATGTAAACTATGAGCTCTGGCTGATAACAATGTGTCAGTTATAACAAATATACCACTCTGGTGCAGGATGTTGATAGTGGGGGTAGGTTATGCATGTGTGGGGACAGGTTGTGTATGGGAATTATTGAGAAATGCAGTCTCATACATTCAGTCTTTTGATCCCTACTCTTCTGTAAAACAACGAGCCTTGGGCCTGCAGCACTAACTTACCAACAGGTAAAGAACTGCACAGCCTGTGCTAGATTTACCACCTTGTAGCGGGAAATTGTTTCTCCTGTTTCAGGAGCAGTGCGTGTTCCTTTGTTCTGCTTAAGCATGGAAGTCGTTGGCCCTCAGCGAGTCCACCAGCTTTGAGTATTTTACACTCCACAAGGCGGGGGCGGGGGGGGGGGGGTCAGGATTTTTTTTTTTTTAACCATTGCTAGAGAAGGATGTAAGTAAGCAAACTGTCCTGTATTGGCTGCCAGGAGAGACCTGTTGGCCATGGGTCACACCCTGTATTGAAGCTGATCTTTCTCTGTCTCTTTATGTAAGTAAAGTATTATTCCATCCAGTGCTTAACTGTGTTGTGTTTTCCTTGGTGACTCTAATATTAAGATTCAGTGGACAGAAGTATTTGCAGTCCTGCCCTAAGATTGGTAACAGGTAGTGCACAGTATGCTGACAGGAGCTCTCTCTACTTTCTGTTCAATTTTGCCGTGAACCTGAATTGCTCTAAAAATAAAATGTATTAAAATGCACTTTAAATGTGTGTGTATGTATATACATATATATATCTATGTATATATATAAATAATACATAATAAAATATATTATGAAAAAAGAAGTAGCTTAATTCTACCTCACTATACATAAAACTTAATTCAAGATGAGTTATTAGCCTAAATGCAAAAGCTTAAATCATCAAACTTTCGGGGGGGGAAACGAAAGCCAGGAGAATTTCTTCATTGTGTATATAAGCAAAAGTTTCTAAGGTTTCAGAAAGCAGTAACTATAAAAATTGATAAATTATACTTTGTTGAAAGTTAAAACTTATGCTTGTCAAAATACACAATTAAGGAAATGAATCGGCAAACCACAGATGGGGGGAAAATATACACAAAGCATTCATCTGACAAAGAAGTGGTATATAGGATATAGAAGGAAACCCTATAATTCACTAAGCAAATAACAACCCAATTAAAAATGAGCAAAATATTTGAGTAGACATTAAACGTGAAAATGTGAGTTAAAAATCAGTGAGTTAAACTTGATTCTGCAATTTACTGTGAAATGTATCAAAAATAAGATGGCTGCATGGCTGGATAGAATGAGGAAGGAGAAGGAAACATGATACAGCAAATACAGCAAAATGTTAATGGTCAAATGCAGGTGATAAGTATTAGATATCTATTGTAAAAATCCCTTCTACTTTTTAAGTGCTTTTCATAATCTTGGAAAATATAAAGACAGAAATGCAATAATAAGAATTGAGCATGATTTGCATTAACTTATGAAGTATCCAAAATGATCTAATCTAGGATATGTAAATTACAGATTTTATTTAAACGTGAAAAATGCTATAAAAGAAAGGGAACAATTTAGGGATTGGGACATGAGAGGTGATTAAAAATTTTAAATAGGGTTGTTAGAGAATCTTCACTCTGGAGACCTGATCTGTCTTAAGAATCACTCTGACTACCATGTGAAGAATGGATTGTAAAGGAACAAAGTTGAAACAGAGAGACCATTTTGGCAGGTACGGCCATGATCCAGGAAAAAATGACAGCTTGGACCAAAGGTTATGATATTAAATGTGGTGAGAAGTGGTTATAGCCTGAATGTATATTAAACTGTAGCAAATGGAAGAATTTAGTTAGTGTGGGAGAACAGAAGAGGGGAGCATTGCTGGAGAAACAGAGTCCTTGAGCAGGCAAGGAGGGAATGAGATAGTATATGGACAGAGACATGGGGTTTAGAGAGGAGAATGGACCGATGGTTTATGGTGGGAGGGAGGACGTGGTATATGATGCAGATCCTGGTCAGTGGGAAGGAAATTTGTTGGAGGCAGTTTGTGAAGGTTCTCCTCTGACTATTTCTATTTTCTCAGTGAAATAGGAAGCAAGGTATCAACTGAGTTTCTCTTTACCTTTTGAAATTAGAGACCTACATACTCTTTGACCCAGAAATCCCACCTTTTAGTATCTATCCTATGTAAATAAAATACTTGCATATAAGGACATAGGTACACAAGTTTTTAGTTTAGCATTATTTATAGTGACATAGAAAAAGAATCATCTTTAATGTTTGCCGTTTAGAGGGAAATGATTTAATACATTTTGGGTTATCCATATTGAATATTTTCTCTTATTTGAAAATGAATTATATATATGTATATATGTATATACATATATATATGTATATATGTATTTATCTGAAAGGATGGCCATGTAATATTTTATGTGGGCAAGGAAAAAGTATTGTGTATGCTATTACCATTTATTTTTTTTTAACACTTTATTTATTTTTGAGACAGGGAGAGACAGAGCATGAACAGGGGAGGGTCAGAGAGAGGGAGACACAGAATCTGAAACAGGCTCCAGGGTCTGAGCTGGCAGCACAGAGCCCGACGCGGGGCTCGAACTCACGGACCGTGAGATCATGACCTGAGCCAAAGTCAGACGCTTAACCGACTGAGCCACCCCGGCGCCCCTACCATTTTTAATAAAAACAAACCTTACATGTCCATATGCTTACATAAATATGGGTAAAGATGTTAAGAATAAACAATTCATGATTTTAACATTGGTGAGTTAGAGGAATAGAAAGGGAAGAGAATTTGTGGGAAATGTCAATTTCCCCCCTTTTTACATCCTTGTGTTGCTTTCACATATGACAGGAAACATTGCTTTTTCTTATAAAAGAATATTTAATCATGGTATCATATAAAAATATTGTTAATGGAATCATGTTTACATACATAAACTGAAATCATCTGTAACACCACCGCAATTATCAGTCTTTTGCCCCGATTCCCCCCAGATGCTTTTAATCCTTCACAGAGTCCCTACTCTCGATGTGTTGCGCTTTGGCTTTCCACAGCCTATACTTACGACATTTCAAAAGACGGCTACCTTTGCTTGCCTGTGAAGACAGTTAGAAGTGCCTCGTGTTGATGTCTGCTCAGGGGAATCCTAGCTAAGGCTGGCCCAGTGCAAGGTACGAGTGTGAAAGGAAGCCCCCTTGCTCAGGGACAGGAAAACTTAGATGCAGCCTACAATCAAGGTGCCTGGTGGAATCAAGGTGCTGCTATTTTCCAGAAGCAGGGGGATTTGCTGTTGCACTCTTGTTCAGCTTTTCCCCTCCCTGTCCTTCTTTTCCCGCTCTTTAACTGGCTTTTCCTGGGAGCACTGTCTTCATAAATCACTTGTACATGAATTCCTGTAATTGTGTCTATTTCACAGAAACCCAATCTAGGGAAGTTACACTCAAAAAATACTGCTATTAAATGCTCACCCTGTCACGATCAAACCTTCACTCTTTGAGCCTCAGCTTTGTTAGGTGACAACAAAAGAGGATATGGATATGTGACTTAGTGTTTCATTAGGGTTCCCAGATTTTATGTAAGTCTACTTTTAGTAATTGATTACTCTCCACCAATGACTTCAGTGGTTAAATTTCAAAAGTCTCTTTGAAAATGAGTCAATAAAGAATATGATTAGGAAAAGCCAAAACCTATCGGCTGTTTTTCAAATCAAGTTACATTTGTTACCATTTGTGTCACATTCCTAGAAATCTTCTTTGGTAGAATTGATTTTTATCCTAATTTTTTAAAGTCAATTTGTTCATTGTCTGCTCTGTCCTAGATACTTTAAATCTGCTGGTTTGTCCCACTTTATACCCCACCTAGAAGAAGGATGGCCAAAATCATTAGATCCTGGTCATTACCTCCCAGTTCCCAATTCTGACCCATTGTTTCTTGGTATAGCCTTGCCTGGATTCTTGGCTCCCTTGGCTTGGCTCTTAAGCTTCTTTGGTTCAACAGCACATTTGGACTCATTTCTGCAAACTGACCCTTGGCATCTCTTCTTGGAACACAAGTGGTATTTGGATTCTGGCACTGTGCACCACAGATGCAGGCAAGAGCTTTTCTACCTTCTGAGGTGGCCCCTCAAATTCCAGCCAGCTAGGCCAGGCCTGTCCAGGCTTTCCTTCAGAGGAGATTGGAGAGTTACTGCATACTGACTTTCCCAAATGTCATTGTTTAACCGACGTTCTGAAGACTGAGCTTCGTGAGCTTGGATTCTTGCCTACGGTTACAATTCTAAAATATATTACCCTTATTTTCACCCTTAGTTTTGGCTGTTTGTTTCCGAAAGTTATCTTGAAAATACCTATCATCTGTTTGCATTTGTTCTAATTTTCTGACCTTAAGATCATCAATGAAATCATAGTGTAAAGACTCCAGGAACTCTAAGCTGTGCTTTAAAATTTTTAGTGAAATAGGTTTTGTGGTACATTTTGTGAAAATTACCAAAAGAATAACAAATAGCACCTACCGTAAGGTAGTTTATAGGTCCGTGTAAAGAATATTATTTCTGGTTTATAGACTGGAAAGTCAATTTCTGTCTCTGTGCTTCAGAGCTATATTTAATGGATGAATGAATGAATTCTTGTCAGTCGTTGTTCAAATCTTACATCTCATCTAGAATTCTTTAGTTTCTATTCCTATATAAACTCCTGCCAATATTTAGGCTCATCTCAAATTCCTAACAAAGATCTTAAAAGATTGAATTTGAGGTATGAGATAGGACTGGTAGATTGTTTTAAGCAACACGATTACCAGAAAAAATATATTTGCTCCTAGTGATTTTATTTTGGAGATTGAGGAGTTTTTTGAAAGTGGAAGACCATATTTTGTCCCAAATATTAAAACTTGATGTAACTTATCGTTCAATGGAAGGCTCCAAAAGCCAAAGTACAAGGAGAACCTTGAACCCTTGCTGAAGTTCTTATGTGTAGCCACATCAACTAAAGATTCTGCTGAAATGATAAGTCTGGGTATGGTGTAGTGCCCAATCCTGAAACCGGTTCCAATCTAACCATCTTAGAAACATGTGCAGATCTTGGGGACACGAAGGGTTCTCTGTGTGGACTGAAAAGCTATGTTCTGAAACACTATGGGCTGTGGCAGGCATAGCCTACTACCCTTCAAAAGTTTATGAATTGTTACTGAAAAGTGATTTGCCCATGTAGGTACCGCATTTCCCAGCTCTTCTTGTCATTATGTGTCATTACCATGACTGAGTTCTATCCTGTGGGGTATGATAGGAAGTGATGGTGAAGGTGCTACTTCCAGGACTGGCTCATAAAAATCACACGTGGTCCTCTTCCATTCTCCTTTCTCCTTCCTGCTACCTATTTGAGACCTCTCTCAGGGAACTTTGGAAGCCACCTGCAGAAGATGGCAGAACCCTCATAAGTCTAGGTCTCTGAATGACTATATGGGAGATGGCTGCCTCACCAATCTGTTCTCCCACCCAGTATTATCACATGATCAAGAAACATACTTCTAGGGGCGCCTGAGTGGCTCACTCAGTTAAATGTCTGACTTCAGCTCAGGTCATGATCTCACAGTTTGTGAGTTCGAGTGCTGACAGCCCAGAGCCTGGAGCCTGCTTCAGATTCGGTTTGCCTCTCTCTCTTCCCCTCCCCAGGTCATGCTCTGTCTCTCTCTCTCAAAAATAAATAAACATTAAAAAAAAAAAAAAAAGAAACACCCTCATATTGTTTTGAGGCTTTTACAGTTTTGAATCTACTTGGTATAATTGTGAGTTTACTCTTACTGGTACAGGTGTCCAACCCATCTATCTATGGAACCCTATCTTCTTCTAATTGAGCTTAATATAGTGGTATGGGATGTTGCAAAGGCTACTGACATAATGCAGTACTGTTAGAGCTGAGAGCATTAATGTTGCAGATGAAAAGGTAAGGATAGACACCTTAGTGGGCTCAGAAGCTTGTATGGGATAACCAGCCCAGCAGTGGTAATTAAAGGTGAACTTGGAGTAGCAGAGTACAGTGGGAGCTATGATTTAGCTGATGTTGAAGTGCATAGAAAACCCTCTTGTTGCTGAGGTGGGGGAGAGGGTTAAGGCATTTGAGTTCCTGAACAAGCAGACAGGAAGTTGGAAATAGCAGTATTTGAGTACTAATATTAATGTGACCTAAGATGTGTCCTAGATTGGTGAGGCGCTTTTGCATTGTATTATGCTATCCTGCAATCAGGCACAAAGCAGACATTCAACAAATGCGTGAATCAAGAGATGCATGAGAGCTGTGTTGATGATAACTGAAAACATTGATTGAGAATGCTCTAGTTAAGTAGATCAGTGCTCTGCAATAGAATCTATGCTTTTGGCTAATTCCAGGCATTCAGATTATTCTATTACTTACAGATGGAGTGAAATGTCAGAACTCGAAGGACTCGTTCGATCACTCAAGTATTCAGAAATATTCACTGAACATATCTTCTGTTTATGGCACAATGGTAGGCGCTGGTGATAACATGGATCATTAAGACAAATGAGACCTCTGTCTCTGCCTGGGGCTTATTTGCCACTGGCATAGCATAGCATAAAAATAGCATAAAAATTAATAAGTGAGATCATAAATGTTGAAAGTAGTATTATGAGGGAAATAAAAAGGGCTCTTTTTTTTTTCAGGTTAGTTAACATACAGTGTAGTCTTGGCTTCAGGAGTAGAACCCAGGGATTTGTCTCTTCCATATAGTACCCAGTGCTCATCCCGAAAAGTGCCCTCTTTAATGCCTGTCACCCATTTTCACCCTCTGCCCACCTCCCCTATAAAAACCTCAGTTCTCCATATTTAAGAGTCTCGTATGGTTTGCCTCTCTCTTTATTTTTATCTTATTTTTTCTTCCCTTCCCCCATGTTCATCTGTTAAGTTTCTCAAATTCCACATGTGAGTGAAATCATATAATACCTGTCTTTCTCTGACCGACTTATTTCACTTAGCATAATACCCTCCAGTTCCATCCACGTTGTTGCAAATGGCAAGAATTCGTTCTTTTTTGTTGCTGACTAGCATGCCATTGTAATATATAAACCACATCTTCTTAATCCATTCATCAGCTGATGGACATTTGGGCTCTTTCCATAATTTGACTACTGTTGATAGCACTGCTGTAAACATTGGGGTGCGTGTGCCAAAAAGAATCTTTAGTAGAGAGGATCAGGGAATGTGAAAGTGAGAAGGAATCAGACATGAGGAGTGTTCTAGACAAAGAGAAGGGCAAGCATGAAAATACTGTGGCAAAAAAGTTTGGGAAGTTCAAGGAGCTTGGAAAAGGCCGATGTGGCTGGAAATTGGCATATACACAGTGGTATTGCTTGATATAAGATTGCCAGTGTCGACAGGAGCTAGATCAAACAACACATTATGGGTCATGGTGAAGGTATTGAGTTATTTGTTTTTGTTTTGTGTATACGTGTTATTGAATATATCTGAGATGAACCATTGTGTAAACTCAAGGTGTACAACATGTTAGTTTGATTTATTTCTGTATTGTAATATGATTGCCACTGAAGTGATAATTAGTTCCTCTATGATATTACATAATTATCCTTTTTAATTTAGGGAATAATTAAGTTCTAGTTTGATGATTATAATACAATATTGTTGTCTGTTGTATTAATTACGCCGTGCATCAATGGCTTATTTACTCATTGTAAGTTTAGGATCCTGAGTTTTATTCCCAAGATAATGAAAACAAAATAAGAGTCTTAAACAGAGCAGTGAAAAAAAATAAGTAAACAGAGCAGTGAAAAAGATCTGAAAATTAAGTAAGCAGTTAGGAGGCTGTAGCCATAAACCAAACAAGAAATGATGGTGGCCTGTGGTGGTGATGGTAGAGATGCAGAGAAGTGGATGGATTGGAAAAATATTTTAGAGGTAGACACAACAGGTTTTACTGTACTGATGGTGTTGGGAAAATAAGTGAAGTTCTGCGCCTTATGGTGCAGATGGCCTTCGGGACCAACATAAGCGCTAGTTTCTAGCTTAGAGACCCCTCTTCTGGGTTCTTCCTCCTGCCGTGCTTGCTGTGTGTGCCAAATTACTACTAACGCGGAATGCGGAAGTAACGGACTATAAATTGTCCCCCATGCTTGTGCTCAGGGCTCAGATCTTTGGAGAAACGGGTCTCCTCTGAGCCTGCCGGTGTTAAATAAATCTCCGATCCACCAAGATCTCCGAGTGCCGCTTGGTTTTTCCGCCAGCGTGCCAGCCTGGTTCCGTAACAGTAGAAGGGAGCGGGAAGGTCTAGGGTTACTTTGAATTTCTTGTGTCACTCGGTGGATATGGGATGATTGCGGATGGGGTGAGGTATGGGACAGAAAATCAAATGTAATTTCTGAAGTGCCTCCCTTTCATCAAAGCAGATGTAAGTAGCCAGCAGAACACAATAGTGTTATCATTACCCCTGTGTCAGCTTATCCGGAGAATATTTAGCTTTATGGGTGCCTGTAGTGTGTATGAAACTGCCGATTTAAGTTTGCTCTTACATTTAACTCAAGAGAAAAAATAGATGTCTCAGCTCTTAGTTCTAGTCCTTTATCTCCATTACTAATTGTTTCCGTTATATTTCTGTGTAACCCACTGTCGGAAAACTGAGTAGCTTTAAACATCTGCTGTTTTATTGTATCACATGGATTCTGTGAGTGAGGAATTCAGGCAGAATTTGACTCTTTGCTCCTTAGTGTATCAAATAAAGTCATATATATAATATTACATATTATATATACATAATATTCAGCCAATAGGCTGGTCTGTAGAGTCTAAGATGACTTCATTCACTTGGTTTGCCACCATGGCAGTAATAGCTAGGACTGCTGTGCTCAGCAGGACTGTCTGCATTAATTCCTTTGTGCAGCCTTTCCAGCATCTAAGACATGCACAATAGATTTCTTATATGAAGGCTGGCTTCTCCCAAGGTGGCCATCTCAAGAAAGCCTGGCAGAAGTTGTAAGGCCTTTTATGACCTTGTCTTGGAAGTTACATAGCATCGATTCTATATTTGTTCAAGTAGTCATAAGGCTTCCCCAATTCAGTGAAAGAGGACACAGATTTTACCTCCAGATAGGAGTTGCAGATAAATTGTAACCATTTTTTTAAAACTGCCACATTAGTATAAACAAACTTCCAAATCTAACTTCTAGCACTATAGTTTTTTAAGTTGTTTTTAACTTCTACCCTTTAAAAAAAAAAAAAAACCTAAGTACATCATTTTCAGGTGAATGTTAGTTCAGTAAATGGAAAAATGAAGAGGAAAACTAAAAAAAAAAAAGTTCTTTAATGCCAGAAACCGTGAATTGAGAGGATTCTCTCAATGTAACATCTCCTAAAGGAAGCAAAATATAAAGAAAAGGGCATAGGTCTAGGAATAAAACCGTGTTTTTTTCAGTTATTTACTTTGGCTGGTGAGAACACATAGGTAACCAAGAAACTGAATTTGTGAGTGAGAGAATGCAATTCTGTTTCATCAAAAGCAAGTAGTTCCATCCTTCTTTTGTGTTGTAGTTGGTAAACTTGTAATGGTTATTTGATACATCAACCTAACTAGTCATTGTACCAAGGGATTTGACCAAATACTGTTCTAAATGTTTCTTTGAAGGGATTTTTTTAGATGAGATTAACATTTAAATCAATTGACTTTGAGTAAAGCAGATCACCCTCCATAATGTGGGTGGGCTTCATCCAATCAGTTGAAGGCTTAAGAAAAATAACACACAGGTCCCCAGTGAAGAGGAAATTCTGTTTCCACCCTGTCTTCAGACTAGAGCTGCAACGTCAACTTTTCCCCGGCTCTCCAGCCTACTGGTCTACCTTGTAGATTTTGGACTTGCCAGTCTCTGTAATTACATAAACCAGTTCTCAGAATCTTTTTCCTTCCTCTCTCTCTCTCTCTCTCTCTCTCTCTCTCTCTCTCTCTCTCCTTCTCCTGCCCTCTATAAATGTGTGTATATATGACAGAGGTGGGCTACTTTTCTAGTCTGCAACTTCAAGGGACAAGTATTAATAGTTTAGTGCATGATATTGATTTGAATTGAACATTTGCACTCTTTGGATAGCTTTAAAATGTTGATGGGCACTGACTGTGAAGACTTTTTCCTGTCACTGAATCTTTTTGTTTTGTGGCTGTTCCCCTATTTTTCTTGTCCTTTATATTTTTGTCTGTTTCCTTAAGCTTTTATTGGAAATTGGAATAAATATAAAATCACTAGTGTAACTTGCCAAGAAATGCACATTTCATAGCTTTAAATATGTAATTAGTAACTTAAAGATCCCTAAGATACATAAAAACATTATATATAATATATATGTGTTATAGATAAAAATTTATATACACATATACACAAACATCCTATTTATTCTATTTCCCTGGAGAATCTTGTGTGATTAA
Organism: Acinonyx jubatus; assembly: GCF_027475565.1. Taxonomy (NCBI): domain Eukaryota; kingdom Metazoa; phylum Chordata; class Mammalia; order Carnivora; family Felidae; genus Acinonyx; species Acinonyx jubatus. Next base: position 200,887,826 of record NC_069380.1, on the reverse strand, counting down.
TACACATAGTTACAAAGGTTATGTTCTGAGATAACTGTGTTTCTAACCTCAGCTGTCTAACAAATTAATGTGTGAGTGAAGATGGTGTAGGGAAGCCTAGCATTTGAAAAACAGTGAATTGACTTTATTATAAATTTGTAAATTACCAGCCTCTTCCCGAACTGTAGGAATTAACATCTCAGCAAAACATGGTTTTCATGTAATATAATAGTTTTCATGTAATATAATAAAATCCATTTATTAGATCTAAAATATATTATTTATACTCAAGGTTCTCAACTTTGGTGGACATTGATTAGCATCATCTAGGAAACTTATATTCTGAGCACCATCCCAGACCAACTGATTCAAATTCTGGAATAGGAACTTGGGCATATATAGTTCTGCTTTGTTTTCATTCATGCAGTGACTCTAACGTGCTACTAGTCTTGAAAACCACTGATCTAGATTAAAAGTTGTGCATAGCAATTGTTGGGCTGAAGCCAAGCTATTAACCTGTCTTCCTGGGCTAGCCCTGTATTTTTCAGAAAATAATGCAAGTTTGAGTGCTTTGGACTAGGTATCTCTTTTTCAGTTCACCATTGGTCCCGATTCTTTCTGTTACTTTATACCTTGGTATAAAGGCCTTACAAATTAATATTACCTTCTGTGTCTCTGATGGCTTTTGAATTCCTAATCCCTGAATTCTAGACCATAAAGTATTATCATCAAGTGTACATTAAGACTGTAGGGGAAGGGATTGAGAATAAGGACAAGAAGATTGGAAAGTGCATCTTTCGATACTGTTCATGAGGAACACGTCCAAATCCAGGCAGGGAAATGCTTAGGAAAACTTTGATTCTCATCATTCCAAAAGTCAAAGACTTCAAAAAGAATCTGAATGATGAAAATATATTATTTCCCTTCCAGAGTTCGAAGAGCAGACAGATAATCCTATGATGGTTTAGGTATCTTGAAATATATATGATAGTACATTCTTCTTAAAACTTAAACATCTTATTAATTTATGATTTTCTTAATTTTTGATTTCTCTAAGTTATTATAAGGATCTATAATTCCCCCTCAAAATATTCCTGTGTTCATATTCTGAAATTTGAGAGGAAAGAATGTTTTTAGCTTTATAATCATAATGATTTTGTTGTTGTTGTTGTTGTTGTTGTTATTGTTTTTACTTAAATGCTCTAGTAACAATGTTCAGAAAACTTTGGGAATTGTTTGATTTGGGCAATGTATCACTGACATTTTATTGCTGAAGTTATTTTTTAAAATAATATCTGACTGTTTATCTACTTTTGTTGAGATAATAGAACTATAAAAGAGGCAAAACCCATCTCGTTTCAGTCCATAAGCTTTAAAAGAAGTATTGTCAGAATAAAGATTTAGAAAAATTAAGCCCTTTATCAGTAATTCAGACTGTGTTGAACAATTGTTACAGATGTTTTCTAGGCTTAAGTTGGTTCAGCAATAAAATTTGAGTTCTTCCTCCCAGCTCATGAACAACCTATTGTCATTATACTATTTTTCAGTGAAGAATGATTTCTATGAAGTAAATTAGCATTATGTGTGAGCATTAGCACTCACAAATAAATATCTCAGTTGAAATTTCCGAAAATATAAAGAATTACATGATAATTTAAAGTAACTTTAGCATAATGAAATAAGTACCAGAAAAATCTTGGTTTTCTGATGATGATGATGATGGAGGAGATGTTGAACATCCCAAAATAGGATTGTGTTGGCTATTAGTTTACTCCCCATCTATTATATAAGTTACATGTAGTAGAATTGTATTGCCGTAAAGAATATGTCGGTTCTGTTGTCTAATAGAAAAAACATTTTTGTTAAGAATGTTTTAAATCCTTCTTCTTTATTTTTAATTTGTCTCAGAGGTGACATTGACAAAATGGCTTAATGAAAAATTATAAAATCTGGTGGGTACAAATCTCAGAGATTCTGTATTTGACCATTAGTTGCCATTTATCTGAAAACCTTCCACCGTTCAAAAGAGCTGAATTAATGGTGACTTTTACCTGAATATTGTTCACAGAGGTTTTAGGCATATAGAAGTTCCCTGAGTCAGAGTGTACCTGTTGTTAGTAACATTTACCCATAGCACTGCCTTATACCTATAAAGAGACAAATTGTATTTTAATGATAATTAGTGGTGGCTACGATTAGTGGTTTGATCATTATTTTTGATGACAGAAGAAGAGTTTCTCAACTTTTAAAAATATTTTTTTGGAACCAAGTTTAAAATTATCTGTTTTATAATGGGTTACACCCTATTATCTCTATTGTGTATGTTCTATTTTAAGCCCTGGGAAGGACCAAACAGAATACTCTTTGGAAAAACTTAAATCATCCTAGAATTTAGTAGGCTCAGGGCAGTCAAGCCCAATCAATGGCCAGAACTTTTGTTTGGTTTGCTAGTGGTAACAAATAAAAATTGTGGCTATACTTCTTGATATCAAACTCTTCAAGATCTGATGTTTATAAAAAAAAATCATAGTTTATTTCACTTCAAACTAAAACCACATGGAGCTTCTTGGAGGGTTCATTTCATGCTGTTGTTCAGTAATCCATATAGAATGAGTCTTTGCAATTCTGAAGCATTTTATTTAGGCTCTTCATTCAATTACAAGTTACTTGCTTTTGTAATCAGTGCCTCCCTTATGCTTAAATATCTCATGAGCATTATTATCAAGTTCTGGAGTTTTTATATTGTCTTGGCCCTAACAGCTATAACAACCTTTTCAAAACAAAGGACATAAATAATTCATAAACTGGAAACAGCCCCTAAATAATGGAGTTAATAACTTATATTTGAATAGATATTAGGAATCAACAGACCGTATTCCACTTTAAGTTCTCATTATGGTACATAGATATTAATGCACGTTGTATGACTCAGAAACCAAATCACAGTTACTTAAACCTGGAGTACAACCTTTCCAAGAAAGGCTATTTTCCCCTACTAAGCTATTTCTAAAAGTTTGGCTCTAAGACAACTCGGGAATATATCTGTTTAATCATGATGACCATTGATTCACCAATTTTCTGAATTTTTATTAAGATTAAAATGGGTAATTGAAGCATCATGATATGATATGTTCCGTCTAGCATTGTTTAAAATGGATGCAATATGTTTGGGATTAAGAAAAAGATTCTAACGTGCAGTTATATATTCTGTTTTCCTTGAAGCTGCAAATTATTTTGCAAGTGTATAAATAAAAACGTATTCAAATTCAAATTTATACATCTTTTCATTTGTGTTGCAAATTATTACTAATAATTAACTCAAAGAATTTCATGTACATAATGTGACTATACACTGGTTGCCCCTTTCACCAAGTAGAATACTTACACCAAAAATTTTTTAAAAATTAAGAAAGAAAAAGGCATTTGAAGAGCAAAGAACTCTAATGTTATTCACATAGAGGGTATTTTAAAGAGTACCACAGACATTTTTCCATTACCATTCTACCATTTCTCACCAGATACCAAGATTTTCCAAGAACAAGATATTCCCAGTTGTAAGATGATATGCCAGAATATAAAGGAATGTAGCTGATATATGCCTTTTTCTCATTTTTAGATTTTAGCTATATTCTTTATTATTTTGATTATTATGTTCAGTGTGTAAATAAGACAGTGATATTACTGGTTTGTTGAGTTATTTCTCAGCTAGTATGAAATGGGAAAAATCTCATGGCCGAACATCCAGAATGTTGTATAAAGCTTATATAAAAATATTTCCACCCGTAAAAATTTCCATCAACTCCCAAACTTCTAGAGAATGCTTCACAGCCAATGTTGAGAGCCATTGAGGTAAGAGATGTAGTTACATACTTTTGTAAGAATGAAAATTTTAATAGAATTGAAAAATATTTGTTAAAGTTATTTATATATGTTAGCATATTCATTGCAAGAGATAGTTCTCCGTGAGATAAATTAGAGGGTAAGGGAATTAAGTGAAGTTGGCCAGTTGAGGGTGGGTCGCTATCCCTGGATTCTAGGAATCAGCAAGGAGGGAATTGGTGTCTGGCAAATTTGAAACATGTTCTCATCAGAAAGTTGCATTTCTATAGCAAAAAAGTCCAATAGAAATAGTCTTGCATCTTTAACCATTATGCAAGGTGATTCAGGATGGCAATTTTGATGATATGGGGGAAGGAGATTTTAGTAATTTAATATAACAACCACAGATCAATGTTGCTAAGCAGAGTTTTATGCTAATTACATTTATTAATACAACTCTGGCCCAAGAGAACTTGAGAGACATTGTATATACAGAAAGAATATCAGCTAGTATAATACACGGATATCACAAGCCATAACATATCATAAACATTTAATCTGGGTCTGTTAATTTGGGTCTATTCAAGCAATAGATAATAGGGAGTTCTAACATAACTGTTAAATAGTCAACATAGTATAAAACATGCTATTCTGTTTTAAACAGATCTGGACTGTAAAAGACAATTTTTAGAATCATTCTCAATTTTCAATTGATGTAGTCTAATTAAAAGCAGCTGAGATAATGACATCACAGTAGGTTTTCAGAATGAAAGAAAAAATGGATGGTGGGGACAAGACAGCACAGTTAAACTATAGTAATCAACATTCAGGGGAGGATTCTAAAGAAGCAGGTTGTTAAGGGAGGATAAACAAACATAGAGCGGAGATGTTGCTTTCCAAGGAAACGTTTTAGGCTAGGCTTTTCCAGAAGGGGTGATGTTTCTTTTAAAACTCCAAAGAGGAGTCCATCCAGTCAGAGACCAGACTTCTAACCAGCGGAAAGATGGTAAAAACAATAGAACTCCAGAGTCTGAAATTCTTACTAGACAAAGACCTAGCTATAAATAATGCTGCTGCAGCAGCTGATGATGATGATGATGATGATGGATGACATTTACTATGTGCTAGGCACTGTTCCAAATACTTTTTGTATATTAACTCCAAATCTTTATAACAATACCATGGGATAGGTACATTAGTTTCATTTCACAGACAAAGAAATGGAGAAAGCAGAGTTATTATTTCATCTTTTAATAAATATTAAGGTGTGAGGGAACTCAAAAACACACTGATGAGAAGTAACCTAAAAAAGACAGAAAAGATGGCGACACTCCTATTTATATTTTATTTTGCCTTAAAACTTGATTCATTCAATACATAATTGAGTACCTATTTATACTAGGATCTATGCTGACCTCCAGGTATACAAAAAGTAGACAATTCAGATTGGGTCCTAATATTCTTGGAACTTAAGATATTATTAGAGAGACTTGTAATTCAACACAAAATATTTTTCACTTTTGTTAATTGTTAGATTGAGCCTGGAAGGATCAGTAAGAGTCTCCAGCCTAGGAGATCAGGGGTTTGCTTAATATTTAGAAAATTTTCAGGTATGTAGTGTCAGTGTCAGTGAGTAAAAAGATTGCCGTTTGATGTTCTGGCATTGTGAATTGATATGCATTTTACTTTTGATGTAATAATTCTATCAAGCTCCACTTTGAAACCCAAAGTGTAAGCCCATGCTTACAATTTAGCAACTCTCCTGTAATGACCTTCAGGTAGGTTAGAACAGAGTGTAGGAAACACTTAAAAACTGTTTTAAGGTTTATCCCAAAACACACCCACATACACATGTGATAGGATAGGTCATAACATCTCTTGGAGTCTAGCAAGATTTTTAAAAACCAGTCTGTGTGTCAAAAGAAGCTTTGCCTTTCTCCTTTTTGATTCTTTTTAAGTTTTGTTTTATTCTTTAAACATGTATATTGGGGTTCCTTATATCTAGCAACACAGTGTTGGAAGAAAATTTATTTCTTCCTTTTTATAGGTAAATGTTGATGATTTCACATACTTTGGCCATTAGCTTTTTTTTCTTTTCTAAATGTAGAGTTGCCAGATAAAGAACAAGATGCTTAAAGTTGAATTTCAGGTAAACAATGCTTTATTTTTATTACTCAAGAAGCTCCTTTTTTATTTATTGAATCTGGCAAAGTTAAAGTGGCTTTCATGAGCCATCCTTCCATTACCACTTGTCAATCATTCACTTTTTATTCATATTTTCAACTAATATTTGAGGATGAATTATATGTCAAGTAGTATTCTAGGTACGTGGGAGTATTTCGATGAACAGAGACCTTTCTCTCATAGGGCATATATTCTCATGAAAGGAAAAACAGAGGATTCGTAATACTGAAAATTGCGTGAAGTTAGAGGATAAAAGTAATTTTTAAAACGTTGCTTTTCTCGGGGTGCCTGAGTGCCCCAGTCGGTTAAGTGTCCAACCCTTGATTTTGGCTCAGGTCATGATCTCACGGTTGGTGAGTTCAAGCCCTGCATAGGCCTCTGCGCTGACAGTGCACAGCTTGCTTGGGATTCTCTCTCTCTCCCTCTCTCTCTGCCCCTCCCACACGCTCTCACATTCTCTCTCTCTCAAAATAAATAAATAAACTTAAAAAAAAATAATTACCTTTCTCATAGTGAACAAAATATCTGCTGACTACAAAACCTACTTGGAATAATCAGTTTATTGCCCAATTAATATTTGTTAATTATTTCATCCCTACTAAACTTGAAATATCTATTGTTAAGTTTAATCAGTCAACCCATTAATCCTTTATTTTTCATATGGTCAAAGCCTGAAAAAAGTAGAATAAATTCTTTTTTTAAAAAAAAATGTTTATTGGGGCGCCTGGGTGGCTCAGTCGGTTAAGCATCCGACTTCGGCTCAGGTCAGGATCTCACGGTCCGTGAGTTCGAGCCCCGCGTCGGGCTCTGGGCTGATGGCTCAGAGCCTGGAGCCTGCTTTGGATTCTGTGTCTCCCTCTCTCTCTGCCCCTCCCCCATTCATGCTCTGTCTCTCTCTGTCTCAAAAATAAATAAACGTTAAAAAAAAATAAAAAATAAAAAAAATTAAAAAAAATGTTTATTTTTGAGACAAAGAGAGCATGAGTGGGGGAAGGGCAGAGAGAGAGGGTGACAGAGGATCTGAAGTGGGATTATAGAAGTTAAGTTTTCCTAATTTCAGGAACTGAATGGAAGAGGTCTGAGCCCACAGTTGGTGCTATCGATTCCCAGGACCTATCATCTCCCCCAATGAATCTCTCTATTAAAAGCTTGTATTTTTCAAAATGTTTTTCCTGGAAAGTTTAAAGGTCACACTTCTGTAGGTAAATACATAGAGAAATTAATAGATTTACATGACCATTGAGCTGATGCCTAGCATACATGTATTTCAGATGAAAACTTGGGACATATGGAGATAAACTGGCAAATGCATTTTCAAGTTTATAAAGGTTAGACTCATTAAACTTTACATTTTACAGTGCTCTGTGATCAGATATCCATACAAATAAACTCATGTTTGGGAATAACTTACAAAGAGTGAGGACATTGTGTAAGACTCAGTGACTGTATTCCACATGGTTTGCTCTACTCACTCTCAAGTACTTGCCTCACCTGCACTCTTGCCTCTTATTCGTACTTTGGAGCACATCCCTACCTGTTCTGGGAAGTTCTTTTTGTGGAGGACTTCCAAAGCAAAGCCCTAGAGTGGGAATTTGGCCAACTAGGTTCTAGCCCAGGATCTGCAACTAATTAGTTCTGTGTCTATGGTCAAATTTCTTTATTTTTCTGCACCTTAGTTCTTCATAAAGGGAATAGAGCTGAAGTACTACAGGAACCAGCTAGCCTAGCCCTCCCTGCCATTCAATGATTCAGCCTCATACTTTTAATTACTCCCAGCATAATCTCTAAATCCTGCATAAATACCTCCAGACATTCCATTCTATGTACTCCACTTGAGAAATGTTTTCCTTTGAACATAAATCTTCCACTGTGTAGTTTCCACTTTCAGTCCCATTTTTGTCCCCTTGAGTGTCCTAGATCAAGGGTACTCATTTTTCATTTTTAAAGGCAGCTGTCCTCTCTCTTGTCCCTATAACCCTTCTCAAATCTCACTTCCAGCCTAATAGTTTGAGATATTTTAACCTTCCTTATGAAGTGGTTTTGAATCTTGTTTTCTTGGTCACTTATCTCTGGACTGGGTTAGTTAGGGATGATGCTCTGAATGTGCAATACCCAGAACAAACAACCATTATAATAATGGCTGACATAGCTAACATCTAGTGCTTGTTATGTGCTAGCCACTGTTTTATGTGATTCATATGTATTTCATTTAATCATTTTAGCAGCGGTATTGGTAGTATTATTATCCACATGAAAAGTGGGATCAAGAGAGGTGAAACAGCTTGCTCAAGTATATGACAGAGCTGGTAATGCCATGAGTTCAGGTCATCTAGGCTGCAGAGTCCATGCTCTTAATAAGTTGGATAAGCTCATTTTCTGAAATTTGTACTTGAAACCTAGTTTGTGTACCACTCAGTTGACTGGGACTTATACCTCCCTTATTCTAGACATGGTATTTCTATGTGTACAGCCTAAGATTGAATTAGATGTATATGTTTTACGTGTGGTGACTTCAATTTTGAAACCTCTGTTAAACATCTGCTATATATCATGCACTGTGCAGAACATAAGGATTTTCAGGATAAAAATAAGCCATTCTCTGTTAAGTTGGAAAATAAGCATGCAAATAAGTAACCAAAATATAATATTAAGTAGAGTTAAGTTTTAAGTAAAGTAAGAACTTTAAGATTAATGAGAACACAGAGAATATAATTCTATCTAAGAGAATGGGAAATTACTCCAAGGAAGTTAACATGCAGATAGGTTCTTTAAGGATGAAAAGGAGTCCACTGGACAGAGAAGAAAAATATTGGAGAAATACTTTGTCTTTATTAATTATCTTTGTAAAAATATGTCCCGAAGCCAGCCAAGGTTTAGCATCATGTTCATTAGACAATGCTTCACAGAAAACACTATTAAAACAAATAGGACAATGCTTGGTCACTTAGGGTCTTCTAGAACTTTTATGTTCATCGTGGTTTCACAAAGATTCTATTCAGTAATCTTTAATTAGTATGAAATGTAATCTACTCAAACAGAAACAAATGAACTCAGTTAGTGAAATTGTGTGCTATAACACAATAGTCCCACCGCTAACCGGCTTCTTGTCTTTCTAATCTATTATAATTCTCTACTTCTTCTACCTATTTTAATTCTTCTACTTCTGAAGTATAGATCATAGTGAGAAGCAAGCTAAAAAGTGAGAAGTTTGGTGTTCTCTCTATATAATCCTTGATAGGTTAGTCTTTTTATAGATGGCCTATTTCATTGTGTTCTTCTTACTATAAAACTACCTTTAAAATTAATTTTCGGTGGCTTTTGAAACCTCAATAGATTCTAGGACTCATCGATTTACTTACATTATTTTTAGAGTCCTGGACCTCTCTTCTCTTATTTCCAATTTTTTTTCTCTTTCTGCATATGTAATTGTTTTTAAATTTGATGCTTGTGGTTATATAGGAATTATAAATATATGAAATTATAGAATCAGAGTTTCATTCTTGAAAACTACATCTTACCGGTTTTGGATTTGAGTCATCTTTTCCTAGAGCTTGATCTAGGAAAGAGTTCTGCTGCCTCTGAAACTGGCTTTCATGAAATCTATTTTACATGTCTGACTTCCTACCATGTTTCCTTTACTCATTTTCAGGCATTCTATGGCCTTTCTATTTAGAGTGGTACATGGACCAGGAGCATTAGCATCACTGGGAGCTTATTAGAAATTTAGGAAAATGTCAGGCCCCCATGCTAGGCTAACTGAATCAGAATGGGCATATTAAAATTCCTTCAGGTATCTTGGAAGAATGTTGAATTAGAGAAGCACTGCTTTAAGGTGGCAAAATAACTTTCTCCAAAGTCTCATTTCCACCCCTCTAACCAAGTCTTTTTTTAAGAATCAGGTTGATGGACTTATGGTAGGAAAAAAAAATTTCAAGGCAAAGAAAAAAAATGTATCAGCTAGCTTACTTTTAGCTAAATTTCAATAATAAAAGTAAAATGGCATTTATATAGGGATTACTGTGTACTAGGTACAACTCTAAATTTGTCCCCTTATTTAATCTTCCTAATATCACAGAGATGCAGTTACCAGTATAATTCCCATTTTACAGGTGAGAAATTTGAAGCCATTATAAAAATTAGTTTCTTACCCAACATCACAGAGCCCTGCAGAGCCAGGTTTCAAGTTAAACCTATTTGATTCTAAAATCTATGCTTTACATGATGATGTCAAAACACCTTTTCTCATGACAGAATGAGACTTAGCAGATTGCAGGGGAGCTGAAAGTTTCCCATTCCATTATATTTTTCTTCTTTTCCAGGTCCGTATTCCCTGATTCTTTTTAGCTGCTGCCTCCGCCACCTGTTAATATTCCAGTCCACACCCATGTCTCATACACTAAACATCCCCTGTGAGGGTAATCCAAACACTCTCTTGCCCTCTGTCTATTTCTTTAATTGTGAATTGCTTGTCACAAGCTTTTCCATAACATACCAGCTTACACTTAATCCTTCCGGCTTCGAACCACTCCTATTTTTTGCCTTATCTCGATCTTTAAATCTGCCATTCAATACTGTTATCTTTTCAACCAAGATCCAAATTTTTCCTCCAGTCACAGGGCCATTTATTCCTTAGGTAAACACTGTTCCTGGTATGACTAGACCTGGACCCCTAGCTTGGGGGCGTTTCTAGGCACAATTCCAGAATCCAAGCTCACTCTAGTTCTAAGGGAAAGAACATGACCTTCTTTCAGTAAGTAGGCTGTAGAACATTCTCTCTGACATTTTACCTTGTTCTCTCTTCCCTTACTTCACTGAAATGTTTCCTTTCATGTTATCAAAAGCAGACTTGAAGAGTTACACACAAGCTTATATCTTAATAACATGTCAAGTTCACCTACATCTTCTAAGGCTAGACTAGAACAAAGTACTTTTCATTGTTATGATCATGTTTTCACATGGTAAATCTTAATGGTTTTCTGTCTTGAATTACACTCTAAATGTTGCTAGTGCTCTGGGCTTTGAATTTACTGTAGACTTCTTGACCATCTTTTTAGTAATTTTCACTATGGACTCTTTTGTCTGTACCAATTGCTTAACGTGTTTTATTATAATGGCTGATGTCCTTCATTATATCCGGTTTTATAGCTTTATCTAACAATGTTCTCCATTCCCCAAGACTTTGATTTTAAAGTTAGTAGAAACCTGGCAGACTTCCAGATGAGTCTGCACAATATATTCTATAGCCAGGTGTTCATCACTCTGGCAGAATAATCCCTGTGTAGCAACTAGATACTGTTCTGGACCTCTCTTCCTCTAGCTAACCATTATTGTTCCAATCTTTTTTCTATCTACAATTCTGTCTCTCATTCCTAGAGCTGTTCCCAGATTTCTCTGTTTATGTCATTTATCCCTATTCAGCATTATAAATAAGTAACGATGAGCCAGCGGATTCATTCATTTATTTATTCATCTTCAAACTACATTAATTGGCCGATCTTTGTTCCAGGTAAGCTGCTGGGCCAGTAAATTGTTAAGTGCCAGTGGACTCTGAATGGAGATGATGGTTTTCATTTCAAGAAGAGGAAACAACTGTGATCATCCATGTGATTGTACAAATGGCTATCTCCATTCTTTCATTTCCTCTTTGTACATCATGAACTAAGTTCTTCATGTGTCCTAATTCTAGAAAGCCCTTCTCTTTTCACAGAAATGGAGCTACTTGCCGTCTTTCCAGAAATTATACATCTCTTCCCAGAGGATTTCTCCAGTGGATCAAATTTCCTTCTCCTTCCCTTCTTCCATTTGTGTACTATTCTTCCGTTGTACTTGATATGTTTTAATTCACCTTTGCTTTCTCAAAACCTCTTCCCTTTCATTTCTTGCTTAGGCTGCTGCTCTTATGTTATCCAGGAAATCATTTTCTCTTTCATGTAGCAAAGGATAAAAATCCATTAATTTTGGTCTTTTAATTCTATTAATTTTTATCACCTTGAAGCTACCAACATAATTTTGTATTACTTCTGGAAAGAAGACGAGCAGAGTCTTTATACCAATTACCCCTCTCCCTCACCCCCAAGGAAACTGTATAGCAGCTGAGGAGGATGTAGGACTCTTGGTCGTCTTGGTGCCCTCTCACCTTCTAAAGCTCCTGTGTGAATTTGATCAGTACTTACTCCTGGTATTATAGCTTATAAACTATTAAATATTAAATGCAGACAGCAAGTAGAGGCAATTAATTAACTTTTAAAACTGCAAATTCTTTCTTCTTGCTTTATTCTTCCTATTTTATCAGTACTTTGCGTGAGGTCCTAGTTGACTCCTAAAATTCCTTCCAGTGCTCCAGTGTGACTATCTAGCGTGTGGTATCTGTTTATGAACCACTTAAACTACTATGTGGTTGAAAGTTACATATTCTCAGTTGAGGACTGTTACTTCATTAAAAAATTTTTTTTTCAATACTTATTTATTTTGAGAGTGAGAGACAGAGCGTGAGTGGGGGAAGGGCAGTGAGAGGGGGAGACACAGAGTCAGAAGCAGGCTCCAGGCTCTGAGCTGTCAGCACAGAGCCTGCCTTAGGGCTCAAACTCATGAATCCTGACATCATGACCTGAGCTGAAGTTGGACTCTTAACCAACTGAGCCACCCAGGTGCCCCATGATACTTTATTGTTTTCAATAAAATTTTCAGTGGGGGAGAAATAGAATCACCATGTACACAGGGAAAAGAGCACAAAAATGTAACTGATACAGAACAACTGAAAGTCACAATTACCCAATGTTGTTTGCAGTTACTTTTCAATTTCTTAAAAGGCTCCCCTCAACTTGTTTTTTGATAGTTTGCCAATTTTTCAATTGAAACAGCATGAAATTTTCAGAAAATTAATATCCTTAGTCAAGGGACCGTCTTTCAAGGTAACAAAAGTGACACCAAGCATCACCTCCTGACAGGGACCAATTTTTAAAATTCCTTAAGAGAAACTACTGCGTCTTTGTGGCATAGTCTGTATATCTCAGAGACTATCAGGGATGAGTTAGAACACTGACTGATACTTTAAAGAGAATTTCACATGGTATAGAAGGTGTCACAGGGGCATGTTCAAATTAACAAATGTTTAATTATTGAGAGGTGAGTTTATTGTACGATTTTGTTTCAAAAGGAAAAAAGAATCCCCTGTAAAACCTGAAATAAGATTGCCAGCACATGAAATAAACTAAACATTTTTATATGCATTTCTAATGCAAAGTTGATTCTTTTCTTTCATATTGCCCTCCTACTGTGTAAGGTGCACTCCTAACTTTTTAAAGTTAGGTGTTATGCACACAACCTGATGATAGATGATGGCCCCAGAGTGTCTGTATCAGATCAGATGTACCTTGTATTCTTCATAAAGAGTAACCATGATGCACAAACTAGTTTCTACAGGATACGTTTAATTTCTGAAGCTTTATGTCCATAATCCCCCTCAGACAGGTTTTTTTTGTTTTGTTTTGTTTTAAAGAAAGGAAACGGAAATTACAAAATACCTACATTTAAGTGAAATTAAGAATGTAACACTAACCGAAGTTGGCAAAAGAACTTTTTTTTTTTTTTCTTTTTCATCAGTTGTGGTTTCAAAGAACTGGACTGAATTTAGAGTTCCCTGAATCTTTTGTGACTTAATTTAAAATCTTTCTTTCCTTTAAATGGAGTAGACTTCTTATGACGTGAAAGGAGTAGTTGAGGATGGAAAATTCTGAAGTATAAGCATTATGGTTTTCACAAAATTGGAAGTCCTTTAAAATTGGCCTAACAGGGACCCACATGTTTGATTGGTGCAGTTGGAAGCATGTTTCATTTTGTTAGAAATGCTGTTCTACAATGAAGGCAAAAGTTCAGTGGTTCAGTGTGTTTGTGCTTTATAAAGAATTTCTGTCCTTAGTTACTAGTATGGAAATAAGTCTAAGATCAGAGTGTTCTACCTTCTGTTCAGTGTCTCCCTACGTTTCCTACTGGTTTTGATACTACTTAGAGTTTTACAGTTAACAGTGCTCCTTCCCACATGAGAAAAATTAAGTCCTATATAGATTAATTTACTTGTCTATGGTTATATCAAAAGGACATTTGAAGGGTCTATGTGTTTATCTCTGGATTTCAGCTAAATTCCCAAAGTTATAGATAGTAGGTATTAGGAATCTCCATATTCTAAAGGATTTCAAGAAGATGCCAGGCACTGTTTCCAGGACTAAATAAGAGGTGGCCAGTGGGGTCCTTCAACTCTCATACTGAAGATGACTCTCAGGCTATATAAGGAGAAGACTGGAGCTTAATGAAGATTGAATTTATGTATTTCATGAGTTTTTAGCTTAGTGGGGAGTGTGGTAACATCCCACCTTGTGTCTTATTTAAGAAAAGAGAGTGGCTGCTCCCTTATGCAAGAAAAGATTCAAGAGAATCCCTAATAGTAAACTGAGGGTTTCCTCAACAAGGGAATCTCATTCCCTAGTTGGATGTTTGCTGTCAGTCAGAAACTTTTAGGCCTACCTCCTGATATACCAGAGTAGATCACTATAAGAAACCATTTTGGAGAAATCGATAGTTGAGTTCGAAGGCAGAAAGGATACATATCCTGGTTTCTGCTTATTTATTCCTGGGCAATTTTAACTCTGTGAATCAGGGTAAAGCAGCTGCTAATAATAAGGTGAGAAGAGATAGCATCAGAAAAAAACAGTATGCCTTCCCATTACTTCGTATGAAAATAGTGTATGACTCCAGAGCCAAGTAGATGTCATGAACAGATTCCAGGGGCCAAGAAGCTGTGACCAGATACAAGGGTGTAAGTAGATGTAGTGAAAGGTAGCCATGTTGGAGCCATGACATCACAAGAGCATGGCATGACAGTGTGAAATTACCTGTCAACAGTTGGAGGCTATGGAGTGTTTCCTGGAAGTGAAGATACATGGGGTCAGAGTACAAGGGGTAATAGTAGAAGGTTGTTTTATTAAACATATTTCTTTTCCTAACTGTGGGAGGATCATACTTCCTGCCCTGTTGACTCCAGGCTTCTCTATGTGATACGTTTTGCTAATGGAATGTGAACAGAAATGGCATGCGACACTTCTCAACTAAAACTTTAAGCCTCATCTTGTGTTCTATAATGGCAGCCACAGGTCCCAGATAAGGGTCGCTTCTTCTTTATGAGTCCCAGAATAACGAAGAAATGATGTGAACCAGCAGAGAGCATGTAATTTAGATAGAAGCTGTGGTTATTGTAAGCCACTAAGATATGGGTTTGTTTGTTGATACTGTAAGACCTAGCAAAATATGACAGATAGTCGCCCAGAAAGAGCATCCGTGGGTAAATAGTATGGACTTCTTCTGTAGTGGCCTCTAAAGAATCCACGAGCATATCCCATAAAAGAGGGTGAATTTGAGTGCCTGTCCATAGGAATCACCTATGGCTGCCCACCAAGAAGGTAAAGATAGAAGACTTCTGGTTTGTTTGGTATTTTTTAGCATTCTTTTCCTTCCCCAGAATATCGGTGAAGAAAGGGATATCTAGAGGCAACCGAGTGAGTTAGAAACAGAATGAAAGATCTAGAAAGAATAAAAGAGCAAAGGATCAGGGGCTCCTAGGTGGCTCAGTCGGTTGAGCATGTGACTTTGGCTCAGGTCATGATCTCGGGGTTCATGGGTTTGAGCCCCACTTTAGGCTCTGTGCTAACAGCTCGGAGCCCGGAGCCTGCTTCAGATTCTGTGTCTCCCTCTCTTCTGCCCCTCTCCACTCACACTCTTTCTTTCAAGAATATATAAACATTTTAAAAAATTTTTAAAGAAAAGAGTAAAGGATCACATCTTGCTCCTCTCCTCTGCAGTGTGGTTCAGGCTTGAACTTGGAAGGCAAATAGAGATTTTTATTTGGATAGCAGAGGAGAATTGACATTTAAAGTATATTGGATGAGGGGTGCCCGGGTGGCATAGTAGGATAAGCGTCCGACTTCAGCTCAGGTCATGATCTCAGGGTTTCATGAGTTTGAGCCCCACATGGAGTTATGCACTCTCAACACGCAGCCTGCTTGGGATCCTCTTCTCCCTCTCTCTCTCTCTGCCCTTCCCTCACTTGAGCTCTTTCTCTCTCAAAAAAACAATCAATCAATCAATCAATCAATAAAATAAAGAATTGGATGAAACTTTGTAATATAAAAATGAATCTTAGTGGCCAAAATGAGACTCTTTGTATCACATAAAAACCTAGGAAGCCAAAAGGTCTCACCAAAATATCATTAATCATTGTGAAATAGAGATCTAGGCAGAGGTTGGAAAAAAATTGTATTGATTGTGCCGCACAGGGTATATAGATTGTTTGATAAACTTGTTACAGTTATGTAGTTTGTTGGTGATAGAGTTGGAACCAGAATCTAGGAGTCCTAACTTCAACTACAATACTATTTTGAACATTTATTTCTTAAAGGATAGTCTATGGGAATTATGTTAATCAGATAACAAAAAGCAAACTCAGCTTTGGTGAATTATTTGGCAGGCCATAGCATGAACTATAGTGGGGAAATTGTAACACATCTTTCTTGGAGCTGATATACCACATATAATAATTGGTATGCATTGTTACTCTAGAGAGCCAAAGTGTACAATCACTGGCAGGGAGGTCGCTGCCACTAATTGCCAATAGCTTTTATTTAATTATGTGTTTATAATTTATTCTTCGTCTGAATCTAAAAAGGATCTGATGTGCTGTCCTCAGTGTTAACCTTTTAAGTTACACAAATATTTATTGATCATTTCCTATATGTGAAGTAATCTTCCAGGTGCGGGCAATACAAATGTTCCTATCCTCAACAAAATATTAAAAGTAAATGAATTCATATTTGAGATTATAAGCAACAGAGAAACACAAAATTGCAGCAATCTTTGGATCTCGCAGTAATGCGACTCTTTGAACTTCCATACATAACATTTTAATGAGTCGTTCACATGTTTATATTCCACAATGTTTTATACAAAGACAGGAAGTGATATGGTTTCACAGTGTCTTTCTATATGAGCTTTAATTGGGAGGAAAACATGATAATTCGAACTACTTTATTTTTTTTTTCATTTTTATTTATTTATTTATTTTTAATATGAAATTTGTCGTCAAATTGGTTTCCATACAACACCCAGTGCTCATCCCAACAGGTGCCCTCCTCAATACCCATCATCCACCCTCCCTTTCCTCCCACCCCCCATCAACCCTCAGTTTGTTCTCAGTTTTTAAGAGTCTCTTATGCTTTGGCTCTCTCCCTCTCTTTTTTTTTTCCTTCCCCTCCCCCATGGTCTTCTGTTAAGTTTCTCAGGATCCACATAAAAGTGAAAACATATGGTATCTGTCTTTCTCTGTATGACTTATTTCACTTAGCATAATACTCTCCAGTTCCATCCACATTGCTACAAAAGACCATATTTCATTCTTTCTCATTGCCAAGTAGTATTCCATTGTATATATAAACCACAATTTCTTTATCCATTCATCAGTTGATGGACATTTATAAAGAGACATGAATCAACCAAAACATATTTCTCAATTCCATGTTTGCTGTTTATTAGATAATGTACTTTTAGATTACAGAAATGTATGATATGGAACTTACATTTTTGTGTAAAATAAATGGTCTATGGTATACTGGCACCCTTTATGTAACACAAGGATAGAGTGTACTCATTCTTAAGTTTTGTTGTTACTGGATTTTCCATTCAATAGACACAATATAGTAGAATAGAGAGAACACTTTACAAGAAGTCAGAAGATCTGGATTCTAGTCTTTCTCCATCCATCTAAACTTGGATATTTTATTGTCCCTACCTGAGCATTACAATTAAATCTAAAAATGAAGATTTTAACTAGATAACTGTTCTCCTTTTTGACTTAGAATTCTGTGATCCTGACCGAATACTGACTGGAATGTTAAAATCCAATTTAATCAGTTGAAATATTTAATACAAAAAATTAGCAAGTGAAATTATATTAAATTTCTTTCCAAGGAAAAAATATTATCCATATCCAGAATTCTGTCTACTAACTGTCACACTTATATTTGCTAAAGCAAATATTTGCCAACAAGTATTGAACGCAGTGTTGTATTGGATAATTTGTCTCTTTCCTTCCATTTGATAATTTTTTTTTCTACAGCAGTATACTTCTAGCCAAGAATATTGTGTGGCTATTGAATTTTATTTAGAATTTTTTTTAATGTTTATTTTTGAGAGAGAAAGAGTATGAGTTGGGGAGGGGCCAAGAAAGAGGGAGACACAGAATCCGAAGCAGGCTCTGAACACAGAGCCCGACACAGGGCTCAAACCCAAGAGCCACGAGATCACAACCTGAGCTGAAGTTGGATGCTTAACTGACTGAGCCACCCAGACACCCCATTGGATTTTATCTTAAACTTCAAGTATTGCCCACTGCTGTGAGTTTGAGTTTGGTATTAGGCTCTAAACCAAAGGTCTGAGTTGGAAAGACATTTGATAGAGTAAAACCATTTTACTTGATTCTCTTGTCCAATGATTTGCTGCATTGAATGTTAAAAAAAAAAAAACTTATGAATATTGGCCAGTAGGACTTTAAAACTATGTTTATAACATGTTCTTTCCTTAGCTTGTAAATAAATATCAACTTTGAAAAAAACATATCATGTGATTAGAACAAAATAATAACCAAAAAAGTAGGATAATTAAAAAGGGTTGCATAGCACATGTAGGCACCCTAATGAGAAAGAGAAAGGGTCTCTTAATGAGCAGAGAGGATTGGAGAACATCCGGGCTCATGTATCTATTCAAAATATTTGTTCAGTTTCTACTTTACCAGACGAATGCATCAAAACCTCTTTCTTTAAAGAATTCAATGTGTGGGGGAGGAGTGGGTGGGTAGAGAGAGTCAATGAAGGTTGAAAAGTGTCCTGGTAAGCACCACAAAGGAATAGTGGAGAAAAATCCCAGGAAACAGTGAAGATGGAAATCTAATTCTGCCTTGAAGTAATTCACAAACAAGGAGATGCCATAGATGTGTCATAATGGGTAGCGAATGATGTACAGTGAATGATTGTATAGTGAATGTACTGTGAGTGATGGTGGCAAAGTATCAGGCAGAAAAGCCATCATACATAAAAATACACAAGAGTATGTCATAATGGGAGGAATGAAGTGTAGTAAATAGGAAAGCAATGAGAAGCAAAAGTAAAGGAGTAAATTCAGCCAAGATCATATTAGGTATTATATATAATAGCAAGATATCTATGTTTGATACCACTGACAGTGGGTACCACTGGACAGTTTAAAAATCTAAAGTATAGAAACATTATATGATGCTGGTATTAGTTTGCCAAATCTTCCCTGACAAAGTACCGTGAATGGGCTGGATTAAACAACAGAAATATATTGTCTCAGAGTTTTGGAGGCTAGAAATCTGAGATTGTGGTGTTAGCAGTGTTGGTTCCTTCTAAGGACTGTGAGAACAATATGTTCCAGGCCTTTCCCTAGTTTCTGGTGGTTTGCTAGCAATTTTTGGCATTCCTTGATTGTAGATGTGTCACCTCAGTCTCTGCCTTCATGTTCACATGGTGTTCTCTCTGTGTACATGTCTCTGTCCAAATTTCTTCTTTTTATAAGAACACCAATCATAACGGATTAGTAGCCCACCCTACTATGCCCTCATCTTAAGTAGTTACATCTGCAGTGATCTTCTTTCCAAATAAATTCATCATCTGAGGGTACTGAGGGTTAGAACTTCAACGTATGATTTCTGGGGAGACACAATTCAACCCAGGACAATTGTATCATATTAAACATTTTCAAAAGACTATCCTGATGGCTTCATTGCATCTAGCATTCTGAGAACAGAGTTGGTACTAGGAAGACCAGTGAGGAATCCCTTGTCAGAATCCAAGAAAGAAATAATGTTGATTTCAACTATGGCAGTAGCCATGGAGATGGAACAGGTCGTAGAAATAGTCAAAAGATGGCATTGACAGAATGCAGAGACTAATTTTATATAGGGTTTCATGGCATAAAAGGAAGTTAAAATGACCGAATTTTCCAGATTTAGAAATTGATAAAACTATGTAGTCTTTAATAGAAAAAGGGATGTTGTATAAGAAGGTTTGAGAAAAGGTCATGAGCTTGGTTTTAAGATGCCTATGGACATGTTAAGTGAACAATAAAACATATGAGTCAGAAGCTTAGGTTAAAGATTATACATCTTAGAATCAGGATAATCAGGATGGTAACTGACATTGAGCAAGTAAGAGAAGTAAAGGAGAAAAGAATCAAAGACACAGTATTTAAGAGTTGATTTCAAGTAAAGAAAGTCATAATGACTCACTCACTATAAGCATTAACACAGATGTGGTAGAATCAGAAAAGAATGATATCCTAGAAACTAAGGAAGGATAGTGTTAATAGGAGAAAATAGTCAGTATTATCAACTGTAGCAGTTAGTTCCAGTAGCTGAAAACAGTCCATTGATGTCTTTATCATAGGCAGTTTCAACAAGATGTGGTGAAAATAGATGTGCATTTAACTTACTTGAATTTGGTTATATACTCTCAGCCAAAATAATAATAGTAATAATAATAATTATAAAACAATATAAATATAATATTATTATAGTATATAATAAATTATTATTACTATTTAAATAGTGTGAGCTATTCTGCCTGACATTTCACTCATAAAAATATGTACAAACGTCCAGTAATAAACATCAGGGGATATAAATGGTTTTGCTGATCTCCCATTCAGTTTTGGTTTCACATGGTTCTGTAAACTGAGAATCTTTCCGTGCTAAGGAATTCCAGTGTCATAAGTTATTTTTATAATTTTTGTACACCATGGCCCTTGGCCTTAAAGCACAAGTAACCTATGTATCACATACTCAGCTAAAACAAAGCAAAAGTAGCCTCCTTTCAATATTGGAAGAAAGCAGGTTGAGACGGACTTAAGAGACAGCAAAGCAGCCTTCGATGTGGTTTTCTCATAACAGGTTTGCAAAAATCTCTGAGGTTTTTACCCCATGTGATGACTTTAGAACGTAATCTCTGTGTATAACTTCATTTCATGTACAGTGGCGATTTTACCAATTGGTGGTATCAGAGGAGACAAAACCAACCAACTTAGGAAAACTGGTGGAAAATATAAACCTGTAATTGAATGAGTAAAACAGTGAGTTTCTATAAATCAACTGGGTTGGTTGACTGACTCAATAAAATAACCTAGCTTTCAGCTATTAATGTTATTTGCAGAAGGGAAGTGATATTGTCACTAATAGCACTGAGTTTTAGAAAACCTAGAAGGCTTTTTGTATTATGTCCAGTGCATATTGTCCAGTGTTCCAATTTCAACATCCTCACATCAAAAGCTGTAGGAGTACACTGCACTCCTCACTGCCACAGCCTTCCAAAGTCTCAGAATTCTAAGACAAAAATAGGAACTGAAAATGAGTTCATTTCTTTATTATATATTAAGAGCATGAGAATTAATCACTGGGATAGTTAGTTCCAGAGTTAAGAACATGGCCTAGGCAACCTCAGGAGACTCCTTTTGGCTCTCATGACTCTGTGAGGTGTTAGAATTTCTAAGAAAATTAAATAATGGTGACTACTGAATATTCATGGATAGAATTTATTGTAATGTTGAAAGGGTGGTTTAAATTAATTTCCTTAGAAGAGACATTTGAATGGTGGTTTGTAGCTACAGGGGCAAAATACAGAGGCCAAATTATAGATTTTGTACTTGGTATAAAATAAAGAATGAAGAGTGAAAATGAATAAGTATGACTATAGAAAGATGTTATAATGGTATTTCTATGGGGATAGCTAAGATCAGATAAGAAAAATAAACACCAAAAGTAACAAGGGGGAAGAACTATTGACAAATGATTTAGCCTAACAAAGAGGAAAGGGAAAAAAATCCCAGGGAAAAGAAAAATAATTGATCAACACAATAGCAGTTAAATTCAACACAGAAAAGTACCATGGAAAAATAATCACAAGAAGAAAATTAGATAGTTTATATATGCTGATAGTTTCTTAATGTTCTGTAACCTTCCAGCATAAAATGTGACTTTTTGTGGTCAATCAATGAAAGCAACTACTCTTTAAAGGAGGCTTGTTGGAAGAATAGATGGAATAGTTGTAAATAAGTGGAGTAGAAAAGCTATGGTGGGGTTTGGTAATATGCTAATAAACTGTGGATTTCTAGTTTAAGGAAAAATGTTGGAGGAATTATTTCATGGATTCACAGCATTTCCAAACTCAGTGGTTGCTCTTATAAGTTTTTTACTTATCGCTGAGGAGACATCAACACCAAAGAAAGATCAGGGAAGGAAAAGAGGAGTAACTGGTTAGAAATGGAAGTTTCCCGGAGAAAAGCTTATGAAGAGGGAGGAGACAAGACTATGGAGATGAGGAATGTTATTTTTCATTTTCACTTGGGAAGAATACACATTCCTTCTGTTTGAGACTCACTGAAGGAGTGAATACAGGCTTATTCATACATTCACAGCCTTACTCATTCTTCATGCTAGTATGTAAACATCTCCACATACTCTCACAGAATCATGGATATTCATATACATTGTTTAAATCCATGTGTTAAAGATGGAAGAGAGTTCTGCATATAGAAAGGTGTAACAAAAGGTCACAAGGTTAAGGGCGTGGAGATTTGATTGGAGGGGGTACTTAAAAGATGCAAGTCTTCATTCAATGTAGGTAGCCAGAGATACCAATGTGGTCACATTGTGATAGGGAAACATTAAAGAAATTGAAGCATTTCTTTCATCTTGAAGTACTTATGATGCCAATATCTTCTAACTCAGTTCCACCAAAATCTGTCACAGTGGGCCTGGACAGAGTGACAGATGCTGCAGGTTGGCTAACTTAATGTCCATTCCAATCCAATTATTCTTTGTGACCTCTGCTTTCACATTTGTAGAAAATAAAACCAGGTTTCCCGACCTTCCTTGCAGCTACAAGGGAGCCTATAATATAGTTCAGATGAATGGGCTCTTCCCATGGGGCACTGATGCTATTAAGATACTGTCAGTATGGAGCCACTGACTCTTCTTCCAATTATAATTTCCCAGCACAGCATAAAAATAAAAACTCATATCCAAGCCACCTTAGTCAACTTTTCTGTGAGTCCTCTCTGATTGCAAGTCCTAATTGATATAGGACAATAGGAGGAGCATAAAATAAAGTGAACAGGAGAGGGAAGGAAGAAGTCATGGATGAGAAGGTAAGAAGCGTCCTCTGGAGTGGCATGCATTCAGAAATAGAAATAATCATTTATTTCAAACTCATACATCAAATACAGTTTACAAAGGATAAGTTCATAATTTGAACGGATATTATATCAGGACAGAAATGTGGAAGAGCTAATAATATATAATTCTTTATACAAAACTTTTGGAGTGAGATATGTTTCAAATGTCAGTTTCTTTGAGTTTAGAATGGTAGTATGTTTTATATACTGAATTCAATGTTGCATCCCCCTATAGGGTCTGTATCAAGTACCTTAATATTTCTATGTAATAATGGAGGTATAGTTACCGAGAAGGATAAGAAAGGACCACAAATGACCTCATGATAGTTAAATTCAGTGCTTGCAAATTAGTAATGAAAGTCATTTTGTGTCAGGGTTTTTTTTTTTTTTTTTTTGAGTTTGAATATGTGGACAAAGGGCTTTGAAGCTGTGATAGTTCAAATGTGTATAGCATTTATATTGGATACTCTACATATACTAATCTGTTTAATCATCACAGCACTCTTATGAGGTGGATGCTATGATTGCTCTCATTTTACAAACAGAAATTCTGAGTGGAAGAGAGGTCATGTGACTAAGCTGGAATCATCCAGTAAGTGGCTGTGCTGGAGTTTAAACCCTCACGGTATGGCATCGGAGTGTGTGATTCAACCAGTATGCTATACTGTTCACCTAGATACAAGCACATATATATTAAAACTAAATTGTGAAATAGATCAGTTAGAGACAAGATCAGTTTCTAACTGATGTTGCCTCTGAATAATTTATGACCAACTTTCATATGTAATCAAATCAATTTTGTAATATCCTCAAATACAAATTAGATTTGTAGTTGGGCAGATGTTTCTAGAGAAACGGTAGTTCTAGAAATAAGACAGCATGGAAAGCAAGAAAAGAAGGAGGGACACGAAGGGAGGAAGCAAGGAAAGGAGGAAGAAAAAAAGCAAGAAAAGAATAAAAGAAGGAAAGAAAAAAAACATAATTCATACATTAAGCTTGGGGTATTATGTACAGAAGTAAAACGTATTCAATCAATGTATATGGCAATGATTCCAAAATCAGAATTCATAAATTAGATTTTAAATTGAGGACTATAGAGTTGTTTTCAACTTAAGTAAAGCTAATAAAAGACACCTTTATGAAGATGTGTTTTAAGCCAAGATTTAAAGGAGGTGATCATAGCATAGCAGAGAAAAGTCTTGGAAAAAAGTATGCAAGTAGCAAATAGGAAACCTTGCATAGGTTAAAAAAAAATGGGTGTGTGAACAGACAATTTTGGCCTTGGTATTTCTTCACCCTTGCTTCATGATACAAGGTGAGAACATTATTATGCAAGAACAACAAATATAGAATCAATGAAACAATAAAAAAAATCATCAAGCCTGAGTTATTTAGTATTAGTAGGTACGAAGAAAATTGCTGAGATACTTAGATTAGTCCATTCCATGATGCTCCATAAATTTTGTTTCTATAGAACAGGAAAAGGTAAAGGAATCCTAAGAATGGGTAGGCATCTTTGTAAAAAATGCCCATTTCTAACCCTTAAGATTTCAAAACTTAAGGAGAATTTCACAACCATGTCTCAGTAGATCTAGTGAATGGCATTGGGGAAAAGGGAGGAGACCCATCAGAAGAAATCATCTTTGTGATCTAACAAATTTAGAGTGGCTTCCCTAACTCTGGGAATAGAGGCTCACTTTATTCAGAGTTTGCATCTAGAAGACAAAGGATTTTGCTAATTGAAATTTTTAAGCATGGAAAGATGCTCGCAATTTTTCTCATTATTTTGGTTTTTGAGTCTCAAAACCCAACCACTATAACTCAAAGCCAGCTTAAGTTTTCAAATGAACATTTGCTACCAATTAGTTCATAATGAGTATTTGTCTGAAATGTTTAATGACCATAAGAAAGCTTTTAAAATTGAAAAACTTTTATGTTTAGGATTTAGTTACCCTGTCTGACTTATAAGTGCAACAAGTTTGATCACCCAAAGAGTTCATAAGGTTTTAAACCTGAAGGTTTAGCTCTCAAACAGGATGACAGAGCTCCTGCCCCTCTTCTACATCTTTCATAGGAAATCATTTAAACAAAGGGTAGATCTCAATTGCTTGTTTTATACTTAAACCTCACACTAATCCCCCTGCCATCAATAGAAAGTCTGTATATGAATTGAGTGTGGGCTGCCCATTCATAGACCTATTGAGAAAAGGAAATGCCCCTTTATTTCATCATTAAGTCCAGTTTTCTTACTTTTTTTTTTTTTTTTGGTCTAATTAGTACCTCAAAGAATCCTTCCTGACTTTATTGGGAATGCTTCTAAAGTTTCACCATTAAATGCAATGTTTACTCTAAGTGTTTCTGTTCCTAGTTGATTAAGATGTTTTTGTTTCTTCACCACAAATGAGTAATTTTATTGAATTCTATATACTGAACATCTACAAAGTCATAGGATTTTTCCATCTTAACTCATCCATATAGTGTCTTAGAATAATGGATTTTCTAATTTAGAATCATCCTTACATTGTTTGGAAAACCTACTTGGTCATGATTTTTTAATTAACATTTCTGAATTAAATTTGATAATATTTTATTTAGAATTTTTACACCTAAGGAAAGTTGACATTTAATTTTGCTTTGAATATCAGGTTTATACTAATCTCAAAAGTAAATTGAGATTTTTCTCAATTGATATTGGTATTTTTTCATCTAAGAATTTAAAATTATTGGCATGAAGTTGATTGTAGAATTTCCTTACATTTTAAATTATGACATTGTCTGTAGTTATGTTCTTTTTTCCTTTGTAATATTTATTGACTCGTATCCTTTTTTCCTTAACTCATCTTCCAGAAATTTATTTTATTAATCTTTTCAAAGATTAATAAATCTTTGTGTTCTGTTGAAGCCACATCTCTTTAGGTAAAAGGGAGTCAATCTCTCTCTCTCTCTCTCTCTCTCTCTCTCTCTCACACACACACACACACACACACACACACACACACACACACACACACAGAATTGGGAATATCAGAACAACTTTTCCAAGAAAATCCTCCTAAAACATTCCTCCTTACCCATACACTGACCCATTTTTTCTTTTTTCTTTTCTTTTTCATTGAAGTATAATTGACCACACTGACCATTTCCTATTTATTATGAATACTGATATATTTAGACTTATTTTGATAATTTTATTTTCATCTATTTATTGACTCTTTTTTCCCCCTTTTTCTGAAATTTCTGAATTAATGGAGTTTCTTCATCTCCTTTGTTTCTCCTTCTGGTTTCAAAATTATACATACTGTTTCCTTCATTTTAATGGCTTTCTCTAAACATTTCAAATATTTTAATTCACACAACCTTATTATTTGCCAAAAAAGCCTAAAGGTGACCAATATTTCTGTCCTTTAAAATTATGGGAATCTGAGTACTTTAACTTCCCTCCAAACCTTCCATCTTTTGTGCCATTGTGATTGCACCTTGCTTTTGAACCCTAAAAATTTAGTTATATGTGTAGTTCAATACTTATTTTGTTTAATTTAACAACAAATGTTTATACTACCGTATAGGCTACCCAACACTTTTCTTGGTTCTGGTGATGCATTGTTAGCGAAACAGTTCCTTGCCCTTACCTAGCTTCCGTTTATTTTTATTTTCTTAATTCCTTTGCTCACTGTTGTTTCTTGTTACTCCTTCCTTTGGGTTCAATTTCTTTCTGTTGAAGTACATCCCTTAGTAATTATTTCAGCAAAGGTCTTTACCAGCAGATCTTTTTTAGTCTCTGCATACCTTAAAATGTTTTTCTTTTGTTCTATTCTTGAATTGGAAAAATTAAAAACATATAGTAATTGAATTATAAAAAAGTATATTAAATAGTGCAGTTAAAGCGTTAGCTAAATAGGGACGACTGGCTGGCTCAGTTGGAAGAGCATGATGATGAAGTTTTGGGGTGATGGTGGGGTGGTCCGGAGCCAACGGCCAAGAAAGAATTCTTAAAGATGTTTTTGGTGCAAAAAGGCGATTTTATTAAAGCACAGGGGCCAGACCCATGGACAGGAAGAGCTACATGGGGTTGTGACAGATAACTCATTATATACCCTCAGGTTGGGAGGGGGTTAGGGATAGAGTAAGTCTCTAAGGTAAGGCTTTTGGAAGCAAGGTTTCCAGGACCTTGAGGGGCTAGCTATGGCTAGGGAAATGCCATTTATTACCATTTAATAAAACCCCAGTCACGAGATTTGGAACCATGATTTCTCCTGGGTGACTCTATCTCCATTCATAGCACACAGCTGTGAAGAGGGGATTTCTCCACTGTGGGCTCAATTCCTATGTTGGTGGTGAGTTACTTCTGGTCTCTGTTAAGGTACATCTGCTCTCTGCTTCTCAGTATTATTCAAAGGAGATGTTCTAAGTCCCTGCCCTGCACAATTATTGTGTCCTATATCTCTTTAAGATTTTACAGACCATCCCAACTCCCAAGCCTCAAATATGGTGCAGTTACCAAATTGCTACAGATTTGAGATTTCTCTTTATTTCTGATACCTGGAAATTATCCCTTATTGTATACAACTTCAGTTTTATCAAAAACAGCCTTGTTGCCTGGGCTCCTGAGTGGCCCTGACTCTTGACTTCGGCTCAGGTCGTGATCTTGTAGCCGGTTTCTTGCACAGAGAGTCGTGACACCGAGGCTTTTCTTTCCAGGAAGCAACTTTATTTGTGCCGGCACACACTCAAGTTGGGTTCATACCCGTAAAACTGAGCCCTGAACGCCAGGCCATGTGGCATAGTCTTTTATGCATTTTCTACTTCTTTGTCTCCTATATATGGGTAACAAATAGGCATACAGTCTGATTGGGTGATCTCATGTTACAGGGTTGTGAGGGATGTCATGTACGCATTCGGGCAGGTTGCCTTCCCTTCTCTTGAGGTCTGTTCCTTTAGGGAGGGGACTCTACCACAATGTCACAGTTTGTGAGTTCGAGCACCGCATTGGCCTCTGTGCTGACAGCAGGGACCCTGCTTAGGATTCTGTCTCCCTCCCTCTCTCTCTCTCTCTCAAAATGAATTTTTTTTTAATCTTTATTTATTTTTGAGAGAGAGACAGAGCACAAGAGGGGGAGGAACAGAGAGAGAGGGAGACACAGAATCCGAAACAGGCTCCAGGCTCTGAGCTGTCAGCACAGAGCCTGACGCAAGGCTTGAACTCACGAGCCGTGAGATCATGACCTGAGTCGAAGTCGGGTGCTTAACCAACTGAGCCACCCAGGCGCCCCATCAAAATGAATTTTTAGAAATTAAAGATAAAACATAAACTTAAAAAAAATCATTTTGCTGTATATTGGCTAGTTTGTATTTGTACTACTTTGTAGTAGGACTTGTACTTGTGGTAGTTCGTGCACTTTACATCTGCAGCCTTCCATACGTCTCTGCAGTACTCCTAATAACTAGAACTCAGTAATGTTATATATATATATGACCAGTTTTTATATTATAGTATAGTATATACATATACCAGAATATGTATATACATGTATTATAATACTGAGGTCTAGTTATTAAGAGTACTGCAATTAAATATATATGTGTATATATATTTAATGTTTTTAATGTTTATTTTTGAGAGAGAGAGAGACAAAGTGAGAGTGGGGAAGGGGCAGAGAGACAGAGAGACACAGAATCCGAAGCAGGCTCCAGGCTCTGAGCTGTCAGCACAGAGCCTGATGCTGGGCTCCAACGCACAAACCATGAGATCATGACCTGAGCTGAAGTCAGACACTTAACTGACTGGGCTACCCAGGCGTCTGAACTCAGTAATATCTTTATCGCCTCATCCCAGTAGTAACCATTATTTATGTTTTTTTGGTGTTTATGATTTATTTGTGAGAGAGAGAGCAAAGTAGAGGAGGGCCAAAAAAAGAGGGACACAATCCCAAGCGGGCTCCTTGTCTTCAGCACAGGGCCCAGTGCAGAGCTCCAACTCAGGAACTGTGAGGTCATGACCTGAGCCAAAACCAAGAATCAGACACTTGGCCAACTGAGCCATTCAGGCGCCCCACCATTATTTATGTTTTTATGAGTCTTTACAACTCCCTTGACATGACTTTGTACTTCCTTTTATATCTTTGTCCATTCCATTTCTTTTTTTTTTAAAGCTTATTTATTAGAGAGAGAGAGAGAAAGAAAGCGAGAGAGAGAGGGTATGGGTGCACAAGCACACCTGGGGAGGGGCAGGACCTGGGGAGGGGCAGAGAGAGGGTGAGAGATTAAGAATCCCTAGCTTGGTCTCATGAACTGTGAGATTATGACCTGATCTGAAATAACAGCCCGTCACTTAACTGACTGAGTCACCCCAAGATCCCATATCCATTCCATTTCTTAAAACGGCTTCTCTGTGCTTTCCACTTTTCTGCAAACCACCATCATTTAAGGTCTGCCCAGATCTCTCCACCTGGGTTGGATTTTCCTCTATGTTCTAGCTCAAAGCGATCTCTTTTTCTATGAGACTAAGGTGGCATTAGTCATGTAAAGGCATCCTTCTCCACTTTAATATCAGGTATTTCTTTTCTTTTCGTGCGTGCATATGTGACTACCATTTAGCCTGTGATCTCTTTGAGAGGGAATATGGATTTAAATTTTGTAATTTCTCTTTTAGCCCCAAGCTCTGTGCATTATACAGCTCTGTGTAGTATGATATCAAAAAATATTAAATTGAATAATTGGATCTCTCCTTGTGTTTAAAGGCCAGAGCACCTAGTAGGTTAATATTTAATAAAGTAAATAAGCAACTTCTCTTCCCTGCCATCATGGTTATAGTATAGAGTATGGCTTGGAGTTACGATATTTGGGTTAAAAATCTGCCTCTGTTACCTGCAGCTTAAAGATATTGGACAATTCAATTAACTTTAAGGACTGTCATTTTCCTCATTATTAAATGGGAATGATAATACATATCTTATAGTGTTCTTATGAAAATGAATGAGAATCTATGTGTGCAAACACTTTTTATTATTTTTTTAAAGTGTATTTATATTTGAGAGAGAGAAAAGGCATTAGTGGGGGATGGGGAGGGGCAGAGAGAGGGAAGACAGAATCCCAAGCAGGGATCACCAAGAGTCCCAATGTGGAGCCTGATGCAGAGCTCTAACCTATGTACCATGAGATCATGACCTGAGCTGAAGCTGAACTCAGACACTTAACCAGCTGAGCCACCCAAGTGCCCATGTGCAAACGCTTTTTAAATAATAATACATTAGACAATGACAGTTGCTCTCTGAGAAGTTTAAACAACTTAGGGAGGATAAAAATCTTAGAAAGAGGGACACAGTCTTGGGTAAGAAGGGAGAATTGCAAGGAGGAAAAATACAAATAAGGGGGGGTAATATATATATGCATAATTGAGAAAAAGGAGATATATGGATTCTTAGGACAAATACAGAGTAGAAAGAAAAAGTTATAGTAAAAAAGAAAAGCATACTTTAAAAGATCATTTGATACCTGTTATAAAAAATTGGGATCCACAAAATTAGTAACTACATTTGAAAGCACATTTGAAAACCATTCTATTGGTTCAAAATCAAATTTGTTGCCAATAAGTCATTCTTCTTTTAGGTATTAGTATGTGTTTTTATTCTGCAAACTAATTTTTGAGGTAAGGAGATGTTAGGGAAATATAATGTGAAATATATTAATAAAAATTTACATAGTGCCATGATTCATGCTTCTTTTCATATTCTAACTTTAAAAATTATATTCGAATGCACTTCTATGTTACTAGTACATCCATAGAAAAGAGATTTTTTTCCTTACAATATGATCTCATTTTTTTTGTGCTTAATATATATTTGTAAATAATCAAATTGTCCCTGAAAATATTTTTTGTCTATCTTAATATAACGACTGCAAGTTGGTGCTTCAATAACTCAGCTAACAAACGTAGGTGGGATGTGGAGCCATTACATATTGTAGGTGGGCAAGAATCCCAGACTCGTCTGTGTAAACAAGTCAAAAATGATTATGTTTCAAAAACTTACAATAGTCACCGATACTAGAAGAACTCAGAGCAGGGAGATCTTTTATCATTGCATCAAATATTAAAGTATATTAATTTTACCCCAAACTACTTAATCCATTGACTGATTTTTATGGTCCATGGGACAGCCAATAACTTATTGGAAGAATAACGGGGTGTGTGTGGTAGGCCTTTCAATGTAGTGATTTA
The DNA here is from genome assembly GCF_027475565.1 of Acinonyx jubatus. Taxonomy (NCBI): domain Eukaryota; kingdom Metazoa; phylum Chordata; class Mammalia; order Carnivora; family Felidae; genus Acinonyx; species Acinonyx jubatus. Next base: position 200,856,343 of record NC_069380.1, on the reverse strand, counting down.
AAAGTCTGATTCAATAATGTGAGAATAGTAGATAAGAACATGTCTATGTAATCCGACTCCATATCAGCTGGGGTCAAATACTGTGTGGGTTCAAATCCTGCTGCCATTGCTCGCTAGCTGTGTAACCTTGGGAAAGTTTTTCAGCCTTACTCTGCATTCATTTTCTCATCTGTAAAATGTGGAAATTGAGAATAACTACCTCACAGGCTTGTTGTAGAATCAAATGTGTTAAATGTATCAAGTGCTTAGAAGAATACCCAATACATAGTCAATGCACAAAATAATTAGTTGTGATTAATATTAAGTCTTCTATTACTTCTACCATTGTATACATTATATAACATCTCTGAGCCTTAGTTTTCTTGTTCATAAATGAGATAAATACCCAATGAAACTATCAAATATGATAACACACATAAATGTTATGGAATAGTCAAATCAATAAAAGTTAATTTAAAAAATAAACCTTGAGGTCTGTACACTAATCATAATATTAATCATAATGGTAACCTAAACTTACAATGTAAATGTGTTTATCATATCACAAAGATTCTAAACCCTGAATTTCAAGAATAATGTTAGAGGCACTGGATCTATTAGAAATCAGGAAACTTAATTTCTACTTTTGATTTTTTTCTATTCCTCATGTAAACTTCAACAAGTTATTTACACTTTTTGGACCCTGGTGTCATTTATAAAGTGGGTTTCTACTTCCATTTTAGGGTCTGTATTTGATGTATCTTTAGTGTCCTGGGTTGTATTTCGGAATGGATTTCTACCGTTAACAACATTTACTCTTAGTACACCGATAGTGGCATTACAAGTTAGGAGTTTTGGTTATATTAATTGCTTCCTTGGAAAATACCTTACCTTTTCAAGTGAAATTTTGGAATGTTGCCTTCCGGCCTCAACCACAAGGATTGTATGCTCCAGAAAGTCTTCATGGCCAATAAATTTGTGGTTGAAACAAACCAATAATTTGAAAATAGGTTTCAGGGGATCATTTGTAAATACTATGTTTATAAAAGGTAAACAAGAAAACAAAGTATATACACTATCAATGGTATTTTAAGTTTTAATAATAATGGATGCAGCCATCCATTTTTATAACTTTTATCTATTGAGATAGCCTATCTGTTGAATCATTGTCATTACATTTTTCTTTCACTCTTTGAACATAATTTCTTATAATTATTTGAACATATTTATAACTGCATTGAAATCTTTGCTAAATCCAACATCTGGCCCACTAAGAGTCAGTGTCTATTGACTGCTTCTGTTTCTGAGTCACACTTCCCTGGCACTTTATATCTTTAAATATTTTTTTATGGAAAGGCAGACATTTTAAATCATATGTTACAGCAGCTATCAATCCAGATCTATGTTTCTGGGTTTTTGTTGTTGTCTTATAATTTGCTTGGCGTTATTACCAGAATCTACATCCCCTATGGCATATGGCTGTTGATGAGTCCGCTCAGCTTTTTATTCTTATTTTTAGCATGGCTTCCTCATTTTAGCATGGCTTGCATCTTCGTAGCCCAGTGTTTTGGGTCAAGGTTGTGCTCAAACACTTCAACTCCATGGGGCTTTTGCCCGCTGCTAATCCATCTGCGTGTGGTTGAGGAGTGCATTCAGTGTTCAGCCAGTTCTGATATCTGCTTTGGCTTTTACTTTCTGCAGTGCTACTCAGAGTTTCCCTGCATATGTGCAGAGTTTTCTGGTCGGCCAAGGCTTACCTTGTACTTCTATGGCTCTCTCACCTACAAAATCTGTGATTAAATTTCTGGCTGGTCCACTATTGATCCCTAACTAGATTGCAACTTTAGGCTGAAAGTTCCAGGTTTTCCCTGTTTATTTTCTGTGGAATTCACACTTCTGTCCCCCAACACCAATCCTGTGTCTGTCTCCTCAGGCATCTTTCTGCCCCGTTTTCATGGACAGACTCACTCTGGTAGGACTACCTGTTTTGCAGACTGAACTGGGCTGGGTCAGGGAGTGGGGGAGGTGCTCAGGGTGGGAGGAGGGGCGGGGGATGGTAGTCGTGATGGCAGCATCCTAGACAAGAAGGATTCAGACTTCTACTCTTCTTAACTAAAGCTCTAGGAGTTTTCTGCACACCCAATTTACCAGCCTCTTCATGCCATCTCCTGAAGGCCCTCCCCTAAACCTTTACAAAAGCTGGAATATTTTTATAATAATAATAAAAAAATTATTGCAAATAAAATTAGAAGGGATGGGAAGGAAAATCTGTCTACCTCAGAGTATATTCTGAATCCTGCCTTAAAACCAGGTTATAAATCGTAAGGGCTTTTTCTTCTAAGAGTTTCTCAGGATTTTTCCGATCTTATACCAGCTTTGGTGTGTAGTTGCCCGATTTTCTTTATTTTGGGGCAAGCCATCTACCGTTGCTACCTCTTGTATGTTTCTTCTGTAAAGTGAAGGTAACAATACCCACCTTGGAGAAGGCTCTACAGGTTTAGCAGATACTTACTGTTAGAGACTTCCATGGAAACAGTGCTTGGAATTAACCTTAAAGGAAACACTAGCCCTAAGTCATTCCTAAGATGACAAAAGAATATGACCAATTTTGGGGTGAAGGCACTTGTGAAGGGCCTGGAAAAACATTAGAAGTTGTAGGAAACAGTTGTCAGGGATACCTGAGAAATGTTGAGGTTTTATTTTGAAGGACTTTTCGACTTGGCGATTTAAGTGACCCAAATTGAATTTTAATTGCTCTTCCTCTGGAGCAAAACAGTAACACCCAGGTGGGTGGTTGCTCTTTATAATGAGAAAGTAAGGTAAGCCAGTTACTCCTTTTAGAAAAACATCCTGTTTTGGTTTCCAGTCGCCCCAGGCCAAGGGCAAAACTCTAGTGGGTGAATTTGTTTCTGAAGGGCATTTAATTTGAAAGTTCATTCTCTTTTGCCTTTGAAAACCTGCTCACACCCATACACGTGTTTTCTTTCCCTAAGCACACTGAGACCGGGGAAGGGAGGGAGCCAACAGATGGTAAAACTCCCTCAGCATGGATTTAGCAACGCTTCAGGCTGATAAACTTAAATATTGGCATTTTTCAGCTCTGAAAAGTCGTTGGCTCTCACAGGCGGCAGGGGTAGCAGGTGGAAATAGTCCAAACATCACTAAGTGATTTTCTGAAGAAAGACAAACGTCTGTTGCATAGATGCATCATCAAAACTATTTCATTCTTGGGTAAAATCTTCCTAACTTCAATTTATGGAGAGGACACCTGGATTAGTAAAAAGTCTGAAAAGTATTCCTAAAGCTCTCCAATTAGTTTTTGTTTATTTTCTTTTATGTTTCCAGTCTAGGACCTATCAGCTCTTACCAACCAGAGATTAGAAATGCTTTAGGGAATAGAAAAGATGAATTTGAAAGCAGTTGTATATTTGTTTACAATTAATGTGTTTATGGTTTTATACAGACTTGGTTCTTTTAAAAACTGGGGTATCTTTTGCAGTGTTGTTTACATATTATTTTATTTTGTAGTCAGAGGTTATATGTAACCAATGTTGAATGGATTTTCAGAGCGTTTTAGAGTCACCAGCAACCTTTCAGGACATCTGGCCTTATCTCCTTTCCTAAGCCATTCCTGGAGAATGGTGGTCCAGTTTTCATATAAAGGCTTTTGTCAAGAGTTGAGGCTCACCACACTCGGAGACGGCAGCTTCACTTGTAACAAATCTGTAGAGCTCCGGTTATGTGGTTGTCATCCTATAAGTAACCAGGATGAAGAAATTGTACAAAATATGGAGGTACTGCCTTGTCATATCCACAGTGACATCTGTCAAATGCATATCAGAAATAGGGTATGCCCCATTGATTTTGCCTATATCAAGCTCCGGGTCGATTTCTTTGTTATCTCCAATTTCTGGAAGGCTGATTTGGATAAGGGTTAGGAGCACAGGATCTAGAATCACTCCCTTTGTCAGTTGTGTGACAGCTTTCTTCCTTTTTATCTCAAAATGATGGTATTTGTGGTAGTGCTTCCTTTGAAGTTGAGGATTACATAATAATAATAACATTTACTGCTTGTTATTTATCAGACATTATTTTTAGTTTTTTCACCTACTCTAAAATGTTTTAATCATTTTACTTGACTCTCACATCTATCTTAACTGTTGAGTATTGTTATTATCCTATTTTAGGGGTGAATCAAGTTAAGTATAGAGAGGTCTTGTCACTTGCCAACATCATACAGCCAGAAAAAGTTAGATTCAGGGCTTAAAACTAGACAAGCTTCCTCCAGGACCTTTGCCTTCAAATACGTCTGGAATTAGCTGCACAAAGATTTCTTCTCTCAGCTTTCTTTGTGCTTATGATTATAGTTTTTTTTTAAAGCCCCTTTTTACTTCCCTGCTTTTAATTATTTTTTTCATAAATGATGCTTATTCAAGTGTCTCTTTTATTTATAATAATAATTTATGAAAATCTGAGGTCAGTTATTTGTTCCTTTATTGTTTTCTTCCTTTTTTTCTTGTCCTTGTCTGCTTTCTCTTCTTCTTTAAGCCTTTTTATTCCCCATTAAACTATAGTTCAGAATGGAATCACATTTCCATCCCTTTAGCGTATCTTTCTTCAGTTTCAGAATTTTTGGAGTTAAGGGTCTCACAAATGACATATTGCTTTTTTAAAGTAATAAATCATTGCATATCCTACATATTTATGCCTAGGTAGAAATTGCTTCACTGAGTAAAAATAGTGCTTATTATACTGGAAACCAGACAAACCGAAGAGCAAAAACCAAAACAAAAATAAAATAGCAAAACAATGTTTTCCAACCCCAGTGTGGTATGTGGAATGTCAGTTGTCAATAAAAATTTCCAGTATTTGTATCTAAAACTTGAAAGAGTTATTATTATAGTCACTTAAATTATTACTTGTCATATTATTTGACATGTTTATTATAGTGTTTTATTGTTCTGGCTTCATTACAGAAGATCCACAATAAAATAGGCTTTCAAGATAATTTTCTTACACATTTAAGTGAATAAGCTTTAGATTTTAAGCATTTTCAAATTAAAATATACTATACTATATACTATATATTCTCCTCTATTGAAAAGTAGGATACCGAAGTGGATCTTTTCCTGGTAATTTGGGTTCATCAATATTTACAAATACGCAGGAGATTCTCAGTAGTTTTTGGTAGTGCTCACTAAGGGCCCAGTGCTTCTCTTCTTATTTTTTTTTTTAATTTTTCCTTGTTTTTCAGTAAGTATTTGCTAACTACTTGTTGTATGGCAGTTATTATCCTAAGCACAGTAGAGATGTTAGAAACTATAAGCTAATGGAGAAATGTTTATGTGCATATTTTTTAAGTCTTCCATTAAAATATTGTAATATTCCATTATTTCCACAGTTACACAAAGTCATGAGTGAAAGAATGTACTGCACAGTATGGCTTTGACCCAGGCAAATAATCTTTTTGGATTTTAGTTTTTTCATCTGTATAATGGCTTGTGTTGAACCTAATGAATGTCTCCCCAAAATGATCAAGACCCGGGTGAGAACAACATCCAGGGTTTCTGCTTTATCTTTATGCATTAGCAAAGGGTTTGGCCTTCGCTTATTTGTTTTTTTCTCTTCTTGCCTCTGATACTTCTAGTATCCACAATAGAAATTTTAGATACTTAGCTTGGTTTTTAGCGGGGAAAGTCTAGGTGATTTCTAAGGTCTCTTCCATTATAGAACACTTGAAAATGTATGATATTACATTTGTATTAATGCATCTATACTTGTATCATCTGGTAGATTACATTTTATTATAAACAGAAAATAACTCGTAGAAATAACACATGAAGAAAAGTAGAAGCCACTTCCAGTAGAAAATTGTAAGGGAAGTGAAATCTGCTGTGGGCAAAGGACTTTGGTGTAGTTAATTTTAAAAGCCTTCAATAATAAGCCTTTAGATTTTTTTTTTTTTTAAATGCTTTACTATCCTATCACCACCTTGTAAGTTTTCTGGGGGCGGTGAGAATATTAAGAAATAAATTATGTAATCGCTATGTGCAGTGACAAAAACATGGTATAGGACTAAAAACATTATGCCTTTATATATTTTTGAGACATGGGAATATTAATAAGAAGAATAACTTTTAGCTTGTTTGAACTTGAAGAACTAAAGTACACATGCATGCACACGCACATACATCAGTAGAATCTCTAAATTAGCAAAATTGTTAAGAGAAGGTAGCATATATGCATGAGAAAGTATATATAAAAATCTTTCAAGTTAAAAAATTTACGCTGGCAAGAGAATAGAGCATTTATTTTTTCCCCTTAAATATTTATTCAAAACATCATCAAGTTTACTTGTTATTGTTGCTATTGATATTCTGTTTCTTATACATTGTCTTTACAAAAGTGTTTATTTCAAGTAATTATTCCTGTTTTTTATTTTCTTTTTTTCTTTCTGTTTTTCTTATTAAGTGCATGGCGTATCTTTGTATTTATGTTAACACTTCCTCTGGGAACACCTAAAATGTTTTGGAACATTCTTATATCCTCACAGTATCCCTAAAGGGCATTATCATGGTGTATTCTGTCTTCAAAAATAAACCAAATAGAATGTAAAGGATAGTTATGATTACTGGTGACCCTGATGAGAAACATGATCATTTTTCTCCTTTTGGACCCCATGCAGGATAACATCTTGTAAAGTGGTGGTTGTTCTGTCTTATTATTTGCATTCATGTCTGAGTAATTTGAATTTTCCTTATGCAGAGAACGAGTACACTAAAAATTTTGGAAGGTGTCTCAAATGTTGGCGATTACCAAGAGATTTTTGAGATAAGCCGTAAGTGGAAAATAGGTTGATACCAATGATTTTGATATGTTAGCTGCCTTAGAGTAGGACAACGTTGTGGACTTAAAGACACAACTCTTATTTTCAGAAAGAAAATTATCCTCAATCTTGTTTGTAATATTAGATGAGAATGTGGGGAAAAAAAAATCAGTATGGATCAAATAACTTTTTCCTTGAGCTGGTGGATCACATCTGATTTTGAAAGTCTAATGTTTCAGAGTATCCTGATGCCTCCATTTCTAGAGTTAAAGATGGATACCAGATGGACGCCATCTGCATCTATCATTAATGGACTAATGTTTCTCTACAGTTGGCCAAAAATATGGGAAATGAGAAAGATGAAACGGAAGTTTTTATGTTACTATACCCTAAATGGACTATTTCTCACTATTTGGGACAAAGTATGCAGCTTAAAGTTGAACGAGATGCTAAACTGTTCAGCACTGTTAGCTAGCAAATATTTCATGAAAATAGAATTTATTAGAGAATATAATTTGATGCCATCTTTAACTATTGTGAAACTCAAAGTCAGTCTTCTGAAAAAAAAATGCAGTGACAGTTGTAAGTAAAATGTGCATGATTTATCTTGTATTTATGATGTTAAGGCTCTGTCTGTAAGGGCATCCAGTAGTGGGAAAAGAGAACCACAAATCTTCCTTAGAGATCTTCTCCCTGCAATGATTTGCATATGACTTCATTGCTTCCCCAAAAGGTAAAAATTACTAAAATGAAATCTATTTATAGAATAGAAAACCTATGCTATATAAATACATTGAAATTGTATTTTCAAAAAAGTATGATTGTGTAAAAATAAAATGTTTCAAAACTTGTGGACACCCATTTGATGCCTACTCTTCCCTGACTGTCCAATCAAATGTTCATCCAAGCTCTATTTAAGTGCATCCATTGATAACAAGTTTAGGAAGTCACATTTGCATTGGAGACCTAACTTTTAAAAAGCATGTCTAAAAATTATTACTGATGCTTTCTATCAGTCCATCCTTGCTTGGCCCGAATGGGCACAATAATAATAAAAATAATAAACATTTTAAGAATACCTTATACATTTCAAAATACTTTCATAGATTTTATTTTGGTATAATTTGATCCAAATGTTATCCTTATGGGATAATTTAGTTATTATTGTATCTGCTTTATGGATAAGGAGACTGAGATTCAGAGACTGTTCAAAGTCATGTAGCTAATAAGTAGAAGATAGAAATCATAAACTGATATTTCTGGTATCACATTATTCTACGTCATTTTCATGGTATAGATGATGCTCTGTTTTAGGGCAGTTATAATCTTTTTTAAACCTATTGGTCTCTCAGATATTTGGGGACCACCTATCATGACAACATCAAGCAGTGTCACGGATAGTAACTCAAACCCTAGAGTTAGACCTGGGTTTCAAGCTTCAACCCATAACTTTGTGACCTTGGGCAAATTACTGGATGTTTTAAACCTCATTTCTTCATCTGTAAAATAGAAATAAAATAGGACAAACCTTTAAAATAGAATTATGTAGGGGCACCTGGGTGGCTCAGTCGGTTAAGCTTCTGACCTCAGCTCAGGTCACGATCTCACAGTCCGTGAGTTCAAGCCCCGCGTCGGGCTCTGGGCTGATGGCTCAGAGCCTGGAGCCTGCTTCCGATTCTGTGTCTCCCTCTTTCTCTGCCCCTCCCCCATTCATGCTCTGTCTCTTTCTGTCTCAAAAATAAATAAACGTTAAAAAAATTTTTTTAAATGGAATTATGTAATTTTGGTACAATGGCATGCCTAGTGCATAGGTAATGTTCAAAGTTAATTATTTTATTTCATTATGTTATCATTATTATTATTTTTGCATCCACTTTCAGTTTTATAAACTAGACATTACTTTTCTTCATAATCTTGATTGTACTTCTCTGAACTGACTTTAGTTTTTCTGTATTATGCTCTAAATGAAGGACACAAAATAACCCACTCAATTTTTGAAATTATATTTCTCTTAATGTGAGCTGTAAATATATTTGATTATTAAAATATTATATTACATTTCTGCCTAATTATTTACTCTCAAAACTGCAAGCTCCGGGGCACCTGCATGGCTAGGTCGGTTAAGCGT